>NC_058503.1:9864955-10507839 GCF_020382885.2 Scatophagus argus | reverse complement strand
GAGTCCGGTTGTTGTGAGTGTGAAAAGCACCAGGGCAGCAGAAAATAGCCATAACTCAATGAGATTGGTGGTGAGATTTACGATGTGTATGATCAACGAAAGAGATTCCTCCACGTCTGAGTCTGCTGCTCCGTCCCGAGGGCCAGCAAAGGCACCTTGTAAATATCTGTTGACACTACTCGAGCTTTACACCGGCTAGAAGTGCTGGTATCGATGCGTTCGGCTCCTAGATGTCATCTTGAAGCTTTTGGGATAACAGAGAGAAAACATGTGGGGTGGAGGTTGGAGGGTGGGGGCGGGGAGGGAGCACAGGTTTGTGTCTGCTAAATTCAATTTACAAAATAGCACATCTGTCTCACGCATCTCCTCATGACTGTACAAATATGGCAAAATGTAATCTACATCAGCATAAATTATAGCCCATCTTTTATTTTGTATACACTGTGTATTGTTAAGCCCGAGGCAGTCTCCACTGATAGCTCTTCATGGTTCATTAACTAAAGAAAAAAACACTTCTGTGATGTTTTATTATGTACTTTTTCATCGTTTACATTATTCCAGTCACTCACTCGGCCTAGTAAGCCTTTTTTCTTTTCTTTCTTTTTTTTTACAATGGGTGGAGATAACCTTGCTCCTATGATGGAGAAAGGCAGTTCTGTACACAGCAACCAACCCCCCATCTCTCTCGCTCTCTCTCTCTCTCTGCGAGTCTCTCCCTTGCCTCTCCTCCCCCCATGTTCCCCCTCTTCCACACTGCGCCTCCCTTCTGCCTCGTCCCAGCCATGACAAAGTGAAGATGGGCTGTGGCATTGGCTGCCATTCAGCCTGACTCTCTCATCGGCCCCACAGAATGGCTTTCAGGGTCCCCCAGAGTAACAACTGCTGCGTTTTATTACAGCGTGAAATGGGGAGTGAAAGAACGCTATGGATGTTCCTGCTTAACCATGCAGGATGTGTCCTTATTGGGTAGGAAGATAAGAGGACAAAGGAGAAATCAGCCGCTCTGATGCTTTTGTTAAGACTAACAGCTCAGGTCCATAGAAAAAACCCCACACTCTTGTTTACCTCTCAGAATAAAACCATTTGTGTCTTTTTAGATTTAATTTGTCCAGAAATATGTTAACATAACATAGGATAATTACATGCATTCCTTACGCCATTCCAACAGATGGTAGCTGCGTCGCCAGCTGGAGAGATTTGCTTGAGGGAGACCCAGACATTGGCACCCAAACCCAGCAAGATACACTATGTCCATCTCAATTATGCTCTCTCCTCCAGTTCCATGCTGTGTTTTCCCAGAACAGATCTCAGAAGTCAGACACTTGCATAGTTATGGTCAGGGGAAAAATGTGGAAATGTTTTAGGCCTCCGAGCCTCAAGCGGACCCACTAATACTAACTGTTAGACCACAGATATCTCCTGATGTGTTCCCACTAACAGAATAAAGTCAGTTTTATGTGCCTTTCATACACACAGGAATGTTTACAAATGATTTTGGAAATGGTTTAACCTTTTTTTGGTTTGTTTTAATTAGCCAATTAGTGGTTGAATTCTTACTCGCAAAGGCTAATGTGACAGTTTTGTAAAATTTCGCCAGACAAAAGCAGGAGTACATGAGGAGTATGCATTCAGGAGGACGAGGGCGTGTGTCTGGGTATGATTTGGGTGGAGCCGGCAACCCCCCAAAAAGTTGCACAAGTGCTTATAGAAAATATGTTGTGGCACTCTTCCAAGCATGCTTTCGGCTGCATCAGTACTATGGTTTAGATTGAGCACCAAACAGAGTAAATACGAATCAGGCACTTGATTGATGAGAGCACCTTTGTAATTATATACAGCCGTCCTATTTGCTTTGGCAAGACATCTGTCGCCAGTCCACCTCTTCCCTACTTAAATGTCAGGTTGTGGGTGTGGCTGTGGAGAAACGCTGACAGATTGTCAGTTTTCAGCACACCTGCAGGGAGCTCTCACCGCCTCGACACAAATGCTCGTCTTTTTTTTAAGAGCGCCGTTTACGATATAGCCGCTCATTCTAGTATAAATGTCCTGGTATAAATATTTTAAAATACAACTTCTTTGCAAGAATTCAGTTGTTTTTGTTTGTTGGTAACTTTTGTCCAGAAGAGTTAAAAAATGAAAGACAACAACAAAAAAAACTGTTACTTGAAGGGTGAGACAACACTGAACACACAGCCAGCATTCTGATCTGTGGTGCAATATCCTCGTACGCAATGTGCTGTGTTAATTCATGCTGCTTGGCATGCAAGCCTGAGCATCTTGATGTAACGATGATTCTATTTTCACTTCTGTAGCTGCGATTGTGATGAACCAGAAAAAGATTCATCCTCAAGAAAAGCCAGTGGAATGCATTCAGTCCGTGCACACAAGATCTTTCAATGAGTAAAATGAGCTTGATCCCCTGGCTTACGTGTGTATGTTCAGTGATTTGTCGAAGGGATTTGGGGGCTTTAACATGTGCGTCTACTGGCAGAATGTCCTTTAGACACTGGTGAGGCGCGCAGCTATTGCCTCAACACTTCATTGTTCCAGTGCTTGTGTGAGGCTGGGATGCTGAGGTTGCTGCTACTGCTCGTCCTCGCCAGAGGCTGCGCTCTCAGAGGACACAATTGAGAACAGAATTAATGGTATAAGGTCACCATATTATTAATAGCAGATGATGATAAAACAGACTGTCTTGACGGTGAGGCATAACTTGGACAGTGCAGTTCAGCTCATATGTCATCTTAAATCTCTGAGGTGGTTTCACCTGATCAGCTGGGTAGAAACCACATTAGTTTCTCTTGGAGCTCTCAGCTGTCATAACTACATGCTTTCCCTCCGAGGTGTCCAATTTTCCCTCTGGCACATTATATTTTATATCATCACTAGAGAGATATCTATATTGCTATGATGTAATTAAGAAAATACCCTCACACCCTCCGGAGCTGTCTGTTTAACACTCAATATGCAGTCCACACAGAGCTTCTCGGTTGCTTGAGACAAGGCCAGGCAAAGCAGAGAGCTGGGACTGGGTGTAATTGAGCGCTGGCAGATGTGTGCATGGTCTTGATTGTAGCATGTTTCTCCAGAAGCAAGGTTTATGTTTCATCATGTGCCCGTCCACCGCACTCCATAAAAAGAAAATAAACTTTTCACTGGCAATGGCATAATAATGACAGAGTTGGCTAATGAGCGAATTAAAGTCATAAATACAACCCTGACTGAGATGTGAAATTTCTTACATCAACTTTGTGTTAAATGCCCTCCCTACAGCAGGTTCCCTCATTTAATCACTGCTCTGTATAGTACCTTACATAACCCTGCATATTGTACTGATGATCTTTTTTCAGGAGCCTCTTATCCTAGCCAAAAGTGGACTTTGGCTGATGGCACATCTCCATATCTATTCTGTTATAACTCCCTCTCCCACTGACTGAACATATTGGACTGCAACAGATGAAGAATGTGGGCGACCGTGTTGAAAATTTACTGCTGTGCCTTGTCTTAGTACTGTGGCTGGTGCAGGAGTCTAAATTAGATGGAGCTGAATGAGTGACTCTGGCAGGTCTCGGGTTGGTGTGGTTTGGGCTGCTCCCAGTGTAGCGCAGATGCAGCCTGGCAGTGGTTTGACTGAGATTGCTCGTCTCTTTCACACCAGCTCTCAGTGGAACAGGAGCACATAAGACCCGAGCTTCTCTCATTCCCATCTGAACACAGTCCCTTTCCTGTGGCAGCATCTGCCTGATTCAGTTGGACGTGCGTGAGCTTTTGTGTTATATTCCATTCGCTTTTATTGAATTTGATTCATTCAGGGAGTGTAGTATTTAAACCAAGAGGATTGGTAAACTTTCATTTTAAATTTTATCATCCCATTATGTCTGGCAAAATGACTCGCCTGCTCCTATGCCAAGCGTTCAGTAAATTTGTTCCACGTGTTAAAGAAGGGAATCCCAAGAACATTAAACCAAGTGTATCATTCATTAAGTGCTCTCTGTTCAGCTTGGTAAAGAGAGGGGAATTTGATGCCCGTGCCAGAGTGTATCAGGCCCAGACATGAGCAGGAGAAGCAGCAGTGAGAATGAGGCGAGGACAGTATGGGAGGTTAGTAGTGTTGAGGCATGAAGGGCACATTCAAGCATCAGTATATTCCTAGACACTGTCTTCTCATAACAACCCCTCGTCTGCTTTTGTAGAAGATTGTTTATCTCCACCTGTAACAAACAGAGGTGTGATTGGTTGTTGTGAACGTGCACGAGAAGTGGCTGAGCGAGATGCCTGTCAGGCAGCCAAGGACCCGAGCACCCAGAGTACCATCTCCACAGCGGTGGCTCTTTGATGTGGCTGGCTCTTTGAAAAACTGACACCCTTCTCCTTTTCACAGTGCCTGGAGCCCTGCAAGGAATCCTGGGACCTGAAGGAAAACCAGTGCCAGGACTTATGTGAGGTATGTCACTACCACAAATACCGTAATTGCCTCATACACAAGTGTTTGAGCTCTCCATACTTTGCGGGAAAATTTGGCGAGGGGAAAGTTTGAGAGGGGCATGAAGTAACTCTTTCTGCGCTGTAACGGCACTCAATGTAAGGCTGAATCAAAGCTGTTAAATGTAACTTGCCGCTCCAGTGAGTCATAAGCTGAAATGTAAACAGAACAATCCCTGTTAGCTCACTGGAGCTGCCAGAACGTAGCCAGGCAGGTTGGTCTTAAAAAGTAATCTGACATATATTTTTCCTCTCCTCCTCCTCCTTTTCATTCTCCCCCTTACTCCTCAGCCCCTCTTTCCCAAAAAGCACTATGAGTGTCTCACGAGCTGTGAGTTCCTGAAGTCAGTAGAGGGAGTGAAGCAAGGCGACTGTCCTGCCCCGGAGAAGGCCAGTGGCTTCGCAGCAGCCTGCGTGGAGAGCTGCGAGGAGGATGGAGAGTGTTCGGCCGTGAAGAAGTGCTGCTCCAACGGCTGTGGCCACACTTGTCAGCTGCCTAAAAACCTCTACAAAGGTAAACCTGTATCATGTTGTGTTACAATGAGATGATTTTGCAGCAAAATTGTTCTTATAAGTTATAATCCTTAACTTTTCAGTCCTGGTAGAATTTAGTTCCTCACTTCTTGAGCAGTTGCTTTATCAGAGATACAATAAAAGACTAACTGGAATATTTATTTACAGTACATCCAATCATTTATTAGTTTTCCATACAACTCTGGGGCACTCGAGGAGTTGGTTACCCTCGTTAAATTTGAGGAGTGCGGTCCATCGCCTTCAGCTCTTCATCTAACAGCTCCTTCGTTTTCCACTGCTCCCTCCAATAGTTAAAACTGATCTGCTGTCCAAAAATGCTGAAAATGACCAATGGAGATGCGTTTTGGTGTGCAGTAGCTGTCGAGCACAAATACATTGCATTTCCTGTGACGGCATAACGATAAAAGCCTCCCGTGTTTCGCCAGTTGAAGGCTTTTTATGTGGAGCAGCTCCAGTAGGAGAGTGAACAGTAGACAGAAAGACTGTTATCAAAGGGAAGATGGATCATATACAGGCATCATGACAATCTCTCATGAAGGCAGTTTGAGTCCAGAGTGGGAATGGTGGACTCTGCTGCAGACAGTAAGATCTGCTAAAGGTACTTTCACAGTGTTAACTCACTGAATGGTTATTACTGTGGTTGTAGTAAGTGTAGTGTAGTGTAGGTGTGATGACTGAGCCACCAGCAGGTGAGTGGACTTTAAGAGATTAATGCACACAGTGTCTAAACGTTGGACTGTGTGCACTGATGAAGTTGCTTAATTGTCTGTGCACTCAGCATCTCATGTCTTTATTTAATTATAACTCGGTTCTGTTTCCGAGAGGGACCACATTAACACAGTTAGCCAGCTGAGTCATGGATGCTCCCTCCCTCCCGGTCTGTTTGTTCAGTAACTGGTAGTGGTCCAGAGCAAACATCATGTTTTTGATGTGATTAAACTGTTGCAGTTTGCATAATTTTCATAAATAGTGTTGAACCAATTAATCCCTCTCTGTCAAACATTAATTTTAAATCTTGGTGACGCAAATTGCAGATTATCTTCAACAATTTTTGACAGCTTGCTTAGAATCATAAATCTTTATTTCATCTCTGCACATTGTGCTTCACCCACACATCTCTTATGCTGCAAATTGGAATCAATCTTCAGTCGTGAATTTGCTGGATAAGCTTGAGGGTTTCACAGACCCAGATGGACCCAAGAATCTTTTCTCCAGTAAAATAGTTTAATAGGGCTGCCTGAGGCGACCTGATGTTCTGAGGGTGCTGAGTTTTGTGAGAGATCCGAGAGCCCCTCAACTTGAAGATGGGAGCTGGAACTACATTATATACGCTATCAGCACACAATTTCTGGTAGCCTCAGGTCATAACAAAGTTGGGGAGATGCTGAATCGAGAGCAGTGGAAGATGAGCCTAAATCAAGCTTTGAGCTGCGGCAGATAGACTGTAGCCGCGTATGCTTTGAATCACACTGCAGTAAGTGTAAGCATGTTTCACTGTGCGTACTGTATTCGGCTGAGGCAAGAGGGGAGAGCATGTGATTTTGAACTTGAGCTTGTGCACACAGAAGAACATGCTAGTATTTCTGTTTGATATTGAAAAAAAAAAAATCCTGAGGGACTTCATGGTGGATGTTATGCTCAAAAGGTGAACAGCACGTTAATCGGGGTAAAGATGAAAGCGGGCGTAACCTTGAAAATGTCTATACAGCGTCCTGGTCAATGAATACCATTCACTGCACCGTGAGACCTTCAAATCAAGCAGCCTGCCCGCTGATTTAGTTCAAACACTGAGCTCGTGACGGGTCGCCGTCAGCACTGCATGCACACAGAGTTACACTGAGCGTTTTGGTGAAAGTCCGGATGGAATTCCCGTCCCCGTCTGCAGTGTTAAAGGTCTAATTAGCTGCTCATGGTTTGAAGGGCGTAATTGTTTCTATGTGTGCACAAGGCTTTGCCATGATGAGCCATGATGCTGGAAGCCATTAACAAATACAAGCGGGGAGAAATGGAGCGTTTCCCCCACTGAGATCGCTCTCAGATGTGTGTGTGTGTTTGTGTGTCTTCAGGTTAGGGTCCCCAGCCCATGTGTAGGTCCCTGACAGAGAAAAACTTTACTCTTCAGGATCTTTGAGACACTGGACCCCCACTGAGCTTTTGATGTGTAACATCAAGTTTCTTCTTCTTTTTGTACATCAGTAGGCCCGATCCACTGAGTATTTGTGTGCCTCAGATAAAATCTGCTGTACCATTATAGAAGCAGGTACTTTATTAAGCTCGTCTAGTTCTTTGATTTTCTCATCTTTCTTTCTAGTCATCTCATTTTCTCCGTTTGTTGGAAGAAATACCACCATGTGTGATGCAGCCCCACTTTTACGTGTGTTTTCTGATCACAAGCGGTGCACAGTTCCACTCTATACTGTGGGAGAAACTAAATACGGATCTGGTGGGTGGTTAGAGGAAGCAACATGTGAAAAATGTAGGTGTCAGAATGAAATTTAATTCAGCGAGACTCCTTACACTGTCACAACAAGTCAGCCGGTGCATCGACCTCCCTCAGCCATCCTTAGTTTACGGTAAGTCCTTGTGCTGCAAGAGGTATTTGCACTGTTTTGCTCAACCCCCTGTAATTAGAGCAATCATTATGACAGTATGTGCGTGAGTATTGAGAATTATATTCCTGTGAGTGTAATTGTTGGCATGATTAAGACATGAATGGACGCTGTGCCTCAGCAGCAGTTACATCATGGTTTGGAGTAAGCGTGTGGCCATTGAAAAATGAATGCTGTATGATTCTTGGACCAAAGCTGACCTAAAAGTTATCCTTGGAAAGAGCAAGTTGAGAGAAAGTGTATTCGTTGCCCTCCTACATATTGCGGAAGAGAGAGCGTATGTGTGGTTTGGGCTTTGCAAGAGTACTTGTGTGCCTTTGTGGGAAGATGAGCTAAGACAGAGCAAGAAGAGGAATGCTGTGGTTACCTTGGTGTTCATCATTGCGCGGGAAATGTGACACGTTCGTTTGCAGACACACACACACACGCGCACACACCCAGCTGTGGAGCTGTGAAACCACAGCACAATGACCCCCAGCTGTTAGTATGCAGAAAGCTGTTATCAGCGGGATAAAACAAAGTACTGACTCCATATGCATGTGGTTCAAGGACCCTCCTCCATCTTCCCAGGTTTTATAGGCATCAATCAATTACCTTAACATTCCCTCTATGAGGACTGAATGGAGATATAAGTTGATCACGTGCTCTGCATACAAAACACAGTCTTGATTAAGTTGTTTACCGACTTGAAGCTGGTGATAAATGCGGAGCAGCGTTGGGCCGCTCAGCAGCAACCGAGGTCCGACATAATGGTCGGAGGTGCCAGGTGATTTATTGAGAAGTGTGGGATGTATTCAGCCTTCTACTGTACTTCCAAACTTGCTTTTCCAATCTCCATCTCATTATCACTATGCCCGATGCTCAATCAACAACTCACTACGTCTCCGCTGCAATAAATTCACTTGAGAGACTCAGTCTGACTTGGCTGAGCATTTGGCTCAGTCCTGCACTTAATAAATCTCTAATTTATTGCACATGGCCACATCAACTTCATCTGAAAGGCTGAATGTGAAGCCCAATGATGCAGATAAACTTTATGTGTATGTGTGTAGGTTTGCACTGGTGTATTTTGTGTCTGCAAAAAAGAAAGAGACGTTAATTCACGCGATCTCACATACCTACACGTAAGCTATGCGTATCATTACTAAGAAGCGCAGGAACTAAAACACATCACTCTGGCCAGGAAATATCACCATCTGTCACAGTAGAAAGATGATGCTGTTGACCCACAGCATGTATTAAATCTGTTGCAGTGAGATCATGTCTCATTTTCAAATCTGTATCTGTCCAACTCTGATGGTGTCATTTCAATTTCCACCCAAGAAGGAAAAACAACAAATTTCATGTTGGAAGCTCACCTACGAGGTTCCACACAGTGGTGTTATTAACTCCTGTCACGCTATCCCCTTCCTTGCATGTACTTTTAGGAGTCCCTCTGAAGCCGAGGAAAGAGCTGGTGTTTTTGGAGCATCCGTCAGGTCAGCTGGAGATCCGCTGGTCCTCCAAGTTCAACATTTCTGTGGAGCCTGTGCTCTATGTGGTGCAGCGCCGCTGGAATTATGGCATCCACCCCAGCGAGGACGATGCCACCGAGTGGCAGACTGTGGCACAGGTAGGAATCAGCACACCATACATGCAAAGTGCTGGGGCACGTTAGTAAGACGAAAAGTGTTTGTGTTTAGATCCCATCAGCTCTTATTACGTGGGTAATTGTTTTGATCAGACGTTTGGGATTTGCATCACAAAGAAATTTCAGCTTCACATGTCCCAGCATGCCACATGCTACAGCTGTGAAAGTGCTGCATTGCGCTGACAGACTGTTGCACACTGTTGCACATTCCTCTCAGCCACAGTGTCTTTGAAAGTTTGGCAAAGAGAAACACACAGATGACTGATGTGGCAGCATACTCACATGGGGCTCTGACCCTGCATGAACCCTGACCCCTGTGGTTTGCCCCCCCCCCCCCCATCTGTCCCTTAGACTGCAGAGGAGCGTGTCCAACTGGCCGACATCAGAGCCAGCAGATGGTACCAGTTCAGAGTTGCTGCAGTCAATGTCCACGGGACGAGAGGCTTCACTGCGCCCAGCAAACACTTCCGCTCCTCCAGAGGTCTGTGTGTGTGTATGCACTTATGCACGTGTGTTTGTGTGTGTGTGGCCTTCCTTTGTGACTTAGTTCCTGTTTGACACCCATTGCCCTCCATTTGTTATGGTTAAGACCTTGGAACAGGTGGAGTCTTTGGGAAAGAGTTTAAAACCTGATTTGACCACTGACTGGAAACAATAGTGTATTTGTGTGTTTTAAAAAAGCAGCTTTTATTCACCTGAAATTTGCAACTTTTATCTCTTTAGAACTTAGTAAAGTAAAGTAAAGTAAGCTGCTCAACCCCATGACAGCAAACTGATGAAGACTGAATTATGATTAGTAAAGCCAAACACATGTTTAACAGTTTGACCGACTCTGCCTCGGTGTGTTTGTTTATAATTGCTTTCAAGTATTAAACCTTTATATCTGTAGTTTCCATTCTTTAACCTGAGTGTGTTGCTAACCAATGTAAGTGTTTCCCCACATTTGCTCAGTGACCTAAGTGGAAAGCGTAATTCATGCTGATGATAAGTAGAATGCGAGTAATGAGGAGGGACTGGGTGTGCAGAACATTTCTTTTTTGCGTTGCAACTAAATCCTCAGTTATGTCTTCAAAGGAGGGGTTTCCCCCTCTTTACAGTCATATAAAATGTAATATGTCTGAATTAGTCAGGATATTGCAGGTTTCAAATGAACGCAAGTGTTGTCTTGCTTCCAGAGGGAGTGACGTGATCCAGGCGCATGTCAGATCTTTGCCTCAGATTAGAGAACAAGCGCTGAAGGCATCTTGTGTTGCTGCCTGACTCGCCCGCCCTGCATGTTGAGTGTTGAATGACACCAAATCGCAGAGTTGCGCTGCAGATGGCATTTGTTAAAGCAACGGCCAATTGTTGTGTGGTTTCCAGGGATTACAGATTTGTGAATATAATATTGTGTCTAGATGAATCTGATCTGGAATCAGATTCAATCTAGACAGCGCTTTCTTTGGCAGAGCTATGCACTCGCCAGTCAGTTGATCTGTAAATGCGTATCATGCAGTTAAGTGTCTGCACTGTGTGGACCTCTTTTTCAGCTATGCGGTGCACAGTGCAAAGCAACATACTTTGAGTCACTTATTTATGAGGATATAAGAAGTTGTTTAGTAGTGGAATGCTGGCAAGTGTCTTAAGTCTTTTCCATGTTTTGCCAAATCTAAAAAAGTATTAGTGTTTGTGTTGACCTGTCCTGTCAAGCCTTCATCATACATTTATTCCCCAGAGTCTTCTGGATGGCTGTCAGACAGAGTCAGACACCAGGTGGGGAAATGGTTCTGCTGCAGGGATGGAAACCGATCTCCAATCAGGCCAATCAGTGCCAGAACGTTGATAGATTGATGGGAGCTGTCATGGATTTGATGAGCTCCTGGCCATTCTGTCATGCCATTGTTATTTATATAGTACTGCCATATCATCTGAGTGCAATTTTGCACTACTACTATTTTGTTAGAGCAATTTGTAAGAATTGACTGCTTATTTATCTTGTGCTGTCAATATCAGCTGGTCTGGAGAACCGATGGGTCCAGTTGTGTTTTTGGACCAGATTAAATGTGTTTCAGGTGGGAGAGGGCAGGGGAGAGGGAGAGCCAACTGGGCTGTAGTGTGAATCATTTTCTCATTAAAGGGCTATTACCTCTAGTCTGATGTCTGGCATGTGGCCCTTCCTCTCCTCCTGCACCAGGCTGACATCAGCAGCCAGAAGCAGGCTGGGTCATGGCAGATATGTACAGTTTCAGAACTAGCGTTACACAGGACACACACACACATCAGTTAGAGTACAGGAATGTTGAGTGTGGAGCCAAAGTGAGCAGCATGTGTTTGTTAACCTCTGACCTGCGCTCTCGGTCCTGCTGAACACTGTCATCTAGGTGACATGACACCTGTCATAACATCTCATGGCAAATTGTCAGTGGAGGACTAATTACTTTACACAGTGTCATACTGGTCCCCCTCTTCAGCTGCAATGCTAACCTTCA
Organism: Scatophagus argus; assembly: GCF_020382885.2. Classification (NCBI taxonomy): domain Eukaryota; kingdom Metazoa; phylum Chordata; class Actinopteri; family Scatophagidae; genus Scatophagus; species Scatophagus argus. The sequence continues at coordinate 10,496,116 of NC_058503.1, read as the reverse complement.
AGTGGTGAAAGGTGCCTCGGCCTGTAATGCACTCTGCCTGAAAATACACGCAGGAAAACTGCCTTGGCCCAACATTTGTCACATACAAGAACCAGAGGCCCTTTTTGTCTAAATGTCTGCAGATGTACTGAAGTCTCTTACCGCTGACAGTGTTATTTCATGTTGTTGCTATGTCTTCAGATCCTGCCGCCCCTCCCAGCCCGACCAGTTTACGAGTCACCAACGTGACGCTGGACGACGAAGGCCTGGTGACAGCTCGTCTCAACTGGACCCTGCCAGAGGAGCCCGATATCCCCATACATCACTACAAAGTGTTCTGGAGCTGGACTGTGCCCACGAAGTCCATGGTGCCATCCAAGAAGAAAAGGAGAAAGACCACCAACGGGGTAATCTTTTCACCCCATCTAAGTGATGTGTTCTTTCTCTTTCTCTCCTTTTTTCTCCTTTTAACACTGCAGAGTCTTGTCCAGGATTATCTCAGCATCTTCCCCTCTGGCCTCAACACATCATTGTAAATATCCATGTAGGCCTGCAGTGGAAAAAGGATAAACATGGAGTAGGAGTTTCATTTATTTATATATACTTGAAAGGATATAAATCACACACAGATTGATGCAATGTGTTCTTCATTGTTTTAATTCCTCATACTGATGAAAGATCTCTTAAATGCACTGTTAAGCTTTCAAAGAAAGCACATTAAGTGTGATAAATAGCCCTATGTATAGTGGTTTCAAGGTCTGCGTGTCTTGAATATCTCAGTTTTTATTGTTCATTTTTTTGCTGGTATTTTGGAGCTTTTATTTTCTCCTACTCAGTTTTTCATTGTGTAATTCAGCTATTTCTGTAATGGTACATGAGTTAATATGTTTGTGTGTCTTACTTTTAACATAAATCCCAGTGGTTACATAACTACATATTCACATTTCCTATTCTATTATTTTACATCAATGCATGCATTGTGCATTTAAATTAAAGGGATATTCAGCAAAACAGCTAAAAATATACAAAAAAAACCTTTTAGTATTCTCTAAGAATGATATAAATGTTGTGTTTAAAGGAAATACCCATTGATTCCTGTTGGTAATTGTTTAGTTTGCATTCTGGATCATACTGAACTATTTGGTCCAACCAGAAAGCAGAGTTTTCATTGTCTGAGATGTCACATAGACAAAGACATGCTTACAATCACAGAGAAAGATAAATACAGTTTGGTCATAAAAGCTTAAACAAACATGAAAGCTGAGAGCTAACAAAGTTAGTCGCTCTGACTTGGACAGCTCAGAAAGCCACAGACTAATATTTGGATAGTATTACGAATTTGGTTTTACCGGTACATAAATATTTCACAAAGTATGCATGTATTGATTAGACTGTCACAGACCGAAGTGATGGGTTCATAAGCACTTATACATAGGGGTGACCTTATAGATAAATCATACGATTAGATCATTGACTGTCCCCATAAATTACAGACTCTTATATGAATGACTCAATAAAATTGGCATTTAAAAGTTTTGTGAGCCATTTGCAAAATGTATCCAGTAATGCTTCCCTAACATACCTGTGGTTCAGTATCTGTGAGAAGCTTTTCATTAGAGACCTGAGCAGAAAGACAGATTGTCTAGACAGCCTGCACACACCTCTGTAGAGTCTTCTCCTGAATTAGTTTATGAAATACATAGCAGATGTAGCACCGAGGAGATAGAGGTGGGAGACACCAGACACCTATTGACACATGTACCACTGGTTTCCACTTTGGCACCTCGGGGCTTTGAAAGCAGCCTGCTGGTAGAGGAATGTCAAAACACACACGCAGTCAATAACAAGAACTCATCAAGCTCATGCTGGTGGTGGAATGCTGCAAGTCAAACACAGTGAGGAAGCCCTGGGAGGCTCTGATAACACAGCTCCCTCACAAGGCCCTGAAGACTATCTCCTCTCCACAATCCCTTCCTCAGCTCCACATGTGTTCTTAATAAGCAGGGCTTTCCCACAGGCCCGGCTTGGCCCAGGCTGAGCTGAGCTGGAACCATGACAGGGACAATGGCAGCACTTTGAAAGGGGCCTCAAGTGACGGTGTGGTAACATAGACATGCCAACATGCAAGTGTCTTCTGTTGTTGCAGGCTCAGAGCTGGGTGGATCTGGAGGGGCTGCAACAGAACAGCAGTTACACTGTGGAGCTGCAAGCTGTCACATACTGGGGACAGGTGCGTCTGAAGAGCTCCAAGGCTTCTCTCCACTTCAGTACCACCCAGAATAATGAGTCAGGTAAACACTGATGCTAATTTTCTGTTGGTCATTCAGCTGTCACACTGTCGGTCTTCTGTTCTATTCTGAAATACACTCATAAACATCTACGTGATACACTGGCACAAATTTTTGTGCAGTTTTGTTTCCAGTGTATCCCAATGACCTTGATGGTCCTTTACTTACTGCTATGAGGTTGACATATCTGGCTTTTGAGAGAAATGTCCCGATAGCTTTGGATGGATGATGATGAAATTTGGTACACACATTCATACCACTTTCAAGATGCATTAAAATCACTTCAGTGATCCTCTGACTTTCCATCATGTCAAAATTTCACTTTGTCCAATTTTTTGTTTATAACCAGTATTGGTTTAGAGTCCGCTCAGACATTAATGCAGCTGAGGTTTTGTGGGAACCAAATAGGCCTGATACGACTGAGAGTCACGTGGATGGTCTTGCACCACCTGAAGTCAAACAAAAACCTGGATGGCGCTGCAGTTTTCTGATTGCAGATCTGCAGGGGATTGGCTGAACGAGCTTAGTAGAATCCAGTTTTCTTTTTGTTTGTTTGTATTTCTTAAGAGTTAAATTCTTCAGGCAAATAATCATCATGAGAACTGCAAAAAAGCAGGAATGGCCAAGGTATGCTGACAGCACATCTGCATTCATTTGGAGCTCCTGTGTGTTTAGGGAACACAGACCAAGCCTCAGTGCTATGAGTGTGTACATTTTAAGCATGTGTAGCTCTAGAGGGAATTGAACCTCTAACCTTGGCAGTGTTAGTACTGTGTGTACTCATCGAGTTACACCACACTTATGCATAAAGAACGTGTTGTAACTGCTGTGATCTTACAAAGAAATAATTGTGTTTCTGTTACCATGCTGGAGAGTTTGGCACAACAGAGTCACTGTTGTGTCTTAGCTACAGCAGCAAATATTTCTCCTTTCTCTTCCCAGTAAAATCACTGCTCAAGTCAAAGAAGGAGGAGATATCCCCTCTTGGTTCCACCATGGCCAAACGCCCTTCTGGCCCTTTAGAGGTAGGAACACCCTTCTACCAGGATGGCCAGCTGCAGGTCCGTGTCTACTGGAAGAACCGAGGAGGTATGCGCTCTTCTGTATTGGTTCATAGCTTTGTTAGAATCCATTTAGCACCCCATTATGCCCATCAGTTACTATGAGTCATAGTAACTCATGTACACCGTAATAAAGTGTTGATTCTTAGTCAATCATACGATGGAAGATTCCTTGTATAAACGTGCTATCAGATGGTGTAAATGAAATAAATGAAACAATGTGTCTTTGTGGGAGCTGGGTAATATGAGTGCAAATTGGTGTAAACCTGCACACAGACTGGTAGAGCGGAGCCACTGTTTAGTAAAGAACAATAAACTCACAGAGCTTCGCCGCGAGATGGGATTTATTGACACCTGTATCTAATAGATTCTCGCCCTCGTATTAGCGTTGAAGCGGCCCATTTTGTTTTACAAGACCTGATGTCATAGAGAACAGATATGGTCATGAGTTGAAGCACCGCAAGGGGTTAAAGCCTATAGGAATGCCTGTCCCAGCGGCATCCATTCCCCAACCCTACCAGAGTGGAAATATGGAAACCTTGAAAGCCATGCTCTCAGGGTAACCTGTCAAGTTCCATTCACTGGTGTATGTTATGTTACTAATATATGTCATCGCCTCAGCCAAACTCCACATCTTTGAGGCAAGAATGCAAACCCTGGCTGAAGGAGAAACCTGGTGAGACACCAACTGCTGAATCAGAGTATGTGTGAGAGAAAGAGAGAGAGAGAGAGAAAGAGAAGGGGAGGATGGCGTTGGCCCAGAGCTGTTAGCAAGGTTGGCCTGGACTTAGAGAGCTGAGTGATGCTGGAGGGGAATGGCAGTGTTAATCCTGGTCCAGCCTCGTTTTCTGTGTCCTGTTTTTAGTGCTGGTCTGCAATGTGTGTGCCACTGCCACTCATTAGTCTGAGGGATGACCCTGGCTTTGATTTTTGACAACCTGAGTTCCTTTACTGTAAACATACAACATGCAGATAGCCCGGAGAGTTGGAGTCTCTGGACATCTGGTTTGTGTGACAGACAAAAGGAACAGGTTAACTGAACCGTGATTAAACTCTCACTCATTGTCTCTGTGATCCAAAGCAGCCCGGTCCTCTGGGTTGTCTCCAGCAGACAAAAGAGAACCGTACTGTACAACAGCTCTGATAATATATCAACGTCTCCCTAGCACCCAGACAGTAGACAGCAGTCCGGTGGTGGCGGCACTTCTGAGGCTCGCTCCCGGCCATGATTTATCGAACACCGCTGAGGTTCTGTTCTCTACCTGATTTTCATGTCCCGTTTCTTGTTTTACATACCACTTCCCCTCTCCGTCAGACCTGGCTAAGCATATCTTGTTTATTTTTTCCCGGTTCCCTGTAATTCTTCTCTTCTGCTTCCAAAGACCTCAGGGGCTCCTAGTGCCAGATCTGTGTCTAAGCCTTCAAAGGACCCCTTTTATCTCCCTACTACAACCCAGGCCCGCTCCAAGGGGCGAACATAGCATAACTCAATTATTAATCGTAGAAGTTCTTCACATATCCAAGCGACACAGTAGAATGAATAATATATCCAGTAACATAAGATGAGGGTGATGATAAACATTGCTGATGAGCTCAGGAAGAGCTTCTGTACGGTAATGAAGTGAATGTTGCTGCTGAAGCCTGCAGCTGAGAGAGAGTCCCAACATGACCAAGGCTGCCATGACACTGATGAGAATACAAATACAAAAAGGTGAAGCAGAAAAGTTTTAGTTTGGGTACTGAGCCTTCAGTGAACGAAAGGAAAGGTTAGGAAACAGGAAGTCATGTTAACAAACTAATGCAAGGACAAAGAAGGAAGTGCTTTCAAGTTTCTTTTTATTCTCAACGTTATCATGATCATTAATAATGGAAACTGTGATCTCAGATCGCAGATAGGGAGTGTTGCAATTTGAGAGATACCCGCCAGTTAATCATTTCATCCTGTCAGATTGTCTTTTGATGTCTGATTAATGTCCAGCGGGTGCAGTGTTGTAACGTAACATGTTAATGTAAAGCTACTTAGCGCTATTAACCCCTCTAAATTTCAGAAGTATAGGGCCAGAAGTGTTTACTCAACTACATTTATTTGACCATGATATTCATTTGATGCGTTTGTTCAAAGCAAGTTTGATGCACACACGTACGTGGAGAGCAGTTTGGACATAAGTGTCTTACTTGGTTCTTACTTTGCACATTAAGATTTTACCTACAAAGCCTATGGTGTTTACATAGTGCCTTTACACAGTCATGAATGAGTACGATTAACTACCGATTAAACTGAGAAGTGTCTTTATTATCATTTAACTCACTGATTGCTTAGTCTGTAAAGAGCAGGACCCACAGCTTGCTGTGTTGGTCAGCAGTACAAAGCACAATTTGTGCTGACCTTAAGGGAAAAGCATCAAATCATTAAATTTGGAACCAGTCCTTGTTTAGTAATTGTTGCTTCATGAATTAGTCAAATTAAAAGTTGCTGTCACAAAATACTACTGATTACATTTTGCCTTTTAATGAAGTACATTTTAAATGCAGGAACTGGCCTTGCAACGGAACAATTTACAGTTTATAAAAATGTAAAGAAGGGTGTGTTCTGAATGCCGAGTTGTGTCTTAACTGCATGACTCTCTCATCCTCCCTTTTGTTTCAGACCCCACAGTGAGTCGCTACCACGTCCAGTGGGTGCCAGAGTACTGCAGCCACAATGAGACAAGAGGACCAGAGAAATCTGTCACACAGGTTAGTCTCCAGCAGCCGTTTCACACATCTTCCAACTGAGGGTCTGATTTTGGAGTGCAGTGCGCAGAGCCATGGCTTGATCAGCAGCTCCATGCTATGCAAAGCACGTGTCTAACCTTTTGTGTGATGCTTAGAAAGGACAGCTCTGCTAAAGAGAACAACTCCAGTGAGTGAGCCAAAGCCCTGTTGTGTTGGATTTGCACTGGGCAAATCACTAGCCGTTGTTTTGAATATTATGAGTCAGTCGTGTGGTCAGGCATGTGGTGTGTTGGCCAATAAAACGCATTTACTTAAACAATGTTTCCCGGAATGGGGGATCATTCACCTCCAACAGCCCCAGCCATGCTCCTCCGTGGGTCTTTATTTTAGGGTGCAGTAGGGTCAGTGTAGGCGTTGGGAGAGTCTGGGGGTTGCGGTGGTGGGAGTGATGCGGGTTAACTGCTGGGGCTCAGGCTGATACAGGATGGCAGAGGCCTGGCAAAGCAACACATTCTTTGGGGACCGGCACTCTGGTTGCTAGGAAATATACATCCATTTTCTATAGATCACTGGGAAGGATTCCAGGCTTTTGCTTTTATGTGAGCACAGCAGCTCATTCACTTTTAATCAAAGCCGTTCCATATCAGAGAGAATATACACACACCCTTTCTCAAGGGACTGCCTATTAACGTAGAACCTCTTTATTGCAAATGCAATATCCAAATCCACTAGTCAGTGCGAGGTTTTTTTTTGTCTCCTCGAACAGAGATGAGAAAGGCCTTTTTTTCCTTAAGATCAATAGATGATTAAAGTTGAAAACTCGTGTAAAGTGTAAGACTGCTGCACAGAATTCATTAACATGGATTTACAGGCCATTCTCTTTTTTTAAATTACACATGGAATCATTTGGTTGCCGCTTCTTAATTAAGTTCTTAATGTTTTTTGCCACATGTGTAAGCAATAAAAAAAATCATTTATATTGTAAGCTGAATAGAAGAAACAGTGGTCTAACCCCCACCATGTGAGCGTTCAAAGTGGTCCTGTAATGTGGGGCATGTTCCTGAAGCCTTAGTGGGAATGTGATCTGCCCTGGCGCTGTGTATTTAATTATCTCTGAAGCTCCATGGGACCTGACCTGGGTGACATGTCAAAGTCATCAGGGCTGAATAATGTGTTTCTTGGCTCAGGAGAACTACATCAACCTCCCAGGCCTGCTGTTCTCCTGCAAGTACAAAGTCACTGTTCACATGCTGAAGTCCAAGAGACGGTCCAAGGACGAGAGCACCACCTTCCTCACCCCATCCTGTGCTACCATCCGGAGCAAGACTCACAAACATATCCCCTGCCCAGGGGAGGGAGGTGTGTATTCAGCTGTTTGACGTGCGAAAGGCATTTTAAAATCGATCTGTATTGGTGCAAACACAGTAATCAGAAGCTGTAGCATATAAATATTGTCATGCTGATCAGAATAAGTTTGACATTTTAGGGAACAAAGGTATTAATTTTCTTGCCAAGAGTGGGATGGAAAGATAGGCCCTTCTCTCATGTCTTTGTGCTAAATAGGAAGGTTCTACCAGCAGTAGGTTAGCTTGGCTTAGCAAAAAAGACAGGAAACAGGAGGAACAGTGTCCAGTGGCAACGACCCTCATAACAGCAGTTCTGAAGCTCACTGTTAATCTGTCGTAACTGTGAAATTGTCAGGCAACTACGGGAGACTCCGGGAAGTCACTTAGCCTGGCTTAAAAATAGTCCAGTACATAAAACCCAATAAACCACTGGATGTCGTTTGTACACTTTGGCTTTTATGCACATTAAATAAACAAGACATAATATGTAACACACATTTAAAGAGCTTTAGAGAGGCTGGCAACAGGATTTTGGACAGAAACAGGCAAGCTGTTTGCCCTTGTTCACAGGTTCTGCTAAGCTAACTGGCTTCTTGCTCTGCCTACACGGTGAGTGTACACACATGAGAGTAGTTTTCATCTGGCAAAAAAATGAATATGTTTAATTCCAAAAATGCTGAACTATTCCTTTAATATCAACACCCTGACTGAGACCACCTTTTCTCCTAACAGCTCCAGGCCTTCCAAAGGTTTTGGCCAAGCCAGAGAACCTGACGGCCTCTTTCTCCATCAATGAGGGAAACATCACAGGCAACTTCCTGTGGCGTGTGTCCAGAGTGGCTCCCCATCAGCGAATCACGGGCTTTCAGGTCACCTGGGCCGAGATCACCACTGAAAGCCGGCAAAACAGCCTGCCCAACAGCATCATCTCCCAGTCCCAGATTCTGCCCCCAGTAAGTCTATTCTCATTAAAACATTAATGCTCTTTTTGTATTAGAGCCATACAGTAAATCCTGTTTTCAAATGCCACAGATTGAATATGATTCCATGTACCACAAAGACATAAATATAGTCAGTAAAGTATGTAGGCAAGTATGTTCTATCTCCAGCATTTCATTTCATAGCATCTGTCAGAGGTGAGGGTGATTTGACGTCAGCCATTGTGGCCTCTTTGCATGAATCTTGTGATAAGCGGTGGTGTGTAGACAGACAGACAGACAGATCTGAGGAAGTGTTGTGTCCTGCTGGAAGTTCTCTTCCTCTACCTTTTCATCTGCCTTCACGTCTTCCTCTTTCATCCTCCGTGAGAGCTCTGAAAACGATGGTCTTTGACATAATCTGCTCCATCAACAACACGTTCCGCCTATCTGCACCTCCCAGCTTCTGGAGCTTGTCTATAAATAAAACCACCCACCGCACACTTTATCAGGCTGGCAGCAAAAAAGAGAGACAGCAAGCCTTATGAAAACAAAGTCTTTGTTTTTGTCTGTGGCTTGTGCATAGACAGCAACGCAGCTGATACTCCCTTGGTTTACAGCCCATTCAGATTCAAGTCCCGTCAAATTCAAAGGCATGTTCTGTTGTATTTCAACTGATTGCGTGTGTTTCTGCTGCTCCCCTCCCTCATTTGGCAGGATCATAACTTGCTTGTAGTGTCCAATCTGCGGCCGTCCACCTTCTACAGACTGGAGGTGCAAGTCATAACAACTGGAGGAGAAGGTCCTGCCACTGTCAAGACCTTCCAGACCCCTAACATATTACCAGTCATTCAACACCGTAAGTACTAAGTCCCTGTCAGCTGATGCTGTGTCAAAAAAACTTGAGGAATTCATGAGTTGAACCTGAATTTGCCCAGTTTTATCTGCTGGGCTTTTTTTCTTTTTGGGTATCTGAGGTGTTTCATTATGTTCACTGTTGTGATTTTTGTTTCAACTGTCTGCTAAAATTTCTGTTGGTACTGTTGCTTGGTGACTGTCACTGCTCAGTGCCAACAGCATACTGTAGATCTTTAATTCATCATTAAAGCAATATTTTGTCATTTAGTTGGTGATTTGCTTTCTGGTGAGAGTTAGAAGATCGATTGCACTCTTGTGCAATAAATATAAGACTATAGCCAGTAGCTGGTTTAGCACAAAGACTGGAAACACTAGGAAACAGCTAGCCTGGCTCTGTCCAACAGAAAAAAATCCACCCACCTGTACCTCTAAAGCTCACGAATTAACACGTTGCCTGGCAACTGCTCAGAGCCAAGAAGTAGTCTGGCACACAACAACCTGGAAAGCAGAACATTTTTAAATTTCAGTTTTAAACAAATGAGATATAACGTGTTGATTGTGAGCTTTTACACCTGAAAGCAAATAAGCATTTAGCAGATCAGATATTTCCCTCATGAATTGGGGGAGCACAAAACAAAGCTAATGAGATGAGTTATTGATCTTCCATTCACCTGGTTGCGGAAAAACACGACTCTAAATACGTGTGAATGTTGCTCTGTGTCTGCTGGATGTGGATATGAAAGTATTTATGACATAAATAATGGCTTAAACACCACTGGAGCAGCAATAGCAAGTACCAAACAAGCACTTTTAAACTGTATAAAATATAGTGAGTTATTACTAAGCTCTGAATCCCTGAAGTGGCATCTGACAGTTCTTTTAAATTTCTAGGACCCAGACTCCGGCAGCATCACTCCCACCACCAGAAGCCATCAGTAGAAAGACACTGAGCTGCAAGTTGAGGCAAACCCAATCGGGAGAAGCACCAGTGGCTCTCTGCTTCTGTCTGTCAGGGAAGGAATGTGTGGAACCAAACAGAAACACAGTGCATCAGACCATGAGCTGACCCCCCACCCCCCACCCCCCACCCCCCACTTTGTGAAATGATGGGTCCATCCTCTCCAGGCTCCACAACACATCAGCTAGTCCTACTTAAACCCTCTCACTCTCCCTCTAGACTGATACACATCACCGAACGGGTTGGTCTGTACAGTCAATTTTATACTGCAAGGTCTCATAGCACACAGTTTCCCAACACGTCGCCAACTCATCAGGAAGTTATGAAATGTAGAAGTGAGGAACCCTAAAATTCTTCAGCAGTCATTGTACGCAACAACGTGATATTTAACGAGATTCCAATCAAATTTGATCGAAAATGAGGTGGTTATCGATGAACGATTAGTTCACGATTGAAAGAAAAACAGCTGTTTAGTGGTTTGATTGAAGAAAGTTCAACTTCAGTGGTAGAAAATGCAAGAACTGCAAAACAAATGTTCAAATATGAAGAACGAAAAGTAGAACTTCATCTATTTATTTTGTGTTACCCATTAAAGAGGCGCTTAGGCATACAGTTAGTACTGAGGGATAATGTAATAAAAGTCATTGTTGTCTAACCCAGAATATTTCACATAGTATGTTGCATGTAGTACATTTGATTTTTGAACTGTAAATGATTTACTTGCTTCAAATTGAAAGCTTGTAATGGTTTTGCATGACAACCGTTAGCATTCTGTTGGCATGAAATAATGTCTGTGTTACCTCTTTTCAGTATGTTAGCAATATTTCATTAACAGATTAACAAAGAATTATATTGGGAGTAATATGTAATGTTTATTAATGAAATTATAACTTGTGTGGAAATGCTGAATTGTACATGTTCTTGGCTGTAGAAATATTTGTCGTGGAACAGTCAGTGAATGTCTATATTTATTTATGTGTGTATTACAAAGTTTGGTTTGGATGTGTGTGAATGTGTATGTTTTTGTGTGTTCTAGTCCCAAGTTTTTGAACCGGCAAAAAAAATCTTGTAAAGACATTTTGTAAAAATGGAATTGTAAATACAGTCTTATGTTACATGTTATTTTTCCATGGTAGAAACTGTACAAAATGCTAAGTAATAAAATAATCCTTAACCAGTTCCCTTTGCTGTTTGTTTAATTGCAGCTGCTGTGAACAGTAAATAGACATGCTTCTCCTCCATATGCTCGGCTATTTGGCAGTTACTGATGCTTATTTTGGCTGTAAAACCCATCATAGCAGACTGTGTGCAGCATATTCACTGATCAGCCCAGGAGCCTGAGACATGCGCTCTGCAAAGTGCAAATAAACAGGTCATCTAGCTCAACAGCCCGAGTGAATTTACCATCGCCGAGGCCGGGCAGCCCTCAACAAAATTGTGTGTTTGAAAAGCATTAAATCCCTCCTCTTCTCAGCAGCCTCTCACCCTCATAAAATGAAAAGTAGAAATGTTTACAAGAAAATAAACCTAAGGTCGACGCTGTGAGAGTTAAGCCCGTCTGTGCGGAGTGTATGATTCTTGGGTTTAAAACTGCAGTCTATTGTTATCTGTTTGTGTCAGATGACAATCCTTTTTAGCACACATACAATAATCCTGAAAGGAGTGCACGCAGAATAGTGTTTAATAGAGATTATACAGGGATATACTGAGATACTCTGTGTCAGGTGCTTGTTTTCATTACATTTTACTGCGCAGATGTTTTTGACCAAAGTGACTTACAAGAAGTGCGTTAATCTCGAGTTGTTGACTTGAATGGCATTAATTGACATCCGCATTTTCATGATTTGATGGTTCGCTCATTCATTTCCCCCCACAAGCTCATCAGAGTATTCAAACCGCTGCATCTGCCCTGTTTGTGCTTGACATCCAAATGTGACAAAGAGAGCACACTTTTTGTTATCAGTATGCAGGGAATCCATCAGTGGTTGGATTTCATTTCTCTTCTTCTCAGCATAGAATAAAAAATAAAATGTCCAAAATTAAGCTCAGATCAAGAAGAACCGTGATATTTATACATTCATTTATACATTCACATGATGTTAAAAAATAAATAAATAAATGAATTTGATCAATAAAAGTGTGTGATGGAGCATGTGCAGACAGAAAGGGAGTAGTGTGTGTATTAGCATTATACTCAATGAGGAAGCACAAATGAAAAGACTGTAGTTGTTGATCAATTTGAATTATTCTTTTTCCAGCTGGTGATGCATTTTCACTTCACTTTCATTTATATTTATCCCTATGAGCCATTTTCTTGTCCAAGACTGCCATTTGCCTATGATGCTCTTAAAGAAAATCAGTCCAAACATCAGACAAACATTAATCCAGTGTTCTCCACACAAAGTCATAGTTTCTTCTTCTGCTGCTGGTGGTGAATCAGTGTCAGCCAGAAGCCATGCACTGTATTGTTTGTGTGAAATGGGTGCAGTGTTTGTGCGTGTTGAGTGATGTTCATGAGGAGGTATCGCAGTCCAGATGTCTATATTCGAAGTCTGCTCTCACCACCGTTTTCCACATCGAGCGACAAATAATTTGGAGCCTTTGTTTTCACACACTCAGCCTCTTCACTCAGTCAGTGCTTTGCCCCTCACTTCTCTTCGATGTTGTTTATGTACAGTTCTATTATATCACAGGAGATTAGTTCCTCTTGGTCTGTGCACGCTAATCCTCCTCTCTTTTCTAGGAGCCGGGCCAGTGTTTAGCCAAGGCTCCTTTCTGTGTGAGCCAGCCCAACCCCTCTCCCTTTCAGGCTGTCACAGTCCCGCTCTACACACACCAAATACCATGGCCCTCAAGTGTGAAAACCTCAAAACAAAAGGGCCTCTAGCCTCTTTTGAGGCATGTTGCAAGACGTCCAAGTCTCCGGAGACATAAAAGAAAAGGGGGAAAAAATGCAACAACTAAATAATAGGCCAGTTGTCAGTACAAAAGCTTTGTCTCTGACGGTACAAGGCCAGTGAGGGCTTATTCACTTTCCGTGGCATTGCATCTCTATTGTGAAAGTCATGCAGGGGATATTGCTTTCAAATTTAAACACATATTTCTGAAAACAATATTATTCATTTGGCTCTTTGAATAATCCCGGTCGGTTAAATATTTACCCGTCTTCTGGTTGACATTAGCCCTCATTCTAATAGAACTGAGAATAGCACAGTGACTCCATTGAGAGCTGTGCAACAAAGATAGGCTGTTTCTCCCACACATTTCCTCTGACCCCTTGGCACCCGTTCTGCAGATTAACATTGCAATGAGTCGTGCATCACAATTTATCAAATTTAAGCCAATTTATGGGTCATCCTACACAAGTTGACAGGGCAACTGTAACATTACTCCTGGAAGGGTGGGTGGAATTTAGGTTTTGATGAAAGGTACAATCCTTAGCGTGACTCTGAAGGATGAGGGGAGGGGAAATATAAAATGGATAGACTTTTCAGATGACACCGATCTTAACCTGAAAGACTTGAAATTTTACTCTCAAGTGAGTTTCAGGTCAGTGAGATCATCGAGGAGAGCCAGACATTCGCTCCAGATTACTACCACATGGACTGTATCCATTTGCACCGGTACTCTTTCAATATGATGAGATGGAATATATTGTCTGTGAGATTGATGAAAAATAACCTGAGTGTCGTCCACTCCTCCCCCTCCCTTCCCTGATTAGGAAAGGCAAAGTTGCTTCAGTGCTGAGGTATGGTGAGAAATCTGACCTTGCCCTGGGCAGTGGCATGTTTCTGCTTAGGCTCCGGTGAGTGGGACCAGGCAGGGGACACATGAAAGGATCTCCCTGTCAGGCTGCAAAGATGTTCAGGCTAAGTCTAATGAACACCAGAACACATGAACCGACCTGAGAACATGCACGCCACACATTGTACAAGCGATGTAGCTACAACACTGCTGACAAGCTTAGCATTCTTCTCCTGTTCTTTAAAGGCTGACAACGTGAGAAGCTTGACAATGGTATGTGTGTGTCCTGATTAAAAAGAGGCACCACCGGGACACCAAAGTGAAAACATCCAAAGACAGACAGATACCTTGTTTGTTTTTCCCTGCCTTTGATTTTAACATCAATTTCCTTTTGCCCATGCTGCTCCGCAGGGGAACTTGATTTGATCTGGAAAGGCTTTCTTTTTATTTTGGGTGAAATGGAAAATGTGCCATCTCAGGTTGTGCAAGTTAGCGGCTGAGCTGCTGTAACCAGACCGTGACAGAATTATTTCAATATAAACAAAGTTGCCAGCTTATACAGTACACCTGTGCAATCAAATGCAGTCCACTCATCTGCAAAGTAACAATCATAAGCTGTTACATAAGGGTACAAATTAGAATATTTGTCATTGAAATGTAGTGACATAAAGGCTGAAATATTCGGGCAAAGAACAAACATCTAAAAGTGTACTCAGCTAAGGCTTTAAATGGACTTTATTCATCTGCATGACTAAATATTCTGAAGTATAATCCGACAATAAACCTCTTCAGAAACAAGCGAGAACAAATCTAAACACTTTATCAGAACTATTGTGTTGGATTAGTTAGATTCCCCCCCCCCAAAAAAAAGCAGACAGAATATCTAACAAGTGCACTCATCATTAGTCCCACAAATCTTATGCTGACCCGTATGACCAGTGAATCAGTGCAATACAGTCTTATTAGAAAATAGTGCAATACAGCATGAAACATTTCACATGCATTATCCCTGCGCCTTTGTTCAAAGGACTTGCCATTCTGAGGAGTTTGGGTCAAAGGTAAGCATGAGGTCCAGTATGTTTGTGTTTACAAAGAAAACGTCACCAGAGGAATCATTATCCAGAACCCTCTTTCCAAACCAAACATCCTTCTCCACAGGCATACAACGTGAAGGGATCAGGCAGGAAAGTACCATCCAGCTGGGTAATAGCTGTTTATAATCCCCTCTGATTAGTGTTAATCCCCTTAATGCTCCTTCCTGAGGATAAACACATGTTGACCCAAGTGACCAGCTCCTAATTAATAAAGTTAGGAAGTTTGGTATGCCATCACCTATTCAGTCCAGTGATATACGAGAGTTTGTGTTGAAGCAAAGTGTGCATTTGATGACACAGTTTATGGGCAATAACTCAAAATGCAACAGCTGACACTTTTAAATTGGGATCCATAGCTGTTGTCAGCTTTTTGAGAACACAATACACCCCCCCGGGCATGACTAGTGATGAAGGGCAACTTTCCGTCTTGTGTTCTTTTCTCCTGTGAAGTCAGCGTGAAGGGTCGGTAGCTGGGCCTCAGAGGCGAAGCAAAGTTCACAGGTCAGCATGTACCCAGGAGGATGGACGGCAGGGTGAGGGCAGGAGCCAGGCTCAGGGACAAGGGAAAGGGGTCAGGGGTTGAGTTCAGATGGAATCCACGCAGAGGATGTTGAAACAGATATTGTTTGGGGAGAGCAGAGCTTCCTCCACTTTTCCTGCTGGCCTGCCGCTAAACACTCGACAAGGCAGGCGCAGAATCAGAGACTGTAAACACGTTTCCAACACTAATTCAGAGGTGTTAATGAGATGGTACATCTGCCATCCAAAGTGGCAGTTACAGTAAGTAGAAATTATGACTTTGATGTGTAAACACTATACCTCAGCACCTCTGCTTCATCATTATGTCGAAATAAGCTTGCGTGACAGAGGAAAGAGGAGTGAAAAATGTGTTCTGCGGGCTGTTTAGAGATTAAAATCCATGTACTTCATTTTCGCTCTTTTTACAACCAACTAAAGAAAATCGGATTCTTACTTCAACTCAAACATGTTTGCATATTTCAATTTGAGATTTCTCTAAGGAGGATCTGTTCTGTCTCCATCTTAATGGGCAAAGACTGTTTTTTAAACAGTCGATCCATATGTCTGCTGTCTTCATATGGAAGAACTGCCATCAGTCAACATCTGCTGTATACCCAAAATATTAAGTGTACCACTTTGTTTGTATACAGGAAGAGGGCATCAGAGGTAAAGATTCCTTACAATGAAGGCACTGGAATATTTTCCAAATTTCTGTTAAATCCATTTGTTGTCTTGAGAAAATCAAAATGAGGCAAGAGCTGAAAAGGGAGCATGAAATTGATTACACTGTAAAAGAACAGCTTATATGTGCAATCACTGGCTATAGAGCTATAAGCTTTTACAAACCCCCCAAAACAGGGAGCAGAAATTGACAGCAGAGATAAATTAGCACCAGGATAATATGTTATTTTGTTTTTATTTTGTAAGAAGATGATGATCTAAATACATTGGAAACAAAGGGAGCACATGGCTCAGCAAATCACAATGTTTATATTATGAGTATGCAGTATCTCATCCTGTCTCTCTCTCTTTTGTGTGTGTGTGTGTGTGTGTGTGTGTGTGTGTGTGTGTGTGCGTGCTCCAAGGCTAAGAACTCATTTCCACCCTTGATGATCACAGGCATTGATTGTAATGCTGACGAGCAGGGTAGTACTGCCCATGGCGTACAAAGGAATCTGGACATGTTTAAAGCACTAACTTTCATGTTTTTTCATGCTGGTATGAAGCTGAATGCAGATGCTGCGGGCAGCTGGCTCTCATTAAAAAAACATGATGTCAAACAGAGGGCCTGGCTGGTGAAAGTCAGCCCGTCTCACTCTTTGGTCGACTGTGTCTTTCTGCACATCTCAGCCACACTGATCCCAGTCCCTGATCAACCTTGCTGGACTTGATACTTTGGCATTGGCTGGTAATGGTAACCTGCAAAAAAATTTAAAAAGTGAATGATGGCTGAAGGTGTGAAAAAAATCATGCAAAACTTTAAATACAAATAAGCCTGTATATACATAAATTCATAAAACACAACACAATACACTAGTTTGACCTTAAACATCTGAGTGTACTCTAATAGGACTGATAAAGGCTTTAGAGAAGTTGTTGCTAACAGCTTTATTAATGGTTAACTAATCATTATTGATGAGGGACTAATGATTTATAAGAACAAATTGTGGAAAAACCTCACTGGCTGGTCTATGTTGTCCTACAGCATAATTTGTTTTATCTTAAACCACTTCTTTAATCCATCCTAATTCCCTGGATGCTAAGATTACCACCAGTCAAGTGGTAGTCAAGTGCTTGCCTCTATCCAATAATGACACTGAAATGCTTAAAAACATACATGGAAAAGAGGAGAAAAGCTTCTTATTAAAGTGTCATTACTGATCTGTAAAGCACAACCTTGAAAAGGTACGCCTTATCTCGGAAAATACTCAGTTCAAGCAACATCTAATGCTTTCATGGCTTCAATTTATGATCTCAGTGATGGCTGACCATTTCCTGTGCCTCAGCATGCTTCAAGGCACAGCCTGGTCTTGTTTGTCTCAGAGGCTGAGGGCCATGGTGTATATCTCAGTCACACCACTGAAGCATTTGTCAGTGTCCAAATTTTCACCAAAACGGCAGATTATTCAAAGGATAAAAGGAATATCTGCAGTGGATATTAACAGATACTGGACTTTAATATCTGTGGGTGGATCGACGCTGTAATAAATAAAACACTGACATCTTGACTATAAATCCCTTGTCTAAACGCAGCGTCGCAAGTAAGCTTTTTTGCAGCCTGTTTGCAACATAAACAGTTCCGTTTGCGTTGAGGTGCTGAGTGGACCCGAGATTTAGATGAGCTGAGGGAATCCTGTGATTCAGTGTCAGGACTGGACGCTGTGCCCGTGCAGCTTGTAACACGTTTATGACACTCGGGAGGGGAGAAAAAACACACATGGTGTACATGTTAGGAGGGTTTGCACAGCACGGCTAAACCAGAGATGATCTCTCTTTTTCCACGCTTTGATGGTTAGTGGCTGTTAACCACGTTCCACCTTTGGGATAAATGCCATTATCAGCTACTTATCTGATACTTTTTTTGGTACAACCTGCTTTTCATCACTTGTGACAGAAACTTTGAGGATATTTTCCAGGCTCAGGCCCTCACTCCCCGTTGCTTCAGACTGACTTCAAGATATTTTGCGGGTTCGAACTGCTTGATGTTTAATTACTCCACACAAGAGACTCAGCTGTCATTTGACTGAAGCAGAGCACCTCAAGATTCCCGCCATATGTGCTAAACAAACAAACATTTCTTTTTTTTCTCTTTTCAATCTGCGGCTTCACATGATTTGTGCCGTGTCTAGCAGCCTCCTCTCTTCTCACGCCTGTGACTGTATGATGCTGCCAAAGATCCCCCTCAACTCAGCTCGTCTCTGCGCTCATCCCTTCTCATATTCAAAGTCCTTTCAAGCTAAGCTCCAAAGACAATGAAATATTGTGCAGATCTGATTGAAAACAGCTTTCATAATGTGAAACAAGCAATCTCTCAGACTTATGTCATTCCAGTTTTAAAATAGACTGTTTGAAACATCACAGTAATTTGATTAAAATGGATCGACAGTCCGGTGAGTTACTGTCAGTGCGCCAGTGGGAAAAGAGTGTTTCTGATTTCTCCTGAGGAGAATGCTTCACCTCCCCAGCAGTTCTTTTAATATAAGGGCAGCGCCTTTCATCTGCTCCTCCAAGCACGACTCTTAATGCGTTGCAGATTGTCTTCAGCGCTGACAATATTTTATCATCATCTTTTTAGTGGCTTTCTGGATTGTGTTTCAATTAATCTTATGCAAACTTATAATGCTTTTGTTTCAAACAAAGTCAGCCTGACGTTACGTATATGGGGAACTATAAAGCCATAAATTAATCAAGGATTTTATATTATGTTACCTGTAGGTTACGCTCTGATCACACTAATAGTTTATACCCTCTCCAGGTGATGACACACTTGAAGTTCCATGAATGCATTTCACAAACTCATGGATATTTTTTAGTACTATGGAGACACCACTTTCACAATAACTGTACTTCTTTTCTTGGCGCAGGCAACGAAATCACACCGACCACATGAGCAGAGACAGATGAATACAAAGTAATGTTTTGGAAGCTTGCATATACTCACAATTGACACTACTCTCATGCCTGTGTGCTAAATTTGAAGCTACTGCTAGCATTTAATTAGCTGAGCATAAAGACCGAAAATAAAACATAAAACTTTAAGCAAAACAACATACAAAACACTCACTTGTAAGCTTTTAAGGTGTTTATTGGCAGCTTTTGTTACCCTTGGACAGAGCCAGACTTCCTCCCTGGTTTTAGGCTTTGTGCTAAGCTATAGGCTAACCATCTCCTGGCCATAGCTTCAATGAGCATCCAGACAGTATATATCCTGTCTAACTGTCAATAATGTGATTAGGCATATTCCTCAGTGTCAAAGTATTCCTTTAATCAAAGCACAGCAGCGCGTCATGCCCTTTCACTGGTCATTCATCCCCTTGATCCTTGATTAACCTCAATTAATATGACCAAATCAAGAACAGGAAACCACATTATGTTAAGAAAATACAGAAAGCAAACGTTACATTAACTAACCACTGTGGTGGTTGCTGCAAAATCCCTCTAGTAGTCCTCTGGCCTCGCTGCATGGTCTGTCTTTCATAGACGACCAGTGCCGTCTGCCAAGAATAGCACTCTAGCTGATGTGTCTGGCTCTTGTTAGCAGAGGATAGGTTTGTGTCAAGCACGGCTTCTCTGCGGGCCGAGCCATGTTGTTGTTGTGGTTGAAAAAGATCACTGTTGTGTGCCATCGCTTACCGTCAGAGATTTCGGAGCTGCTAAGTGACACATTTCCAATCAACCGATCCTCTGCCAGCATGAGTCTTCTTTTGTTATCATGGCAAAGACATGCTGGAACGTCTTTGAACAGGTGTCCAAACCTGTTGTTTTTTCTTTCTCAACACTCTTGTATCTTTTTTTTTTAACAACTGTTTGTCCATCCCTACTCGTCTCTCTCTCTCCAGCACTCACATAAACACACACTCACTCTCTATTGGTTTCTCTTCTTTTCATGCAAAAAGTAGAAAAAAAAATTGTGTTAGCTTCTGGCATTTATCAAGGATGAAATGTGAAATGTGTTCAGAGAGTCAAAGTGCCTTTGAATTTCAGCCTATTCAACATACTTTATGAGAAAATACTGAATTGCATTAAACTTTCATAAGTTTTTTTTTTTTTTTTTACAAGAAAGGGGATTGTATTTCTTTACTGCAATTTTTTCTTCTGTATTCTGATCCTCTTTCAATTGAGTAAAACTTCTTATGAATTTCTTCCAAGTGCAGTGTCACTGAATAAACATTCAGTGACTTTCCTCTCTTGAAGGTCTGCCAGCTATTGAGGGGCTGCTTTTAATTGACTCATTGTCCACATGGCTGGCATTGCCAAGGGCAGAATTTCTCCTCATCAGAAGCTGCTGTTGAGTGAACATCTCAGATCTGAGGCCAGTAATTGAATAGATAGAGTTTTGATTGATGTTTAGAGGAAGTCCCTTTCCTATTTAAATATTCATGGATCTGTAGCCTGGAGGGGTGAGACAGGAATCCAAAGCAAACCTGTGCACAACAATAGCAGCTCAGAGTTCCTCCTGTCTGCTTCTCATTACAGTAAATACACTCTCTGAGCTACCATCCCTCATGCATTCCTGCTCTCTGCTCCACTGGGCTCCACCTAACAGAGGCTACTCAGCCTCTGAAGACAAGCCTAAATGCATGGAATGGAAATACAAATTTCCCATCAGCTCTCTGTTTTGGTAAATAAAGATCACCAGAAACACAGATGACACAGTAGATTTAGGTTTCTTTGGATTTAACTGGCTGCTATACTTACTCTCCTTGCAGAGTGCAGATTGAAAGTGACTGTAATGCTACTTTGTTTGAAACATGCAACTCATATTTCAGGTGTTGCCTTTGGCGCCATGTCTCCAGTCCTAATGCACTGCATGGTGTTTCAGTCCCACCAAATCCCACTTGAAATGTGTCAATCACAACAGGCCTGTTGCTACTACATCACAGACTGTAGAGAACTCCCCAGTCTGTTGTGCCAAACGCGATCCCAAACCATGAAACATGTGCAAGAAAGCAGCATTATGCATGATTTAGTCTGTGGCTTTTCACTCTTGGAACAAACTCCCAGTATGATAATACAAGAGGAATGTGTTTAAACTTTATATCAAGTGGATTTAAATGGTTATTTTTGTCTGCATTAGCATGTGATGACATCCAAAACATTAACAGCTGCTTGGAAGATAAATGTAAACTAAGGCAGATAAAGTTACCTGCTTGAAAGATGAGAAAAATCATTATGAAAGAAATCAGACAGTAGCTGCCCAGCAACATGAGGTGCCAGTTCAAGACAGGCCATTTACAAAATATTTTCATCTCAAGCGATCTTAGTAAAATGACAAATTTCATCTTCATTCACAAAAACAACCAATTCGAAGACAGTGGTGGTGAAAAGCTGCCTACCAAAAGGAGAAGACAAGGCCTCATTACTGTTATAAACTCCTAACATAACATCAGGTATGAAATCCTGGGTGCCTTGAGGATTTTAATTGCTCATATGACTGGGGTCTCTATTTGACACATCTCACAGCAGTGTAGAAAATCCACCACAGCCTTGCAAGACACTGAAAAGAAAAAAAAAAGCCTGTTGGAAATAAATTCGCCCACTCATAAGCCAACAAACACAGACACAATCTGGGTTGGAGTGAGCGCAGCCGTCTTTGGGAAAACAAAGGGCCATGAATTGTCTGCAAAAGTGTTTTCTGCACGGAATATCTCCTTTCTTTCCACAAACACATTTTCATTCGAGGATTTAATTAAGCGAGTGTGAGAGTTTGTTTGAGGAGTACCGGGAAGCAGCACAATAATAAAAGTCCTGTTATAGAGCCAGAGAGTCAAACAGCATGCAGCTAAAAACACAGCTCACATTTCTGTCGTCTAATTTTTTTTTTTTTTTTTTAGCCATGTGTAATTTGTCTACACGTTTTAATTTATGAGGTCTGTAGGTATGAAGCCAACACATTCCTGCCTGATGTTGATTCTATGGGGAAAATGCTTGGCAATGGGAAATAAAGATCCCTTAGTAGAATCAGAAATTATGTTTTTATTGCTTGCAAGGTTCTGGGGATTTGTTCTATTCGTTCTGACAGAAAATGCTTTTAAAAATTAGTCTGATAAATATGTTCTATGTTTTTTACTGTGTCTTGCAGTTGTTCATAGGACAAGTGAGCTCAGTGAAACATGTCAGTTGATTCTCAGAAGCGTCTTTGAAGTGAGAGACAAAGTGGAATGAAGCATAATATCCCCAGGGTCCCATTTAGCATTTGGGGAAAATAAACATTTGCCAAGTCCGATCTTGTGCGACTCGTTCTGTATGTATAGGTCTGTGAAAAGAGCCACCAGTATTTCTGCAATATAATTAAAATGATAGGTATTCAAGAGATAATTTAATTATTCAGTCTTGTTGACTCCTGACTCTGTAGATAAGTGTAGGGAGCAATGCAGGTGCACAAGCTAAAATAAAAACTTGGATACTTACAATAAGTATCATGACTAGATGGATTTCTTATATGTTTTTCCTCAGCTTCTGAATTGAAAAATGCATATCAACAAATAGCATAAGTTGTTCCCTGATGTTTTCTAGAATCTGAGAAAACATGTTTTGGAACTTTCAATTATACCATATGATCTTCAGCACCAGATGGCGTTTGCTTGTTTGTCATGCAATTGCAGCTGTTCAATTTTTCTATTTTTTTGCACACTAGAATAAAACTAGAATTTATGATATGAAAGTTTCTTTGTGCTGGGTAGGAAGCATTTGATCACTGCATGCAGATCTGAAGGTAAGGAGATGAAGTAAGACGTTACTGCTTTAAGAACTGACTCATGAAAGCTTATCTGTGCCTTTTTAATGACAAACTTGCTTCTTGGCATTTGCTCACAGGTCCCATCCAAGAAGGGAAAAAGAAAAAACTTTCTTGTGACTGAGTGCTCACATTTTTTTTTTTTTTTTTTATCCTTTTCCAAAGCCCATGCTTCAACCACTCATAATATCCCTGCTAAATGTCCTGATTTATTACATCTTCAAATTTCACAATCTGGGGACAAATTGGTCTCCTCAAAAATGCATGAACATGGCTAAGAAGCCCCATATTAGATTGAAATGCATTCCTGATGTTGCAACACGAGAGAATGCGGGCACGGTCGTGTCACTGTGGATTAACGGAGATGCCATGTTTTATGACCTGCAATACTGTTACTAATTTAGGGACATTTGATACGGTGCATTTCATTAGAGGTAGACACTAATGCAGAAACCCACAGTGCTGCCTCTCTCAGCCCCATCGCTGAGCTCAAGGTGACAGAGACTCATGGCCCACAGGGTGGTTGGGTTAAGCATCTCTTCTGACAAGAGGAACAAAAGCATTGTGAAGCGGAACAGGCAGTCATGCCAAAACACTCATAAAGAGGCATGAACTGGCAAGTCCTCCATCTCCACATCTTGAGAAATAATCACTCCCTTCTGGATGTGTTTATGAGGGCAGAGGGGCCTGTGCTATGACGCCTGTACAATATACTGAGGAAGAAGCATACAATGCAGCTGATATGAGCCTTGGACTCCCGCAAAAAAAAAAGGGCATGTCTGAACTGACATTGTGCTTTCGTCATTGCTAAACAACAAACACGTTTCCTGTTGTGAATCTGTCATGGAGATCAAGTTGTGAGTTTCAACAGAGCTGAATGGAAAATGAGTTCAGTGAGTCATTGAAAGGAGGACATA
Organism: Scatophagus argus; assembly: GCF_020382885.2. Taxonomy (NCBI): domain Eukaryota; kingdom Metazoa; phylum Chordata; class Actinopteri; family Scatophagidae; genus Scatophagus; species Scatophagus argus. The sequence continues at coordinate 10,472,264 of NC_058503.1, read as the reverse complement.
TCTTTCTGTCACCAAACAACAAAAACATAACGCATTGTGTCACTTTGCAGCCTCGGCTTTATAATCGTAGGTGTGCTCCACATGTGCTTCAGATCAAATCATAAAAGTCAGGCATAAGTTAACTTTCGCAAGAAAATCATTTATCCTAAAAAACTCTTATATAAGGTTTGCAGTAAAAAGGAATATTCGTCCCTTGGCACGGGAGTTATTGTTAAGTCCGAGGAAAGAGAGAGGAGAGTTGAGTCCGGCTCCTCTGTGACTACAACACCATCCAGTGAAAAGCTCTTTCTCATTCGAATGAATGGAGCCAAGGTCGGGGCCACGGAGTCTGGACACCACACAGCATGCAATCACCTCTCAAAGCAGCACTGAACACGTGTTTTTGTGAGAGACCAGGGGCGAGTTTAGGAACTTTTGAACTGAGGGGCCAGACTGGGGCACAATTTTGCAAAATTAGTAAAAATACGTTAAGATTGAAATTTTAAATCGAGCTTCTTGGCAGGAGCACAGTGTACATCATTAATAGCAAGCTAATTTTGGTTTTGTGTCTCTTTAACTGTTTCACATCTCTTTAGACACTTAGCGTCTCTTTAAAACTGTTTTTTTGTTTTTTATACCCTTCTTTAGACACTTTAATTCTCTTTTTAAATATATTCTTGACATTGTTGTTTTGAGTCAATTTGTGTTCCTTCGTGCCTCTTTGTCTCTTCATGTCCCTTCGGGCACTGGATGTCCACTTGTAGTCATTTTATCTCTTGCTCATTTACATCCCTTAAGGCATTTTATGCCTTTCTGTTTCTTTGTGGTGATTAGGCAGTTTTTTGTGGTCATTCAGTTAACACTAACAGTCAAGTCATGTTGGACTCAACCCATTCAGTAGTCCATCCGGGAAACTATTAAACCAACTACCTGTAACCTCTAACTCTGGTGAGGGAGGGCGCCATGGGGCACCGATCAGATGCTGTAGGACCAGTGGTGCCCCTGCATACCATTTAGTATGACGGAATAAGATCATTAAATGATGTATACTAAAAATACCAGGATGTCGTGCTGCTTACGGCCGTATATTTTGAAGGATGAAAACGCTTTTCTTTCAGTTCCAACCAAGAAATCTGTTGTCACATCAGCTGAGCAGTCAGACCACAGACCGATGACAACTCATTGAAGTGGAAGCACTACATATATTTTGTGACGTGGGTGTGTGATGAATACATTCATATACAGACTACGTACAGACTGTGACGGCTGTAGAACTTCAAGGCGCAATGTTATGATGAAGTAGTGTGTCCCAGCTGCACGCAAACTGCACGCAACAGAAAAAGTATGCACCACAATCTATCGGCTTTACTTTCTAAATATGTGGAAGCAGATTTTATAAACATGACATATTGTTAGACAAAAAAGACCCTAAGCAACACTTCAGTGGGTATGAGGTATGTCATGTGAGTATTCGACTGTTTACAAGTCACCACAGGATTAGGATAGGGTGGATTTATGCCCCTGCAGAGGTTCAAATAATTCCATGTCAGATCCAGGGATATGTACATTTTGTCCACCCCTTTTAAAGCAGCTCTTTCAAGCCAATGGATATGGTGAGGGCACATGACAAGCAGAGGATTTGCTATTCCCTTTCATGATTGCTGTGGCATTGTTTCTGTCTGAGCTTTGCGAGCCTCGGAGGACGTCTGGAGGAAGCCAGGCATGTATTTGTTTGTCAGGAGCCCATTTATAATAGATCCATATGTCAAAACAAAAGCAATGCATCAAAGTGTTTATCTTAGTCATTACATCCTACTCAGTATAGCATTTATTAATTGTGTTACGATGAGGAAATGAGTTTCAAAACAGGAAAGAGCAAAACTTAAAGACTTAGTGATACTTGATTAAGTGAAATATTAATTAATTAACATCCTTTTAGTGGATGGTTGGTTCATAATATTAATTATGGCTGGTTTATCTGAACCAGTTTGTAGACATTTAATATCTTTTTTAAGCCAATGTACACGATATGATGGTTAGCTTGTGATTTATTTTTCCTTCAGTCTGCATTTGCATTTGGGGGAGGAGAATTCCTCTGAGAACCTGCTCAGAAGAGTTGCATCAACCTTGTTCTCTGGATAGACGAAGAGGGCTTTATGTGTCTCCGCGAGCTTGTTAAAAAGCGAAGGAGAATGTCAAGGAGAGGAACACGTGGATATACCATTCCCAGTGGAGCAGCACAGGCTTTAAGAGAGAAATCTGCACTAGTTCTTTTCTCCCAAACAGTTTTTGCTATCAATATATCTTATTAAATATGAAAAGTTCGCTAACAAACTGTGCCAGTGACCTGAAATGTCATAAAATTTTCCTGGAGCGCAACTCGGAAGTGAAATAAAAGTGTGTTTGTTATAGCTGGTTCACAGTCTGTTCTATTGTTCATGGTGTCACTGGCTTTTGCTACCTTTTGAATTGGTACCCAACCAAAGATATGATTTATTTCCTACAAATGATCTAAGTATAGTGTATTACAAGGCTTTTACAAATAGATCTTCCACTTTAGCCAAAGCTATACACACGTGGAGCAGCAGCACTAAACAGTAACTGAGGCAGGAGGCCACAGTATGTACTGTAATGGAATCCAGATTATGACCTTTTTTTGTTTAAATCACCTTCGTTTGCTTGTCATTTCTACAGCAGTTTCTGTGATGACAGATACAAAGTCTGCGGTGGAGAAGAATAGTTGTTGCAGTCTTCTCACATGAAAACTGCTGGGATAGGGCATAATATCAGCAGGTCCTGTCACGCCTGTCCCAGCCACAGAGCATCCTGACAGGTCCATGTTGCAAACCTGGTGACATGACATCCAGACCTTGAGCTCCAACCATCTTGTAGCACCACAGGACTACTTCCTCTAATTAGTTTCTTCATTTATCAGTCAGACGCTTCACCACATGGCATTGATGTACTGTGATCCTCATACTAAGGGCTCTCCTATAGATCCCAGCACAAAAGGCAGCTCAACACAGACAAATGACATTGATTGTAATGGTTTGCCATGTGAAGGTGCTCACTCGAGTTACTTCTGAATTGATTTTAATCTGAATCTAAAGGTGTGATCACAAACAGACCAAGAATCAGAGGAGCAGTTCACATGAATATCTCTGGAACTCATTTCTCTTGGTGTCTGGACCTCGCTGAGAGGTGTGGATGGGAAATGAGAGACCGCATTGTAGTGGCTATAGCTGAGAGAACTATTGCTTTGCCAACTATCCTCTCTACATCCCTATCCGGGTTCGGATGAGAGCTTTAACCTGGAGGGCAAGGCAGCGCCAAACATATGCGAGCAATTTGTATTTAATAAATAACAGGATGATTATCAGTGCAGCTGCTCTGGGCTTTATTATTGGCCAAGAAGAAGCAGCTCTCTGGAGGCCACATTGCCAGGCTTCAAGCTGTCGCTGGGGAGACCTGGAGCCTGTTGCACCAGCTCTTTGGAAAATCACTCAAGTTTACCAAGATGGGATTTATGCTTCACTGAATTAAAACAGGTTGCACCATACAGGATAGTTTTTAACTCTTAGATTAGCTGTTACTAAATATTTAGAGTAAATGAGTACCAGGTCTTACTGTTAAGCAGCTAACTGGTCTAACTGATAAACTGAAGTGTGGTGGTGGCTGTGCTCCAGGCCCACAACACATTGACTCTACCTGATTTGTATGCAAAAGATCAAGCCCGGTCTCGTTCCCAGCGCATCAAATACAGCCATTTTGGCACATCCCTCTGTGTCTCATCCAACACCCAGGAGATAAATCAAACCAAAGTTTGGTCCCATGTGAAAGTAAACAAACGTCACTGGCCTTTAACTCAACCTAACCATACGGAATTTCTGCCAAAACTTGACTGAAGTGCCGTTTCATGCAAAGCACACAGGATTTGTGGCATGAAGGTTTTGTGCCTTGGCCACAAATACCAAAAGGTACCTTGTGTGTCTTGTCCATACACGACAAAGACTTAGTATGTGATGAGTTTAGATTAGAACATGATGGAACATCACAATGTGACTGACAATAATGAAATGTTTAATTTAATTAAAGAATTATAATCTTTTCCTCAACCTAACCATGATGTTTTGATGCCTAAGCCTAACCAAACTGACCATTTCATAAAGTTAACCATGTAACATCAAATTTTGAAAGTCCTTCCCACTTGCTGCTAAGAAGGTCAATTTATCAAACTATATATGTAAAAAAGTTGTTTTCACTCTTACCCAACATTCTGTTTAACCTAAGGGGAGTCTTAGACTGGGGGCCACAGAAGCCATGTCAAAGAAGGAGGAAGGAGAATTTTTTTTAGCATGTTTGCAGACTTGAAGAAGAGGGACAATACGATCCAGAGGTTCTTTATTGTACAAAGGCCAAACTCTAGGTGTGAAAATACTCACTCAGTTAAACATGACATCAAATTCACACACCATCACACGTGTGAAGGGTGGGGAACTGTTTGGGAAATGTCTAATGGCGTGCAAGTAACGGATCATAAACTTTTGTGTCAGTTGCAGCATTTTTTTTTTCTTTTTTGATGTTTGGTGATTCACAATGTCGGAGAGCTCAGATAGTGGAAGCGAACAGCTTTATGAACTTTTTTTTTTTTCTTTTTTCACCCACTGATTCCACTGAGGTATCTAAGCCAAACGAAAATCTCCTGGACAGCCCAGCCCAAAACCAGATCGATCATACTTGTCACAACGTCAGATCAACTTGCCAGTGCAGGTAAAGATTATGGATCTGTTCATTTCCTCTACATGAGCCAGACAGCAGATGGATTGCACATTAAAAGACTGCAGACACGCCATCGGCCATTTGTAAAGGCTAAAAAGTCAGATAGAGAAGACATACTTTCAGAAAGGAAAGATTTAAAATAGTATGATTTTCCCAATGCCCCAGTAACCAAAAGGCAGCTGGAGAGAAAACTTATCTTGAGCTTGCATAATTTGTGTATAGATTCATAACATTTCAGATGAATGACTATAGCTCAAGGTTAAAATGCTCATTAGCATTGCTAAGGAAGCTAAGGAAGAACAAATTACACACTGGGGACTTCAAAAGGATGGATGCAACTTTGTTTATAAATGTTCAGCCCACATAATGTATAGATGTAATTCTTAGCATTCTTATTCTTGTTCAGCTATCGGAAGGAAAGAATTGCTCGATGCTTTCCTGAGATTAATAACAACCTTCGCACAGTGCATTTTCATTAGACAGATGAGAGTAGAACATTTTATCAGACATCTGTTCATCCCGTCTAAGCTCAGACAGTTGGAAGTGAAGCTCTCTTGCAGAACCAAATAAAGCTGTGAACTGTTGCTAACACTGCACAGTGACTCGCGGCGGACTGTCATCCAAGAATACCACATAAAACCAAATCATTCTTATAAAGCTCTACTGTCCCCATGGCTTTGAGCTGGGGCTTCAGGGCTTATAAAGGGGATACTAAATCCCTTTAAGAGACTTTATGGCCTTGAGGTTAAGGTAACAGTTAATTGTTTCACTTGTGTCCTGAAGACATTTGCAGTGAGATCATGAATCAAGTATGTGACTTATGCATCAGGCTACATCCCCTCATGCAGCACGCAGCCTGTGATTTATGGCTGGACAGTGGCCTGCAGAGGTGTTGGATTCAATGAAATACAAGGGAGAACATCTGGAAAGCCTATTAGCTCCGAATCACAGCTCGGGCCAGTTTGATAGCATTGGCTGATGCAAGCCTGGAAATGACATGCCGATACACACTGAGGGACACTGTGTCTTTCTCATCGAACAGACACATGTGAACTGAGGCGGTTCATATTATAAGTAGATCAATATTAATGGTCCTACTTAAAGTGCCAGGTGAGCTAACAAGAGCCTTAAATGAGCCTCTTCCATGTGTCCATAATGCCTCCCAGATGTACTTCAGTCCCGCTGGCGTCCTTGGTTGGAAGCAAGAGAGACTCTTAATCTGAAAAATGAAAAGGCCTTGATAGGATAAAACATCCATTCCAAAGCTGCGTGACACAGCCAGTGTTACACAAGTCATTCTAGTCAAGGATAATTGGGTAAGAAAGAGCATCGGCAGGGAGTGTCTGAACAAGGTACCCCTGCCTCCACTCATCTCAGTCCCGTAATAAGAGCACGGGGAGGTGTGCTGAAATACAACCCCGTCACTATTCATCCTCACCCCCTTGATGCAACAATGACTAGCACGCAGTCTGCTTTTCATTTAAGGGAATTACCTTTGGGAGGCCAGCAGACATCTCCCGAGTTGCTCTGTGTGTGTTCTTCTCATCCCTGCAGAGCTGTCTCATTAACACACAACCCAGCAGGCTTGGTTTAGAATGGCCCCATCTCTGTCCTGCTGAAGCCTGCAACATGCAGCATGGAAGCTGAAAATAATGACTCCCACGCATCACAAAGTCCCCATACGCAGTCCCCAGTTCCAGCACCACTCCCCAGGTCGCTGCAGCTTAAACCTCCTCCAAGCCTCTCTAACGAGTTGACTGTAATGTTGAGGCCACTTAAGACTGAGAGTGGGAGAGTGAGAGAGCCAGGAGGGAGAGCCGGGTGTTGTGTGAAGCAAAAGAAGTAGCTCAGTCTAATTTATGACTTGCAAGACAGATTTTGTGACAGCTTGCCTTGCTTACCTAATGGGGCTTTTGACATTGCACGAGTTCTTATAGCTTTTCAATATGAAACAAGACCTGTTGTCTCATTTCAGTTTGGAGTTGAGCAGCTATTACTCTTTTCCTCTGTAAAACATGTTTTACAGCCATTGAAAGGGCCTAATTATTCAATCATCAGTAGGGTGGCTATTTTCTTTAGAGCACTTATGAGTTCAGGCGTCATCTCACCAGGGTGTGGCTCATATCATTTACATTTCATTAAAGCACGCTGTGAGACATCATTGATTCCTCAGTAAACCAGGAGTTTCCATGATGCAAGCTCATGGGTGGGGGGGAGCGGTGGATGTGTCACCCATCAGGAGCTGTCAGGAGCTGTCAGAGGACAGGATCCAGACCCTTGGCCAGAAGAGGCCAGGCCAGCCAGCTGTCACCTCTCTGACACTGGCTGAGACCATCCATCTGGCTGAGAGAGGCCCACCATGGGTGGAGAGGAACTCGCCAGATCCCAGAGTACATGCACATGAAGACAGGAATGTGCACACACTAGTAAATATGCCTCATGCACACAAGGACACATGAACAAACATTTATGCACGTACAATGACACAGACGCATCTCTCTACACATGTACAGTGCTGCGTGCCAGGGCTATTTTCTATTCTGGGTAATCACCAGCACAATCTGTGGTGCTGTCCACATGAATCATTCCCCCTCTGACAGATCCGGGAAGCAGAAGTGACACGCTGCCATAAAGCTGAACAGACACAAATAAACAATTATAACATTTTGGCTGTAAAACTCGCTTTCACATACAGTAACTCTCTGTCTCACCGAGTGAGCTTTAACAGCAGGAGTTTTTTTCTTTCCCCCATATACCTATGCATCATTATGGAGTACATAAAAAGTCTTCTCCTGGCAGTAATATTAGAATCAGTGGCAAGGTTCCTCTACTCCAAATTTAGACATGCCATAGTAGTAGATATATCTTCGCTTGTTAGATTTCATTGGAATTTTTACTGCTGTTATACTCATGTGAAGTAAAACAACAAAATCTTCGCACATTGGCCCAGTGTGGAACACCCTGGCAATGTTAAAGTAACAGGGGGTCACTGGAGTTACAAGACATATGGAGAGCATTTGGACATATTCAGCCTCTGCATCAACCACAACAGAGCCAGACGGAGTGTTGTACATCTTGTTGTGGTAACATCTTCATTTGAGCAAAAATCCTAAATAGCCGCAGTTGTCCAGAAAATTCTGGATGTGTTTTACTCACTAAGAATCACATTTAAAACAATAATTCATTTTCTGTTTTCACGATTTCTTTACTGAAGATTGGAACTCATCATGACACTCTTTTTTTTCCTGTCATTTGGACATGTGCTTTAACTGAAGAGCATGTGGCTCTTATAATTGTTTGCGTAACAGCAATTCAAAGTGGAATTTTTGGATTTTGGGTCACATCTTAATCCTTCAGTAATGATTTATTCATCAAGTGGGGAGTCTAATGAACCAATTAACCAAGGACCGACCTCCATCTCATACCTTCAGTCTCTGTCTCCTGTGTTGTGATTTTTCCTGATTGTAGACTTAGGTTTAAAGGCTTCTGAACGTATCACAGAAAGTTAATGAAAATACATGAATACAGGAGGCTTTATAATTGTGCTGATTAGCCATGCCATTGTTTTGGCACAAATACAGGACCAAACTGGTAACAGTTACCCATAGCTGTCATCCCAACACATTATTCCCTGCCACTGTCAACAGAAGTTTTTAAGAACAAGAATCAATTGAAGGTGATTGGCAGACAAAAACATTTAAAAGTACATCTCTGTGCACTTAAATATAGTGTGTCATTATGGAGAAGTCTTCATGATTTCTTATAGCACTCAGGAGAGGAGAAGCAACAGTGAACCATGAGACATGTTACTGAAAGCACAGGGCAGGCAAAGACAGACAGATGAGGAGCGGGAGACTGAGATCAATGATAATGTGGTCTGATGACATAGTTGAGCAAGCTGTTCCCCTCTGGTGGTCTCACCATCGACCAACTCAGATTTGAAGAAAGTGAATTTTGTTTGGATTGGCTTTAATCTTCCCATCAGACAATACGAGGCAGGCGGTACGCTGCAAGTGTTTTCCATTTTGCCACAAGGGAACTCTGTCAGGTTCTGCAAGTGCACGAGCACATCTACGTCAGCGTGTCACATTGACAGGCAGCTTGTTTGAATAAAGAACTGACAACGCTCTGAACTGAGCGGTTTGACTGCTGAGAAAAGTATTTACAGAAACATATACACTTGACAACAGAAAACAAAAGTGAAGTGATTCCCTCTGCTGGCTCTCAGAGACTGTCATTCCACGGTGCTGAAAAGATACATTTCCAATTGCTGAAACTGGCTATGCATACATTTTCCACTTCAACATTAACTGCAAACGGTTACAATGCTGTTTAAAAATGTGAACAAATGGAAAACATAAGCTTTTGTGACAGCTTTGCCTATGCAAATTCAAAATTGTTCAACAACAAATTTATCTTTGACAAATACTGTCATATGGTGTTGGCTGTTTTAGACACAAGAGGGTGAAACCAGATGATGAGTGGTGCTCATTTCAAGAGAATACTGCAAACAAATCAAAGATACAAATGTGTCCCTCATCATCTGTATTTGTCTCAAAAGACTCCATGCTCTGCAGGACTTTTTTTAAATGTTAAATGGCTTATATTCCTGACAAGTGGAAGAGGAATTTCATTGCCAGTGACTGTTTCGTTGGAATTGTTGTGCACATGACAGTAAAATACTTCAAACTTGAAGAACACAGACCAGTCTACAGCCACGCTTGCTGCTGTGTGAGGATGTAGCTACATGGACAACCCAGTGCTTGGAGCTAAATGCTAATGTCAGCATGCTAACATGCTTACAGTGATAATGCTAACATGGTGCTGTCTTGCAGGTGTGATGTTGGCCTTTATTCACCATCACAATTTAGCATTTTGCTAATTAGCACTAAGTGCAAAAAACAGCCGAGGCTGATGGGATTGAATAGTTCTGCAGGTATATTAGGATATGTTGTTCAAAGTGTAGCTGACTTGCTGAACTGAATCTCATGATAATCCATCCAATAGCTGGAAGATCATGTCACTAAAAAAAAACATAACTGTCAACCTGCTGGTGAGAGGACAAAGCAGCAGATCAATAAGGTCATTACGATTCTCTCAAAAAGGATAGTGGCTTTATTTATTTATTCATTTTTCACAGGTATTGTATGTCCATTTCATGCTTAGATGTGCGTCTGTACTGTTTAGATAAAGTGTCCAAATCAGACCATGTTCTGTGTCCCCACCACAAAGTTGTCACAAAGCAAAAGCCTGAGAGAAACTAACAAACAAAAACCTGGCCATACAGAAGAATAATATTTACTTAATGATGTAACAACTGATGTTTCAGAAGAAAATTATTACCAAGACATGGTGTGACAGAAAAACTATGTGTGTTCAAAACTATGGGTAAGCTACAACGTTATGTCTGGAACTGTAATTATCTTTAAGCTGTCCTGACATTAAGGAATCCAGCATGAGACTCACGCAAACATGGCTGCCACTGCACACACCTTCATTCCACCGGGAGGTCTAATAACCAGTGTTTATACTGTGGTCACCAAATATGAACTTGGCAACAGTGGTGCATTTGATAGACCCTGTGTTGTTCAAACACAACTCAAAAAGTAGATAGCATCCTCTAATTAAGTTCCTCTTAGTGGCGTTATAACAACATAATAATAAATCTTAACAATAATCTGATCAGGTTCCTTGAATTATTTCTGACTACTGAGATCATTTTTGGTTCAGAGAAGACAGTGAAACAACTCTCTTCTACCCTGCACCTATTTTATCTGTCCCATTTGTAGCATTTATAAGAGGTATAATAATAAGTATTTCCACTGTGTTGGTTGCCACCTTGGGTACAATAACATTTCTGCCTTGGGCACACTTGAATTTTACATGATGACCAAATGTTAGGAGAAAAATAAAAGCATAGAGGCTGAGTTGGAACCAAATATACAGTCATAAACATCATCACCCAAGAGGGAAACCTTGTTTAATACAGTACAATAATAACAATGACAAACAATGCTCTGCTATCACTTCTCATAAAAGCAGGGTCCAAAGACAAATCAGGGCTTAATAGAGGCCTTTTATAGAGATAGGAAAGGGATATTATTTCATTATAATGTCTCAACCACACTTAACAATTTATCCACATAATTATGGTGGGCGCCCCGGTTGCACTGTCATAGTAAAGTATGGCCCAGAAAGAGCCAAGAATTTTTATTGAGCTGATATTAATTGATTTGTCCTGACCTGCCCAGACCTGGCCTCCCCGGGCTCAGTTTCCTCAGTGGAGTAGTGCCAAGGTCTGTCCTAACTCTGCATAAAAATAAATGAGAAGCTATGGGGCTAGTCTCTAAAGCCAGAGGATATTGTTCGATTTCACGTCAGCCCTCCAGGAGGCAATTTAAACAACCCAGCATGCTAATCAGCCTAGTATAAAAGGCAGTTTTGGAGGATGGCCCATTTGTGTTTTTTTCCCCTTCTCTCTTATTCTAAGTCAAAAAGGACCTTAACAATCTTATGACAAAAGTGTAATTGGGCCTGAATCTGGAGGAACATTACACTTCAGTGTAATGTAACTATAAGATGTGGAAAAGGAAACAACCACCCTTATTAAGGTATGCCCAGCAGGCATGCCATTGTATTATTTGTTTCAATATCCAGAAAAGCACACACAAACTGGTGTAACAGTTGTACAACAGAAAAGATGCTCATATAAACGCATTTTGTTATGGAAAAACCACTGCTCAACTGGAAGACTTTGAGAAAGGATGTGGGCTTCCCTGCTGCCCTCAACACATCATCAGGGCCTCAGTGGAGCCACATTGTGACCCTCGTCTGAGGAGGCACCGCCCCAGATCCCCACAAATAATTCAATACTCTAATATCCCCCTTGGTATTTGTTGCGACCACAGAAATATGATAGTGTTCATTCTCTGCTTGTGCCCTGAACCCAAGGGTCAGGTGGTAGCAGATCACAGACTTCTCTGTGACTCAGAGGTTAAACTAATCATGCATGACTTTCTCACACAGCCCGACCAGCACCATCAGAAATCTACACCAGCTTGTCATCCAGCAGTGCGGGTGAACCTGCTTTTCATGCATTTACATCAGTGAGCACTTTAGTTAGTCTGACTTATGGCTGACTGTGGCAACTGTTTAGCTTCATATCAAAATCAGATTCAATAATGTAAAGCAGGGAAAAATCCAAAATGTGATGCAACTGTCCGTCACACACTTCTTTAGACTGTCAAACTGCACCACAAATCTCAGAACTTCTCTGAATCAAATCTTTGAACCTGCACATTGCATTTCCACAACTCAGGAACACCCTGCCCTGCCCTGACATCAGCATAACATCATTCATTTGGACACATGAGACTTCAGATGGATGTTCTGCAATACATTTCTATGAAACCATATTCAGCCTTAACATTTGTCGTCTGTGTTAAGCTTGCCTCAGTTTTAAGACCCTAAAAAATCATTTCTGAAGCTCAGTTCATGACGGGAGTGAAGGGCTAATAAACACTGCCCCCTACTGAGAAAGATGTGTTCTTACAGTTGTTTACCAAGATCACCTGATGTCATCTATGTTTGTCTTTCTGTGTAGGTTATGAATTTGCTGAGCTAACACACGCCAAAAAGACCAACTTTTTTATTAACGTTTTTCTTTTATTTCATTGCAACTTGCATTACATTCTCCAGTAAATAAATTGTGGATGGTTCCAAAGCTTTTGAGTGAGCCGAAAATAATAAAACAATCCGGTTATTATTTAAAAAAAAAAACAAAAAACAGTATACCGTAGTCTTAGCTTAGATTATACATGAAAAAAGATTTTAAACAAATGAAAAATAAAAATAAAGTACTCACACAAGCACTGCCTTTACCAATAAATTCACCAAAGCACCATAATACAAATAAAATATATCTTTAGCATCGTGGAAACATGGTAATCACAAATAATGATGAATAATCAATAATGACAAACACTGAGCTCTGAAAAATCTGAAAAATTGTCACAGAATTAAATTAGTAGAAACACACCGGTAAAATAAAAAAAAAAAATAGTGCAAAAACGTTTTTAAATACATGAGATAACAGTTATCTGACAATGAACCTTTTTGTAGCTCTGTGTTTGTGGTGATTATGCTCTCGTACAACATCTGTAATAAAGCATTTGATTCCAAGAGGACAAAAGTCTGCTGGTTTCACCTTTTTACAGTCACTGAATGTCAAACTAAGGTTAGTGTCTCTCCTTTCCACCATAAAGTCTCCCTTATGGGTCACAGTATGAGATTTGTGTTATCTCTTATAATTTCTGTCTTACGTATGCTCAAAGGCCGTAGCATGAGATTCATAAGATCAGTGCTGTTAAACTGGTTGTATCACAGATACAACTTCTTATAATAATAGCTTGATTTATGAATTACATTTATAAATTTAAAAATTACATGTAGCATCATTAGTCAATACTTTTTGTATCCTTTAAAAAGCAAAATAATAAAAAACATTGAATGCAGCACTGCACATGTCAGAATGAACATGAATGATATTACAGTTAGTTCAGTAGTTGAGAGCAGGAAGACCAAAAAGAGCTTAAAAGAAAGGAAAAAGAAACTGTAAATTTTCTTTCCGCACTCTCTGAGTTTAAAGGGAAATTTCGGTACTTTTGAACTTGAAGCCCTATATTTACATGTTTTGGTGTTTAAATGATTCATACTGACCAAAAGTTTTGGAATTAGTCCGGTAGATTGCGTCAGTGAACAGTCACAGACCCCTTGGGGGATCTGTTGACGGTCAAAGATCGTCAACTGAAAGTGTCATTTTGTCACTCATAGCCAATTGTTAACAACATTACAGAAAGGAACCCTACAGAGAGAGACCTTTTGGTTACACAGAAAATCCTATTTGCTTAAGCAGAAACACAAGTCTTAAGGAGAAGTCTCACATCTCACACTGAAATCCCACAAGATGTGAGCTGCTGCAGTTTACACATCTAGATTGTTGAGATAAACTAAACATGCAGCCATGACTTTGGAAATACATTCTGGCTGGCAGAACTTCTAGATAAACTCCAAAACTCGTCTGTCCAAGTCTGACTCGAATTTCCACTGCCGACTTCCTGCAGCAAAGAAACTCTTTTAGTGGACGTAACTTTGATAGTCAGAGTGGTCCTGAAGGATTACACTGTAATTATGTCTCACAGCTGCCAAACTTAATGATCTACTGGACCAACTCGAAAACCTAAGTGTGAATCATTTACATATAAAACTATGTAAACAAAAGGCCTGTGTTTTAAAAAAAAATTAACTCCTGTTACTGTGGCAGTCACTTCCTATAAACTGTCAAATGTCAGGCCTGCAGTGTCATTTCAGGTCAGGTTCATGTAACCTTAGGCTGTTTCACTGTTCATAAGATGGCTATCATTGCATTTTCAGCATATTGTTATTAATGGCTTTAATGAGGAGGTTCAGTTACTCCTTTTCTCGTCAGCTCTTATTTTATGTCCATCTCTCCATATTTTTCCTGTATTGAATACTCTGCCTGCCTTTGGACTGTCTTAGACTGAAAGTATTTACTTACATACTTCTAACTTTGCCTTGACATGTTTGTATTGATCTTATACTTTTGTTTTCTTCACTTTCACTTTCTTTCTTAAGTTTTCTCTTTCAAATTTGCCAAGTTGTATGATAGCCAATACGACAACTTCATCCTTCTGTTCTTCTTTATCCTCACTAAGGCTCTCACTGACCTGCTTTGTCTTCTTTTGGGCCACACTGGATCTCATGTTTAGATTCAACAGTTCCACCTTCAACCTCAGCAGACTCATCAGAGCTTTTTTTTAATTATCATTCTTGTTAGTCAGTTTCTATTGTATTTGTGTAAATGTTTGTTGTTTCCCTGGCTATTCACAATCTGGCTCAGATAGCTTAGTTTCCAAACCTCCAGCTGGTCCTGGTTCATGTGCAGACTGTGGGACTTCTTCCTCTGCAGATTGCTGGTCTGCATCTGCATCACTCCTGTTGGTGCTGACAAGATTCTTCTGATCCACATGAGAAGGTGACTCAATAGGTGGAGAGAAAGGAGGAGATGCAGTTTCCTTGTGCTTGTCTTTGCTCTTTCTTAATCCTAAAACACAGAAAACATTAAGACAAAGAAAAAGAAAAAGAAAAAGAAAAAGAATCCCTTCAGAGATTAAACCATGCAGGAGAAGACTTAGAAAAGGGGAAGCCAACAAACCAGCACAGAGCAAAGTGTGATGTTAGTAACACATAACAACACACTGATGATTGAGTTAGCTGACTGACTAATATTTTCACGTTAGTCAAATAAAACAAGCTGCACTATTTGAAGATGTCAGCTTGACTTCTGGGAAAGTTTCTCCATTTTTGACAAATAAAAAGATTCACCGATGAATTAAATAAAAGGGAAAAAAATCAATTCAGTGAGTGATAATAAAAGCAAGAGTTAGTTACAGCATTACTTAAAGCTGATATCTAACAATCCATTGTTGCTAACTTTTTTGGAAGAAGTCTGTGTACTTGTGTTTGGCTCGAACCGCTTTATACTCTGTCGAACATAACCTGAAAAGATGGAACAACAAGCAGAAACAATTTGTTAATATTTGTGTTATTGCTGTTATGTAACTTATAATAATAACATAATAATAACATTTGTGTCAGTGTAACCTTTTCGTGGTGTCTCATCTTGTAAATCACATGCTGTAAAAAATAAAGAGAATGAAAGAACGAACATGAGAAAGAAAGAAGATGAATTAACAAATAAAGCGTCCTGCTGCACTCTGTTAGTTTCAGTGAATTATAATTTGTGACACACACTATTCCATGAAATGATCTCATCAGCCTGCACTGTATACAAAATACCCCCAAATTCAAAATACAAGCACAAGACATGGATGCATATGCATCCCAGACCTAAAAGTCAAAGTGAGAAAATGAAGGGAAAAAAATTCTGCCCACTTGTGGTTGTTTTCTTGTTATTATTGTATTAAATGGTTTAAATACAGATGCTGTTTTCCCGCTTCCTGTCAGGAGTTCTGCCTGTCAGTCATTTGGCTGAGACATGAGATGTTTTGTCAGTCACACAGAAGATGACACAATGCATAAAGTGTTTTACATCGCTGTTAGAAATGCTGCTTTTCTCAGCTTGCTTTCAACTGAGGTGGTTCAGTTAGCCATCAGAGTTAACTGAACCACCGGTCTGATTTCACTCTACTGTGGCCCTCAACATCAAACCTGACCTTTTTCACTCAGGTTATTCCTCCTTCTCTCATCAGCTCTTATTTTATGTCCATCTCTCCATAATTTTCCTGTATTGAATACTCTGCCTGCCTTTGGACTGTCTTAGACTGAAAGTATTTACTTACATACTTCTAACTCTGCCTTGACATGTTCATACTGATCTTATACTTTTGTTTCTTCATTTTCACTTTCTTTCTTAAGTTTTCTCTTTTAAATTTGCCAAGTTGTATGACAGCCAATATAACAACTTCATCCTTCTGTTCTTCTTTATCCTCACTAAGGCTCTCACTGACCTGCTTTGTCTTCTTTTGGGCCACACTGGATCTCATTTTTAGATTCAGCAGTTTCACCTTCAGCTTCAGCAGACTCAGCTGAGTCTTTCCTGGTCTTGGCCTCTTCCTCTTGATCTGAGTCACCACGTGGAGTGGCTGAAGATCCTTGAGAGCGATTGGTGCTCCTGTTGTCTGGTGTTGCTGATGTGTGGCTCTCAGGCTGCTGGGATGCTGCTCCACACAGATCCTGTTGGGTACCTTCACTGTCACCTACACGTTCTGATTTATTTTCAACTGCACAAACTGGTTTGTCTGTCTTTTGTCGGTTGTCCTCATTAGTGTCTGCTTCTCCCTGTGACAAGTTTGAATCTGTCTCAGGTGGTGTCGTTTCTGAAGCTTCCTGTTTAAGAATTGTGGACGGCTGTTTGTCCTCACTTGACTCAGCTGTTTTCTCTTTGCCTGAAAAGTCAGATTCTCTTAAATTTCTGTCAGTTTCTCCACTGAGCTGATCCAACTTGGTGTCTTCCATGTGTTCAGCAGTGTGGCCATCAGGTGCCACAGTCGGAGAGTTCTGGATCAGGGGTGAACGTGGCTGAGCGACAGGAGAGACACCATTTGCAAGAGGAGACTTCGCCTCCTCATTCTCATCTTCCTCCTTCTCTGACTCTGAAAAAGACAGTAAAAATGGATGAAAAATGCACGTGACTGCTAGGAGTTTGCAAAAGGATCAAACTGTTCAGAGGAAGTCCTGGTCTAAATTCAATTAGACTCACTTCATGAACAGTAAAGAATCACAGACTGCATTAAAATAAGCACCACAGTGAAACGAATTCAGCTCAGGTAGGCCTCGACTATCTTGGGTGTTTCTTCCAGGGACACTTTACACTGGCCACCCACCAACCCTTTGAACATCGTCTCTTATCAGACAGTCAACCAAACAAGATGGGAACTTATTTGAGCTGCATACAGGACATTTCAAAACTTATAATATATAGATATATATAAAATGGACATGGGAGTTTATTAAATCTCTAGAACAGAATGCAGCAATCTGGCCAGGATTAGATAACTCTGTCAAAGTCAGTGAAAGACAAAGATGACCTGGAATTGGATATATTTAAGTTCTGTAATTGTAATAATATTGTAATAAGAGACAGCATGTCTTCATACACTATAGTGTAGCTGTGTACAAATACACTGCAGTTTATTATAAAGCAGTTATTCATTGTTTGTATACAATGTTAACTTATTTTTATTCCTGTTAGTCAGTTTCTTTTGTATTTGTCTGAATGTTTGTTGTTTCCCTGGATATTCACAATCTGGCTCAGATAGCTTAGTTTCCAAACCTCCAGCTGGTCCTGGTTCATGTGCAGACTGTGGGACTTCTTTCTCTGCAGATTGCTGGTCTGCATCTGCATCACTCCTGTTGGTGCTGACAAGATTCTTCTGATCCACATGAGAAGGTGACTCAGTAGGTGGAGAGAAAGGAGGAGATGCAGTTTCCTTGTGCTTGTCTTTGCTCTTTCTTAATCCTAAAACACAGAAAAAATAAACGATGAAAAAGAAAAAGAAAAAGAAACAGAATCCCTTCAGAGATTAAACCATACAGGAGAAGTCTTAGAAAATGGGAAGCCAACAAACCAGCACAGAGCAAAGTGTGATGTTAGTAACACATAACAACACACTGATGATTGAGTTAGCTGACTGACTAATATTTTCACGTTAGTCAAATAAAACAAGCTGCACTATTTGAAGATGTCAGCTTGACTTCTGGGAAAGCTTCACCATTTTTGACAAATGAAAAGATTCACAGATGAATTAAATAAAAGGGAAAATAATCAATTCAGTGAGTGATAATAAAAGCAAGTTAGTTACAGCATTACTTAAAGCTGATATCTAACAATCCATTGTTGCTAACTGACAGAAAACACACATCTGCAGTATTTTGGAAGAAGTCTGCGTACTTGTGTTTGGCTCGAACCGCTTTATACTCTGTCGAACATAACCTGAAAAGATGGAACAACAAGCAGAAACAATTTATTAATATTTGTGTTATTGCTGTCATGTAACTTATAATAATAACATAATAATAACATTTGTGTCAGTGTAAACTTTTCGTGGTGTCTCATCTTGTAAATCACATGCTGTAAAAAATAAAGAGAATGAAAGAACGAACATGAGAAAGAAAGAAGATGAATTAACAAATAAAGCTTCCCGCTGCACTCTGTTAGTTTCAGTGAATTATAATTTGTGACACACACTATTCCATGAAATGATCTCATCAGCCTGCACTGTATACAAAATACCCCCAAATTCAAAATACAAGCACAAGCCATGGATGCATATGCATCCCAGACCTAAAAGTCAAAGTGAGAAAATGAAGGGAAAAAAATTCTGCCCACTTGTGGTTGTTTTCTTGTTGTTATTGTATTAAATGATTTAAATACAGATGCTGTTTTCCCTCTTCCTGTCAGGAGTTCTGCCTGTCAGTCATTTGGCTGAGACATGAGATGTTTTGTCAGTCACACAGAAGATGACACAATGCATAAAGTGTTTTACATCGCTGTTAGAAATGCTGCTTTTCTCAGCTTGCTTTCAACTCTGGTTTGGCAAAAAAATCATTTAATCAACCATGAAAGGTTCCTGCCTACAACATATTGTTATTGATGGTTTTAATAAGGTGGTTCAGTTAGCCATCAGAGTTAACTGAACCACCTGTCTGATTTCACTCTACTGTGGCCCTCAACATCAAACCTGACCTTTTTCACTCAGGTTATTCCTCCTTCTCTCATCAGCTCTTATTTTATGTCCATCTCTCCATAATTTTCCTGTATTGAATACTCTGCCTGCCTTTGGACTGTCTTAGACTGAAACTATTTACTTACATACTTCTAACTCTGTCTTGAAACGTTTGCGTTGATCTTATGCTTTTGTTTTCTTCACTTTCACTTTCACTTTCTTTCTTAAGATTTCTCATTTAAATTTGCCAAGTTGTATGGTAGCCAATACGACAACTTCATCCTTTTGTTCTTCTTTATCCTCACTAAGGCTCTCACTGACCTGCTTTGTCTTCTTTTGGGCCACACTGGATCTCATTTTTAGATTCAGCAGTTTCACCTTCAACCTCAGCACACTCAGCTGAGTCTTTCCTGGTCTTGGCCTCTTCCTCTTGATCTGAGTCACCATGTGCAGTGGCTGAAGATCCTTGAGATCGATTGGTGCTCCTGTTGTCTGGTGTTGCTGATGTGGGGCTCTCAGGCTGCTGGGATGCTGCTCCACACAGATCCTGTTGGGTACCTTCACTGTCACCTCCACTTTCTGATTTATTTTCAACTGCACAAACTGGTTTGTCTGTCTTTTGTCGGTTGTCCTCATTTGTGTCTGCTTCTCCCTGTGACAAGTTTGAATCTGTCTCAGGTGGTGTCGTTTCTGAAGCTTCCTGTTTAAGAACTGTGGACGGCTGTTTGTCCTCACTTGACTCAGCTGTTTTCTCTTTGCCTGAAAAGTCAGATTCTCTTAAATTTCTGTCAGTTTCTCCACTGAGCTGATCCAAGTTGGTGTCTTCAGCGGTGTTGTGTTCAGCAGTGGTGTCATCAGGTGCCACAGTCGGAGAGTTCTGGATCAGGAGTGAAAGTGGCTGAGCGACAGGAGAGACACCATTTGCAAGAGGAGACTTCGCCTCTTCATCCTCACCATCCTCCTTCTCTAACGCTGAGAAAGACGCAAAGTAAAAGTAAAAACGTATGAAGAATGCATCCGATTGCAAACAGTTTGCAAAGAGATCAAACTGTTCAGAGGAAGTCCTGGTCTAAATTCAATTAGACTCACTTCATGAACAGTAAAGAACCACAGACTGCATTAAAATAAGCACCACAATGAAACTAATTCAGCTCAGGAAGGCCTCGGCTATCTTGGGTGTTTCTTCCAGGGACACTTTACACTGGCCACCCACCAACCCTTTGAACATCGTCTCTTATCAGACAGTCAGCCAAACAAGATGGGAACTTATTTGAGCTGCATACAGGACATTTCAAAACTTATAATATATAGATATATATAAAATGGACATGGGAGTTTATTAAATCTCTAAAACAGAATGCAGTAATCTGGCCAGGATTAGATAACTCTGTCAAAGTCAGTGAAAGACAAAGATGACCTGGAATTGGATATATTTAAGTTCTGTGATTGTAATAATATTGTAACAGGAGACAGCATGTCTTCATACACTATAGTGTAGCTGTGTACAAATACACTGCAGTTTATTATAAAGCAGTTATTAAATGTTTGTATACAATGTTAACTTATTTTTATTCCTGTTAGTCACTTTCTATTGTATTTGTCTGAATGTTTGTTGTTTCCCTGGATATTCACAATCTGGCTCAGATAGCGTAGTTTCCAAACCTCCAGCTGGTCCTGGTTCATGTGCAGACTGTGGGACTTCTTCCTCTGCAGATTGCTGGTCTGCATCTGCATCACTCCTGTTGGTGCTGACAAGATTCTTCTGATCCACATGAGAAGGTGACTCAATAGGTGGAGAGGAAGGAGGAGATGTAGTTTCCTTGTGCTTGTCTTTGCTCTTTCTTAATCCTAAAACACAGAAAACATTAAGTAAGACAAAGAAAAAGAAAAAGAAAAAGAAAAAGAAAAAGAAAAAGAAAAAGAAAAAGAAAAAGAATCCCTTCAGAGATTAAACCATGCAGGAGAAGACTTAGAAAAGGGGAAGCCAACAAACCAGCACAGAGCAAAGTGTGATGTTAGTAACACATAACAACACACTGATGATTGAGCTAGCTGACTGACTAATATTTTCACGTTAGTCAAATAAAACAAGCTGCACTATTTGAAGATGTCAGCTTGACTTCTGGGAAAGTTTCACCATTTTTGACAAATAAAAAGATGAATTAAATAAAAGGGAAAATAATCAATTCAGTGAGTAATAATAAAAGCTAAAGTTAGTTACAGCATTACTTAAAGCTGATATCAACAATCCATTGTTGCTAACTGACAGAAAATACACATCTGCAGTATTTTGGAAGAAGTCTGTGTACTTGTGTTTTGCTCGAACCGCTTTACACTCTGTTTGACAAAACCTGAAAAGATGGAACAACAAGCAGAAACAATTTATTAATATTTGTGTTATTGCTGTCATGTAACTTATAATAATAACATAATAATAACATTTGTGTCAGTGTAACCTTTTCGTGGTGTCTCATCTTGTAAATCACATGCTGTAAAAAATAAATAAAGAGAATGAAAGAACGAACATGAGAAAGAAAGAAGATGAATTAACAAATAAAGCTTCCTGCTGCACTCTGTTAGTTTCAGTGAATTATAATTTGTGATACACACTATTCCATGAAATGATCATTTGGCTGAGACATGAGATGTTTTGTCAGTCACACAGAAGATGACACAATGCATAAAGTGTTTTACATCGCTGTTAGAAATGCTGCTTTTCTCAGCTTGCTTTCAACTCTGGTTTGGCAAAAAAATCATTTAATCAACCATGAAAGGTTCCTGCCTACAGCATATTGTTATTGATGGTTTTAATAAGGTGGTTCAGTTAGCCATCAGAGTTAACTGAACCACTTGTCCGATTTCACTCTACTGTGGCCCTCAACGTCAAACCTGACCTTGTTCACTCAGGTTATTCCTCCTTCTCTCATCAGCTCTTATTTTATGTCCATCTCTCCATAATTTTCCTGTATTGAATACTCTGCCTGCCTTTGGACTGTCTTAGACTGAAACTACTTACTTACATACTTCTAACTCTGCCTTGATATGTTTGTGTTGATCTTATACTTCACTTTTCTTCACTTTCACTTTCTTTCTTAAATGTTCTCTTTTCAATTTATAAATCATCTGGGTGCTTGCTGGTCTTGCCTTCTTCCACTTGATCTGAGTCGCCATGTACAGTGGCTGAAGATTCTTGAAACGAAGGAGAAGGAGACACAGGTTTCTTGTGCTTGTCTTTGCTCATTTCTGATCCTGCAATTGCACTTTTTCTCTCACCCCCAACTGGGTGGTCGGCTGCAAATTTAGCATGCCTTCCCTGGAAATGTCTTTTCAAATGACTCTTTTTGTTATTTGACAACTTCTCATTACAAAGTAAACATGCAGGCAATCCTTCCGCATCGACAATGAAAGCAAATGATTCGGTTCATTCTTCCTTGAATCCTCTGTTCTAATCAGCTATCTTTCGCTTTGTGCCTTTGGGATCCATGGCCCATGACACACCCGCCAGTTTGTTTACAACAGCCACCTGCGTGGCACCGCGCCTCGCTGAAACGTGTGTCGCAGGCTATGACATACATCTTCGTTGACAGAAATGTTGAAATTTTAGTTTTAATACTTATTATAAACATTTTTACAGCATTGGAAAACGTTAAGAATGTTTGTGTCATGTTTGTCCTCCTACAGAACCCATATTAAAACAAAATATATTATATATTACCCCCCTATTTTTTTCCTTTTTCATACAATTTTGAAAAAGCTCCAGGGAGCCCCTAGGGAGGCGCTGAAGAGCCGCATGCAGCTCTGGAGCCGCGGGTTGCCGACCCCTGCTTGTCTCAGTTTATTTTCAACTCTGAAAAACTCACTTTAACAACCATAAAAAGTTCCTGTCTGCAGCTCAAAACAGGTAAATAACATGACACACATCAGAAATGACAACATTCAGCAGTCGTTACCTTGCACAGCGTCTGAACTCGTGTCTTTATCCTGACTGCTAGCAGAGTCACAAGGCCTTATATTCCCGCTATGTTGAACACGAGCGGCAAGTGGCTGAGTCGAGGGAAGTGTGGGGGCTCTGTCCAAAAGGGGCTCAGCTGTCCCGTTTTCTGATGGTGAAACAGAATGAAATGCAAAATATATTGTAACTAACCACTGAAAAGGAAAGAGATAAAAGAGACAATATGACCTTTCAGTGAAACACTCCATTAGAGAGCATTAAAGTTTGATTTTAATAACAAGGTGACAAATAGTGAAATTATAAAAAGGCAAAAAGATAGAGAGATAATGCCAAGTAATTACTAAAAAATAACTGCTATTATGGTGCTAAATGCTAGTGAATATTTTGATGCCAAACATTTGCTGGTTCAAGCTTTTTAAATATTACACATACACAAATATACACGTTTGTGCATAAACAAACGTGTATATTTGTGTATGTGTAATTTGAGACTAACAAAGGAAAATAAATAAAGAATTATACCTTCTGAGGACATTTCCCGATCATCTCTCCTTTCCTTTGCAAAACATGCTGGAGTGAAGAGCGAGAGGACAAAAAAAGAAGAAAGAAAGAGTGTGTTTCAGTCTCATTCACTGTGAGGATTACAGTCAATAACTGCTCTTCTTGTTACACATAGTCACATACTCAGTTGGGGAAAAAATGAATAATTTTGGGATCAATTTATCTGGTTAAGATGCAATTTTTTTCAACTGTACCTTTGCGGGTTCGATAGCAGATCAGGATACCCAAAGCGACAGCGATGAGTGCAATAAAGATGATGACCAGGCTGGCAATCAGTGCTGCAGATGAACTTTTGACTGCTTTGAAACACAAAAGTCAACCCACTTTACATTCATGACTAAAACAACATTCAGAGTCCTATAACATTTCAGTCTAGTTTTTGAACGTGAACTTAGTCTGTATTGATACTATAAACAAAGAACATGTTCACTTTGTAAATCACACTGAGAAAAGAGATGTATGGACACATTTATTCTATTATTATTGGAGACACTTTGTGCACACATTTTGCTTGAAATGACAAACAACAAATATGCAGTGCAGCTGATGCCTCAGTGAAATCTTACCAGGGTAACAATCCTTTGAGGTGAATGTAGCTGTTTCAGTACTCAGAGGGTTGCTCACTCTGCAAATGTGTACTTCGTCATCATATTCACCCCCCAAAGATATTACCAACTGTGGGCCGGGCTGCACCTTTCCCTTTGAACTCCACTCAAACTTCATTAAGTTTTGAGGTCGTCTGGGCTCTGCAGCGCACAGCAGTGTTCCTGATATGTGAGAGCTTGTGCCATTGTTCATGTGACAGGATATTGTGGGCTTGGCAACCTTGTCTATAGGAAAACATAAATGAACAAATAAGTAAATGCATAGGCCAGCCTAAATGAATGATTCTATTATATAATCAAAAACATTACATTCAACAAAGGATTGAATGTGGTAAAAAGAATAAAGGACATAAAGTTCTTATTAGAAAAAGGTAAAGAACCAAACACAAATAAGACTGTTCAAAATCTTTGTTATGGGCAAAGTTAGATTTAAGCACTCCAAGAGTGGAGGTCAATGTGTGAATACATGGGGTTAATGTAGCAGCGAACTTGAATGCAGAAATTGTTGAACTTACAAATGCACCTTGGTAACTTTTAGTACAGAACAGTACTACAGTACCATGTTAAATGTGGATGAGAAAACAATTCAAGGGGGAAGACGTTACTGACCAGAAAGTGAAAGTGAAAGCAACATCATACAACGTTCAAAATGTTCCTGCATCTCAGTTTACAGCACATGAGGATTTATTATTCTATTTATATGTAATCAACAACTTGAAATACAGGCTGTGCCAAAGGTTCAGGGCCTATAAACATATTCCTTTGTACCACATTTTAAAATTGATCAAGAGATAAAATGACTCTTGAAAATGAAAAGTAATGAGAAAACAAAAGTAAATAACACAACAGCCTTATGCCTAATGCCATGATGAACAAACAAGATTTATGCAGTCCAGTACAAAAGACCTTTTGGTTGATGGTCATTGTTGGTTTCTACAGCCTTCAGATAACAGAGAAGAACACAGCATCATTTTATTGTGACTTCCTAACTTGTCACAAAAATGCTGCCTATTAAAGTCTCTGAAACGCAAAAGATTACATGCACATCAATGACTAATGTTAGCTAAATCACTAGCTTAATAACAGTCTCACATTTGATGGCAAAAGACATAAATATGAACAGTTTTCCTCATTTGTGACACATAGCATATCACATAGTAATAAAAACTGTAAGTAGTTACACAGTGAGAGTAATCATTTCAATTCTCAAACAGGCCATAACTTTCCTCTTCTACATGTGAAAACTAATTGCATGAAACATTCATGGCTAATAATCCACCATGTGAACCGTGTGGATTTTGCTTTTGGTTTGTCTTCTGGAAAACACTACTGGAAAAAAAATCCCCTGTGCGTTTCCACTATAATGATGTAACTGAGAAAGGAAGCGAGCAGCAGTTGTTGTTAGCATGTTGTCTCCACCTGAAGACACGGGTCTGACAATAAAGTGTGTTGGGTTTCTTTAAGGGCACCACAAGAACTTCCAGCTATAGATACATGTTGATTAATTAACTGTATAGGTTATATAACTACTCATAAATTAGTAAGAAAAAAAACTTACCTATGACCTCCAATTTATGACGTGAATGATGCAATTGTGTGTTCAGGTATACTTCCAAATCATAATCTCCACTGTCTTCAAAACTGAGTTGAGTGATGCTGAGTTCTGCATATTTCCAGTCAAGAGTGATCCTGTTTTCAAACGAGCCATAAACTTCTTCCACATTCCCATTGAATTCGACCACTTTGTTGCCATTATGTTTCCACAGAATTTCATCAGGGCCTTCAGGAACGTTTGGCGTCAGCTTGACCTCCTGCCCCTGAAGTGCATATGTTGTGGACTGTCCAATAACTGAAGCTAAAACACAGAGAGGTGTAGAAACACACTAATGTGTTAGGGAGATAAAGGTGCAATAACAAATTCTGGTCGATTGTCACTGTGTTGTTATTAGTTATTACAAACAACATAACAATAAGACTGCCTATAACTCAAACAGTATCAACTGTTCAGACACATGAGGTCAGTAACGTTCCTCACTAATACACGCCACAGACACAATTTTTAACTGCTGTAATAAAGTTATAAACTATGGTGCTCGGCTTAGAGCATTAAGTTTAATCATGAAGTTATCAGATCCGACCGTCAAACATGTCTGCACCACAGATTGCCACAAAAGAGCCAAACTAATCAGCAGTCAAGCCGCAGTGGTGCATTACAGAAACGCTGGGTTAACAAACATTTATGGAGCCGAGAAGGGACGGGAACATCCCAAGAAAAAAGCTTAAATTCTGAGATTTAAAGTCGTAAATTTCTGATTAAAAGAGGAAATAAAAGTTATTAACTTTGACACACATTTTACAACACTGAACACAATCACAGACGACCTTTAACCACTAAAACGTCTACTGTAAATCGAAAGCAGTCAGACCAAGTACACAGACAAGAACACCACTTTAGCACAAATTCTCCGACTGTTACCGCTTAATAATTCTTTTTTCTACCTAAATGCCAACTACACCGTCTTTATAAACTCACCTAGATAGCAGGTAAAAATGTAGCAGAGCAGGAAATACCGTCGAGTCATTTCAGGAAATTAAAAAATAACGAAAAAATTCAGCTGCCCTCTTCCATTTACTGTCACTGCAGCGCAGTTTGGCTTTCGTCTTTTGCGGTAAAACTCATGTTTTTATTTATCCTCGAACATGTTCGGACCGACTCGAAAACAATTACCAGATATCACCTGCACAGGTAAACCAAGGTGCGTCTTCTCAGTGAAAATCTTACCAGCCGTCGCCCAAGGAAGAACGGAAGAACACCTGCGAGCTTCCGGTTACTTGCACTCTTTCACAATAAGTTCAAAACAACAAACACAAGTTTTCCCTCACATTTTCTCAGCCTCAGTACCAATTCGTACACAATGGCCCATTTCAGAATAATAGCAGAGACAAACAGGATCTCCTCCTCCTCCTTTCACAAGCAGCTGTACAGCCACTTTACCTCTCAGCAGCCTTATTGTGGTGTGTGAAGTTTTGTTGAAGCACATTTGGTGGAAGAAGAACACAAAGCAAGTCCAAAAACACAGCACACTGTACTGAAGCATAATGCAGAGGTTTGATCGCATCTTCACTGGTCCACTCTCCTCCATATAAATTAACCCTGATTCAAGACCACAGGGATGCACTTCTCCCCCACCACCTGATTGCCTCACCCATTTCCTCACCTGCTCCCTCTCATCAGTCCTGCAGTCCTCTGACCTTCTTTGCCCATCTGTCCTCACTTGACTCAACAATCCTCCACAGAATTAACCCTCTGGAGTCATGTATAATTGTCAGTTTTTGACTATTTTTGATTCTAACTTTATATTTCAACTTAGAAATTTTTTACCTTGCCATTTGGTATCATTTTTGTTCAGCACAACCTCACAAGTGTGACTTTACTGTTATTTTTTTCATTTTGACATACTGTATTAACACACTGGACCTAAAATCACACAAAAACTATAAAATCCGAGTGGGAAAAATGCGCTGAAGTGTGCTGAATGAAGTGCGCTCAATGCGCTGGTGTTTACTGCGTCTTCTTGCATAAAACTCGCACCAAAGGCGCAACAAACGTGACGGCAATGTTCTGGAAAAAACATTGCGTATATTGTTTATCATAACTAGGGTTTTACTTGACATATTAACAAAATTTAAAAACTTGTATATAGTTTGAAGTGCCCACTTTCAACACAAATTAAAACTGAGATTCAGCGAGGCTGCGTCTTGCAGCTACGTCGTCTTAAATTGGTCTTGTGATAAGGACGCGCCGGCGCGTCTGTCGACTCCAGGGTGTTTTAACCAACTCATTTTCATTCATCCATTCATGCTTTGTGGTTTTTTTTTTTGTGACGGTCTTGTTGTACCAGTAAATAACTGGAATCATCCCACCATCACTGCTGTCTGCATCGGGTCCGCTTTTTACACCGGAAGTGCTCTGCTCACTGATGGCTGTTTCCACATTTTTCCACATTTGCCTCAGTAACACACTGGGTGGACGAAATATTTCTTCTATGACTGTAGACGAGCTCGCTGCTCTTACAACCTTACAAACAGCCGCTATTTCTATTACTACCACTGTGCGTGAATATCAGCCTTTTTCATTTTAATCTGACCATGTGTATTTTCTCATTCTGAGATAATAATGAATCAAACTGATTATGTTTCCTGTAAAAAAAGAGACCTAACTGTTATGGAACTTTAAAAAGTGAGCAATAAAACTTGTGGAAATTCCTGTTTGCTGGGTCTCGTTTAACCAAACACAAACTCATACTTAGAGTTGCTATAACACAAACAACCACATCCTTGAAAATATATTTACAAATCTTATTTATATTTATATATTAAAGGATATAATATATATTGGGATATAAAATACAAAAATAAAATAAAATATTACAAGTAATTTAGAGTCACAATTTTATTTATATTATAAAAAATATTATTTCTGTTTTCTTCTTTATGTATAGTTGTCCTCAGAGAGCAAGCCAAATGCTGCAACAGCACAGGACCATCTCAACAGCAGGATGAGAAATCTATGAATTTAACTGCTGATGAGATCAGTCTGGTTTGTCCTGGTGTTCAGCAACTGTGGGGCGACTGTGGCAAGGAAAAACTCCCTGTAATAGGAAGAAACCTTGGGAGGAGCCAGGCTCTCTGAGGGGCGGTGGCCCTATCCTCCTGTGGGCGTGGTGATGGTGGTGGGGTGGTGTGGTGGTGGTGAGGTGGTGTGGTGGGAGTGGTGGTGGTGAGGTGGTGGGGTGGTGTGGTGTAGTTGTGGTGTGGTGGGGGTAGTGGGGTAGGGGTAGTGGGGTAGGGGTAGTGGTGAGGTGGTGTGGT
Organism: Scatophagus argus; assembly: GCF_020382885.2. Classification (NCBI taxonomy): domain Eukaryota; kingdom Metazoa; phylum Chordata; class Actinopteri; family Scatophagidae; genus Scatophagus; species Scatophagus argus. The sequence continues at coordinate 10,443,249 of NC_058503.1, read as the reverse complement.
GGGGTGGGGGTAGTGGTGATGTGGTGTGGTGGGGCGGTGTGGTGGTGGTGGTGGTGAGGTGGTGTGGTGGTGGGACGGGGGTGGTGGTGAGGTGGTGTGGTGGTGTGGTGGGGTGGGAGTGGTGGTGAGGTGGTGGTGAGGTGTGGTGTGGTGGGGTGGTGTGGTGGTAGGGTGATGTGGGGGTGTTGGGGTGGGGGTAGTGGGGTGGGGGTAGTGGTGAGGTGGTGTGGGGGTGTTGGGGTGGGGGTGGTGGTGAGGTGGTGTGGTGGGGCGGTGTGGTGGTGGCGTGGTGGGGTGGTAGTGTGGTGGTGTGGTGGGGTGGTAGGGTGGTGGTGAGGTGGTGTGGTGTGGTGGGGTGGTAGGGTGGGGTGGGGTTGGTGGTGAGGTGGTGTGGTGGGGTGGTGTGGTGTGGTGGGGGTAGTGGGGTGGTGGGGTGAGGTGGTGTGGTGGGGCGGTGGGGCGGTGGGGTGGGGGTGGTGGTGAGGTGGTGTGGTGGTGGTGAGATGGTGTGGTGAGGTGGTGTGGTGGGGGCGGTGGTGAGGTGGTGCAGGGAGGGCAGGGGTGTCTGGGTGCCTACTTCTTCTTCTTTGGTCATCCTCTGCTGGTCTTGCTGTTCTTCATCCCATCTCTTGTCCAGCACCTGCAATGACAGAATAAATGACTCACCTCCGTGGCCCTCAGGTCTTCAGTTCTGGACCTTCAGACGCGCCCCCCTCCGCGTCCTGCTCTATACCTGAAAACACACACGACATTATTGTATACGCTGTGTTTAGAGGTGCACTGACTGTAATCTTCCTGGCTGATTCTGGTTTTCGATTATTTTTGAAAGTGTGACCTGCTGACACCAATTTTTACAGATTCTGATTGTCTTTCTAAGAACCATGAATGACAGCATATGCAAACAAAAATAAACTTTTCTTCAATGCAAAATTTTATTTTTACTTTCATAATAAAAGAAGCTATCAAACTTGATAAATTCCTCTCAAAATAATAATGAATGTCAAAATGGTGAAACAGCACACAGAGGCTGTGCTTGGTCTTGAGAAGTCGTAGCGGTTATTTACCGACTGACAGTGACTTGCACTGGACATTTACAGTGGATGTGACGGTGTTGCCTTCTTACCTCTCGTTTGTAAATTAGGACGTATGCTGACTCCCGCCGCTGCTCACAAACAGATGTGCTGGTTGTCTTGTGGACTGCTGAGTCGTTGAAGGTGAGCCAGCGGTTGTGCTCATCACCTGGACTGTCGGGGCAAATGCCATCACAGACGTAGTGTCCTAACAGGAGACATATTGTTGTTACTATATGAACACAGTGCGGATGATGAAGGCTCAGTGATAGCAGACAACAGCGATTTAGCATTTAACAAAGTCAGAAAAGCTTTTGGATTTGTGTCCTTTCTAAGTGAAAACATAAATCTGGTACCTCTTTCGAACAATCCATCATGTCCGCAGGCACAAAAGGTTAAGTTATTAATTAAGGTTTTACAAATATTAACCTTAGAGAAACTTCACAAACTGGCAACACAAAGGTTTTCTAGATAAGGACGCATGCATGGATAAAGTAAGTGATTAGTGAGCGATTAATTAACCAAGCTCAAAAAGTAAAACGTTTCTGTATAAATAGTATAAAATAATCAGTTATTTTCATCATTAACTGAAACATTTCCACAACATGTCTGAATTCAGCCTGCTTACCTGTTCTTGAGATGCCAAAGTGGTTGATGACGCTGACCAGACTGTAAATGCCAACATCCTGGGGGAAAACACAGATAATCAGAGTTAGCCTCAAACATGCTCACAGTCCACATGTTTAAAAAACCATGGAAAAAGTGGGAGAGAGAGGAGGAGGAGGAAAGAGAGAGAGAGGCTTTGGGGGCAGATGTGGCCTAGAGAAGCGGCGTGTGATTGGAGGGTCGCTGGTTTGATTCCCCCACCGGACGGGCAGGAAGAATTTGAGTGGGGTGGAGTGATTAATGCGATAAATGCTCCCCCTCTCCATTAGCCGGCTGATGTGCCCTTGAGCAAGTCACTTAACCCCCAGTTTGCTCCCCGGTCGCTTGATGCTGCCCACTGCTCCTGTGTGTGTTTCACTGCATGTAATTTGCCGGGTGTTGCATGTGTGTGTGTGTTCAACTAAGGATGGGTCAAACGCAGAAGACGAATTCAGTGTGTGTATGTAAAAATATATATACTGCCAATAAAGCTGATTCTTCTTCTTACTGTCACATGTGTCTAATGTCTGTGATTGTTCTGCTTCTCTTCACCTGTTTGCAGGACACTTCCAGATGACTCAGTAGTTGGACGGGGTCTTGGATCTTCTCCAGGGTGTAGGAGGGAGTGAAGCAAAAACGCTTCAGGTGTAATATGAGCACTCTGTAGGGCAAGATGAGACACAACTTGTTGAATCTTGAGAAAGGAGGGATCAGGGGACAGGGGATCCCCATTTGGGAACCACTTGGGTCAGGTGATCATGTATGATGGCTGTGATGTGGCTTACCTAGGCAGGGTCGCGAAGGACAATGTCTGGCCCGACGACGTCCCTCCGCACTCACACTTGAACTCTAAATTTGTCTCCTGCAGGACAGCACAGAGACAACAGGCTGAGCAACACAATCACACCATCATGTCTTCTCGTCACTTTTGGGAACATTACATAAACTTACATGTCCACTACTGGTCCAACCATAACCCTTAACTTACACCAAACCTAAACCTGACCTTGAACCAGGACTTCACCATAAAACTTTGTCCACATAAGGATGGCAAGTCATCACAGTGTGACTGTAAATTTTCAGGTTTATGTCCCTACAAAGTGAGTACACATCCGCACACAGGAGGACGCGTGTGTGTGTGTGTGTGTGTCTGTGTGTGTGGGGATGTGTATTCCTGTAGTTGTGGGGACAAAAACCTGTGACTGGCCTTACTCATGGGGACAAAACTCAAATGCCCACAATGTAAAGGGTGAGGTTAAGATAAGGAGTAGGATTAGGCAAGTAATGTTTATTGTTATGGTTTGGGGCTTCAGGAAATTAATGACTGTGATGTCCCCAAAAGTGATGGAAACAATACTGTATTTGTGTGTGTGTTTCAGCAGACTTCAGATTAGTCTGTGATGATGTGACTGAAGAGGACAGATGGGTCTTACCTTCAGATATCCTTTAAGCATTTGTTCTATAGAGCCTCCAGAAATCAGGTCCAGAGACAAGTTACAGAATTCTTCTTGTCTCGCTGACTGGGACCCACAACTGCACGTTAAAGGGACAGTACACATTAAAGCACAGTGCTGTACCACAGCTACATCACAACAGGGCCTTTTCGGCATCTGATTATTAAAGGGAGCAAGTGGGGCAGCAGGAAAACTTGTAGCCTGACTGTCCGACAAACTACCCGTGTGTGTGTGTGTGTGTGTGTGAAAGAGGAGTGTCATCGACCTGTGCTATCTTACCTCTTGCATGTCCTTGTGCTATCCATGCTGAATACCAGGTGGTCTTCCACAGGGCAGGTGTAACTTATGCCCTTTAGTGCTGCTGTCTCCTTCAGCAGAGGGCCCAGACTCCTCATGTGGCTAAAGACTGCGGTCAAGAATTCATGAGCGTCCTGAACACACAAAAACACACCAAGCAGAGCAGAGTTTATACACAGAGCACAAAGCATGAGAAGGAGGTGAAACAACAAAACATCAAATCAGTTGTCTCACTTTTTGCTGATTGTCTCTGAACTCGGGAGCCTGGATGGAAATTGTCTTCTTAAATGAATGCAGGAGGCTGGATTTTATTTTTGGGTCTGTAGAGGTGTGAACATCCCTGATCTTCATCAAACTTCTGCAGAAGGTGTGAAAGACTAAGGTTAGATCTTTGATTTCATTCTTCGGAGTCGTGGACGTGCGTGCGTGTGTGTGTGTGTGTGTGTGTGTGTGTGTGTGTGTGTGTGTGTGTGTGTGTATTAGTGGTGATGGCAGTGGGCTGCTTTACCTCATCAGATTACCCTGAGGGACTGAACTCCAAACCTGTTCCATGCGGCTGATGTCCCTCACAAAGTCCTCCAGTGCCAGTATACTCTGCAGGCTGGAGTTCATATAACAGCTCTGTCCAATGTTTGGAAACCTGACAAATATGAGTCAAAGCACATGTCATCACACCCTCACTGACCGAACATAAAGTGGAGCTCGTTGTCTCCCAAAGCACATGTTTCTGTTTGATTTGCTGGGTTCACGTCTTGCTCCAGCTTTGCTTCCTCTGCAGATTTACTCACCCGAATGGGTCAACGGTCCTGCTCTGTACAACCTCTGTAGACTGATTTGTTGTGTTGCTACTGTGACACAAAAACACAAAGGCATGGTGCATAAACATGTCACAATGAATCCAGAGTTCATGTGTCAGAATGACAGCAAAATACTTTTCAGCTTTACCACCGTACAGGAAGTTGATGATTTGTTTTGAAAGTTGTTACAGGCTGCCATGACGGAGAAGGAGCTAAACAAATATTCTGAGAAAACATCTACTGAACACAGTGTGTTAACAGATCTGATTATGTGTTTTTCTGAGGTCACAGTTCAGCCCTGAGTAACACCGAATGAAAGACATCGACAGCTTTTGACAAATACAACCACAAACTTAACAGTACAACTTAACATGAACAGCTACGGCGGACATTTCGAAGACTGGAAAGCGTAGAGGCAGTTGTTACTTACTTGCTGAACATCATGAAGAGTAGCTGCTGGAGGAGCAACTGCTCAGTGAGCTCATTGTCGAGCATTAAATCTGACAGCATTGAGGTATCTGTGATTTGGATGGACTCATCCAACAGCATGTTGATGGCGCCTGTAAATTGCGTCTCTTCTTCTGTATTGTCCATCTCGTCCATCTCCTTCATCTCCTCCATCTTGTCCATCTTTTTCATCTCCTCCATCTCGTTTGTAACTGTTTCAAAGCTGATTCTGGAAAAGAAAGAGATCATCTTCGTCAAGAGAAGAACAAAATGACTGGCAGGTGAACTTATATTAAAGAAAAAATTCTTTTCATGACAGACCATCACCACAAGATTAAAACTGAAGCAACTCAGATTACTGCAGAACTGGACAATGAATCATCATGTCATATTATTTATGGTTAAAAATCTGATATCATGTGAGAATAAGTAGTCTGTGTGTGAATGTATTTATGAAGTGATCACACCTCACACGCTGCTGACAGACAGTGAACGTAGCATCATTACCTTTTTTTAGGCGTTGCCGAGTTTTTCTGCTCTTCTTCAGAGTTGGGACATGGAGCAACCCGACATGTCTGTTGGTGGAAAGACAAACAGTCATGGATCAAAAATGCAAAGTCAGAATATTGAACAATACAAGTTTTCAGGTGCTCTCGTGCAGTTGTGACTGACACATAGGTGGTTACATCAGCTCTTTCTGTGAAACATACCCTACAACATTTAAACATCCCACGCCACCACTTCTTGCTTGTTTTCTTTGTTGATCTGGCAGTTTGGGCCTCAGTTGTGCTGAAAAGTGACACACGGTTGGTCATTTTATTGTGAACTTTTCAGAAATATCACAAGAATAAACAAGTTAGTCGAAACCCATGAAACGTATTCGGATTGGAGTGTCTTACCTTTTCTCTGGGACTGGCGGCTTCTCCTCGGAAACTCTTTTGTGCTGTTGAGAAAACCAAAACAACATGGAAAAACTATTTCAAACGTTATTTGTGCTCACTGAAAGAAAAATGTTACAGGCGATTTAAACAAGGAAAAAGTGAGGCTGTGACACTTTCTGTCAAACATACCAGAGTGTGACCGAAGAGACGATTTATCCATTTTCTTTTCTCTGTCTTTGTGTCTTGTCCAGCCTCAGCTGGCTTTGCTGAGGCTGGACTGGTGCTGGCAACAGGTGTGTCTGAGAAGGCCACTCTGGTGTAAAGAAAGTTGGTTGGTTTTTCAATAGTGGAATAATTTTTAGCCAGAAAGAAATCAGCAACAAGTTTTGTAACTCTCACAGAATCACAAAATGATTATTCCTACACTTGCACACCAAATATCTGTGACTCCAACATTTGTATTTCAATCTTCTTGACTCATGTGTACTCATGTGTCCCAGTAAGTTTTTTTACTGCCCCAGTATGTTACAAGGTCAAAAGTGCAGAAAGATTTGTCACAGATCTCAGGTCAACTGATGTGGTCACAACACAAGATACAAGATACGAGATACAAGACAGGTTTATTTGTCACATACACAATCATACACGGTACAATGTGCAGTGAAATTCTTTGTGTCCCTGCTATCAAAAAATAGGTAAATAAAAAATTTTAATTTTAAGAAAAAAATAATAAAATTAAAATTAAATTTGAAAAAAGTGAAAATGTGCATTATTTACACTACATGAATGTATGTGTGCATCCCCACTTAAAAACTACACTGAAACTGTTTTCACTGAGTAAAATCACCTGAAGACTAAATAAGGTAAACTATAATCTAACAGCTAAAATGAAGAAACAGTTTAGGCAAGAGTAAAATAACTGTTCTCCATCATCTTACCTCCTCTGAGGGATGGAGAGCTTTTTCCTCTCCTCTGCTGGCACATTTTCTTGAGGTGTTTTTTTTGTCTGCTCAGAATAAAGAGAAATATGGCAAAACACTGTCTGAAAAACAACGTGCCTTCATTGCAGGTACAGAAAATATCACAGGTAGTGTCTAACAAACACAACTCAAAGTCTGAAGAGTATTATGTTTTTCAGTCCACGAGGTCGCATTAAAAAAAGCCACCCCCAAAGAAACACATTGTACATCTGAGAGACTAACCTTTCCTAACAAACGACGTAGTGAAAACATGTTTGTAGCTGTGACGATCTCTTCTGCAATTCGGTGTAAACCTGTTCACTGTTGAGAAGTTGAAGTGAAACTGACCCTCTCACTAACAAGGACTCAAGTACCAGATCAGTTCTAGAATGTGTGCTTCTAGAACTGATCTAGAAGCACACTGAACATGCGGTTCCATTCCAGAATGGAACCACAATTCTTACCTGAGCCACATGAAGGCCATCTTCAACTGGCTTTATGATTTGACTCTTTGATTAAGTCAAATTAAAATAAAATCACAACTCAGATCTGAGCGAATCAGACAAATCAATAGTCTAGCAAACACCGGGCGACATCTTGCACGTCTTCCTTCATCAGATTCTATTGCCAGCAGGTGTTTAAGCATTCAGGTGCTGATATAGTGGAGAATCCCATTATAAGTACACTACAAAAAACTCAACAACAACAGGCAACAGTGTTTTAATAGTCAGTAAGGTGGGGTGGTTGATGGTAATGTGTAATTTTCTATTTCAGATTGATGGAAAGCACTTTTTCCAGATCTGTGAGCATGGCCCCCCTCCTAATTTAAGAACGGGTCAATCAATGTCTGCTCTTTCTCTTCCTCTGTTATTTTCTTTTATACCTGCTCTTTGTCCAACAGATCAATGCAAGGGAACATTTTCTAGGTCTGAAAGGGTGGAGAACCTGCACACCTTACCCGATCAAGGCTGCATGCTAATTGTGACATTTATTACACATTCTGTCTTCAGGCAGGCAATTTTTGAAACTTTGTCTGTTTTCTTATTGTGCAAAATATCAAGCAATGATATGTTAAATCTCCTTGTCCTGCAGTTATTTCTGGATTGTGGTCATGTATTTGTGTGCTTGAATGATAGGAAGTTGAGCTGAAATGTCAGCTGGCACAGCAAAAATGATCAAAATCTTACTAAACTGGCCTGATGTGAAATTACACTGTGTTCAAATGTTACAGTTATTAAAGAAATGTGTTTCATCTTTTTTTCTCTCTCTTGTAGCAAGGCCCGAAGTGATGTGCATCACATCATCACATATGTGCGTCATTACATATCACATGAAAGAGACATATGCTGTCTTTATAAGAAGTTAGCACTTACATTATATAATGCAGTATTCATTTACACTCAAACACTACTTTTGTTTTTTAAATTTAAGTTACTTTATTAATCCCAAGCTGGGAAATTACTGAAACACACACACATGCAACATGCAGTGAAACACAGGAGCAGTGGGCTGCATCAAGCGCCCAGGGAGCATATATTGGGGGTTAAGTGCCTTGCTAAAGGGCACATCAGCCGGCTAATGGGAGGGGGGGACATTATCACTACACCACACTCAAATTTTTCCTGCCTGTCCGGTGGGGGAATCGAACCAGCGACCTTCTGATCACAAGTCGCTTCTCCAACATCTAGGCGTATATGTATTTAGAATGCAGCATAATGGTCAGGTGTCCCTATACTTTTGTCTATATAGTGTACCTGAAAGCGGTGGGCCCACGGTAGGCTCATGCTGTGATGCTTCCTCTGAAAGCCGAGCTGTGATCAACTTCCTCACTGAGGTGCAGATGAAGGGCCAACCTGCTTCAGGCTCAGATCGTGGTTCGGAGGTGTTTGTTCTCCCTCCATGATTTGAGCTCATCATCTGCTGTTACTGGATGCATTTATGTGTTCATCACTTGCGGTGCTACTTTTACTTAGTTTGTTTCCATATAGACTACTGCTGCACAGCTCCTCCCTGGGGACCAAACATGCTCTCATAGTAATATTACAATCTGTTGGTGATATTGTCTATTATAATCTGCATTATCAATCTGAATTTACAAAGCAGTCAGTGTGTAAAAGTGTAACATATGCCGCTGAACTTCTATTGTAGAGAAATAAAAGTATAAAGCAGCCACGTTTGCAGGACAGTCCAATACTTGTTTGTTGGATTAAATTTAAGGTTTTTCTTCATATGTTTAAATCTGATTGTTTTTTTCCTTTTTTGAAGTTGTTTTCACCACTTGATGGCGGTGTCCACAGGAAGATGGACCCGTGTGTGTGTGTGTGTGTGTGTGTTAGAGAGAGAGCGAGAGAGAGACTTTCTCACACAGCCCGACCAGCACCATCAGAAATCTACACCAGCTTGTCATCCAGCAGTGCGGGTGAACCTGCTTTTCATGCATTTACATCAGTGAGCACTTTAATTAGTTTGACTTATGGCTGACTGTGGCAACTGTTTAGCTTCATATCAGAATCAGATTCAATAATGTAAAGCAGAGCAAAATCCAAAATGTGATGCAACTGTCCGTTACACACTTCTTTAGACTGTCAAACTGCACCACAAATCTCAGAACATCTCTGAATCAAATCTTTGAACCTGCACATTGCACTTCCACAACTCAGGAACACCCTGCCCTGCCCTGACATCAGCATAACATCATTCATTTGGACACATGAGACTTCAGATGGATGTTCTGAAATACATTTCTATGAAACCATATTCAGCCTTAACATTTGTCGTCTGTGTTAAGCTTGCCTCAGTTTTAATACTTTAAAAAAAAAAAAATCATTTCTGAAGCTCAGTTCATGAGGGGAGTGAAGGGCTAATAAACACTGCCCCCTACTGAGACAGATGAGTTCTTACAGTTGTTTACCAAGATCACCTGATGCCATCTAAGTATGTCTTTCTCTGTGGGTTATGAATTTGCTGAGCTAACACGTGCCAAAAAGACCAACTTTTTTATTAACTTTTTTCTTTTATTTCATTGCAACCTGCATTACAGTCCAACAATCTTTACTCACTGGCTTCTCCAGTAAATAAATTGTGGATGGTTCCAAAGCTTTTGAGTGAGTGTGAAATAATAAAACTATCTGGAAATTACTTTGTCTTAGCTTAGATTATACATGAAAAAAAATAAATAAAAAATAAAAAGTAAAAAGTACACTCACAAGCACTGCCTTTACCAATAAATCCATCAAAAGCAACATAATACAAATAAATGATTCCATTTGCACTACTGTTTTGCCATTTGCACTACTGTTTATACTGTTTACACTGATGTTTATATCATCTACTGTTTTTTTTTAATATTCTACTGTTTTTATATTATATAGCGTTGTTTATATTTCTATTTATTTTGTTAGGCAATTGGGCTTATACCGGGACCGGGGAAAGTAATTTCGTTCCACTTATGTTCTAAGTGTGTGAAATGACAATAAAGCTCCTTGAATCCTTGAATCCTTGAATAAAATATATCTTTAGCGTCATGGAAACATGGAAATCACAAATACTGATGAATAATCAATAATGACAAACACACACTGAGCTCTGAAAAATCTGAAATGTTGTCACAGAATTAAATTAGCAGAAACTTGCTGGTAAAATAAAAAAATGTGCAAAAACATTTTTAAATACAGTACATGGGATAACATTTATCTGACAATGAACCATTTTGTAGCTCTGTGTTTGTGGTGATTATGCTCTCATACAACATCTGTAATAAAGCATTTGATTCCAAAGAGGACAAAAGTCTGCTGGTTTCACCTTTTTACAGTCACTGAATGTCAAACTAAGGTTAGTGTCTCTCCTTTCCACCATAAAGTCTCCTTTATGGGTCACAGTATGAGATTTGTGTTATCTCTTATTATTTCTGTCTCACGTATGCTCAAAGGTCGTGGCATGAGATTCATAAGATCAGTGCTGTTAAACTGGCTGTATCACAGATACAACTTCTTACAATACTTGTGTAGTTAAAAAAGCAAAATAATTAAAAAAAAAAATTGAATGTAACACTGCACATGTCAGAATGAACATGAATGATATTACAGTTAGCTAAGTAGTAAAGAGCAGGAAGACCAGTAAGAGCTTAAAAGAAAGGAAAAAGAAACTGTAAATTTTCTTTCTGCACTCTGAAACTTGCATCACTTACTTCGCTCTGAGTTTAAAGGGAAATTCCGGTACTTTTGAACTTGAAGCCATATATTTACATGTTTTGGTGTTTAAATGATTCATACTGACCAAAAGTTTTGGAATTAGTCCAGTAGATTGCGTCAGTGAACAGTCACAGACCCCTTGGGGGATCTGCTGATGGTCAAAGATCGTCAACTGAAAGTGTCATTTTGTCACTCATAGCCAATTGTTAACAACATTACAGAAAGGAACCCTACAGAGAGAGACCTTTTGGTTACACAGAAAATCCTATTTGCTTAAGCAGAAACACAAGTCTTAAGGAGAAGTCTCACATCTCACACTGAAATCCCACAAGATGTGAGCTGCTGCAGTTTACACATCTAGATTGTTGAGATAAACTAAATATGCAGCCATGACTTTGGAAATACATTCTGGCCGGCAGAACTTCTAGATAAACTCCAAAACTCATCTGTCCAAGTCTGACTCGAATTTCCACTGCTATGTGGAGTTTGCATGTTCTCCCTGTGCCTGCGTGGGTTTTCTCCGGGTACTCCGGCTTCCTCCCACAATACCAAAAACATACACATTAGGTTAATTGGCTGCTCTAAATTGCCCCTAGGTGTGAGTGTGAGAGTGTGTGGTTGTCTGTCTTTGTGTGTTGGCCCTGCGTTTGACTGGCGACCAGTCCAGGGTGTACCCCGCCTCTCGCCCGTAGTCAGCTGGGATAGGCTCCAGCTCCCCCGCGACCCTGACGGATAAGCGGTATAGAAAATGGATGGATGGATGAGGAGGTCCAGTTAGCCATCAGAGTCAACTGAACCACTTGTCTGATTTCACTCTACTGTGGCCCTCAACATCAAAACCTGACCTTTTTCCTCTGTGGACTCATCTCATCTGGTCCTGGCCTCTTCCTGTTGAGGCCAACAACCTTCCACCCTGAGTTGCCATGTGCAGTGGCTGAAGATCCTTGAGATCGATTGGTGCTCCTGTTGTCTGGTGTTGCTGATGTGGGGCTCTCAGGCTGCTGGGATGCTGCTCCACACAGATCCTGTTGGGTACCTTCACTGTCACCTACAAATGATTCATATTCGACTGCACAAACTGGATTGTCTGTCTTTTGTTGGTTGTCCTCATTTGTGTTTGCTTCTCCCTGTGACAAGTTTGAATCTGTCTCAGGTGGTGTCGTTTCTGAAGCTTCCTGTTTAAGAACTGTGGACGGCTGTTTGTCCTCACTTGACTCAGCTGTTTTCTCTTTGCCTGAAAAGTCAGATTCTCTTAAATTTCTGTCAGTTTCTCCACTGAGCTGATCCAACTTGGTGTCTTCCATGTGTTCAGCAGTGGTGTCATCAGGTGCCACAGTCGGAGAGTTCTGGATCAGGGGTGAACGTGGCTGAGAGACAGGAGAGACACCATTTGCAAGAGGAGACTTCGCCTCTTCATCCTCATCTTCCTCCTTCTCTAACTCTGAAAAAGTAGACAGTAAAAATGGATGAAAAATGCACCTGAATGCTAAGAGTTTGCAAAAGGAGAATGTTTTCTTGTTTAAAGTTGCCAAGTTACACGATAACCAATACAACAACTTCATCCTTCTGTTCTTCTTTATCCTCACTAAGGCTCTCACTGACCTGCTTTGTCTTCTTTTGGGCCACACTGGATCTCGTTTTTAGATTCAACAGTTTCACCATCAACTACAGCAGACTCAGCTGAGTCTTTCCTGGTCTTGGCCTCTTGATTTAACGCGTCATGTTCAGAGTGATAAGACTCTTGAGAGCGACTGGTGCTCCTGTTGTCTGGTGCTGTTGATGTGGGGCTCTCAGGCTGCTGGGATGCTTCCAGATCAGACACGGAAATCACTTTATCAACCATAAAAAGTTCCTGCCTGCAGCTCAAAACAGGTAAATAACATGTCACACATCATCAATGACAACATTCAGCAGTCGTTACCTTGCACACCGTCTGAACTGTTTTTTTCCTGACTGCTAGCAGAGTCACAAGGCCTCATATTCCCGTTATGTTGAACACGACCGGCAAGTGGTTGAGTCGAGGGAAGTGTGGGCGCTCTGTCCAAAAGGGGCTCAGCTGTCCCGTTTTCTGACAGTGAAACAGAACAAAATACAAAATATATTGTAACTAACCACTAAAAAGGAAAGAGATAAAAGAGACAATATGACCTTTCAGTGAAACACTCCATGAGAGAGCATTAAAGTTTGATTTTAATAACAAGCTGACAAACTCTTTCAAATGAGCACCATGGACTTCAAAAAACATGCACCAGAATGTATCATCAATACCAAATGATTACGCATCACTGATGTAGAATAGAAAAAGAGATTTAACAGTGAATGCTTCATGATTCAGTCCATCATTTATATTTCAATTTAATATGGTGAAAAGTATGTTAAGTACATGATTTAAGCAGCTCTGATTTGGACCCAGGGTTTGTATTATGAACTGAAGTTGGATTAGTTACACCACTCACTCTACACAATGAGCAGCCAACAGCAGACTAATGAAAATGCTGCACGCTTCATTTTTAGAGCTACATGTGATTAGTTAGTCTTCATGTGGTGGGGTTTACGTTTTCTGTAAAATTACTAACAGACAACCACAGGAAAAAGAAAGAAGGAAATTATGAAAATGTACACAGTGGTGCTCAGTGGTCCAGTACATAACATGCCAGGTTTTTAATATTAAGGACATTCCTTATTATGAAAAGCAATTGTACATTTAAATTGTCACAACAATTTAAACAGCACCAAAACCATCATTTGTTCTCACTGCTCACTCTCTCATTTGAGGAGTGTTGAAACAATTTCAGTTTCAATCGGTTAATATGATTAGTCCACTGACAGACATCTAATACTCCAAAAATGGCAATAGTGTAATAATAAAAAGGCAATAAGGAGATAGTCCCAAGTAATTACTAAAGTAATAATAAGTTATTACTAAAGAGTTTTGCATTGCAGTCTTTTCTCTTTTATCATTAATTTTTCTTACCATGTTTTTGTGGTGCTAAATGGTACCAAATATTTTGATGCCAAACATTTGCTGGTTCAAGCTTTTTAAATATTACACATACTGTACACAAATATACACATATTTGCAAATCAGTGTTTTTGCTATGAGACTAACAAATGTAAATAAATACAGAATTATACCTTCTGAGGACTTTTTCCAATCATCTCTCTTTTTCTTTGCAAAACATGCTGGAGTGAAGAGCGAGAGGACAAAAAAAGAAGAAAGAAAGAGTGTGTTTCAGTCTCATTCACTGTGAGGATTACAGTCAATAACTGCTCTTCTTGTTCAACAAGGCTACACAGAAACTGAATTCTATGCAAACTGTTGGTGTGTCTAGAAGAACTGTTGTTCCCTAAATGATAAAGAAACTTGTTCCACATTGAACTTTTTATTACATTAAGTCAACTGTTACACATAGTTTTGAGAGCACATGGACATCAGAGCATTTATCAACAAGTGCTCCTCAGTTGGAGAAAAATAAATAATTTTGGGATCAATTTATCTGGTTATGTTGCAGTTTTTTCAACTGTACCTTTGCGGGTTCGATAGCAGATCAGGATACCCAAAGCGACAGCGATGAGTGTAATAAAGATGATGACCAGGCTGGCAATCAGTGCTGCAGATGAACTGTTGACTGAAATACAAAAGTCAACCCACTTTACATTCATGACTAAAACAACATGCAGAATCCTATAATCCTATTTTCTTTGAACATGAACTTAATCTGCCTTGATACTATAAACAAAGGACATTTTGCACACATTTTGCTTGAAATGACAAACAACAAATATGCAGTGCAGCTGATGCCTCAGTGAAATCTTACCAGGGTAACAATCCTTTGAGGTGAATGTAGCTGTTTCAGTACTCAGAGGGTTGCTCACATTACAAATGTGTACTTCGTCATCATATTCACCCCCCAAAGATATTACCAACTGTGGGCCGGGATGCACCTTTCCCTTTGAACTCCACTCAAACTTCATTAAGTTTTGAGGTCGTCTGGGCTCTGCAGAGCACAGCAGTGTTCCTGATATGTGAGAGCTGGTGCCATTGTTCATATGACAGGATATTGTGGGCTTGGCAACCTTGTCTATAGGAAAACATAAATGAACAAATAAATAAATGCATAGGCCAGCATAAATGAATGATTCTATTATATAATAAAAAACATTACATGCAACAAAGGTTTGAATGTGGTAAAAGGAATGAAGGACATAAAGTTCTTATTAGAAAAAGTTAAAGGACCAAATACAAATAAGACTGTTCAAAATCTTTGTTATGGGCAAAGTTAGATTTAAACATTTTCAGTGAAAGAATACTGACATGTGAAGAAGACAAACAATTAATATTTGGAGAGAAAAGTCTCTAAACTGAGGCCATCACAAAAAAACAAAAAAACAAAAACATAAACTGAACATAAAATGCATTTCTTTATGTGACATATTCAAAGATAATACTGGTTTGGATGTGATGACTGCACTGTTTGGAGAGCAGTCCTGGTTTAATGACTCTCTTACAAAGAGTGGAGGTCAATGTGTGAATACACTGAGAGGTCACATGGGGTTAATGTAGCAGTGAACTTGAACACAGAAACTGTTGAACTTACAAATGCACCTTGATAACTTTTAGTACAGAACAGTACTACAGTACCATGTTAAATGTGGATGAGAAAACAATTCAAGGGAGAAGACGTTACTGACCAGAAAGTGAAAGTGAAAGCAACATCATACAGTGTGAAGAAGTTCAAAACGTTCCTGCATCTCGGTTTGCAGCACATGAGGATTTATTATTCTATTTATACGAAATCCATCCATCCATTTTCTATACCGCTTATCCGTCAGGGTCGCGGGGGAGCTGGAGCCTATCCCAGCTGACTACGGGCGAGAGGCGGGGTACACCCTGGACTGGTCGCCAGCCAACACACAAAGACAAACAACCACACACTCTTCCACTCACATCTCGGGGCAATGTAGAGTAGCCAATTAACCTAATGTGCATGTTTTTGGTATTGTGGGAGGAAGCCGGAGTACCCGGAGAAAACCCAGCCAGACACAGGGAGAACATGCAAACTCCACATAGAAGGGCCCAGACCGGGATTCGAACCTGGAACCCTCTTGCTATGAGGCGACAGTGCTAACCACCATGCTGCCCTCCTCTTCTACATGTGAAGGCTAATTGCATGAAACATTCATGGCTAATAATCCATAATCCATAAAGCGAACAGCAGTAGCATGTTGTCTCCACCTGAAGACATGGGTCTGACAATAAAGTGTGTTGGGTTTCTTTAAGGGCACCGCAAGAACTTCCAGCTATAGATGCATGTTGATTAATTAATAACTACTCATAAATTAGTAAGAAAAAAACTTACCTATAACCTCCAATTTATGACGTGAATGATGAAAGTCATCGTTCATGTATACTCCCAAATCATAATCTCCACTGTCTTCAAAACTGAGTTGAGTGATGCTGAGTTCTGCAGATTGCCAGTCAAGAGTGATCCTGTTTTTAAATGAGCCATAAACTTCTTTCTCATTCCCATTGAACTGGACCACTATGTTGCCATTATGTTTCCACCGAATGTGATCAGGGCCTCCAGGAACGTTTGGCGTAAGCTTGACCTCCTGCCCCTCAAGTGCATATGTTGTGGACTGTCCAATAACTGAAGCTAAAACACAGAGAGGTGTAGAAACACACTAATGTGTTAGGGAGATAAAGGTGCAATAACAAATTCTGATCGATTGTCACTGTGTTGTTATTAGTTATTACAAACAACATAACAATAAGACTGCCTATAACTCAAACAGTATCAACTGTTCAGACACATGAGGTCAGTAACGTTCCTCACTAATACACACCACAGACACAATTTTTAACTGCTGTAATAAAGTTATAAACTATGGTGCTCGGCTTAGAGCATTAAGTTTAATCATGAAGTTATCAGATCCGACCGTCAAAGATGTCTGCACCACAGATTGCCACAAAAGAGCCAAACTAATCAGCAGTCAAGCCGCAGTGGTGCATTACAGAAACGCTGGGTTAACAAACATTTATGGAGCCGAGAAGGGACGGGAACATCCCAAGAAAAAAGCTTAAATTCCCATTCTGAGATGTAAAGTTGTAAATTTTTGATTAAAAAAAGAAATTTAAACGATAATACTCACAAATTCTCCTACTGTTACCACTTTCTAAATCTTTTTTCTACCTAAATGCCAACTACACCGTCTTTATAAACTCACCTAGATAGCAGGTAAAAATGTAGCAGAGCAGGAAATACCGACGAGCCATTTCAGGAAATTAAAAAATAACGAAAAAATTCAGCTGCCCTCTTCCATTTACTGTCACTGCAGCGCAGTTTGGCTTTCGTCTTTTGCGGTAAAACTCATGTTTTTATTTATCCTCGAACATGTTCGGACCGACTCGAAACCATCGTTTCCATCACTCGTGCGTCTTCTCAGTGAAAATGTTCCCAACCTTCGTCCAAGGAAGAGCGGAAGAACACCTGCGAGCTTCCGGTTACTTGCGTTCTTTCACAATAAGTTCAAACACAAGTTTTTCCTCACTTTTTCTCAACCTCAGTACCAATTCGAAGAGGAAGAAGGCGCTCAAGTCCTACATTTAAAGTGTTATTTCATTAAAAGACAAAATATTAACATAAAAATAAACCAAATTTAAAAGCACTCATTGTACACAATGGCCCATTTCAGAATAATATAGGCTGTTACTGGATGCATTTATGTGTTCATCACTTGCGGTGCTACTTTTACTTAGTTTGTTTCCATATAGACTACTGCTGCACAGCTCCTCCCTGGGGACCAAACATGCTCTCATAGTAATATTACAATCTGTTGGTGATATTGTCTATTATAATCTGCATTATCAATCTGAATTTACAAAGCAGTCAGTGTGTAAAAGTGTAACATATGCCGCTGAACTTCTATTGTAGAGAAATAAAAGTATAAAGCAGCCACGTTTGCAGGACAGTCCAATACTTGTTTGTTGGATTAAATTTAAGGTTTTTCTTCATATGTTTAAATCTGATTGTTTTTTTTCCTTTTTTGAAGTTGTTTTCACCACTTGATGGCGGTGTCCACAGGAAGATAGAGCCGTGTGTGTGTGTGTGTGTGTGTGTGTGTGTGTGTGTGTGTGTGTGTGTGTGTGTGTGTGTGTGTGCGTTTGAGAGAGAGAGAGAGAGAGAGAGAGAGAGAATAAAAACACCAGGTGCTCCGGGGCTTTGGTTCCCTCATGAAAGTCACATCTAGTGTTGAAGTGCATATTTTTAGTTCTTAACCTACACAGATTAATTGCATTCTGCCAGCACTGTTAAATGGCTTGTTATGTTTTTATATTCTTTATAGTTATCATTTTAACTGTAAAAAAACAGAAAACAATTTATTTACTGGTTTTGAAAGTTTCATATTCCAGTTATGTGTCCATCTGTGTTAAGCTTTAACACATGCCACATCATACTGCTCAAACATAATGATTTATTTGTAGTAGAGTGTCATAAAGTAGCATAAAATTAACACAGTAACAATTTTTTTTTAAAAAAAGTGTTCATCACTTTGTTTCACTCTTTCCCCACTGTTCTCACAGCAACAGTAATGTCCCGCTCACACAGTCCTGTGTCACTGGCACTCTGAAGCAGGTGTTATTCTGTGTATGTGTGTGTAGGACTTCATCAGCGTCACACTTCCGTGGTGCGACACTCCCATGGGTAAAACACACTCCTCCGTCAACACCCCTCGATCAACATCCCAGCACATCACTGTGGAGATGACTTGGTTCTTGTTATCCCGTCCCCCGGTGATGAAGAGTTTGTTGTTGCAGGCAGCGATGGCGCAGCTTGCCCTCTCCCCCAGACGGCTCACAAGGGACCAGGAGTCCGACAGTGGCGAGTAGCAGTACATGGCATGCATGGCACCACCTTGGAGCAGACAGAGAACTGAACAATTACGACACATGTATATTTCTACACATACACATCAATGTCTCAGACAATATACCAGAAAAAAAACCCCAAATTTTTAGAGTTATACACAGAAAAATGTCTCTTCTTAGAGTAATACTATTAGGTATTATATTGAATTATTGCAAATGATGGATTCCGGTATTGCATTGTTTTAATTGGTTGAGCTGGAGCTAATTTTAATAATTTCAGATAATGCTGCCTAATTTCATTAATATTATATCTAATATTTTACACTCATATTCTTTGTAGGTAAAATTTTAATGTGTAAAAGAAGAAGTATTAGAAGTATAAAGAAGCATGAAATGAAAATGTTCATGTAAAGCAGAAATGCCTTAATACAATAACAAATACTCTACAATATTGAATAAACTAAGTTACCAGCCTCCACTGCCAACTTACCAACAATGTAGATGCAGTTCTTGAATGTGACTGCGTTAGTGCATTTGGTTTCGATGGGAATGGGCGACCGCAGTTCCCAGGAGTCTGTCCCAGGCTCCCAGCACTGGACTTGATCAGTTGCCAGCTTTCCGTTTGGCCCACCTCCAATCACATAGATCCACCTGTCAAAGCTTGCAGCAGCAAAGGAGCTCACGCCTACAGCAAGAGGTGTCACCTGCAAGGGCATCCATGTATATGTAAAGAGTTACAGCCAAACGGGTAGTAAACATGTGAGGTGTATCGTTCAAAGCAGAGCATCAGATATTTAACACCAAATGTACACAGAAATAGTTAACCAGGTAATTATGGAGCTCCAAAGTGTTCAGTATTGAATACATACATACACTTTTTCATAAAGCTGCTTTCAAAAGTATGTTCTTATTTCATAATGGCATCCTCCCAGTAACACTTGCACTTTATTCCACTTTTGAAATCTAAAATGTAATTAAACAAAAACGATTTTGAAAATGAATGATGATATAGCATCTCATAATAATTAGATGAGTTAATACATTAATTTGTTCAATTATTTCACAAATTGTTGGGTCATTTTTATATTTCACACGATTTATTCCGATTTATTTCATACTGTCTTTTTAATTTATGTAGAAGTGAACATTCTGGAGGGCCCAATTAAAGGGCGTAACTCTCTGTTTTAAGAAAAAACGTAATTATGAATGAAGGGTATATGACATCAGAGGACTAAATTAATGATATCATTTAGTCTACATGTCGAGGAGAAATTCGATTCATGTTGTTTAGTTGTGTTTCTGGCTGTCTGATCAATGAAAACATTCACGCTCCTTTAAGCCCTGTTTTGGTCTTGATTAACTTCTGAACAATGTTGGGCTTTGCCAGCTAGATGCTAGCTTTGTCTGAAATGATGCTGACGAGAGCAGTGAAAAGCAATCAAAACAAGAATCTGGGAAGCTAAAACAATGAACTGAAAGGCTCTTAAGGGAACTGCAGTTGTGTGATAATCCTCTGTGGGTTTGAGCCACACCTTTTATATACATGTTATCTGTTAGTATAAAAAAAAGCACTACTTTAATACTGAATTCTTGTATGTTTACCTGTGTCCAGCGATTGTGAAAGGGATCGTAGGCCTCTACGCTGGCGAGCCTCTGATTTCCATCAAATCCACCCAGTGCGTACACCTTCCCCCCATGAACTGCCATCTTGTGTCTCCAGCGCCCTGTTGTCAGGGATTCAATCTGGATCCACTTGTCCAGGGCGCCGTTATATTTCCAAACATCATGCTGTGTCTCTTTGCCTCCTGCAGCGAGAGGAGCATTAGAGAAGACTGTCAGCAGCTGTGCGGACCAGCTTTCATCCCAAAGCATCACCGCATCACTAAGTCTTAAGTAATGACTCCATTTGTGCTCTGAAATGCCACATTTTTCTGTTGTTCTGTTCAGTTGCATGTATGGATTCACTGCTCAGAACAAATCTACATTAGGAGACATACAACAACCTGTTGACCTGATAAAGATACAAGAAATTATTTCTTACAGAAATCCTAATTTGGCAGCCTACATATTCAACAGATGGCGAACAATTTCACTTTCATCCACACCGTAAGGGGTCAGTGACTTCTCTCACCAGATATGTACACTTCATTGCGGAAGGTAATGCAAGCAAACTCCACCCATTTTCTGTTTTGGGATTCATCCTCCATCTCTGTGAATGGCAGCCTGGCCACCTCCAGCCTGCTGCGTCTAAGAGGGTCCAAGCATGTGACAGTGGAGACGAAGCGTTCATCTTTAGTGCAGCCTCCGATTATCAGGAACACCTCCGATAGAAAGTGCCGTACACGCGGTTTGGTTCGTTCAGAGACCACCTGTAAACATGTTATACAAGCACTGAGCACATTGCAGTAACTTTAGAGCAAAATGCTCTGCTCTTACAAAATTGCTTAAAAGCTTAAAAAAATGACACTTGTAAAGGATAGTAGGGAAGCATGAATTTCTTTTCACATCAGCAAAAAAATCTAATCTGTATTGAACTCTTAAAATGTTTGTCTCACTTATTGAATTGCACTGAAGATCATATGCGGAAGAAGATCTGAAGTTTTTCACCCTTCCACATCAGACTACATGAATTTTCTAAAACTCCACTAATGTCAGACACAACAGGACATGTTTTGATCTTTTCTGATGCATACTGACCTCACTACCGGAGAGGTGATAGATGCGGGCCTCTTGCAACAGAGGAAAAGCTTCACTGCAGCGGCGAATCAGTTCATCTGACTCCACTTTTTCCACAAAGTATGCAGGCTCTAACAGGGGCAGTCGCACATGTGACAGCAGCCCCGCCAGTGAAGGGCAGCGTTCATCCTGCCGAGCTCTCACCCATCGCATGAGCGCATCAAAAACACACTCCTCACACTTCACATCGAGGTCGTCCCTCTGCAGGATGGTCTCCAGTGACTCCGCAGGCAGTTCCAGGAAGTCCTGCTGCTGGACCACTTGGGAGAACTGAGAGGTGATGTAGTCCTGAGCCCTGGACTTCAGGGCCATCAGTACGTGGCTTTCAGCAAGATTCAGGATCCCAATGCAACTGTCTAACTGCAGAGACTTGCCCAGAAAGCCGGCACATGCATCCACCACACGCAGGAACTAAAAGAGACAAGGCCAGCATAGGCATGACTACCACTTTTAAGCTGAAAACTAAACTGAGTCAGCAGAGAAGATGTGCTAGAATTTCAAAAGTATGCAAAAATTAAACTGACAAGCTACACGAAAGTTGTCTGAAAAAACCCCACAAAAAAGTCCATAAAAAGTTTATAATTTCTTAAAAATTCTTGCCTTAACAATAACCAACATTACATTTTATTGTATGCTGCTCATTATTTATTCAGTGTTCTGCTTTTAAGTCGTTTCTTGTGATCTTCACTGTGTTTTTAGTTATTCTTATTACATGCACATCATCAAACTGTAACCCAAATCTGACCACAGTTCTAATCTCTAAGTCTCCAAAACATCCCAGTGAGCTCCAACAAAAATGCTTGAAATTTCTCTGACTTGTAAATCTAAAACTCAAATTGCTCGTCGCAAAAATAGAGTTATAGGAAAACTAAACATCTGCCTCCGTTGTGTGGCACAGCTGTGCAGTTAATTTAAGCCTGTATGGAAAACTGATCCTGAGTGTAAACAACGCCAACTTTCACTTCCCCTTAAGAGCAACTCATCTCTTAATGTTTGTTCCAGTGAACAGTTTATAAAGCGATTCAGAACAACTTTAAGTGCACTTCTGCACTGCAGTGGGGTCGTAACTGCGATAATAATCATCACTGTAACAGAGTCGGCCTTTCTGAATGTAAACATATCCATTGTTTTCTGAAATTAAATGATTTGTGCTGCAGATTCTGTAAAATAGTGGCTTCTGCCATGAGCAGTGTGTGCCAAATGACTGATAATAAATCAATGACATTTAGCTAAAATATCATGAATATCAACCATGTTGTATTAACAACTGGTCTGATGTCAGAGCCTCATGTTTCTAATCCTGGTAGTTTGTGCTTTTACTTTTTTTACTTACCCCTGAAGAAGCACATGATCATTCATGTGGTCCCACTTCGAATGTGAAAGTGCTATAAATCTGATAAAAAAAACCCCCTGTGACACTAAATCAAAAATGTGTCCAACTAAAAATAAAATCTCCTTAGATAGTGTCTGAATTTTTGGTTTTTTGGGGTTTTTTTTTTTTTTTGAGCATTTACATACATTTTTGTTTAGGATTGTGCTTTTCATATCAGTGTCAGTCAACTCTTTTGTTGCTTAATCCTAATTGCCTACAAAATTTGGTCTTTTCTGATAATTAATTTGTAATGCCAAAAAAAAAGATTTCCTCTTTAGCTTAGCACATTTTTGATTCAGTATGAAAGGGCTTTTATCAGACATTCATATTCTATAAGTGTTCTACTTCAGTGGAAGTAAAAACACAAAACTACCAGAATTAGAACCATGAGACTCTAACACCAACAACAGCTGTTTATACAACATGGTGAGTGTTTACTGCTGATAATGTACTCAGCATGCATCAGATAAGGACTGTACAAGTAAACTGATCAAGTATCATCTTTAACTTTTATTGTAATTGTCATTTTACCTGAAACTGACTGGCAGCCTCGAGTATTCTCTGAACATTTGAGTGTGTGAGGAGGGCTCGGCTGGTGTAGGTATACTCCAGAAGGAAGCGCATTGTCTCACTGTCCAACCCCTTTATTTCTACGCGTTCTTCATGACTCTCCTTCAGACCGCTGCAAAACATCGCCCTAAACAGAAAATCACGAATTCAGTAAAGCCAGCAATGCCATCACAATGGAGTCAGACAATAATAGCTTTATTTTTTACCTGAAGTACTGGCTGGCAGCTGCGAGTACGGCCCTGTGGCAGGGGAAGTCGTGTCCCTGAACACAAAGCACCATGTCGGTTAGTTCCCTGTTCACTCGGAGGGTCTCCATGCCTCTCTGAAGCTCCACTGGCAGTCCTCCATCTTCCCAGTGAAACTCAGTCAAGCCTGTCGGGTTTTCTTTGTCCTCATCTATGCTGGAGTCCTCTCCAACAATTGGCAAGGGACAGTCTGTAGTCCTCTCCAGTGAGGCGCTCATATTTTACAATAGAAGTTCTTCAGAAACCCCCTTCTCACAACAACATGCAGTTACTTTGGGTGCACCTGCAGCAGTTAAAAGACTCCTGTGGTTTAAGCTTGCAGCAGTTGGGTCACGTTGAGAAGTGGATTTGTTTTTTTCTGTCCTCTTCATACTTCCTATTCCTGTGCTGAGGGGAACATACGTATGTGGCAACTCTTGATTCTAGACACTTCCTCTTCTTGTGTCGTTTTGTCTTGTTCCCCTAAGTTACCCAATTTTCCTCTTTTCTCAGATACCCGATCACTTCCAGCAGACCAAACCAAATAGAGAATAAAGCAAGTAACGCTCAGCATCTTATCTGTGTGGGAAGAAACTGTCACTGAAGTGCATCAACATGAGCTCACTTCTTGTTTAATTGTCCCGCATCACTTTCATCTCACAGCGATAGAACCGATCACGAGAAACTGGTCCGTCACCAGAAGGTGGTCCCTTTGATCGCTGAGCCAGCAGGATGAGCCTGGGTGGGAGGGTGAGAGAGCAGCTTTGGCCCCTGCCTTGTTATCACAACTGAGATGCCTTTGAGCACGACCCTTAATCCCCTAACGCAGCGGCTCCACAGCCTGTTGGCACTTTAAGGCGATGCAGTTGCAGCTGATGCAGCACTGGGCACAGCTATTGAGGCTTTGCTTTATGTCTGCGGTTTAGAAGCAATAGAATCAAAGTGATTATCTTCTCTGAATTTTTTTTTTTTTTATTGTTGTTGTTGTTTTTAAAGACCTGAAGACTGGAATATGTCAAAGCAAAGATTGGAGAAAAGTTGGGACTAAAAGGGCTTAAAATAAGTTTTGTAGGAGATTTTCCTTTTCTAATTGTTATGTAATAATTAAATATTTGCTATTTTTTACTGTTACTATGGAGATAGTTTAAGTAGTAGTGACATAACTGACACTACAGTATGTCACAAAAGTGAGTACACCCTTCACATTTTTGTAAATATTTTATTATATCTTTTCATGGGAGAGCACTAAAAGAATGAAACTAGCTACAATGTTAGGTTGTCTGTGTATAGCTTGTATAACAATGAAAATTTGCTGTCCCTTCAAAATAACTCAACATACAGCCATTAATATCTAAACCGCTGGCAACAAAAGTGCATACATCCATAAGTGAAAATGTCCAAATTGGGCCCAAAGTGTCAATATTTTGCGTGACCACCATTATTTTCCAGCACTGCCTTAACCCTCTTGAGCATGGAGTTCACCAGAGCTGCACAGGATGCCACTGGAATCCTCTTCCACTCCTGCATGACGACATCATGAAACTGGTGGATGTTAGAGACCTTGCGCTGCTCCACCTTCCGTTTGAGGATGCCCCACAGATGCTCTATAGGGTTTAGGTCAGGAGACATGCTCGGCCAGTCCATCACCTTTACCTTCAGCTTCTTTAGCAAGGCAGTGGTCGTCTTGGAGGTGTGTTTGGGGTCATTATCCTCCTGGAATACTGCCTTGCGGCCCGGTTTCTGAAGAGAGGAGATCATGCTCTGCTTGAGTATTTCACAGTACATGTTAGCATTCATGTTTTCCTCGATGGACTGCAGCTCCTCAGTGCCAGCAGCACTCATGCAGCCCCAGACCATGACACTCCCGCCACCATGCTTGACTGTAGGCAAGAGACACTTGTCTTTGTACTCCTCACCTGGTTGCCACCACACATGCTTGACACCATCTGAACCAAACAGGTTGATCTTGGTCTCATCTGACCACAGGACATGGTTCCAGTAATCCATGTCCTTAGTCTGCCTTTCTTCTGCAAAGTGTTTGCAGGCTTTCTTGTGCATCAACTTTAGAAGAAGCTTCTTTCTGGGACAACAGTGCAGTGTGCGGCGTATAGTCTGAGCACTGACAGACTGACCCCCCACCCTTTCAACCTCTGCAGCAATGCTGACAGCACTCCTTCGTCTATTTTCCATGGACAACCTCTGGATATAATGCTCAACGCGTACACTCTATTCCTTTGGTCGACCATGGTGAGGTCTGTTCTCTTCTTCACCATTGTATGGTGTTGGCCACCGTGCTGCAGCTCAGTTTCAGGGTGTTGGCCTTGGCCATCTTTATGTGGAGCAACAATTCTTTTTTTAAGATCCTCAGAGAGTTCTTTGCCATGAGGTGCCATGTTGAACTTCCAGTGACCAGTATGAGGAGTGTGAGTGATAAGACCAAATTTATTTCCCTGTTCCCCATTTGCACCTGAGACCTTGTAACACTAACAAGTCACATGATACCAGGGAGGGAAAATAGCTTATTGGGCCCAATTTGGACATTTTCACTCAGGGGTGTACTCACTTTTGTTGCCAGCGGTTTAGACATTAATGGCTGTGTGGTGAGTTATTTTGAAGGAACAGCAAATTTTCACTGTTATACAAGCTGTACACAGACTATTTAACATATTAGCAAAGTTTCATTTCTCTAGTGCTCTTTCATGAAAACATATAATAAAATATTTACAAAAATGTGAAGGGTGTACTCACTTTTGTGACATACTGTATATTGTACAGTACATACAATACATTGTACATAATGGTATTATTTTCATTATTTTATATATTATTGTATTATTTTTGCATAATGTGTGTTTATTGTGTATACCACATATATTATATATAACTGTACACTTCCGTAAATCACCATGTGTACTGTATTTATTATACATACCTGTCTATGCTGATGTTAAAGGCACGTTATTTCTGCCAGAGTTGCATTTTTCTTATTCCTTACTTCTTATTTTTCTTACCTCTGGATTTAACAAAAAAGAGAACAGTCTCCCATGTGACGCACAGCTCTACACCACAGACACGCTGTCCATGTGACCTACCTCTTATGAACACGTACATCAAATTCCCCAGCATTTACTCACTCAGTCGAGACAATAGCTCGAGCTGACGTAGGGGGACACAGACTCAGCTGCAGCACACGTGTGCTCCATCTTCCCCACTGAGTGGCGCTGTTGCCTCATTGATCCATTTACACCGTTTCAACACAATTCAATGAATTCCGACTTCAGTGTTTGCGGGTCAGACTTGGACTCAAGCTGTTTCCTTGCACTGTTTTCTGGAAGAATTTTATTAGTCAAGTAAATTCAGTAAAGCCGAAAGTTGCGCATATCTTATTGCGAGTTTAAGTTTGAAAAGTGGCTAACATAGTGTTGAAGGAGTGCTGAAAGGCTGCTGCTCTGTTGATGACGACAGAGCGCATCACCTGCCCGCAGCAGACACAGGTGCGGTACATCACTTTCCTTTATTTAACGTATGGTTGAGGTAAAATGAGGACATACGTTATGTAACCTACGTGAGCCCTAATGAGGACAATTTCTCTGACCAATAAATGTTACATCACATCTGGCAGTGTACGACTGTTGTGTCTGTGTGGTAGGCGGCGCAGGAAACCTCTCAGACGTGGTTTACTTACAGGAAGCATCAGTTTAACCCCTTCAGCGTCTCTGCGACAGCACAGACACATTCTCACACGCTGACTTGATCACAGCTGGACACTGAAGCGGGTTCAGGATGAGCTGTTCCCGGCGATCCTCCTGGAGGGCCAGCTTGTTCTTCTGTCTGGGGCTGTTTCTGCACTCTGGTAAGTGCTATATTAAGTTCGTTTAGTTATATTAGCTACTTATTATAGGCAAAAATAAAAAAGTAAATAAAAATGATAATACTAAGAAGAATAATCACGAAAACTTACGCATATTAAGCTACATGCTACATGATAAATCTATAATACTCTATCCTTTTGCAAACTTACTTTTGGATGTTTCTAAAATTGCATTTAAAGGACATCTGTGTTTAAACTCAGTGATGTGTAATTGATTATTATAACTTATGTTATTCTTCCTTTCCTGTCTTAAATAACAATTTAATTGATGTAGACAAAATTGCTGAAAAGTAATTTTCATGAAACAAACAAAAAGAAAAAAGAATAAATAATAATAATAATCACTTCCCTTCTTTTGGTTGAAGATCAATGTTCTGTAACAGACTGTTTCCAGTACTGGCACATACTTACTGGCACATACATACATCCTACCAATTTTGGAAAAGATGCTTCATAGCTGTAGTCATACATCTACCCTATACTGAGACAAAGGTTGGGCCTGTGTAGCATTCATATAAAGCAGGAGTGAAACTTTAAACTGCAGCATTCTGCTGACCTCGACATGTGCGCTTTGTGCTTTGCTCAGGAGAAGCGAAGGTGCACACGGAAGCATCGACTGGGCCTCTGTATCGTGTGGTGGGCTCTTTGCTCTCTATCACCTGCAATGTGAGTGGCTTCGCCAGTGAAAGCACCAGAAAAGAATTTGAATTTCGTGTTATGAAGCCTGCACTGCCAACAACTCCAATCAACGTCATTAGCACCAAAGACGATATGTTCAGCTACGCCATGTATTCAGGTCGTGTGAGGAGCAGGGAAGTTACTGTGACACACACGTCTCCAAACTCAGTGGTCTTTGAGATACAACACCTAAGAAAAAGTGATGAAGGGGAATTTCACTGTACTGTGATCAACCCAGTAGCTACTTATCACGGAACCTACGATGCTGAGACAACAGTGAAAGGTAATTGGTCTAGTTTTGAGTTGACATCTCAGTTTTAACTGCATAACTTTACTGTAAGATGGCAAAAATGTATGCTTATCATGCCTTGATGTGTGTTTCTGATGTGGTGCCATAGTGATTGACAACTCCCTCAGTGTTTCATCACCTACCTCCACCTCACTGAGCTATAACGAGGGCGATGCTCTCACTTTAACCTGCCAAGCCTCCAGCAACACCGTCCAGCACACCCATCTGTCTCTTGCGTGGTATCTTCACAAAAACGGCGAAGACAATGCTCAGCCTATCATTTCTCTGAACAGCGATTTCACACTGAGCCCAGGCAGGGGATTTGAAGGCCGTTACCAAGCTGGACTCATAAGGTTAGAT
Source organism: Scatophagus argus (assembly GCF_020382885.2). Classification (NCBI taxonomy): domain Eukaryota; kingdom Metazoa; phylum Chordata; class Actinopteri; family Scatophagidae; genus Scatophagus; species Scatophagus argus. Next base: position 10,414,539 of record NC_058503.1, on the reverse strand, counting down.
AAAATAGGAGAGACCACATACAAGCTAAAGATAGCTCAGCTGGAGCTGTCAGACCGAGGCCGGATATACTGTCAGGCCCAGGAGTGGATCCAAGACCCTGACCGTTCCTGGTACTCTATCGCACAGAAGGATACAGAGGAAATTACCCTGGATGTCAAAGCCAGAGGTTAGACACATCTGTAATTCAACTGACTTTATCTGATAAACAGCACATCTTGATGAACTGATGTATTTATTTTTCTTTTCTTCTATGCTGTAATGATCACTGTGTTTTTGTTTTGTGTGTGTTTTGTTTTTTGTTTTTTTTTAAAAAATGTTTTTGCTGTGGGCAGAGGTGGTGTCAGACACGTCGTCGTTGGCAGTGAAAATCTCGGCACAGCCGACAACCCTACAGGAGGGCCAGGAGCTTTCTCTGTCCTGCAGCATAGCCACACAGAACCTGAAGGAAAGGTTCTTCTCTGTAGCCTGGCTCAGGGGAAGTGCTGAGCTGGCCCGCATTGGCCCTACAGGCATTCTGTCTGTGGGGCCTGAGTACAGCGTGCGAGCAAAAGAAGGAGAGCTCAGGGCAGCCCGGATAGGGGACAGGGATTATCGTCTTATATTACAGCCTGTCAGAACTGAGGACCAAGGAGAGTATATCTGCAGAGCATGGCTTCAGGACAGAGGCCAGGATGGTGCTTTTACAGAAGGAGCAGCCCAGGACTCCAGCTCCCAGCAAGTCAGCATCTCAGCCACAGGTCAGCAAGCAGGCCCATTTCTGAGAAACACACAGGCATTTATTCAAGATTGCATTTTCTCACCTGTATGATTTACACTAGACTTTAAGTTTCATCATTCATTTCATCTTTCATCAATTTTATCTCCTGTAGAGGAGGTTGGTAAATATTGATTTTTTTTGTTTGTTTGCCTCACTAACACACTCATGCCATTTATCTGCTGACTCGTCTCATCATAGAAAGTGGGCTCTCACTCGAAATGCCAGGCGCTGTGAGTGTTAATGAAGGTGACAGTCTGAAACTCACCTGTAAAGTGCACGGGGTCAAAGGTCAGCTCTCCGTCGCCTGGCAACGCAAAGCAAGACCCACACTGACAGACATGTTCACTGATGTGATCAGTCTAAGTCAGGAGGGTGTTATGGAAACGGCTGGGGAGTTCGTTAGTCGCAAAGTAAAGGCAATGCGTCCAGAAGCCGACACCTTCACGCTGGAGCTTGATGAGGTCACACCTTCTGACTCAGGTGTCTATCAGTGTGCTGTGTCTGAGTGGAAAATCAGTAGCAAGACCAACAGCCAGTCACGGACTGCCACTGTGACTGTGGCTCCTGCAGGTAACATATGTCTCCGTCTGTCTGTGTCCTATAAATTATTCGAGACAACTGAATGATGAAACTTGCATATTGACGCAACAGATTCCTCTGTACATACATGGTTTCATTACTATTTTAAAACAGTTTCACAATGTCTGAAACTTATGCGGCAAAATGCAACTTTACTGGTTTAGCTCAGAACGTGCATGTTGGTCAGTCCGTCTGTCTGTAGATCCATCCATCCAACAGCTTAGTCCTGAGTGTGCATCTGCTGACCAGTTGCCATCACCATCACTTTAAGAGTGGATATTCTAGGTTCCCAGAAAATATTCCTAATGATGACCCTGTAGTTCCACTAATATTCATTTATATGCAAGAAATATCTAATTTTATTGGCAGTTACGAATATGCTGGGAACAAGCATGTTGACATAGAAATACTTGCTTTGTAATATGAGAAGAAGCAGCATATTGAACACTCATGATCGCATTGTAATTGTAAGATTACCAACTTCTCCTTTCATGCTCACCACTGTGTACTATTTTGGATTTGTTTCACAGATTCGTTTGTGAGAGTGAATCTTATAAGTCGAAACAACATGGTGACTGTAGGAGAAAATGTGGAGCTGATGTGCCGGGTCAGAGGGGCACATGTACCAATAACAGTGACTTGGAGCCTGCAGCGTGACGCCTCAACCCTGGATAACATCCTGACACTGTACTCTGATGGTTCCATCAGCTGGTCTGGAGACCAACACCGCTACCAGCTGAAAGTAGAGAACAAGGGGAAAGAAGTCATTCACTATCTTCTTATCAATGGTGCAAGCCACCGGGAGAGAGGAACCTACCAATGTAGTGTGTCCGTCTTCCTTGAGAATGTACACAAGAAGCTGCCTCCATCCAACCTGCTGGCTGTGAATGTGCAGAACCCAGGTACTGCTGAGATTTCTAAGACCACATGCTCTTTTCTTGGATGAAAGCTGCAGTGTGCATTATATTTCTCTTTGTTTCTCACCATGTACGACCTAACTTTGTCTAATTCTCCTATAGTGAGCAAGCTCATTCTGACCTCCACTCCCGTCTTGACAAGTAATGCCAACGCTGATATAGAAATAAAATGCTCAGTCATCTCAGAACCCTCTGCTTCATCTCGCTATGCTGTCACCTGGCTGCTCCAGCAAGAGGCGGTGAAAAAGACGATCGTGAGCTCAGACCATGATGCCCTCGTAACATTTGGAGACCAGGTAGAGCTGAGTCACAGACAGCGAATCAGCATGAAGCGCGTTAAAGGCCCTAGTTTTGAGTTGACTATTCGGCAAGTTCGGCTCTCAGACAAAGGCTTGTATATATGTGAAGTTGTGGAGTGGCTACAAGATCCTCGTGGGGACTGGTATCACCTCTCACCAGTGTCCAAAACTACAAATATAACAGTTACTGAGCCTGGTAAGTTGTATATTTTTAATTAGCTCACTGAAAATTTCTACAAATATCAGTAAGAACTTGATGCACTTAGGTATGTGCTATCAACATGTGGACCATGTGATTTTAAAGGCCCCCAAAAACCTATTTTCTCAACAAGCTTCTTACCATAGATTATGAGGTCCTACATGGACACACTATTTTCTGCCACAGATTTATTTTGTTGGGTTGGCTGTACTAATGCATTGATGGATTTAAGAAACATTGATTGGTCAGTTGAATAAAACGTCTTTTTATTTGTGTGCTCTTTCACAGAAACACAGCTGTCCATTGCACAACAAGAAGTGGAGCTTAATGTGAGCACGTCTGAGGATTTCACTATCCCCTGTCAAATCACCAAACAATCCAGCAATGAATCTGAGTTTCAGGTCATGTGGTTTTGGCATAAAGATACAGCAGACAGTAAACACCCCATCTTCACAGTTTACCGAAACTCCACCCTGCAAGCGTTTGAAACGGAGGACAAGCTGAGATTCAGCCACCCTTTGCCCAACCAGTTCAGCCTTACACTCTTGAGGACAAGTCCTGGAGATAGTGGTTTGTACTTCTGTGAGGTAGAAGAGTGGCTTCCAGCTCTGCCTTATGGGTGGAGAAAGACTGCTGCAGTAAAGTCAGGATATTTGACTGTTAATGTCTATGCGGAAGGTAAGCTCAGTGTGATCAGCAGTTTCACTCAGCAAATATCAGTGAAGATGACGTTAAAACAAGTGTGCATGTGGATATAAGTAAGACGTGTCTTTGTCTTTGTCTTTGTCTTTGCAGGAGAAGTTAAAGCTGTCTCTGACCCAGAATGCATGTCGGGTATCTGGATAGGGATTCTTGTAGCTATTGTCATCTGTGCACTATTGGCTATATTAATACTGGTGGTCCTGAAGAAATGTTGGAACAAGAGAGAAAAGAAGCTCCCCAAATCTCTGTGGACAGAGGAGCTCCCTCTGAACGCCAAACCCAGTGCAGAGAACTGAAACTCAGACCAGAAGAGGAACATAAAAAATGACTTTCATATGTGTTATGTACTATATTGTACTATAAGATTTCATTTTACATATTTTTTTAATTGATTATTTTTCAAAGTTCATTCATCATCCATAAAATAATTGTTACCGTGTTTTACTGAATGTTGCCTTTATGAAGTAATGAGTCATTAAACCTTTACATTTAAGCAGGCACTTCTCATTTTACAGTTAAAACTTATTTTCATAATCTCCAGTTTATTTACTACATGCAACAGACAGGTGTACTAGATAGCATCAACATTGGGGCTTTACACCTACAAAGCAATACGTTTCTACTGACGCATTGCTTTCATGTTGAAACATAGCAGTCTGTCACAATGTCTTTCATGAGAGCGTGTCTCTGTAGCTATGCATGAAATGTGGTAAGATTTAAAACTTTCCTCTCACAGTATGAATCAACCAGGAAGTGCTCTGTGGTTCTGAAAGAGCACAGAGAGGCTATGTGGTCAGCAAATCTGCTGAGATGTGAGTGTGACAAGCAACTAAATGTACGTAAAAACACAGCGTTCTTTAAGAGTTTATATTCAAACAGTGGAAGTGGAAAACTGCAGATCAGTCATAATTTCTTTGTATTGCTAAAAGTCAATTGTTTTGGATGACTACACACTTAAATAGGTTGTACGGAACATTTGGGGCTTGACCAAAGCTGTTACCTAAAGTCAGCTAAACATGCCTTTCAGTTCTTGAAGACCAGACTGAAGGCAAAACCCACTTTAACAAACATTAAGTTGATTTCTGTGAGTTGTAAATGTCAGTAGTTATTGACTGTAAGGGATTTGCAGTGTGAGATTTTGTATCTTGTAAATTGTCCTGTTTAATTTTGACCTCTTAAAATAGGGAGACTGTGCACACAATATTCAAAATCTCACAGGCTTTGTCTCATGTGGGTGTACACACCTTCAAAACAATGCCATGTGTTGCACTTTACAGGTACAGTATACTGTGTATTTGAACTAGAATCACATGTGAGGCTCTGAACCTCTGCTATAATGCAGTTGCTGCTTTTTAACAGATGTTCCTACTCAACAATGATGCTGGAGAGTAATCAAGTCAAACTTAGAGGGAAAAGAAAATAGTGTCTCTCTCCCCTCTCTCTCCCTTTCTCCCTGCATCAGCCCTATCAATGTTTAACACCCCATCTGTGTAAGCGACAAGAATAGAATCCATTTCTTGCTTTCATTTTTGAGGAAACAAGCCCAGTCACCAGAGTACTCCCATACACAGAAAGGCTCTTGTCCGATGAGTGTATACCAGTTATGTACAGCTTAAGGTAAAACTGACAGCGGTTTTCCAAAAGATGTGAGGGATTAAAAGTACACAGGGGAACTTTAAGGCAGGCAGTAGTTCTCTCAACCACAGAGAGACGATGTAGCTTTGTCTTCTGGTCTTGAATTATACCAGCCCTTCACAGTCTGGTGGACTGGCTGCCTCTTACAGCCTCCCTCTTAACTTTACTGTAATTCCACTCCCTTGTGTTTCCATGGCAATGCCTGTCAGAGCAAACAAAGAAACATTGAATTTGGGAGGCAAATCAATGCTTGTGTCTATGCAGCAGAGACTCGATGTAACAGGGACAAACTAGCAGGAACAATGGCAGCCATGATACCCTCATCATGTTATTTAATACAATCTGAACATTGATGTATTGAACGTTCATGTCACAGGTTCTTTTTTGACATTGAATGCAGTGAAAAGTGGGACTTGTGAGACTCATAGGCGTTAGAACATATCTTGGTTCTCAGTTTGCTGACATGTAGCTGGATGCTCTGAGCCTGTTATCTCCACCACTATGATCTCATTCCAGGTTTCATTTGGCATCAGTGTGATGCTCCGTCCTTCATGCGCCATTGACCTACAGCTCACTGAACTACAAGAGCATGAATGTTGTAAATGCACATGTACATATACCACAAGATATACCACATGGACTGTAATATCACATTAGTATCTGTTCTGAAAGAAACTAAAACTAAAAGAAGGTTTCTCATCAGGAAACAAAAGCCAGACATGTTGTCTGTCTGGTTTAATGACATAGCTAAATGACACACAGTGCCATTGTGTATTAGTTGCACTTGTGCCTTGGCCCTTCAACTTTTCCTCCTGTGCCACCATAAAGGTGTTTTTTTTTTCTTTCTTCTTTTTTTGTCTGGACGACTATTAGATCGATTTCGTACTGCAGACATATATGGTGCTCAGAAGATGAATGCTTCTGTTTTTGGTGATCCCCCTAACTTGTCTACTAGCACCACCAGGAGGTCTAATTTTTCACTTTGGGAGTAGAATATGTCAACTATTACCAGATGGATTGACACAACATTTTATACAGACATTCATGGTTGCCAGGAGATGAAACCAGAAACTTTGTGATCTCCTGACTTTTCCTGTAGTGCCAAAATGATGCTGACAATCTTGGTATCTTGGCACCTATGATCTCTTGGCTTTTTACCTGGTGCCATCATCAGTTCAGTTCTAGCACCTGCAGGGACATACATTCACATCGATGCTCTATAGCAACCTCTGGCATGCTATCACATTCATTTACAGGAAGTCATAATGTCTTCTGGGAGAATTGCCTGTTGTGGTCTAATATTAAATCTGCATTTCTTACTGTTACCTGTGGCAAAGACTCCCTATGGCTTTATGTGCTATTTGTGTGCACTTAACTGTGCCCTATCAAAGCTGTTTCACAAACACACATGCGGAAGAAGAGGAGGAAGAGGAGGTGGAGAAGTAGAAGAAGTAGAAGAAGAAGAGGAAGAGATCAAAGTTTAGTCATAAACCTCCTGAAGAAGAGGATAATGTGTCCTGACAGAGGAAGAGGCGACACAAAGGGAGAGAGACACTCAGCTAACCATCTGCACAAATTACATAACAGGTCTCCTGAAATCTGAGAGTCTTCTCAAAGTACTTTTTGCCTCCTCTCACCTCAGTTCACTGAATCTCTTTGCTTATACCCTCAACTCCTCTCGACTCCCTCATGGCCCTGTCTTGCCTTTGATATTCTTTTTCTCACAAGGAGAGGACACAGGCCAGACAGACAGAGCTGCCTTCTGTGCATAAACTACATGGTTTTACTCTGTCTCTCTTTGCTGTCTCTCCATATCAATCTTATCATCTGTCATCACTAGAGGGAGCTATTGTCAGCCAAAAGGGCAAAGACATCCAGTAGTCAACAGGTTAACAGAAGAGAGTGAGTCAGACTGCTTCAGAGCTTGCCACTGCAGCACCCAATCTGAGAATCTAACGATTTTGAAAATGTAAATTTCTGTCATCGCCTTCACTTGTTGACATGAGCTCTCATGGTACCCAAAGCTTGAGAAGTGTTTTTTTGTTTTTTGTTTTTTTTAAGTGCAAGAACAGAGGAAAGGCTGACTCCAAAGTTGGACAAAGATATACAGGTGGAGAGACTTAGCGTGGTGGCTCAGAGGTGTGAAGGCGACACCTCAGACAACAAACGCTGCCAACTAGAATAGCAGCATATGAGAAAAGTCAAACCAAACTCAACATGATTGACAGCCACAGCATCTTCAAGCAAGCGCAGAGAGAGAATTATCACTTTTCCAATGGTGCCGCAATACACAAATATATGAACACAAAAACTGCATGCAACTCTCTAAACTGTTAAGAGCCGTCTGCCTTTTCTTGTCAAGGCCTGATTGTTATCCCCAGAGACAACGCTGCCTGGCAGAAGGAGCTGGAGAGTCCAAAATAAAAACAGCTTAAATGGTGCAATATGAAGTAATAGCCTGTTCTGCTCCCTGTCAAGGGATCTCTCAAGAAACTCAGAGCTCCGGTTTTTTTTTTCTTCTATCACAGCTGTACTCTCACATGCTGGAACTGCATAGATGAATACCCCAAAACTGCTTTATCCACTTGTCTGCTGTTATGGTAATGTAACTCACCATCTTGTGTTCATGTTTGCGTCTGCCTACACGTGTATACGCGTGTGTTCTCGATGCTACCTTTTAATCATATGTGCCGTATGCTGTATACCTCCCCTGTCGACAAAAATAGAGAGTATGATGACAGCATCAGATTTCATTAGAGCGGCACCATGGAACACGTATTGATTCATGTGTCAAAATGACATCACTCTTGCTTTTTTACTGTGGTTGTTGTTGTTTAAATAATATTGCGCCGCTGGGCACATGAATAAAACAGTGAATCTTAACTGACTCTCGATTGAGCATATTCCCCTTTTGTCATTCGTTCTCTCCTATTCTCCACAGACGTCTCCATTTAACAAGACAGCAAAGAAATTTCCATCTCACTGACAAACAAGAAATAGATATTTCATTAGGGGATTAAATTCAACATACTTTCCAGAAGTGTTTAAATGAACAAACATAATGCTTCTTTGTAGGACTGCGGGGTCTTCTAATGTGAGACTGCTGCTTTTCCTGTGGCGCGAGCCTTGCTGCTTCTCCTGGTCATGGTTGTAAGTGTCCTCATTCATAATAGAATCATTCACAAATCCCTTTAATAAATCATTGTCAATTTATATCAAAGAAATTCCAGTGACAGCAACATGTGCCCATTTAAATAACTGATGGCATACACAACTAATGCAGTGGGAATTGTCCTGTATTTATACAGCTTACAGAGAAGGTGCTGGGAAGGGCAATCTGAGTCAAGTATCGCCTATTTAATTGAGCACTACTGTGATTTCTGACTGAAGTTGTTGATGTGAACATTCCTGGGTAAAAAAAATTGGAAAACAAGAGTTAAGCTGCTTCAACACCATCTGCGTACAGTTTGGTGTTATCTGATGTCGATGCTGACGGGGCTGCTACAGAGAAGAGGCCTCTTAGCTGAGGGATGAGAGCGGAGGAAAATGTCAGCTGCTTCCAAACTTTCGCTCATCTGTGTCTCAGAGCAGGGCAACAAATAGCAGCTCTGCAGCTATCAGCACAAGCCAAGCTGCTAATCAGCCAATGTATCAGCCCCTGACTCGCAGGCTTTCCTCACTCCCGGTGCCCAGCAGGGTCTCTGATCCAAAATGTTTTCCTGGAGGGCAGAGAGGGGAGAAATGTCCTGGTCAGTTTGTCTTGAACAAATGAGAAGCATTAGAATGAGACCTAGAAAGAGATTCATGCCACAGTTTTGCTGTTAGCTATGAGGAAAATGCGGCTTATGACATGTCAGGTTTGTTTTTGCATCTTCCTCCACATTTTACTTGCAGCCTGCCTGCCTGACTGCATGATGTTGCTTTCATCTAATCATCTTCTATTCCATGCGCTATAGCGCTTTTTTTACTTTGTATATTTCTTATTACCAGCCTTGCCTTTATCTTTAGTATTCAGAACTTTTTTCTTTCGACACAAATGATTAGTTTCTTCCATTCTGTCTACACCACTGTGAAATTCACATTTAAGAGATATATGTTCTTTTTTCAACACTGTAGCCTTCAAATTGTCATGGTAACACCATTAACACAATGGGTGCAACCTGAAATTAAAATGAAGAAAGACTTTCACTTGCATTTGCTGCTTTAAGCCACTCTGTTCCAGCCTTTGTGGATTACTGTATTTGCCTGCATAAAATCTAGTAAATAAAGTAAGAAAGACTAAAATGAAGTACAGCTCAAATCAGACAGATCCATCAAACAGAGACAATCTGATTGTATTTGCTGTTTTCTTTAGTTTAGTTCTGCACATTTGACTAGCTGTGCAATGCAGTGCAAGGCCACACGGACTCCACCACCCCAACTGTAATGAGATAATGTGTGTGTTCACAGGCACAAATGTTTTAGTTCTCTGCACCGCAACATGTGCATCTGACAATTGCTCTGTGCTGCCTGAGCACTGCATTCACGCCATAATGCCAGTTTTGACGGCTCCTCAGCGTTGACTAAGATGGCTATGCTGTACTGAGTTGATGTCTTCATTAGCAGCGGTTTAGATGCTGTCACCGCCCCTCCTCTTCCTCAGTCACCAGCAACGATGCTCTGCTGCGCCCATCAGCTCCCATCAGCCCTTCTCTGCATGTGAGGAGCTCCCCCAACTGCTGTTGCACTAACTCTTGTTGCTAATTAGCTGACAAACACTGTACAGTTCAACCAAAGGCCTGGCACATTTACGTCTACAAGCGCACACAGACACACAAATGTGCACTTCTTTATGATACATAAGAGGTAAATACATTCACAGAAATGCAAACATTTTTACTCAGTGAGTCATGTTTTACTTGCTTAGCGCAAGGAAAACAATCAGAAAATCAATTTTACATTTCATAACCTACACTCCTTTCCTTTCCTTACTTTCACAGTAAATATACTCTGAAGCATGTTGAGGTTTAATGTGTATATAATCATTTCAACTAGAGGATCTGATGACCATCCCCCCATTTCACATCACCATGTGGCTACCATGGTAACTAACTCCTTGAGACTGTTAACAGTAAATGTGAAAAAAAAAAACTTTTCACAATTATAAATGAACCAGTTATGACTGACATTAATCTCCATTATATTTAATTTATGATCCTTATTAGCGCATTTTCTGTGACACTTGCTTCTGTTCTATCATGGCCCGCTGGTCACATCAGGTAAGTATGTGGAGAAATATGAAGTTAAAGGACTATATCTGTCTGTGTGTCTCTCTCTCCCTCTCTCTCTCTCCCTCTCTCTCTCTCTCTCTCTCTCTCTCTCTCTCTCTCTCTCTCTCTCTCTCTCGTGCAGCTTCTCTCTTTCTGAGCAGCTGGTTGATGTGACACTGAGGCAGGCAGGCCTGTCACACATCATCAGGGTCTTACAGTGTGACACAGTAGGCCTGGAGGGCACAGAAATGGTCTGGTCCATGTCTACGTGTAGGTGTATCTGTTTTTTTTTTCTAGTCCAGAGTGCAGGCAGATTCAAAGTCATAATGGAGGTAATGAGAGGTCCCATGATACTTTTATGCGACGTTTTCTTTTATTCATCATCTGCCAGTCTCTGCCTAATTACATACAGTAAAGATGCAGTTGTTCCTTTTTCGTTCATTTAGGGTTTGACTTGGAAAATGACCTACTGCTTGCCTGTTTACTGTTCTTTTGCAGCATTTGAATTGCATGCTATTGATGTAATGCTGGTGTGGGGACTTCATACTGGATATATATTAATGCTATAATAAATTAGTCTTTTTGTCTCTTTATCTTGCTTTTTTACCCGGAGAAAAAAAATCCACCTCCATTCAAATGATATTTTGGAGCTGACTGAAAACATCACTGATTAGGGGGAGCATTTCTGCTGTAGTCGTTTGCTGAATTACCTATTTTATTATTACCGGTATACAGTTACAGATAAATAAATGAATGATACAAGCATTTTCTTCACATTTAATAATCTGTTTACTACAGAGATAGCTGCTGACACAGCTAACATGAAAGGCAAACAACCAAGCAGGAGACCAGTGTGTTGCCCGCTAGCATGTTTGTCACGCTTACACTCACTTTACTGTGTAAAAAGTGTAGCAGTTATGCGCATTTAGATCCTGGTTTACGGTCACTTAACAACAGATGCCGTCCTTTTAATGAACCATATAGTATATTTATCACTTTACATAAGGTGAGCAAGGAATGATATTCAAAACAAAGGTTTATCCTTACACAATGTCAGCATTAGGTCAGTAAAACCTGTGCTGCTAGTGGTCTTAAAACAAGCCGCTGTGAGCTGAGATACAGGTTCTACCATAAGAGAACGTACAAATCTTTCATCCTGAGAGTCTCTCTGCCACAGCACGCCCATTAGGCTTCATGATGCAGTGTGCAGTAATTGGTATTTCTGTTGGTAAGCAGCTTCTTTATCCTAGAGCTGAGCGTCACGCTGCGCTGTAGACTGTCTGATATCAGAGCTGCAGAGAACACATGGCTGAACCTGTACAGTGAGTGTGTGTCACTCAGATAAACAGCTCAGAGGATGAACAATCTCCAGAACTTTACCAACACCATCAAATTGTACATTTTGTCAGAGTTTTGGTTTGGTTGTCGCTCCGCATCCTGCTATGATGTATTAATGCTCCCCTTCATCCTCGATAAACATGGAGCAACAATCCCTCAACCAACAATAATGTCTGTTAAATATCCCGAGAATACTTATGATGAAATGACCATCACACCGCTAAAGGGGAGCACATAAATTAACAATTTTGTAAAATGCTCTGTGTCATCAAAATTGGCAGTTCTGTTTGCGCAAATGGCAAGAGGGTGGTTGTCCCTTTGATGTGGTAATAAGCTGTTATGATTTCTGTGTGTCAAGCATGTTTTAACGGTGAGAGGCATTCCCAACAGCCACTACTTCAGAATCAATTAAAACGCTTTCGCTAACAGTCCTGCCTGGTTCAGAGGAAGCAAAACTCATACATACACAAACATACGCTCACAGTCATTTTAAGAATATTGACCAAGAAGAGTGAAAATATGAAGGGAGCGAGAGTAAGTCCTGGATTTAGCTGCAGCGTTATCTTTACTGTATGTGTGCTGCTCACAATATGCTTACAGTGAAGCAGGTGTGCATGGGACAGGGGCCAATTGGACCGATACTGTATCTCTCTCTCTCTTTTTTTTTTGCAGCTGCATGTGTTTCACTAATTCATGAGAGCGTGAGTGGCAATGTTGAGAAATGATTGCACATACAGTGAGTTTCTTGTTGCCACAGGGGTAAGTCTTCAGTTTTTCTCTGACAAAAACTAAAAGGGAATAGTGATTTTACATATATAAAGGTTTTATCTACTTTTGATCATGTTGAGCTGTGGTGCAGCTAATGCTCATCGGCCGTGCAATCCAAGTCAAATCTGTCAACAGCAATCTGATACATACATTCCCTGAACTTCCTGTAGCATTTGCAAGTCCTTGAATAGTATCCCCTAGAACATTCAATATGCTTGAAGCAATATTCCATGATTTGATGTTGTTGACACCAACTATCCCATTGATTTACTGCAAAATGCTAATATCTTTTTCACTACTGAAAGCCTCATTGCCATAAAACAGCATTCCAAACTGTAATTACTTTTCTTCAACAGCTTTCAGTCCAAAAGGTCGACTCCAAAAATCAATACCAACCCACAAGAATTATTTCTGGCTTCGTGATGTAAGAATGTCAAGACTTGCAATGTTGCACGTTATGATTCAGAAGATCGTGGGTCCTCTATTTCACAAACGCTCAAAATATGAATGGCTTGTATTTCATGAGGTTTGTCAAAGTTTGGTTGGGGATAATCGGATTTTGTGCCCAATCAAAACATGCTTGCATGAGCCTGCAAGTGTGCATGGATGACAGCCTGCAGGCCTGCACATGTTGGTTACATGTTGAAATTTTGTAGCTTTTTCTGTCTACAAAACAACATTTTTCCAGGGAGACACTCAGGCACCAGGAGCAAAGATGTAGCACTTTGTTCCTCTGTTTGTGAATGCTGAAGGACATGAAAAGCCCATATAAATGTGACTGGATGAGATGGAAAAAGGAGAACAGGCTCAAAGACGTGTTAGAGAAAGTGTTTTGCATGGGAGTGCTGGCATGAGATAGTGTTTGCATCAGAGGAGGTGTTTTTCATTGCAGGTGTATGTGTGTTATAAACTGCATGTGCGTGTGTGACTCTCTTTGTGTATATTTGAGCAAATGAATATGCAAGTGTGTTTGTTTAAAAGAGTGAGGTGCATGACTCAGCCCGAGGTAGGCAGGCAGCTCATGTTTCTTCTGTTTGGCAGGCAGACAGAGATAAGATCGGACTGACCTGATCATGTAAGAAGCCTTGGGCTTTACCTCTGCAAAACAACACACGCAATCGGCTCAGAAATCCTTATCTGTTTACTCCCATCTGAACAGTTTGGTTAAGTATCAGGGCACAGATTGCCTTGATCTAAATCAAAATAATTGAATCGTCAATTTAATTTTAATCTTGGAATTCGTATAAAACAAGCACAAAGATAGATAGATAGATAGATAGATAGACTATTTTTACTACATTGCAGTTTATTACAGGTGAAAAACAGGATGGTGTTGGTGATAACATTGTCATAGCTACAAGAGGCGTTTACATTAACAAGCCCTTATCTGAGTCACTTGCTGTGCAGCAGATTTATTGTGTGACTTACTGTGTCTCATTGTCATCAATACCTCAATGTGACCCTTAACTGGATTTAATACTTGTTTCCTGGAGACTGTGGCGTTCTCAGTTGTCCCGTCTCAGATTTCACCACCAACGATGACGCCTCGTAGTTTTCTCTGTGCTCTTGCAGAGATGCGACCACACGAGTCTTGCAACTTTTGTCATTTTTCTGATTTTTAGAGGTTTAGGACACAAGGACAGAAGTTATTTTATTTCAGATTAGAATTTCAGTGTAAACCCTCTCAGACACGCAATCTCATTTTCAAGAAGGTTGTCAGGTCCTAAAATACCAGTATTAACAGATGTTTAAAGAAAAAATAAACACATAAATAACATTATTTACACATATTTACACATAAACAATAGCAATATAAGAAATGGGTAGAGAGGGTATTAAGTTTATTCCAGCAAGTAAGAAACATGCTGTCTACACTTGTAGGCGAGTTTTACAGATGAGTACAGAGGACAACAATCACCTGAAGCTCAATATCAATAACAACCAAGACCTTCTGTTCTGTTGTGTGACTACGGTGCTTCAAATATGCTGCAGAGATCCTACAAATTCTAAAATGTGGATACTTCATACACATTTTCAACCTTACAGCACAGAGGATCTATACAATCACCAGAGTGTTAAGGTCAGTGAGAAAGGAGTCAGAGGTTTTATTGTTTTGTGCAGTGATAAACAAGTTTTCTGAGCTCACTGTGTCTCTAAGTAGTGCTGTCAATGACCTATTTAAATATACATCAACCTGCTGAATTGCTTCAAGTGCTACATTAATAGTAGTCTTGTGTTAGTGAGCTTTAGAGGGTAAGTTATTTTCACCTTGGGACAGAGCTGCTAGCTGTTTCTTCTTGTTTCCACCCTTGATGTTACACAAAGCTAACTGCTTGTCATGTGTAGCTTGCAGGCTGGAGGTATCACTTTCCTGAGCTAACTCTAGGCAAGAAAGAGTGCACTTTTAATCAAGAATTACTATACTTGTCCATAAGTACTAAGATGAGTGTAAAAGGTTTTCTGTCGCCTTGCAGTGGATTGTCCAGGGTGTTTCTGTGCCTTGCACTGCAGTGTACAGTATGGCAGGATAAGCTGCACCCCCCTTGTAACACTGACAAGTAACAGAAAAAAAATATGCTAACATGTAAGCACAACACAGAAATAATATGTGTTTCACAGCTCCTAATTATGTGTCACTTTGTTATGGAATAATTGCTACTTAGTGTCCCTGGTGTCAAATGAAATACATCCTTTCTTATTTTAAACCACTTTCACACACAAACAGCATCTCTGACATGAGGTAATATTAAATGGGTTTGACACATTTAATAGTTAGACTGTTGTCACAGGTTAATATGTCACTGCTAATCACTGAAGTATAGCCACGTTTGCCAAGTAGGGTGGCATAAAGCGGTCTCATATGATGGGATTTTAATTGTATTTACCTTTTCATTTCAATTTTCCGGTGACTTCTTTTCTTTTGATCATCTTATACTAATGCAACAACCTGTAATAATGACAGCAAAAATAATGGTTCAGAGGACTAAAACGTAGCACCTAAATCTCCCCTCGAGGTTAATGTAATCCAAAAATAAAAGCATAAAGTAATCCTATAATTATTGTTTAATGCTGCTTTCTTATGATGTCATTCAGTGTCAGATCTGTGTTCAACACTGTTTAGGGTTGTGAGTCCAGGTTAGATAATGCATGTTGTGTTGCTGTGTTGGTCTGAGGGGGAGTAACAGACATGTTCATATGAATAAACCAGAGATATTTGGGGGGTAGAAATCCCTTTAAATACTACAATTACAGATACAACTGTCTTGTAATTTCTCCAGACTTTACTGCCACCTTGGAAAAATGAACTGAGCAACGAACCACAGCAATCATATCACATTTCTGAGTTGATGAAATTATGTGGTGAAATATACAATGTGAAAATAAAGGATAGAGGTGAATACAAGCCAGCCTCAGCGCTCAGCATGGTAGACACTATTAGGTATCTATTAAAATAATTAAAATTTCCCATGCAGCACCTCTCTTTTGTTATCAGCTTAGATAATACTGTGATTCAGTAATCTGGTGTATTAACTGTGCTTCCAAAAGCCCTTTTTTCCCACATACTTCCTCTTACAGCCATGAGTCATGTCAGTTTTACAGGGGTGTGTGTGGTGAGAATGACTTACCTTGTTCTGCATACGCAAAGCGAAAGCTCCAGTAAGTGTTACCATGAAAAACCAAATTGTGTTTTTCAGAGTGGAGTTGATGGATAGCATCTGCTTTGTTGTCGTTACCCAACAGCAAAGAGGACAAGCCTGTACCTGCGACGGATGATGAAATGTGTGTGTGTTGTGTAATGGGGTTGGTGTTTTGGGGCGTAAAGTCGAACAATCTTCACAATGTGTATAAGCTCACCTTGATGTCCTTGTTGTCATGAGCTATTCCCTGAGAGTGCAGCATCTGTGTGTGTGTGTGTGTGCATGCGTGTGTGTGTGTGTGTGTATATGTGGGTGGGTGGGGATGTGTGTGTCACTTTGTCCAGTACGTTGCAAATGAATAATGTATGACATTCAGCTGTGTTTGCACGTTGGGCAACACCCACATAATCAAGATAAGAAAGAAAGACAAAAGACCGACAGACAGACGAATGCAACATCAACACATGAAAATTATTTTTCCCGAAAATTAATCCTGCTGCATGCCAAAAATTGTACACAGATGTCCTTTTTCATGACGCCGGAGGATTTTAGCCTTCCAGAAACTGTTTTAATCGTATCATTTTACAGTGTAGCCTGGTGGCTCTGCTGCTGTACGCTGCAACAGTAAGCCTACTCAGACTGAGCTAAAGGATCTATTGTTATGCAGGCATTCAGGTACTTGTTCAGTTCAATGGCTTTTAATTGTCACATTCGGCCACAGCAATCATTTGCAATTAAATAAATATAGGATATTTCTTGCAACCACCTGTCAGCTAATGATTACGAAAATTACATGTGATTTCAGGTCCTTGTTGCAGTTCCAGCTGTGGTGTAACTTGAAAACAATGGTGATGTGAATAAACATATATTAATGTTGTTACAACCACCTGCAAAGGTACAAGGGAAAGAGTGGATGCTTGAACTCAAGTGTAAAACCTGTGTGTGCTGTGTGTTATTGCAATCCCGTGCGCATTCTTACGCGCATGTAAACACACATCTGCTTCAAGGTAATTTTAAAAAATCGCAGGGCAAACACACTCAAGTACGCGAAAGGATGAACACCCATTTAGACTCGTACAGAAGTACCGGTACATATAATTATGAAGCAATCATGGCAATCAGAGCTTGAGCAAATGGACAAAAAAAAAAAGACCAGACATTTGTGTAGCATGTGGATGATGACATAAGGGAGATAAAGAAAGGGAGACAAAAAGGTTATCAGAGGTGAAGGATGGAAAAGGAGACACAGACATATAGAAGGGGGAAAATGGGAAGCTTGACAGTCATTTCATATTAATACTCTACATTAAGAGTACCACTGATGAATTATTAACCCACTGGAAAATATAGTGATTTGAGCTCTTAGCAGGCTAGTACAATATAAAATAAAGCTCTGTGACTGTGGCTATGAATGTGTACAGCGTAAGTTTGATGTGCTAGGCTGTGTGTTGGTATAACTGAGCTTGATTTTGTTTAAAAAAAAAAAAACAGTTTGTGGATGGCACAAAATTACATATTTGACTGCACCAGCCTCAGCTGTAGATAATCAAAGGTTATCTGACAATGCAGAGTTTAATCTCCCGAGCTGATGTGAAGTGTGGCGTGAGAAATTGGTCTGTATTACTGCGACTGTGTAGTGGCTCAGCTCACATTAAATCCTAGATAGAAGAGTGGCACTCTCGATTGTGGCTGGTCCCAGCTGGAGTGTTGCCTTCTGCCTGCTGTCTGTTAGTCAGCCCACAGTATATACAGTACAATATGTCAGGCTGATGTACTCTACATTCAAGTCTATGAACTCAAAATGCACTCATGGCCCTCTAACATAAGCTGTAGAAAATTCTGCGTAGGAGAAATGATTGATTATGAATGCATATCTTTGATGGCGAATTTTGAAGTATTTTGCAGATTTTTGCACAACAGTTGCTCTCTCCATAAGCAACTTCCAATCCTTTTTACCTCATAGCCCCAGTTGTAGTCATGTTTAATTCATACGAACCACATATTGCAACATAACTTTTGCTTGACAGTGAAATGCTACATTTTCTTCCTTCACTGTTTATATTTCATCCATCTTTCACCATCTGGACTATTTCCCCATCAATCTCACTCCTCTTAGGGAAGCCTGTTAGAATAAACGTGGCCAGAAGACATTTCAAAAGTTTTTTTTCTTTCTATTGCTTTTTGACTCTATCAGGACAAAGAGCTTTTGTTTACTTATTTATGGTCGTCTCTTTGTTTCAAGAATCATTTATATAACAGTATTCCCTGTGCAGCCTGGCTTACAGTAAGGAGTCATCAACAAAGTGGGCTCACAAGTGATTCCATGTTTTCTGCCAGACATATGTTTTCACATGTGTGTTTATTGTCTCAATGAGGAACCACCCTCCACAATCTGAAGTGACACTTACATCAGCATGCTCGTATTTGTATCAGTGTTTGCATCTGATTGTGTTCTTGCACGTGTTTGTGTGTGAGTTGCCTTTACGCACTCCTCTGTGTAAAACTGTCATACTCATGTGAGACCAGAGAAAAATTCACAGAGAAACCCAATAAATCATTCATATACTTTTGGGACATACTATGAAGATGTGTGCATGATGAAATAAGAGAACAAATCTTTCTCCACATCGAGCCTCTCTCAGCCATACTGTGTAACCTTGCTGACATCAACTCAACAGATAGTGCTGTAAGGGGAGTGAAATGTGAAGATTTAAAAAAAGGACATAACAAGTGGGCCTGTACGACCGCTGAACGATTACACAAGACACTGACAAAAAAAAAGACACTGGCTATCAAGGCTTTATCTAGGTGATGGACCCCGTTATGAAGTGCACACAATGCAGACTCCTCTGTTTCCATGGAGACCTATTGTGATCCCCAGCATCCACTGTACTTAAAAACAACCCCCTGAAGCCCCCCTTTTTTTCCCTGTAAGCAAACATACTTGTGGATGGTAGCCAAAACCGGTGTGAAGGGGTTCAGAGGTGATCTCGTCTTCGGTGCGAACATGATGCTTGGCTCAAATGACGTTACAGCTGCCTTTTAGCCGCCTGCCGGTGCAAACTGTGCCATTACTAGTCCATGCAATAAGGAGTCTGTGGAGAACTGAGCTAAATTTAGGTGCTGCAAACCAGGTGTAACGCACATGGCCTACCTAGCGAGCCCTGTTTGGCTGCATATTAATTCAGCTATGCTGGACCTGGATAGACCTTTGGAGAAGCTGAATCAACAGCCCATGTGCTTCATACCAGCGTCTAATCCCATTCTGGCTTACTTTTTGTTGGCAGCGGTGTCTACTGAAGCCTTTGTTTTCCCTATATAAACATGATGAAAGCTGTCTCTCTTTTTTGTTAATACCATGACACAGTTTTAGACAGAAGGAGGGACAAAATAGATGCTTTTTCCTGTTATTTGATTAAACTGTTTGGTTAAACTGTTATTCAGATGTGACGTTAAGGTTCATTAATGGACTGCATTCTGTAAACATCTCTCTCTCTCTCTTGCTGCCTCAGGGCCAAGACACATTTCAACGGTTGTTCAGGAAGTTTTATCTGAGCTGAAATCTTTGAGCCCAGCAATGGGAGAATCATTTTTACTGCTTCCAAAAAAATGGTATTCATGTTGCATTCAGGCAGTTTGGAACTTGAAATTCCCAACTGATAAAGAGAATACCAGATGGGTCCATTGCAATTACTTTTTGTATGCACATGCAAAGGCCTGCTCATTTATTTATGTATTACACAGGAGGCAGCTTTGAGTTTCACTAAGTTAGAGCTTTTTGGATTCTATATTTCTGTCCTTTCCAGATAGCAACTCTCTGTCTCGGCTTCACACCGAAGAGGTATTATCTCATTGTGCTATTTTCTGTTTCCCTGCAAACTCCCATTCACCCTGTCTATTTTGAGATCCTGCTAATATTGCAGCAGCAGAGTCGTGCAAATAAATCTGAGCATATGTCAAAATAATGTTTGGTTTAGCTACTTATGATGTGAATCAAAGAAGGGTGGAATTTGCAGCTCTGAAAGATGAACTGTAATGTGTTGGGGGGGAAAAATGTGTTTGTTCTGATATTTCCTACAGTTTCCAAGCAGAGTGGCACCTCATTATGTTGATTGCCAGTTGTGTGTGTGTGTGTGTGTGTATATGTGTGTGTGTGTGTGTGTGTGTGTGTGTGTGTGTGTGAGAGAGAGAGAGAGGGGAGGGAGTGATGTTGTGTCTATAACACTCAGACTGCTGGGTAAATTATGCATGAGAAAGTGACTTTTGTGATCAGCCCAAGACAAGTAAACACCATAAATGAATAGTCTAGTTTCATTTCTTCTAGATTTACTTTTTTTCCCCCTTTGAAAGGCCCTATCATTATACACTTAATATGTAGTATAATGTCACTCATGTCAGCCTCAAAAGGTGGTTAAACTCTACCCTGTAAAATAAAAAGCTGGGAAAATTGCTAGCTTCAGAGGTTTAATTACCCTCCACTTCGCTTAACCTATTCAACGTCCTGGACTAGATATTTTAAATTCAGAAATGCAAATGTGGCCTCACCCACAGTGGACTGCGGGGTCCCACACGACTGGGGCGTGGTCTGGATAGGGGAGGGGGTGGGGACAGACAGCACGCTGCTAAGTTTTCAAAACTGCCAGGCAAACAAAAGTAGGTTGCAAGGAAGCAGGAAACAGGGAACAACCTTGGAGGAGACGCGTTGTATTGTGTCTCTCTGGGACCAGGTCTCAGCATTTGCCAGACGGTTTAGAATTAAGCAGAAGTGTTTTAGGAAAGTAGTTTTATTTTTTGTTTTTTTGTCAGGTAGAAATTTGGGCGCATTTTCGAATTAGGGCACACAGTCTTAGGTGCGTTGCTAATACAACTGGGAATCCGGTGTTTGGAGTGAAAGTATTCATTGATTAAGCTGATGTATTGTGTCAGAGCACAAAGCCTTGTCTACCTCATCTAGTGCGCCCGCCCATTGGGTTTTCTGCGGAGCGATAGTGGGAGATTGATTATAGTCTCTGGGATTTCCGCGGAGAAAGCCAGAGCCTGCTTGGACTGCGATTTGCTCTCCCACATCAGAGACGGGGAGGTAAGAAATAATAGCAGAAGGACTTCAGGCTGACTCCATACCGCCTTGCACTGTCAGATCCTGTGAGCTCATTTACTGAGCAGGTTTCCATATACGCGCAAGTCACGCTGGACTTTTTTTGTCTTGTACCGAGGGGGGCTGAGAGTGTGAATCGCCTCCGCAGTCTCGGATGCGTAGTAAACGGGGAGTGGGTTGGGTCGCTCAGGCGTCTGCCATACGCTCACGTCGTCATCGATAAAAGCGGATAGGTGAGGGTGAAAGCGAGAGCCTTTTTGTTTTTTTTTCCTTTTTGTTTTAGGCAGGAGGACACTGGAGAGGTGAGTCCGACTCTGGCAAGCCGCCGGACTCACCGGCTGTGGATTGCACTCTCAAGACAAGCCC
Source organism: Scatophagus argus (assembly GCF_020382885.2). NCBI lineage: Eukaryota > Metazoa > Chordata > Actinopteri > Scatophagidae > Scatophagus > Scatophagus argus. The sequence goes on along the minus strand of NC_058503.1, from coordinate 10,392,997 downwards.
CGGCCGCTTTTGTCGCTCGGGATTCGTAGACCTCCTCCTCCTCCCTCATTCTGATTCAGGACCAGCGGTTCAGCCACACGGTCAGAAACCGACCAGACATAACCAGCTCACCTAAAGGGAATATTGGAAGTGAATCTGCGGGACAACACGCACAATGGCAACCGGTGCGCTCCTTCTTGCCTGCGCGCTGCTCGGTGAGTAATCAGAGGAAGCTTTCAGCCTTAATTTGTGCCGTGAAATTTTCCCACTCTTTTTTTTTTTTTGGATGCGCGATGAATCCGCTGTGTGTCAGACACGACACACCTGTATGACACACGTGATTTTGTGCAGGTTAGTTGCAAGAGCAGCCACTAGTCATCATGAGTCAGGTGGAAGTAGGCTACATCGATAATCACTGCAATAATGACAGATGCCTGTGAACAGCTGTGTGTGTGTGTGTGTGTGTGTGTGTTGAACTAGGTTAATGTGATATTTGGACTTCAGTCACAGATTAACCCTATACAGTCTGACCTCTTGTATTCAAGGCCTGATCATACAGACAACCTGCTATTGTCTGTAATTAACCCACCCACACACATGTTTAAGTACACACTTCCAGTGTTTGGGTATTCACACAAACACACCATAGACATACCTGAGTAACACACCATGAACACCCTGAGGGTATGAAGTCGCCCAGTGGATGCGAAGTCGCCTGGTACAAGCTTTGTTGTCCAGTAAGTCGTCTGTCGATCTAAAGCCAGACTCTGTTCTGTTTGCAGACTTTTTGCGCTTACCTGCAATTTATTGGATTCCACAAATGAATGTGAATTCAAGCATGCAGGCCTGGTGACACTCGGTGACACATTCACACATCCAATACAGGAACGATTGCTGACACACACACACACACACACACAGTACATCCTGCCTGCGAACTGTCCCAAACAAACACCAGATGGCTTTTCTGTTCCTGGATGGGGAGGCCTGTCAGCGCTGCCGGGGGGACAGAGGAGGGGAGCGGAGGGGAGGGCAGGAGTGGGAGTGAAAGTCGGCCCACTGAAGGCCCCCACTTGGCCAAGAGGATTACCAGTCTGTGCCTTGCTTCACGTTCGCTTTCAGCACTTCTGAAGTCACATTCACAGGGATGTGGGCTGTCGGTGACTTTTTCCAATAAAAATGTGAGATTTACTGTGTGCAGAAGAGACGACTGCACTCTGTCACAATACAGATCTATAGTGTAGGCTGGGAAAGGCAGGGTTTACATATTACATAATAATCATGAATCATGGGAAGAAGTTTGGGATGGTGTGGAACATTTCAGGTGCTGAGTAGGAGTATTTTTTGTTTGATGTGGTGTGTGTGTACATGGGGACCACTGGCCCAAGTCACAAAGAGGACTCGTGCTGTTTCCTAATACTATGTTGTCAGCATCATCGTTGATATCTGGCTGGCAGTCCTGCTAGACCTGTTATCTGGCAGATAAATCCCACAGAGCTGAAAAATGAGTTGATCAACGGAAAATTTGCAACAGTTTTGATAATTACGCCGTTTGGTACACAAACACGGCAGAATTCTCTAACTTCTCAGCTCACGATCGTTAACTGAATGTCTTTGAGACTGGATTGTTGGTCAGACAAAACAAGGCAGTTTGAAGACGTCGCACCGGGCTCTGGGAAGCCGCGATATATGGATGAAACTAATCAGTAGAAATTAATCGTTAGTTGGACCACATAAATGATCAGCTGTACATCACAAAGTAACCACCAGTCTGAGTGTTTTTATACAGACCAAACAGCTTTCAGTTTAAAGTGTTGCACCATCTCTATATACTGTTAATTCATCATATCACTCTGACAAAGTGCTCATTAGAAGTTGAAAGTGTCTCAGTTACAACTATGCTTAAGTATTGCACTGATAGCACCAGTGCATTATATGGCAACTAAGAGCCATAAAATCAGTTCTTTATCAGTCTGCTAGTGTGCACGTCGGCACCTGTGTTGAATGAGATGTGCGTGTGTCAGGCTTTTGTGTGTGATCAGCTGTTTGATTTGGTCATACTTGCGAGCTGCCATACTGTACATGTTTGCATTTGCATTTGTTTTTTTTTTAAAAAAGGAGAAAATAAAGGTGGGTGACAGCTGTGTATGATGGAGACCACATCAGTCATTGTTAAAGCCAGAGGTGCCTCTTGCACAGTGTTTTCCCAGGTAAATCTTATGCCGGGGTTATTAATGCTCCTGAGTTTGCAACCAGGTGTGTGTGTGTGCGTGCGCACGCATGCACTTATTTGTGGCAGCAGAGCTTATTATATGAAGCATATAAAGAGTTGCCTGAAGGAACGAATGTTTATTAGCTTTACAAATAGGACGTCTTCCTCTTTTCCCCACAGAGAGCAAGAACGATGTCATATATTTTCTGCGTGAGGTAACTCAGTATGCTTTTTTTTTTTTGATGTACTTCTGTTTGTGTAAGAGTGTGTTTGAAACAGAGAGCCATCTAAAGTACTCAAGACGTCCTAGTTTGTATAACTAAATTGAAATGTAATATGGCGATTCTGGCTTGGTCAACTATGACATTTCTGAATGGTTTCCATTTACTGGGCAGGACAGGACAGCAGCCTGCGTTCATCCTGTTTGAGACGCGTTGGTCCTGTTCACCAGCTGGTCTCAGAGCAGCTTCACATTGTACAGAGGAAAATTTTCGAAGCTTATGTCTGACAAGATGCAAATTCTGCTACCGCCTGCGGTTATTCACACATTTATATATCTTGTTTAGCCTTGCCAGCACAGTAGGCCAGGTGCCCCCCCCCACCCCCTGTTAACACTATATTTTGAACGTGTTATGAATGAATTTGCACGTTCCTATGTCAGATGTGGATACATTCTTCAGAAGGGTTGGCTTAATGTGGGGTGTGTTCACTTATTTGAAAGGATTAAAGTATACGCTGGCAGCTGCATCTTTTTACCGTAATGTTCACCATAAGTCAGACACATTAACAGCCATGCCAGCGATTTTGCATGTTTTAGCCGATTATTATTATTTTTTGCTGTGGCATTTTCAGTTTTTTGGTCTGTTTGATTGTTTAGTTGACCCTTCATATGTTAGTTTGCATTCATTTCTGTGAGGTATGAAAATATAATGACTGGCTTTAAACATGGATCGTTTGCATTCAAATACAACAATAATGTGATGAAACTGGAATGAAAAAATGGTGTTCACTGTGATGCAATACACAGCTCGGGATTCCATGCAGAAATACATGAAAGCCTACCTGAAGAGGAAAAAATAAATTCAGAAAGTTGAAACGCTGTGCTTTGGGAAAGGGTCAGCAGTAATATAACATATACGGTACATGCTTTTTATTCAAAGAAGTGCCACCTGCGAAAACAGTTGTGATCCTTCATCCTCTTCCATTTCTTTTCTGTCTCCCTGTGTGTGTGATTGATGCTTTCTTGTTTCCTTTCAGTCAGCCTTATCTGTCGAGGTTTTCAGATTCTTGGTGCTATTTTTGATCATCGGTTTAAAGTCATAAGAGAAGCCAAAACAATAGCCCGTTATCCTGGCTCATTACAATGCTATTGATTGAAAAGCGAAAAGTTTTAAGTGGTTGTCGTGACACCATCAAACTTTGTGCTTATCAGCAGACAGAGTGTAAAGCTGGCCCTCCATAATTGGCCCAATCAAACAACATGAAGATACTTAAGAGCTCATTTCCATTTTAGGAATAACTACTCTGCTTTCTTTTTGTTTTTTCAAAGCTGCAGTTGGAGAAGGGCAGCACTCGAAGGCACTTAAGTGTAGATTTGATTGTCCGTGTGGCGCTGTGACAGTTGTCACAAATGCTGGAAAGTAGTTAGACATCGAAGAATCTCATTTTCCATTTCAGGCATACTCATTAAAGTGTGTGCATTTGTGAATGTGAAACAAGTTTGCAACTAACAGCAAAAGAAACTCTAACTTCACATGCTGTGCCATTCTGCAAATGAAGATGAAGTTACATTGTTATACACTGCTGCATTAAAACAAATGAGATACGCGTGCGTCATAATTATTTTTATGTACTTTTAAGTTTTTGTTGCCGCGGGAACGTTGAGGTCAAGTCACAGGCATTTCAAACTTGGTCGGGATTCAAAGTTTGCAGTGCCACACCCTGATGCCCGCCCTAGCCTGTCCTCTGTCCCGAATAAGAATGACAGCTGGAAGCCCCCAACCCAAAAACGACAGGGATTTTCGCTTGTGTGTGGTCAAACCGGATTGTCTCTTTGCTCTACATCTTGAGTCAGCTGTTACCATACTGGGAATGCTATCTATGTGTTTGTAAGCCTCAGCTGACACTAGAACAGTGCTGTCTAGACAGTGAGGCCAAATGCAATAACTCACTGTCTAGCTGTTTGCATAGCTGATGTAGTGCTATGGAAAAGTTTGGTGTGTGTATGCATGTCACTGTCCCAGGTTTTGTTACTCATTATTTTTTGCCTGTTGCCTGCCACCAGAAGCAGAGGACCTACTAGTCTCTGTTAGGGGAAATACAGGCTTGTGCAGCTGTCTGCTGGCGGTGCTGTTTGCTCCCGCTTGTTTGTATCACAAGCATCAGACCCGTGTTTTTGTGTAAACCAATGACAAGACGCCTTTTGTGCTATTGTTTTTTTTTTTTCACATCATAACATTGTCGACTCAACTGACAAAAAAAAAGAAAGCGACAGAAAAGCCGAAGCAAACTTGTCAGCCTGGCTATCATCCAACAGCTGTGTGGTAGGTTTCAGTCAATACTCAGTAATGTTGAGATGCGTGATGAAAACACGGGCCACTTGTAGGTCATTCTCAAGACTGAGATGTCTTATTAGTCGTGGATCAATAGAACTGAACAAGAGGAGTGTGATTGTGCATGCATGGGCAGGTTTTTCTGCTTGCGGACTTGGTTGCATGAGGTGCACCTAAAGGCAAGTCGAACGCTGGTTACAAGTGTCTGCTACCCACAGGGAAAATAATTGCCCTGTAATCCAGACTTCACAGCCTGCTACAGAAACTCACACCCAACTACCGCTGTAGTTTTACAACAAAACCACTGCCCCCTGTTATCACCTCCATGCTCTGTCCTCTGAAAGGTGAAAAGTTATTGTGAGGGAATAAAGGTACTTTTCCTCCAATAGAGGTATCAGAAGAGATCAAGTGAAATTTGAGATTGAACTGACTGAACTTTATTGCTAGCCGAGCAATAAATTAAACTTCAGAGTGGTGGATAATCAAAGCTAGTCCTCTCATGCACTGTCTGTTTTTTTTTTTGTTTTTTTTAACGATGATCCTCCCCTGTGACCCAGATCTGAGCTGAAGTCTCTCTCCAGTTCACACGGGGAGATGAGTGACTGTGTGAAGTGAAGCAAAGTTCTTGAGGGAGACTTCCTGCCTGCCACAGTGAATCAGTAAAGTGGCTGGAGCTGACGCTGGAGCAGAGGCAGCGGCTGCTTTGTGTCTGAGTTTGAGTCCACAGCAGCAGCATCACCTCTAGTTAACTGTCAGGACTCTCCCGCATCACAACTCCCTGCCAGGGCTGCCTGGCTTCTCCTGCACATCTCGTCATGCCTGAGATCGTATCTCATGTTTGGTGTTAACCGCCCAACAACATCCCCTTAGCCATTCAGTTTGTAAACCTTTTAAGTGTTCTTTTGGGCCGATTTGCATGTATCTATGCCTCTGCTCACTCAAACGGCACTCCAGCTGCCTCCTCCTCCTCCTCCTCCTCTTCCAGTGAATAGCCCCTGACTTCCCTCCCCCACTCCTCTTTTTTTTCTAAACAACACCATGCCCAGCCCACCTCCTCTTCAAAGCACACTAATTAGAACCTGCTCCCAAGTGTGATCCAAACCAGATAATTTCATCCTCCTCACTGTCCTCACAGGAAGACTCTGTGTTTAACAACCACATATACCTTGGACTGTTTACGAACACCTTTCTTGTCCAGTTAAAAGACCAACCCAGCCCCCTTCCCCTTGGGATCTGGTCGGCTCCTCCCCGTTCTGCTGTTCTGTGTTGGTAGTGATGACGACTGGACGCCAAGAGAATTCCACTTTACTCCTCCACACACACACACACACACACACACACACACAGCACTCCGAGCTGCTGTTCTTTGGTGCTGCCACACTCCCCTACTCCCTGCTTGATCCTGCACCTGAGCAGATACCACGCTAGTGGGACACACACCAAGTGCCGTAACTATGGCGACTGCTCCCCACCTGCACACCGCTGATGCGCATTCAGTGGCACATGCTCAGCTAAAGGTGTGTGTACATGAATAAACGTCACCATGTATGATCGACCTCAATTTTTTTTTTAAATCCTCTTATGAAGTGATGAAGAGCACTTCACTCACTTTGCTTTGTGTTCTCTTAATGTGTTTCTTTTCTGCTTTACACCTAAAGCCAAGGAGATGCATGTGTGTGTGTGTGTTTGTGTCTAATTGCTTATGCATAAATGCATGAATTTACAAGCGCATGTCTTTTGCTGCCTGAAAGGCAAAATGACTGACAATGGCAGAAAAAGTCTGTTTGAAGTAGACTAATTAATAGTTAATTAGTTTCCTTTCCAATCTACAGCTTGCTGCGCAAACGTGGGACCTGATAGCAAGCTGCCAGTCATAGACAAACCAACCACTGTACATAAAGTAGATACAGCTGTCAGGCTTAATTGTGCACAAGCACTAGATGGATAATGACCGAAGATAGCTGAGTGTTTTTAGAGCCTCACATACTTATACAACAATTAACATTCAAACAATCAAACATTCAGTGGACTCTTGTGTAACAGTTGCTTATGACAGGATATTATGATGAGCTTTTTTTCTGCATAATCTTTGTGAAAGTTTTGTTTGTTTTGAGGCTGCAGCGCTTTGTCATTCAGACAGGGTGGGGGATGTGTGTGTGTGTGTGTGTTTGAGGGAGGGTTGGCTTGAACTGGGGGGTTGGGTAGATGAGGTTAGTGGGGTAGCAGGTGTCTTTATAGAGTTAATGGATATGAGGGAGAGAGTAGATTGAGGCACTTAATGTACTGAGATGATTGTGTGTGTGTGTGTGTGTGTGTGTGTGTGTGTGTGTGTATGGACTGGTATGAATCAACCACTTTGACAACTTGCCTCTGTCCCTTCTCTAGTCTCCCACATTGTTCTAAACAGAAATAAACTAGTATATATGATAACACTCTTATCCTTAGGGAAATGGTGATTGACACTAACTAAACTAAACTAAACACTCGCGTGTGGCTCACAGGCAGCCCTGCCACATCCTCTGATCATCGCACGCAGATGAACTGTAGCCATCTGAGCCATCTGGCATGCCGTAAATGCTAACCAGGCTCTCAGAGACCCACAGAATCATAGATTTGACAAGACTGCATACAAACAATCACACTGAAACTTATATTTAATGATGTTTGCTTTCCACATCACGATTTGCTGTTCTTCAAATGACAGTGAGAAACATGGAATGTAAGTTTAAAAGTTGCCTTCAGTTCAGTGCTTATATTCGGTGATCTACGATCCATTCAGTGATTTAGAATTTAAAAGCAAGTCGACAGGGATATTTATGGGGAAAATGCTTGGGAGTATGATTGCTTCCTATATACAGTACTTGATTTTCTTTATGTGCAGCTGTTGATTGATTGCTCACATTGTTACTCCTGGGTTGATTGCAGTATGAAAGAAATTCTTGTATTCATACACTTTAGTATGGTATCATACAGTATAGCATAAAGCTTTATTTTTAGAGACAAGAGATACATTGTTACCCAACTGCAAATTTTCACCATCTTTCTTGTTGTCTCTCTGCCTTTGAATTATTTATTTATAGTGAGATTGGTAAGGAAATATCTCCAAATACACGCACACACACACACACACACACACACACACACACACACAGCTGGTATGATTTAATTGTATTTACACATCAAGATATCATGGTAGCTGCGCCATATGTGAGTATGCTGTATTAACTGAGTTATAGCTCTGCACAGGCTCTGCTGGCTGACTGCACTGCCACAAAGCTAAGTAACCAGGTCATGTAATCATTCTCTAATAAAGTTTCAAAATAATCATTGCCTGTTTAGGGATAGAGCCATAAGACAACATATGGCAATTGGCAAAAGGAATACCTTCTGTCTATCATCTCTGATAAAAAAAAAAAATTGAAATTATCTGATGAAAATGTTGCTTAAAAAGTTCAGCGAGGAATCACTGCATGCAAGTGATCTCTCAGGATGAAACAATGAAAATCAAAAAGCTTTTTTTCATCTTGGTTAAACAGGAAAGAGAAACAGCTGAGGGTGTAGGAGGGAGGATGAAGAGGCAGCTGTTCAGCAGAGAAGGACAGATTATGATCTACTCCATGTTGTTGACACTATTAACAAATACTACCAACACCAGAGACGGATAGGTGAAAACATGAATCATTTCTGCTAAGCAAGCAGTAGCCTTTACGTTTATATGCGCAGTTTTTTGGCCACAGACACCAGCAGTGTACAGTATCACACTGACACAGAAGTATGAATTAGCCTTAACCCTCCCCCACCCCCTGCTGTGTCTATCCTGGTCTCACCAGCTGTTATGAGCAACAGCGCAGGTGGGGTCATGACTGTTGTAGCCCAGGGGGCCCATAAATTAGGACTAGTTAGCATAGTGAGAGCAGACAACAGCATGACCCAGGTGTGACACAAAACAGAGTCCCAGGCCAGACCTGCAGGCTTCGAGATTTGAGTCACAAAAATGTTGATTTGACATGGACTTTACTCCCCTAAGAGCTGAATTGACACAAAACTTGAAAGCAAAAACATTAATGTGTAAGATCATTATCTGAACAGGTGTGGTGAACAGGTGTGCAGCCAGTTAGCTTAACATAGCACAAATAACTGGAAACAAGCAGCAACAGTTATTAACTTAACAATGAATTGTGGTTAGAAAGGTCCCGATATGATTTAAGTGGAATCTACTTTAACTCAGTATTTTTAGCGGTCACATCTCCAATCAGTACTGTCTCAGTGCTTGCTGCCAAAATATTTAAAATTTGTTGTTAAAATGAGATTTTGGGTATAGCCATTTTCTTTTCAACTAAAAACCAACTAAAATTCAATGTCAGGCACATTTTAGATAATGGATGAATCAGTACTGATTCAGTGTTGGTCACGATTGATAATCTGACATCTGTTCATCATTAAAACATTATGAGCACTTTCAGTTTGGTTTTCAGTTTTAATATAAGGCTTCAGTGTTAAGTCAGTAATTCTACCTGTCAGGATTTCACATATTTTGCTATCGCCTGGCTCTGTCCAAAGCTAAGACAACCAATTCTTGGCTGTGAGCACCAACTTCCTGAGGTCTTGTTGTCACTGTGAGTTTGCCAGGCAAGCAGCAGAGACTACAGAAAGTTACTGCTGGCAGCCAAGAAATAGTCCAACACATAACCCTCCATGGGCTGATTTTGTTACCTTTTCTGCTTCTCTCTGGTGTTGCTAAGCTAAGCTAACCGGTTGCTGGCTGCTGCTTCATATTTAGTGCACACTCATGAGAGTAACATCTATCTTCTTATCTAACCCTTGTCAAGACAAGTGAATGAGTGTATTTCCTGAAATGTCAAACTGTCTCTGCCCTATTGTAATTCAGCGGGAGAGAGAAGTGAGCTACGCAAGATGCAGAATTTGCGAGTCAACTCTTTGTACCCCAGCTCGAGATAGTGAGACTCTCCGAGGTAGCCTATATGTCTGCTTCTTTATGTTTGATTCTCCCTTTGCCCTCTGGCTGTTTTGCCTGCTTTCCAAGGCTCTGAAAAGTATAACTGGGAGTTCTCGACGCTGCTGGCCTACAAAACCTCCCTCAGTGAAGTTTTCCTTTTCATGCAGCCCTCTACATCTTTTAATCCCTACATGTGGACCCCTGACGCCACCTGGCTGTCTTTACTTGAGTCATACAAAGATAAAACAATGACGTACAGTATATCCTCTTCATCCTCCCACTCGCTGAATGCTGCTGTACTCTCTTGTTCTTGTTCTTGATTAGAGCTGCGTGGATGTAATGGGCAGTTGTTGAAAGTGTTTGTCAGCTGTTAGAGAGGCCTGCTGGCCTCTTTAACTGGCCCTCTAATGGACGTTAAAACACGTAGTCTCCTTCTCGCTCAATGTCAAACACTCACACAGAGTGTCACACCTGCTTCCTAGCTGACAGGATACCAGCAGCCAGCCTATTTTCCCTTGAACACTGAAAATCATTTATCTTCTCCTCAGTTCAGAAGAAATGTTCAGCCTCGCTCAGACATACTGTTTAATAAATCAGGCAGAGCATATGGGATTTGTCCAAGGTTTTGAAGCTGGTGGAAGGGTCAGAGGTTGTTAATGACAGCCCTGCTACACTGGTTTCTTCATTCTGACTCAGATGATGATTATCACCAGCAGGAGGACAAAGAGTAGGAAAAGAGCTGCATTTGGGGACTGAATTGTAATATTTGATGCTGCCTGGAGCCCATCAATCAGTGATCTAAGAATCTGTGAAGAAAGAGTGCTGCTTTACATGGTTCACATTGGAATGACATGCTTACCCAGTGCCATGCACGGTGAATGAACAACCAAACATAATGGTTTTACACCATTGCCAGCATCAGCAGAGGCACAAATTCACTTATGTCAAATTTAGATGAAGAAGATGTGAGGAAATGAAAGAAAAATTGTCATCTCACAGGCTGCAGTATAAAGAAGCACATACAAGTTTATTTTGTCGCACAAGTTCACGAAATGCACGTGATTCCTATGGAGCCGTGCCTCTATCCTCTCTAAGTGTTAATGTTTCCCTTGCATGAAAATGTTTCCTCTTTCTACCGCTTTCATCTTTTCTCCCTCCAGTTTTCCCTCATCGTGGAATCTCTCTGTCTCCCTCACACTCTTGCTCTCTCTGGTAATGATGTTAACAGGGTCAAATGCTTTCAGGAGCCTGGAGGGAGAAAGACTCCGAGTGATTTTGGAGAATGGTTAACCAGCACTGAGAAGTGTGGAGTGGAAAATACTCTTATGTTCTTCATCTTTCTCCAGCGTTTATTTCTCTCTGTCACACATATGCATGTGGCATAATAAGTCAGTGGTATGCTTGTATATTCACTTAGTTCAGTACGTTTTTGTGGTGTTCAGCACCCTGGAGGCAGCTGTCATCCTTCTCTTTAGCTTCCCCCTTCTTCCTCTTTTTCCTCTCCCCACCGCGCTATCCTTTCCTTACCCATCGCTACCTCGCCGTCTGAGAATCTTCACAAGATTTCAGATCCGTGAGATGAGTCTGAACCTCCCCAGGGGAGATAGGACATTGACTAGGTCCATTTTTTATGTCTAGCAAGCATGTTCATAATTAATTCATATTTCACTGGCTGGAGTTACTTAAGTTCTCCCGCTCCTCAACTTTCCCTGAAAGTTTTTGTTGAAAAGTTTGAGAGTGTGAACTTTCACACACAGCATCAAGGGTGGGCAAGACTTGATTTGGTTTTGATCTGAAACCTAAGAATACTACCAGGGCCAAAATCAACAGTATTGATATAGTTACTGATATGTTTATTTTAAACCCTGAAAACTTGGTTTCAGATCTTTAGTATTTCTCATCATTATTCATTCATGATAAGCAACACTTATTTTATTATTACAGCATTATTAGTTAATATTAAGGGTTTAATACTCCAAAACTCAGCTAGTCTCCTTCACCAGGACTACGTGGCTGTGGTTTATTAACATTTGATTAGCAAACCCCACACAACTGCTATCAGAAACTGATTAAAATGCTGGTAAATTTTGATTACTGCATGGAAATGCACGACACTGCATAGAGAAAGTGCACATACAGAAATCTCTGGTGTAAATAACCAAAACTCAGAAAATGTTGTCTTTTATGTCGTACCCCATCACTCACAGTAAGAAGCTGACTGATAAGAAGTGCTTTTCATGGGTCTTTTGAGAGAAGTTTATCTTCTATCACAAAAGGCAGTGTGGTGTGTCGTGATTTATGTGGTGAATGCATCATTAATTGGCCACTTCTGATTACTTAATCGCCTACATGTGAAATAACTGGCATGTGTGCTTGTTTGTCTTTTCTGAGGTGACAAAGTGAAGTCTGCATGGCTGCATGAAAGAGCAGCAGAGAATCATAGTTCATGCACCAAGAAGTGTGTGCATGATACTGCATGTTACACTGTGTTGTAGAGACGGTTCCTTTGCTTTATGATTGTTGTTACAAGTATCAAAACTTAGTTTTGGCAGTACTTTGGTATTCTGGTGGTAAGGCAGACTCAGCCTTTGCTGGCAGGCCATAGGTGTTTTCTGTTTTTCTATGTGTGTGTGTGCGTGTGTGCGTATGTAATTAGGAGCGAAAGCAAAGTGAGAATAAGTGATGGACAGCTCAAATCTCCAAATTAGCACATCTCCACGCCGCTGTGAATGTTCTGTATATTACTTACACCCTGCAGTGTTTTTATTATACACCTTTCTAGGTGTATAATTATCCTGTGTCATAGACGAGTGATGATATGACTGGTAGGCATGAATGCTAGTGGCCTTGCTGCTGTTTCCACTGAGAATAAGACACTGGCCACAAATGATTGGATTAGTGTTTAACCCCCCCTTCCACTTAGCATAATCCTCTTTGCAGCTTTGTGTGCATGGATGTGTGTATGTGCGTGCATGCATGCGTGCGTGCATGTGTGTGTGTGTGTTTACTAGAGTCATCTACTCCCATTGCCCTGTATGCTACAACTGACAAACAGCAAGGTCACTTGGAGAGCTAGTCTATGGTCATTCACCATCATCCAACACGGGACGCATGTTTCCGGCCTCCAGCCATCGAGCTGTGTGCGAAACAGCCGGCGAGCAAAGATGAGAGATGAGACACAGAGTGAGGACAGGAGGAGGAGAGCAGTAGTGAGACATCAGTAGCATGCAGAGATGGAGATGAGTGTTAATAATAGAAAATCTAAGGCCTTGTTGAGAAAACATGGGCACTTGGTGATCAAGGCAGCACAGCCAGAGGTGGAGGAGTGGGGTGGGGGTTGTGGGCATAGGATTATTGTGGAAGGTTGGTGGAATAGAGCGATCAGTTGAAGGTCTGCAGGGTTTGGTATGTCATTGTCAGCCTTTCTAAACAGCCTGCAGAGCGATGGGCACTTTGAAGTTTCACAGAGCTGCTTAAATCTTGCCTGAAAAGACGCAGAGAACCGCGAGGCAGTGAGAAGAGACAGGAATATACAGGGAGACAGAGCACGAGAGGGAGAGAGGGAGAGGAGGGGCAGGACGAAGGCAAGGATTGATGAGGGGAGGAAGGGAGTGAGAGTAATCAGAAGTAAGGAGGCAGCTTGTTTCAGGAGGATGACAGGAGATCGGCGAGCAGAGGAAAGCTCTTAGTGCACCGACACAGTATGCGTAGTATGTCTTTTTCGGGATGTATGAGTAATATGTTTCCAGCAGTTCTAGATGAGTAGCTGCAACATGAGAAGCAATGATGCAGCGGTACAGCTCTGACCTGATCTGAGCTGAATGTGGGTAGACTGGGCGCCGCCAGATTATAGCACTGACGAAAAAACAGGGAACTAAGGCCTGAGTCAGAATGGATGGCTGCCTCTTACCTAATGCATCCCATGACTTGCTCAGCCAGATTCAGTCAGCACACTTCACTGTAGACTTTATATACAATATACAATCTCATTTTGTAAGTCAAGAGCGTTTGGTGTTATCTCACTGTTGAAGGATTTCCCATGTTAACCGACTTTTTTTTAATGCCAGCGGCCAAATGATTATCAGGATATGGCTTCTGGTGACAAGATGGAAAGCAATGTGCCAAATGACCGAAAAGGTGCCAGCCATATGAGCACAAACCTCCTCCTTGCTTAACAGACCTTTTATCAGAAGTATAGAAAATGTACAAACAAGTCATATTTATGTACAGCTACTGTTCCTCAAAGGGAAATATATATATATATATTTTGCTTATTAAAATGGCTTATTTATTCAGCTCCTTTTCATGTGCTCACAGAAAAAACTCCAGCTCTAACGATTTGTTATTGATTATGTTATATTTGTGCAAAGAAAGCATCAGAAGAGGTGTTATATTATTCAGCAGGACTGCATGAAAAATGTAAGCAGTCTGGGAAAGTATAGAATTATTATAAAACACACTCATTTCAGGCCTTGTACAGCATTCCTGTAATATTTCTGGGACATATTTGGCTGGAGTCTTTGATATTGTAGCAAGCTTGAAATACTTTATTCTTTTTTTTTTTTTACTATTTTTGCTGTCACTAAAATATTTTATGATTTTACTGCAGAGGCAACTGATATTCAGATAATTGCCACTTGGCCACATAAAAGGTTTTTCTTTTCCTTTTCTTTAAGAACAAGGTCAGCAAGTCTAAATATTAGAGATGTTGTATTCAGTGGGTTTCATAATTTATGTCCTGGTTAATCCTGTGGGGATCCTTTAGGAGAAAGTAAGCCATAAAGAATGATTGATTTAATCAGGTTTTTCATATGTATGCCATTGGTATACACACACAGATCTGAATTCGCTCACACTAATAACAGTGAATGAAAGATGGGGGCGTAGTGGAAGTGCAAGAGAAAGTTACTATGAGACGAGAGAGGATGTTGAAGTTAAAAAGCTGTTCTGGTGAATTATTAATGCCAAGCATTGTGCCCACAGACACAGCATCTTACAGACTTTCTCTCACACTTAGTCGCACATGCATACACACACACACACACACACACACACACACACACACACACACACACGCATATGCACACTCACAAACACAGCTGCAGTCCCCAGTTGCTTGTGCAGACAGGAAACGGTGTACTTGTCGCTCTGTCTGGATTTAGGGGGTATGTGTAAGTGCTCTGTTGTCTCCGGCCCCAATGAGAGGGATGTTTGTAGTTGTTCCCTGAATGGTGAATGTGTGTGTGTGTGTGTGTGTGTGTGTGTGTGTGTGTGTGTGTATGCATGTGTATGTGTGACCGTGCAAGGGGTTGAGGCAAGATTCACATATGCTGTCTGCCTAAATATAGGTTTAACACACACGTTAGCTTTCAGTTTCTTACAGTACAACACAATGCTGTTACTGCTGCCTTTGTTTTGATTTTTTCAAAAACAACATTGGTAAAGGTGTTTCCTCGTCAAAATAATGTTAAATGTTAATGTTTACAAGGAGCAAATGTATAAAATTAATTTATATTTCTGACCTAGGACAATGGAGGTATTTGATCAATTTATATTTTTCTGCTGATTTGTCTGATTTAACCATCTGTAGCTCTAATACACATGACAATGGGAGTGTCAGACAAAACACTTTTTATTATCCTGTACCTGTATTGTTTGACACCATTACGCGCACCGTGGACACTGCCCTCTCACCTGAGCTTCCATATGGCTGCCTCTTACCTCTCAACAGTGCAGCTGCTTTGCCGTCCAGAACGGTGAAGGGTGAGTGCGTGTAAAAGTAGCGAGCGTGATTGCATCTCAGCTGTTTAAAAGAGTCGCTGCGAGTCTTTCAAGTGGCTAGTGGTGTTCAGAAACTCTGTGTGTGTGTGTGTGTGTGTGCACACCTCAACCTCGCTAAGCACTCTTGAGAATGCTTAGCTGCACATGCCACGTTGTTCCTGTATTTCCTGGGAGATGCGGGGTGCATCAACTCTGCCAGTGCTAAATATTTAAACTGCAGATTTGTAATCCATGTTCTCTCTTTCCTCTCTCCCTGACTTCACCCCATCCTCTCTGCCTCTCTCTTTCTCTTTCCTCCCTTCACCTCTCTCACCTCTACTTCCATCTGCAGCCGGGTTTGCCGAGGCTCAGAGAGTGGTCACAGTGCAAGATGGACCCCTGATACGGACCGAGGGCTCTCACGTGACCATCTGGTGCAATGTGACGGGCTACAAAGAGGGAGTGGAGCAGGACTTTGAGTGGTCCATGTATCTACCATCAGCACCGGACAGGGAGATCCGCATCGTCAGCACGGCTCAGCCAAATTATGCCTATGCTGTTTATGCCCAGAGGGTGAACAACAAAGAGATCTACGTGGAAAGGCTGAGCCGCGACTCCGCTGTGCTCCACATCACTAAAGTGCAGGCCAAGGACCAGGGTCTGTTTGAGTGTTACACACCCAACACAGATGGGCGCTACCTGGGATCCTACAGCGCACGTACTAACCTCACGGGTGAGTCTTTAAGCACGCGCATACACACTGTGCACAGGTAAAACACGTGTTGTTACTACAGATGCTCATATGGTGATGTTGCATACATGAATGCAATTGTCCAAAACCAATACTAGTCAT
Source organism: Scatophagus argus (assembly GCF_020382885.2). Taxonomy (NCBI): domain Eukaryota; kingdom Metazoa; phylum Chordata; class Actinopteri; family Scatophagidae; genus Scatophagus; species Scatophagus argus. The sequence goes on along the minus strand of NC_058503.1, from coordinate 10,376,684 downwards.
AGGCTGCTGTATAATTAATACAATCAATCACACAGCCAAATTGCTCTTTGAATGGGTCATCAAAAGCTAATTACCTCTCCCACTGCCTAAATACATCATGTGGGTGTATTTCTGTACCATTATTATAATAATAACTGAATACAGTCCTCGTACTTTGCTTTAAAAATAACAGCATGCCATTCATTAAAGGTATGGTGCTGTAAGCAATGCTGAGATGAGTTCGTCCAAGTCTAGTTTGTGTCTTGTGTTCTGGTAGCACAGGCAGAGCTTGAGAACACACATGCACAGTATTTGGATGATGTGATACATATATGTGACATACGTACGCAAACATGATTGGAATTCTATATATCAAATTACCATCCAACAAGGCGAGTTTATCTGTATACTGTAGCACCTTTCAAACCCAGTGATAATTGAAAGTGCAAACACTAATTTAATATGACTCACCTCTGTAGCAGGATTGTAATTAAGTTCATAAGGTAAGGTACTGTTACTGCTATTTAGATGTCTAATAACAATGTAATTCCAAGGGTATCAAACCTAATTATTGACACAGGGCACGTATACGAAATACAGGACCTGTCTTGAGCCATCTAAGATTTTTAAAGTTGGGCCTTTTGGGCCCTTGAGGGTCTGGGGCTTTGAGCAGCTGCCATGCTTATAAGTGCTGTGAATTTGAATTCAATTTGTCTTGTTGTTAGAGGTGTAAAATAAAACCAAGATGGGCTTATCGTAAATGAATAAATAAAACATTAACCAGAGCCTGTCCATAAAACTAGCTGTAACCTTTGCACCCTTTGGAAAGGGAGATGAGAAGATGTGTTGCACTCCAGCGTCATACAAAGTCCCATCTGTTCTGACCAGAGAAAAACAGACTCTCCCTTATCTCTCTCAGTCACAATCGGACACCCACACAAACTCCTGTACCTCTGTCCTACTTCTGCTGTATTCTCTCCCTTGCCATGAAATGTTTCAGTAACATACCCAGCATGTAGAGATAGGACTGTTTGAAATAGCATCATTATTGTCCATCTTTTTCCTCTGTCCTGATGACTCTCTTGCCCAGAGACATATAGACATCTACTGGACAGAGTGACTGAAGATGCAGCTGTCATAGTTGGGGATTCAGTTCCCTTCATAACTTCATGCCTTTATCCCTCACGTGGCAGACCTTCCTTTCAGGGTCAAAGTGCAAACCAAATTCTTATTGGCAGAAAATGTGAGTTGCACTTTGTTTTTGTCCCAGTGTGTCACTCTGAGCTTCTGCATCGGGTCAGGCTGCAGAAACAAACCGTCGGAGAAGTGTTATTGTCAGGAGTTGTATTTTCTCTTCTGAGCGGTACGATCTGAATGTGGGTCTGGGCGCAGGCACAGGACACTTAAAAGCAGCACTTTTGATAGCACATAGTATTTATAGAAATGAGTGTGAGAGCGCTAGACGAAGTGAGAGCTGAGGTGTTGAGGGACTTTGTTATCTGAGCCTTCCTGTATCTTTAACCTCTTAACCCACTTTCGGAGGTCAGGGGTATGCAGCAGGGTCTTCAGTTCCTCTGTTGTACCCCAGCAGCTGCACGCCTTTTTTTGACGATTGCAAGCAAACAATACGTTCTCTTCCCCCCCCCCTCCTCACCACCCATTCCTCTTCTCTTCCTTGTGTCTTTCATTTTGTCATCTGTCTGTCTCTATTCATCAGCCTTGGCCTCTTTCTCTAACTTGCTCTTGTGCTGCCATTAACAACAAAAACATTTTTTTTTACTGACGCTGCTTTTGGGAACATGTGTTATCAAAGGACAAACAGAGCCAGAGAAGTACTATGGAGGAAATATGGGGAGGAAGGACATGAGACAGATAGGAGATATGTGTATGTGTGAGTTTGTGTGTGTCTTCTGGTGGGGTTTTTGGGTTAATTGTAGGGGGTAGAAGACCACACAGTAATCTGTGCCCTGAGAACTGCATTAGTGCTTACTCACAGGGTTGTGTTTCATCCACCATCACCTTTCTGCTCAAAGGGCAGAGAAGGGTTTTAATGTGGAACTTAATACCTGATGCCTAAGGATGAGAATAGTATCTGCTGTGCACCTGGGCACCGTTCTCCCTGATACTGTGACACTGTGTTTTCATGGGTTGTATTGTCTGTCTCATAGAATCACACACCTCAGCCATGCGTGTAGTTGATTGCCTGGAATGATGCTCCTTGCCTCTCTTCGTATGTGCAAGAGAAGGGGAAAAAGCAGACAGCAAGTGTTTGTGTCTTTTTTTACCCACTGTTATACTAAACTTAGATTAATCAAAATGTAGCTCTGCTCAGGACCCTTAGGCAATGCAGTAATATTACACATGTGAAAAGAATAATTGGCCATCATTGCACAAATGCTGGATCGTGTCCAATACATCATTGGATGGCACAGAGATACCGTAAAATCGTTATTCTTTAATACAGAGAAAAGTGAGATTTGACATTTGGAATACAAAGTGTTTTACTAAGTAGTAAGGTTGTTTGGATCAGAGCTCACCACTGTGGCCATACCTATAAATGGAATATTGGACAATGACAATGTACTAACTAATATTTTTATATGAAAAATGAATTTGAAATCTCAAAGTCCACAGAGAAAAATCACCCAGCTCTGCATTTCCCTTCAGCTCTATGGTGCTTCATAGTTTTTCTCTGTTTGTGGTTTTATGGCCTGCAACTGAACTGTTCTGGTTCAGTCTCACTGGTTTTCCTCATTTTTAGCAGCTGCAGGCAGTTAGAAAACTCTAAAATCCCACTTTACACTACCTGCTCAGCACTGAACAGCAGACACTTAGTGACTAGCTGGTGAACATAGCATTTAACAGCTAATGAGCGAGATATTTTCAGTAGTTGGTGTCATCACATCAAGTTGCCAGAAACACAACTTCAGATAAATCAGGGTTTCCCATACATTCAATTATCTGTGGCAGCCCACCACAATAACAGAAATGTCTGCCAGATATTAATTTTCTATTTTTGGAGCTGTGCATCCTCTCTCTCTCTTTGTCTCTGTTTCTTGAAGTGCATCATGTGTTTTCCTACACTTAGACTTTACTTGGGCGGTCCGCCCAGGTATATTAATGGCTGCCAAAGTATATTTGGCAACCTATCGATTGTTTAGTGAACAATTTCTCTTTGCTCTGACCCTCTCTGGTTCTTCCTGTAAATGCGCTGATTGTGGTGTGACGTCTCCTGTTTAGGCCTACTTGTTTTAAGCTTCTCGGTGCACGTGGTTTGGGCCAATGTGAGCTAGTACTGCTTTGGTTCCCATCGAGTGGATAGGCTACCTCATTAACAACAATTCTTCTCCACACTCCTCCACTCCTCTGTGAAGACAGAATCGGGCAACTTTAAATATCCTGCTGATGAAGAAAGATTTCTGACCAGATACATAAAGGAAGAGAAGAATAAAATCCCAAACACAGGAATATAATAATAATAATGATTAGAACAACAAAACTGTGATGCTTCAGCTGTGTACAGCCATATTTTGTATCCAGGCATATGTAGTTGTGTTTGCATATTTGAATTTCAAAGATAAGTAGATAAGTGGACTATTGGCCTTAATGGAGGGTTTTTTTTGTTTTTTTTATTTAATAAAATCCTCATAGATTGTTTGGATTTTTTTTTCTTAAGTGTTGTTTATGCTCCACTGCTGGTGGCTAAATGTTACACAAGACATGCTTTTAACCTGCGTGTTGTGAAGCTCTTTGAGGTCAAAGGTCACATGTGGTTTCTCTGTGCACTCCTCCATACTCTTATCTTGGAGGCTGACTAAGCACAGTGTGTTGCATTTGAGTGTGTGTTTCCGTGTGCCTATTTGCAAAAGTTTGTGTGTGCGTGTGTGTGCGTATGTGTGTGTGACTTCCGCCTACACATCAGATTGCAGAAGAAAAGGACAACAACCTGACATGGCCATCATGGCTGTCCTTATCCTACGCACCAGCCTGTGTGTGAGAGAGTCCAACAGCCAGCAGAACAACAAGCCCTCACTGAGACAAGTATTACACTGCTCTTGCCTATGAGGCTCCCATATACCCTCACTGTCCTAGAAAGTACAGAGGAGTCACCAGGCTGGCAGATATACAGATTCTAGCCTCCGCATTTGGCAGGAGTCATCCATTCCCAGTACTGTTGTAATGTAGTAATAGAGCTAAGGAATGAAAGCCCTGGCGAATTTTCAGACAGAAGCATTCTCACTTCTTTGTTATTCACTGCCACCACACAGCAGAAAGGAAGAAAAGGTTCATCTTCAGATGTGTGACACTAGAGAAAAATCAAGTTTGGCACTGAGTGGTTTTGAAGAAAAGAAAGAGAGATGGATGGTGCAGAAGGCAGAGATGAGGAAATTGGAAAAGAGAGGAATGGGGACAAAAGCGGCAGTATTCGAGATGGGTAGTGGGGCAATGCTGAATAGAGTGTGTAACCAATAAATGATGAGCTCTTCCTCTCGACTCCAATGTGATTGGTTACACCTCCCCGAGGCATTACCCACAATACAGCTGGCGCTATAGGGGTGCGTTTTAAATAGTCCCTGCCTGATGTGACTCCTAAGGTTAATGCAGTTACTAACGGCCATACAAGCTCTAAATGCAATTAGCCAGCACAAATTGAAGAAGAAAGAGGAAGAGGAAAAAAGGGTAGAGATGAGACCTAGGAATTTCAATTAAGGAAGACGGAAACTATTTGGGAGAATCATTTTCAGAACAAGCCACGGTAAAATACCACATTTCTCCAGTCACACCTTTCATTTTTTATTACATTTATGGCCTATATTATTCTCTTACATTTTAGTGAAGGAAAGGAGTCTTTTCATGTGATGAATCTGTGGGCCAACTCTAAGATAAAAGTCTGTGAAGCAGCGCCTTCCCAGGGTCAAAATGCATTGTGTGTGTGTGTGTTTCTGTACATGAGAGTTACTGAAGAGGGCAAAGAGCACAAGCATTGATTTTTTTATTTTTTATTTTTTTTGACATAGCTGAGTTTGTGCTTTGCTAAACATACACACAAACTAAGAGTGGCAGAATCATGCTTCTGCTGAGCTCAGCGTTGCGATTGTGTCTGTGAGTGTATGTGTGTGTGTGTGTGTGTGTGTGTGTGTGTGTGTCTCCCCTTGCTCTTCGTTACACTAGGGAGTCAGCGCTGCCAAGTTGCACTCCTCCACTTCACTTAATGAGATAGACCCAATGTGGAGATGTCATCTTGCATTCTGTCCTTTACACTGGGCTACAAAGAGACTCCGCCCCCTTATTCCTTATGCCATGTCTCTACTCTCTGCCCTCTCTCTCTCTCCTCTCATCTGAATCCTGCTAGCTCCCATCAATCCGAACTTCTGGAGTGGATTCAGTCTGGTCCACCTCCTCAGCCAACCAGCTGATATCGGTCATGCATGTATATGGTTTTGTCTCTACAGGTGTTAGTTGAGCTTTATCACAGGAGAAAGACACAAGGGTGATTGAAGCACATAGAATGAGGTATTCAGTAAAGGCAGAGGGGCGACAATTTATATATGGGTGAAGACATGTTGACAAAGACAGATATAGTAAAATGCACTGGAGAAAAAGGTGAATAGAGGAAAATGTAGATAAACATAGATGTTGGTATTGATTGGGATCAGTGGCCTGTGTGTGACTGGAGTACTTTATCTTCCTCGTCTCTCCTCGCAGTAGCACTTCAAGCTGTCTCTGCTTCCCCTTTCTCCTTACTGGCCTCAGCATCACCTCTCTGTTTCATTTACAAATACATTCCCCGCTCGGCCTTTTGTTTGTGTGTGTGTGCGCGCACACAACACACAAGCATGCACACACACACACACACACACACACAAGCTCATACTGGCTTTAAGCTGCGGACCAGGCAGGACTCCAAATGGAAAGAGATTTTATCACCATGTCTGGCTTGCCATTTCCTTGCACATCTCATCTACTTTAGTGGACAGGGCTTCCTGCTCAATAACATTACTGCCACTCCGACCCACCATACACAGACGCATGCATATACACACACAGAAACACAAACAGAGCTGCAGTCACACACTGTAGCGAGCTGTCAGTCAGGACAGATGTCGCACCCATAATTGAGTCTGAGAGAGACGGTGCTCTAGTGCTCCCATCGGAAGATCATCCTTTCTACTGAACATCACTGACGAGGGCTTTAACAACCCAGCGGCTCACTGTGGTAGACAATAGAACTGCTGAATAGAACATGTAGCACTGTGAATCAAACAGTCCTGTTCAACTGGGAAAACCAGACACCTTGATACTTTGTAGTGTAGTTGGGCAAAGTATACTATGCTGTATGTACATGTGTAGTCTTGGATTTAGGCTTAAATGTGAAACATGTTTGAAGGTTTTTACAGTAATCCTCATGAAGGCATGAAGTGTTGGGGCAGTGAATCAAAAAAGAAACTAATAAAATCAGAAGAGATGTGTTTTAGAGGAGCAACTATTGAAATTGTCTTCAAAGTGTGATCTCATCACAAAATGGTCAGGATCACATGTGAAGGGGCTATTGCCAGCTACCTGTTACTTGTAGTCATTTGGAAACATTGAACAGATTCATCAGGTAGAAAATTTTTTTTTTCTTGGAGAAATTAACCGTATACTTAATGAATGGTGAAAAGGGAACCAGCAGAACTGATAAACAAAAGACCAGCAACACCTGCTCTGTATTACCTGCACAATACTGTCATATGTGTAAAGAACGCCTATAAACTATAAAAATTGCCAAAATTCAAGAGAACCACAGTGATGAAGCTGCAGGTCTTCACAGTTCCAAAGTTTTGGAGCCGATCCGAAGCAGACCTGTTGAACACCTCCTGGAACCTGACAATCATAAGGAGCTTTTTTCTTTTTTAAAAGGGGGCCCGAGAACAGTAAGATGGATAATTAGACTTGTTTCAAGATGCTGTTCTTCCAAACAGACAAATAAAACAAGGAAATAGAGAAGACGAACTCTGGCAGCACAATGAGGCACCACCAGTTACCAAACCAAACCAAACAGCCTTGGTAACAAAGTGTTATTTTTCCTGCACTCCACAATTCATGCTTAAAAAAAAAAAACAAAAACATTTTTGTCCTTCTATAATAGCAGGCAGCTGCTGGCAGTTGCTCAGGTATTAGACACACACTCTCCCCTACCCGATTTTTACTACATATAATTTGGACCTGGCCCAACTCAGGACCAGAATCAGACCTTGAATACCAGAAACGCAGTGGACTGTTGAGGGTTTCTGGATGAGGCCGTTCCATAGCCCTTTAGAACTGCCTCTTCCTCCAAATATTGCTTGCTGAGTAGTGTGTGGGGCCAATTAAGAAGCAGTTGCCAGTAAACATGAATCTAAATGCTCTCGTAGCCGACAGACAAACTTTTAAGCATACACTGCCTTGGAAATTTTGGTTGTTAACCCTTATGAAAATACTAATAATGTCAGAGATGCTCTGTATTTAGCTCATCACCCACGCTGCTGAGCTAAGCTAATGAGAAAGGATTTAATATGTTAAGAAATACACATTTGTGTGTATGTGTGCATAAGTCTTGGTGTGTGTTGAGTGCATATGTTTGTTAATGTTTATATAATGGTCTAAAAATGTGCCAGTGTTTCTGTAGTTGATTTGATTAGTTTAGCTAAAGTGCTAACCCTCAGGGGCCTGCTGCCTCTTCTCTGTGAGATTAACAGAACACAGCCACAGTCTGAATATGAATTCAGCATTAATATGGATGTGAATGGATATGCTAACGAGTGTTTGTGTTCCTGACATTAAAATGTGTGTTGGTAAATAGTGGAACTTGGACTATAATAGCCTCTAGGACGCTAAGTGAGTGTGTTTTAGGGCACCTAGCCAGCCGCTGCATTGTTTGATGTAGGAGGCTGCTTTGAAGCCTTATCCAAGTGCGCAGGGGCAGGGCAGGAGGTTTTTCCTGGTTCAAGCCATACATCTGATAGCCCCTTTTGACACGGACACAAATACACACCCAGGCGTCAGAATCCATTTACACACATTCATTTGTAAGAGCATGCACAGACATTGGCACTCATGTCCTCACTGAGGGCAGGCTATTCAAGACACATGCTGATCACATACACTCTTTCAGGTGCATAGAGAGGTACTGAACTGGCTTTGTTAAAGAGTTACTGCACACGGGCATCTCCTAGTTGGCAGTGATGTAGCTCTTTGCGCAACACAGCTGGCTGCAGTCACAAGCACATAATCTGCACTCCGTTTGGCTGTACCAGCATGCTGATTGTTATGTAGCTGCTAGGGCGGGGAAACCCTATTAAAAAAAAGACCAGTCAACATATGAGGCAGCAGATAGACTGTGCTATCAGCTGATAATCAGCAGCACACAATGAAATTGCTATAGCAATCTTGAATATTATATCTTTGCAGCTTCTTTGCCTTGGCATGGACATTACAATATCATATTTCACTTTGTTCACCTGCCGCCCAAGTTTTGTGTGCCAAATTGAAATTTGAGCTGAACCTGCATCCAGTCTTCTCAGACCAGCACTATGACTCGCACACTGTTAGACCACACCCAGCTATGATCATAGGTGGTTAGAGGTTGATAAGATAAGCCTTTTATCCCACAGAGTTCAGGTAAGTGCAGCAGTGCTTTTCACTACCTCTTTGTCCCTGTCTTGGCATCCTCATCATCATCATGTTCCTGTCAGTGAGAACTGCTGATACCAGTTTAAAGATTAGAATCACACCCCCCCCCCCCCCCACCCCATTAGCATGCTAATCACAGCCTCGTTATTTCGAAAAAGCAGTGGGGAAACAGAGGTTTAGTCAGACCGTCAGACCGTCTGATGTAATGGATTTGAGTGTAGGCTGTAGAGCCACACCGCAGGCTGGGTTTGAGTAGCAGTGAAAAGCACAGAAGCCTTGGAGGCTAAACTCATTTTGGTGAAGTAGCACCGAGGCAAGCCGACCGATGACCCTTAAGCTCCATCTCGGGGACACACCACTATCTAAAATCTGCAGTGCAGAATCTAATAATGCACACACTCACATATCTAAAAGCTTTAGGAAGGACTTTTGACTTTGGGTAAAGACAATTCTCCACACAAACACACGCACACTCAGTTGACTGAGTGGTAGACAGCAGACATACAGTATGTGACCACCTGTGCCCCTATATAAGGGCAGCCAACTTGGGATGTGGGTGTATGTATGTGTGTGGGTGTGAGTATGTGTTTGAATGAGAGGGGTGGGGCGGAGTTGGCATATGCCTAATTCCCCTCAGTGCTGGCAGCTCAGACAGACAGTTGCTCCCTCATCTGCTGCCCTGCTGGATGGGTGCCTGGTGATTGAGTGCTGCCCACCACCCTTAGCCACACTTGTTTTCTTTCTCTATCTCCCCCACAGACACTGGTTCTCATACACCAACACCACACATGCACACCTCCTAATGCTCTACACCTCTGGCCAGTATCCACACTCGGCTCCACTCAGCTCCCGCCTTGCAGTGCGGTCTAACAACGTGATACTTTAGAGCTTGTCATTGTGTGTTATTCCCAATGTAAAAAGCCTTAGATATGGCCGTATTCCTGGACTCGTTTGCAAGTGCACCTTTTCAGGAGAGAAGGCGAGAGGAGCTGGCCCAAAGACAAGGCTTTGTACACTGATTAAAACACAATGATATGTTTTATAAGGTTCATGCACACAAACACACGCACACACACACAGAACTGGTCAGATGGCTGGGGCTATAACTGGTTCTATCCTCAGGGAAGTCTTTAATTGGTCACAGTGCTTTACCATCTGGGGCTGGAGCGATGGATGGAGGCAGGGATGAAGGGAGACGGTGGGAGCTCCTGTAAGGGGTACAGAGAGAGGGGAAAAAAGAGGGAGTGGAGACAGTAAGTGCAGCAGAGGGATGGAGCTTATTGGTTTTAATACTTGCACCTCCAGTAATATTAGAATCATAATATACTTGATAAATGCTGTTTATAGTGTACAAGCGGGAAGGTGTGCTCGTGTGTGAATGTGAATTATTCCACATTGTGTGTCTGTGTGTCTTTGTGCAACCGTGTGTGTCTGCAGGTAGGCAAGTTATTGCATGTAGTGTGTGAGCGCGTGCATGTTTGTGTGGATGTGTGTGTGTGTGTGTGTGTGGATGTGTGTGTAAAAGTGGTAATGACTCTGGGGTGTGTGTTTGTGCTGATGTTGGCAGACGGACCCTGCACATGTGCTAACAACCTCCAGGACAGCAGCGATGAAGAAGACAAACAGACCAACACACACACAGGGATGGTGTCTGTATGTATTTCTCTCCTCTAGAGCTCAGAGTGTTAGCTGTGATTTGCTACACGAACGGAGAGAAAAAGCCAAAGAAAGTATATGACAGATGAAGCGATGGAGAAAGTGGGTCTAAAGCTGGTGGGGAAAGAAAAAGTGCGAGGGTGATACTGAATTTTGGGGGGTGTTGGGGTGGAAGGACTATTTCATGTGTTTAGGCATGATGAGTAAATCTTTGATGCTGTAAAGGATTTCAGTCAACGATAGCTTTGCACACAGCTCTTCTCAAATGCTCTTAGGAAGATTTGTCTTTCATACTCCCACCTCTCTTCAGACTACCCCTCCTCTCACGCCTTGCCTTTTAATCTCCTGCTTACTCTCCATCTTCCCAACACACTCACTCAGGCTCATTTCCTGGCTGGGCCTCAGTGAGAGGTTGTGTCATATTATGTATATGTGTGTGTGCGTGTGTGTGCACATGTGTGTTTGCGCACGTCTTAGTTAGTGTTAAATCCTCCTCTTCTGGCTTTGTGTAAACAGCATCTCATATTTGAAAGCTTCTTCTCACCACAGATTCTCCCTTATCGCAACATTCAGCCTTTAAACGCCACGTCACCATTCTCCAGCTACAATATAACAAAGCCCACTCCTTCACTGGCTGCCCATCTTTCTTTTCTTCTCTTCTCCTACTTTCTCCTTTTGTTGTGCCTCTCCCTCTCTGTTTGAGCCATCCTTTAAGAAAACCATATACATATAAGCCCCACAAAACCAACTGGTTAGAATGAAGGGTGATTGAAAAGGGCTTGAGACGTATTTCAATGCATTTTTGTTCTTATTTCCATTTAATAGCATGTATTATATCATAAATACTTAATGTTGTGATTTTTTTTTCCCTCATTTCTTGGACAGTTACTGGGCAGTTTTCTGGAAAAGAGCTTGTGCATTGCTAATATTTCTTCAGACACTTCCTGAAAAAGGCTTTGTAATTTGGTAATATATTTATACTCATAAGGGAAACTGAGAAAGTGTTAAGTTAGTCGAGTATGTACTCTCATTAACAGGTTCCAAACCTGCATTAATTCTACTTTTTTTTTTTACTTTTTTTATTGGTTTCTTGGCCCAACAAGCCACCTGAGTTAATATGGTAGTTAGTTAATATAAGTCCTGCTGTCTAGGGCTTAGTAGGTGGCATAAAAAGGTTTCATCAAAGCTGAAAAGGGCTGACAACAACTGGAAACAAGGCTGAAGAGAGCAGGGAAACTGTACCAAAATACTTATTTGCTGTCTTGCTTATTTCTCTGTTCTACCCTGATCTGAGGGGAAGTACAGAGTTGGTCTCTCTGAGTTTGTCGCTACAAACAACACCTTTCATCGACATAATAATCTCAAATTTATATGAAAATGTTGATCAAAATGGCTATAAGCGCAACCCTGATGTGGTAAAGCTTAGCTTGTTAGCATGTGCTCATCATGTCAACATCATTAACCTGTTAAATTCATACGCTGGCACGTCAAACATAGCAGCTTTCTTCCTGTGTGACAGATAAAATACGCTGGGGGATCCAGTCATTCTCCTTGTGTCTTTTTGTGTCCTCAGAAGATGTTCAACTAATATTAATCAGAAAATTGCCAGAAAATTATTAGGAAAATAAGGGACCCGTGAAATAGAGCGGTATGAAAATATATTAAAAAACAAAAACTTAAATGAAGGTTACATTTGCATGAAACACTTTCAAAACATGCTGCAGTAATATAATTGAAATACTGTGATAGAATTCGTAACCGAAGTTCACGCATTTTGCAACTCCGCATATATCCAGTAAGTGAACCTACTGTATGTTCCCCTAACAAAATAACGGAGCAGACCCCTTAGGGACTGTGTGTGATTCAGTGACAGAGTACGGCTGAGTCACAGCTCTGGAGGAAATGTTTGGGCAAGCAGAGGGGAGTACCTCACTCACTTCTACTACTCTTTGTGTGTCAGAGAGCAGCTGTCCCCTCAGGCCTGACTATCTGTGTGTGTTTGGGTGTTTGGGTGGGTGTGTAAAAGAGAGAGAGAGACAGGCGGCTAGGGCTCAATTTCGATGTGCCTCTCCTACTAACTTTAGGTATAATGAGCTGTAATGGCCACAGGGTCCAAGCTCTGTGTCTGTCTGCCTCTCACACAGAGCAGATGTTACCCCCTTTACTAGTTTTATGACCCCCTAGGAGGATAGAAAAAACAACATGCAATAGGGTCATTGTCTGACTGACATGCAGAGTACAACCCGGTAAGGGATCAGCACTCAATCAAACGTGCCTGCTTGTGTTCTAAGAAGACACTCATAAATAGAGCGAGCTGAAGGAGGCCAACAAAAACAGAAAAAGTGATAATTGGGTGCTGACAAGAAACTGGCGATACGAAAAGAAAACTCACCAGATAATGTAGCGGGGGGTGGATGGAGCGGCTGAGGAGAAAAATGGGTCAGAGCCTAAAGAACAGTGACAGCGTAAGGGGAATACAGGAAAGAATGCTTCAGAGATCCCTTTATTAAATGAATGAGCCTTTTTTTCCTCTCTCTCTCTCTCATTGTGACCTCTGTGTTATAGCACGGGACACACACACACTTACACTCAGACTGATGTTCCATTAGCAGGAGACCTCACAGCTTCGAACTGAAAAATCTCATAACAGCATCTGTAAGATCTCTCATATCCTCTCAGCCCTTTCCTCTATCCCACCTTATTTCTATTTTATCTCTCTTCGCAATTTCACAAGATTGGATGCGATGTGTTATGACAGGACTGCGTGAAAGCCTCTTTGATCGTATGGGATAGCGTGATGAAAGACGTTGAACTAATAGGTTCTCATTTAGAAAAGATTATAGATAAACTTGCTTTAATTCATATCTTTTTGATTTTTTTGAAATTTCACAATGAAGCAGTTTAAGTTATGTGGTTATATCATTAGAGTTTATTCTTCATCAGTGGCTTGTGATCCTCTTAATAAACAATTGTTAATGCATTTGTTTAAGGAGCCCATTCATTGTGCACCTTCAGGTCAGATGGGAAAACTTTGTATCTGGCCTGTTTTTGGTCCCCATTGACGCGGTGATGGTTTCTGTCCTTTTATGGGGATTGAGCTTGTAGTTATTACTGTAAAAAGGGAGTAGCATCTCTGGCATGACTGGTATTTACACAAGTTAGCTTTCATTTGCCTTCGTATGACTGCCAGTGAACACAAACAAAAAATGTGAAGGTAAAGACAGGCAAGGTTAAACGCACACAGGCTAAATTCACTACTGAATCAGCCCTCTAATACACAAAGATTTTGACCTCTGCATGGCTGCATTCATATAATTCCTCTAAAGAAATACGTTTGTGAAAAATATAAGACAGCTAATTGATTTGTCTGACTGTTGATGACTTGAGTTTATGAAAGGTCCTATGTTATGCTGATCCAGCAAACAGGCGGTTGTAAAAAGGTCTTGGAACGTGTTGCCCTTGTTGCATAGACGAATGTGATGTGTTAATGAAACATTTACTTGTTATGTCAAAATATATTCAGCATTATGAAAATCATTTTTGCTTCTGACCAAACTCTTGTCAGTGTCAAATATGACAGCACTGCAAACTGACAGCTGTCAGCTGTAGTTCAAATAACTGCCAGTCCACAGTAACCTACCATCCACACAAAGAATATATAATGTGCTGCCATGTTTCTAATTGTTTTTCTTCATCATCAACACCCCAAACATCCAAACTTGAGACTGAGTTTTGCTTTTCATAAAGAACTATTGAAATTATTTTGAAAATTATAAATGACTGGATTAAAAGTCAATAGTACATCTTTGATAGTTTGTTAAAGCCCTCCTCTGAAAAGCAATTATCCAATCATAACTTATGCACCACCACAAAGCACGGCAGGCTTGCCAAGTTTTGGATTTCATCCACATGCTGCAGTGTGCATTAGGCTCTAATAGCATTTAAAATGGTGCCTTAAAAGAGGTGTCTTGAAAGCATGTTTTTTTTTTTTCACAAGAGAAAGAGTTTAAGGAGGAGTACATTAAACATTGTGGTCATCTCCTTTAAGTATCTTGCTAAATAATGAGAGCACCGTAACTTCAGCAGCTCCATTCGCGTTTCTGTCAAGTTCACACTCGAGAGTTAGCTGCGGTCACTCAGCACGATGTCATATATGCAGCCATCTAGGGCATATTTAACATCCGTTTTACAAGGTTCTTCAACTTGATTAGCTATAATAAAAAACAACAGATTGCTAAAATATGATTGTGACATTTGCAATCACGATTTTAACAGCAAAGTTGACAGTTGCTGACTAGACTTGAGAAACACGCTTTTGTCGTTCTCTTGAATTTTGTGTGGTAAATCTGCCACCGTTATCATTAATAATAATAATTACAGGCAAGGCAGTGAAGCAGGGTTTAGCAAATGGCTGAAAAGGATTGTAAAAGTACAGTTGCAGTAGCAGCGGTAATTCAGTTTAGCAGCACGCCTTTGTGTTGAAGCAGTGTTCCTTTTGCTGTTTTTCCATAATTTTTCTCTACAATTTTGATGAGGCTACTAAAAGATTTCCGAAGCTGTGGTCATCACACAGCCGAATTTAGAGTGAATTACAGTAGTTACTGGCTTTCTTCATCAGGGAGCACAGTGCTGAAGTAAACATAAAATCCCTGTGCAGATTGTGGATTAAAAACAGAAACGACATGCCATACACAGCATTTTAGCAACATGTTGTCATAAATTCACAGGAGAAGGTCATATTGACAAACACAGCATTTTGATATTAGAATTTAATGAGTGCATAGTCATTTCTCTGGGTCTGAGGCATAACATCTCTTATTCCAGTATTACATAACACATAAATATTGCGAAGACACAGAAACAGACCGATGAAGGAGTGCTGCTCTGTATCTTGGACTCAGCGAGGTGTCAGGCTCATCTGATCCTGTGCATTTGTTGTATTATGGATGTACACCCCTGCTGTGGAACCAGATCCCACAACACGTCCTTCATCTCCAGTCTCACCCCTTTATTCGCTGTTAAAGAGGGCTCCCACGTGTCTCTTTTCCGGCTCCAAGGTGTGATCCTTACTCCTGCCCTTTTCTTTCTTCTTTTACTCGGCATCCTGTCCTTATTATCAGTACATGCTCTTGGGGATGGTGTGTAGATTTCAGTTTGTCACAGTTTGCTTTTCTGGTTGCTCGTGGTGTTTTGTTTGAAGACCTGCTTGATTTTACAGTCTCCTGAGAAAGTGTTGACTCCGTGTACTTCAGCAAGATTTTTGTTGCCGTGTGTGTGTGTGTGTGTGTGTGTGTGTGTGTGCTTTGCTTTACTGAAGTAAGAGTGGCAAGTATGCTATCTAGGCCCATATGAAGGCTACAAACAGAATAATAATCATCTATCTGTAGTAGTTTTTGCACCTCCTGTACAAGTTCATGAGGAATCGGTGTGCATGTGTGTCATGGGTCATGGGATAAGAGCACTGCCTCTTTGTGCTTCATCTTCGCTCTTTTCTTCCTTTACTTCTTTGTCTTCATCCTTTTTGCTGAGTCCTCCTACTTTAACCTCCTCTCTCCTCTAACCCAGTTTCCCATTTGAACCACTTCATCCTTCATTCTGACTCATCAATAGGTCTCACAGCGGAGAACAAAGAAGAGGAGGATGTGAATGAGCAGGATAATGGATAATAAGTATGAGAAAGACAGGTGTAGGCACAGTTTCTGTATTTATTCCATTTTTATTACTTCCTGACACCATACACCTGCATATGTTGTAGGCATCCTGGGTCACTAAGTGACGTATGCTTAGTGATGAGGCTGGACTCACATGAAGTGGAGCTGAAGATCGCCCACTCGCTCTGTTTCCCTCTCAGCAGTGCTCTCAGTTTCATAGAGTAATTAACAATAATTACCCTACTGGCTTTGCCAAATGGCCATTTGCTTGCACACACACACACACACACACACACGCATGCACACACGAAAGGCCATTACACACCAAAACGCAGTAACCACTTTAGCTGTGGCTGAACATTTGTTATGCACTGTTATGCATTAGTACTGTGAATGTCATACGCTAAGTGACCAAAAGTATATGGACATCCTGTCCATACACCACCATACCGCACGATAGGGTGGCAACGCCGTCTGATTCAGCAAATTCAGTTAGTTACAGATTAATGTATTTTAAGGTTTATCAGACAACAAAATGGTTTACAGTGATTGGTAACAAAGATGTACATGGTCATGGTTTGAGAAATTTGTAAACTTGGCAACTATTTTATTTGTTTAGTGTGAGGTTTGGAGTAGAAATATGCTATTCCTGTTACTAAGTAATCTATCAGGAATATGCACTTGCACATTTGTGTTTGACAAAAGCAGTGCCTTACCAGATGATGTTGAATTCCCAGAAAACATATTTGCTTGACAAACCTGCTTTGTTTTGCCCTTAGTGAGAGGGCTGTTTTTCTTAAAGCAGAGCTCATGTTGGAGTGCAGCCTTATGGTTTCTGGGTTTGGTGTGGGACGATCTTACTGGCCTGCACAAAGCTCTAACCGCAACCCCAAAGCAAATGCCTGCAGTGAAAGTTTCCGAAATCTTTTTGAACACCTTGCCTGCAAGACAGATGGTGTTATGGCAGTGGAGTAACACCCAGAGTTGTGGATTAAGATGTGTAGCAATCACATACAGTATAAAAGTTCATAAGCACTATACAAAAGTACCTGACAGCTTCCACTCTTCAGGCTTTCCACAAGACTTTGGAGTGTTTCTGTGGGAATCTTTGCCGATTCATGCAGTTGGGCAAAGGTGAGGTCAGGCACCAATTCATCCCAAAGGTGTTGGATGGAGGTCAGGGCTCTGTGTGGTCCAGTCATGTTCCTTCACACCAAACTCATCCTTAATGGATCTTACTTTGGGCACATTGTTGCCAGAATAGAAAATGTCTTAGTATACTGAATCATTAAGATTTCCCTTCACTGGAAGTAAGGGGCCCGTCCATGAATAAAGCCCCATAAAGAGGTGTGTCTGGATACTTTTGTATATATAGTGTACTTTGTTCGATTGTCCACTTGTTTTTGGGTGTGTAATTACTAGGGTCAGCCAACCACAATTGATTGAAATATATGTCAGAGAAAAGCTTCTTATACACCTTTGATATCTACTACTAATGTGATCAGCCAGCAGTTGTTGCCAGCAAAAGTTTGAGATTTATAATCTGTCTCTCAGTGGGGGGAAAAAAACAAAACAAAAACAGAGCCAGGAACATGATGCCTTTACACTTACACTTCACACTTAAAATAGGCTCATAAACATGCACAAGCAAATGCAGAGAAGCACAATGAAATGACATGTGTGTGGGTGAAGACGTGTGTGTGAGTGTGTGTGCTTATGTGAGCCAGAACATTTGTAGCAGTGAGAACATCCAGAGGGCAGTGTGAATCTCACCAGTTCATGCTGTCATCATCTTCTCCCGAGACTGCAGCCGCGAGAGCACAAACAAACCCTGCTATTTGGTTTGTTTGTTTCTGTAAGGAATCTCTTCTGCTTCTGCGACCCGCTGCACGAACACTGCAGAGAGATGTTAAAGTTTGACTGCATGCAAAATGTACAGCTCAGACTTCAGAAATGATCGTCTTTTTCTTTCCTGACGTATTTGTGAAATTTCTTTCCCTCCATTTTTTTGTGTCCTCGTGTCCCCCACACTTCTATCCCTGTGTGACTGGACTTAAAAGGCCAGCTTGGGGTATGACAACCGTCTTTCACTTCAGAGGACTGAGAGAGTAAGGGAAGATCTGGAATGGAGGGAGATGAAAGCAGAAATTGCAGATGAGGTAGAGCAGGAAGAGAGTAGTTTTAAAGATTTATGAAGGATTGACAGCTTCTGTGTCAGTTAAAAAAGCTCCAGCATAACACAGGCATGTTTTTCTTCACATCCACACGCGAGAACCTCCAGCTCAAAATGCGATTACCTGATTCATCAGTGAAAAATGTTTTAATCGTTAGCACTTTGAGATCCCATCCTCTATGAATGTGATCCAAATGAGGAAAATTACATTTAATCCTTCAAAAAGTCCTGAAATTATTTTTTTTTATTTTATAGTAATAAAGACTGGCTTATTGAGCTGCAGTGCAGTACACGGTTTCTGCAGTGGTGAAATGACAAACGTTTTGAAAATGTATTGAAAGGAGGCATTCCCATCAACCTCAATACACTCTCTCTGTCAGTTTTTTGAGTTTAGTGAGGGAAATTATATACATTTATTAAAACGTAATAAATATCTGTTATCTGTCATTTGTTGTCAAGAACAAATTTTAATGTCGGTGTTTACTCATTAGGTAACACATTAGTTACAGATGAGCCATTAAGATGTTGCAGCTGCACAGCTTTTGGCTTGGCAATGTAGCTCATTTAACACAAATTCATCCCAAGTTTTGTGTGTGTGTGTGTGTGTGTGTGTGTGTGTGTAAGCACAAAAAGTTGCTCCCATAACTGCTTTTTTTATATTTATATTGCAGTCAAACCGTGGTTTTTGGTTTAGGTAAGCAGCAGCAGTAGTAGCAGTAGTACAGGTCAAAGGATAAGGGTGCGGATATTCAAATTGTCCTTGCTGTGAGTAAATCCCATGAAATAACAAAACCAGTTTGTTGGCCTGGGCCAAAAAATCGCACAAATAGATACTATCATTTGGATAATTTTCTGAAACTGCTGGGTGCTGTTTTTTTTTTTTTTTGTTTTTTTATTAAACAGGAGTAAATGGCACTTTTGTTGGTATTTTCAGTGTGGACTGATGCACATTGGGTGTGTCAGTGAGTATTTACGGCAGCAAAATGTGGGATTGTGATTTGAAATAAACTGCAGAGGCCATGTTCACTGAAATGAAGAAACATGTTGGCCCATGTAATGGTATGGCTCACTGATGTGTTTGTACCTACTGTGTATGGCTGCACTACACCGGGTTTTGACTGAATTTTACAGTAGCATTTATTTTTGTCTTTTTCTGGCATTTGTTGACTATAAGAAAATTAGAAAATATAATCAGATTTGTATTTTAAAAGTAGCGTGTATGATTTAACAGTAGCATGTGTGCAGAATCCAGCTAACTGAAGATACTTCATTCACGCTTCCCTGTGGTTACCACTAAAAATGCGAAAGGCTTTCTCTACAGACAGTGTTTGATTTGTCCTCTCTGGGCTGCTATAGAAACATGGCAGGCCCGCTCCCTCTGTAGATATAAAAGGCTCATTGTAAGATAACAAAAACCCAACAATTCTTTGTTTCAGATGATTATACACTAATGAGAACATAATTCTGAATGTTGTATTTAATTTCTGCCCCTAAATCCCCCTAAATCCTACACACAGGACCTTTAAGACCTTTACAGTGGTTGTAATTAGGCATACTGCAGTTTTGGTTAAGGTAGAACAAGTCAATACAATGTCCTCACAAGTGATGAAAGTGAGTGTGTGTCTATGTGTTTGTGTTTGTGCCCGAGAATGCCATCTCATGCTGTTCCTAATCCTTTCCAGATTGAGGTCAGTGACGCTATTGCAGGATCTCGGTGTGTTTACAACCTCAGCCCCCGACCCTTGGAAATGCTTAGATTGGCTGGTGTTGTCTGATTGGTTGTTTTGCCCAGACATGTCTGTGGGAGTAGGGATGTGATTGGCCTAGAGGACTTGAGATGAAGTCAAAGTGTTAAATACCTCCACGAGAAGCCGTCCGAGGGACGTGAAGAATCAGCTCGCTGTTTTCGCATGTGTTCCACCGGGAGGATGCCGGGGGGATGGGGACTGGGGTGCGGTTGTTATAGTAACTACAGGCTGTTCTCAGAGGCCTTCAGCGTCATGTGGGAGGGTTGCCATGGCAATGGCAGGTTGTAGCGTAGGTGTGTTGTTGTGGTAACAGTGTGTCTATGCTGAGCTGCCGTTCACTCAGCGTTGACTGGAGAGTTGAAGTGAGAGAACTTGGCAACAGCAGGTCTTTTATTGAGCGGAATCAGACTTTTGAGATGCTTGTGAAAATGATATTCTGTCTTCCTCCGACAGAACACCTAACAGTATTTTCAGGTACACATAATCACTACATGCCAGTTGTTTGCAAATTCAAATTGAAACTGATCAAACCGGTTCATTAATTTCAATTCACCGATGCCACTGCTCGTATCCGTAAAACATCACCTACCAGACTTGTTTATTTCTGAGTACTCATTTGTTTGGACAATCATTTGTGCTCAAAGAGACAGTTCAATCCAAAATCAAAATGCACATCTGTCCTGACCTGACCCTGTAGTGCTATTTATCCATCTGGATTGTTTTTGTGTGTTACAGAGTTTTGGAATTAATTGAATAATTCCTACATTTAAAAAAATGTTCACAGCAAGGTCTGTGGATTATCTTGAGTAACTGGGCCATGATTTCTGGAAAAGGGGCATTGCTGTTGGGTTTTTTACTGCTTTGAGCACCACAGGCAAAGTGCTATCTAGCTGCATTAAAGATAGACATCTTTACAGCTGATATCTCCAAAAAGGGAAAATATGTTCTTTTTTTTTAAATTTTGGGCTGAACTAGCTCTTTAAAAACATATGATCACAATATGATTCCTCTGAAAGTAAGTAAATGATAATAATTAAGAATTATCAGCCAAAAGTTGCAACCATCAGCAGGAACAGATTGTGGAGCATAAGCCTGTAATAAAGTATCTAAATGTAAACACTAATACAGGCCTACTTGCGTTCCCATGTCAGTCATTTTATCATACAACCAAGAAACAAATATATCAGCAGAATAGTTTTATTGCTACCCTTGGCTACCATTGGCCTCCCTTGCTGTTTGGCTGTTTATGAAGCACTCAGGATAATGGAGAAGTGGATTAGAGGACAGATTCCAGTCAGACCCCGTCAGTATTTTCAAGATGGTTTCAAACTAACAGAGGAAACTGTTAATTTTTGTGTGGTCTTACTGTCTGCATCTCCGTAATGCTGAATACCCCCCATCCTTTTCCTGCCACTTCTGTTTTATCGTTGTTTTCTTTCTATGAGCGTCTTGTTAAACTCCAGTAACTCCAGATGTCAAGCCTCTTTTCTCCGCCTCCTCTATCTTTTTTTTCTCAGATCTCTCTGCCTTTGTTCCTTCTATGTGTTTCATTTCATTAGCGGTGTCGGTGTCTCTGTTCTCACAGTCCCCAACTCTAAATTTTACTTGCTTGAGTGACTGTTGGAACAAAGCTTTTTTTTCCTTGCATCCTGGAAAGAACATAGCATTTGGCTCCTGAAGATCACCAATATAAAAAGCGCACCTGCAAAACCCATTTGATGACCCCAAATATTAAGAATAAATTTGTTTTTCTATTGTATTGACAAAAAAATGATGTAGTCAGGGAGTCACACAGAGCATCCACCTGATGGTGTCTATTCAGGTGGATGCTCTACACACACACACACACACACACACACACACACACACACACACACAGATACTCAGCTACTCTTTCCACTGTTCCAAACATTTGATGTGTTTGTACTGAGGGGTTTTTACTGCATTATTTTTGGCAAAAAAAGCATAAAAGGAATCAATAGAAACCTATTTCTTCAATTCTGAGAGATTATTTTCTTAGATAATAATTATTTTATGTTTAAACAATATTTTGGGTCGCCCCTGTCATCCCAATGCCCCTGGAATCATCTTAGCCCCTGTGCCCTTATGGTGCCTCTGTATTTAGTGTCATTGCAGGTGACTTGAGGAGAAGACAGACCTCAAACATGCTGATTTGTCGTCCTCACAATGACAATCCCACAAGAGTCTGAATAGTCAAACATCTTGACAAAGCCCTCCACGAGCATAAACCCCTGCAAAGCACTTCCATTGTCAGGCTTTTAAGAAAGGGCTCACGGTCACCACATGGAAATGCAAGCCGGCGTCTCGCTGCTTTGTTCCGTTCAGTGCTGTCGATACCCAGCCCGGCTTAAATGGTTGACTGCCGTCCTGCTGTGAACAGTGACGTCTTTGTATATTCTGTCTCTTAGATGGGCTGTACGTAAGCAGATGTGCACACACACGTGTTTGTGTGTGTGGTTACACCATCCATATGCTTGCAGCCTCAGCTCACTGAGGTCTCGCGTGACATGAAATGTTGGGGGGGACAAACGCGCAGCCACACGCATCCAAACCCGCCAGAAAGAGATAACACTGTGTATGCTGGAACTACATTATTTTTATAATGACCTTATGACCTTTTTTATTTTTGTTTGTCATTAATGCATGATGTTCAGTCCAGTGTGTGTGTCAGTCTCTCTTTGGCACGTACTCATATACAGCGGTGGTGTAGTACATTTCCAAAAATACTTCTTTAGCGCCTTTTAGAAGCTATAAGTGTTTATTTTCGTCGATGTGTGGAGTGTTTCCAGCCTGCCTTCTGAAATTATCACATCTTGATGTCTCTGTTGCTTCTCTGCACTTGACTGTCCCCTTTTCCCAGCTCTGCTGTTTTCATTCCATCTGGCTTTGAGTCTGTCCACTGTTCTCGATTGTGTTGTAGATGGACGGGCTGGGATGAATTCATTACAGCAATTTTAACTTGATGTTTGTATATTTAGTATGTGATCAAAATATGTTTGAAAGTTTAGCGAGAGGAAGTGCGGCTGTAAGATGCCCACTGTAGAGCTGTTGTGTTTGTCACAGTAAACTACACAGGATAAAATCAGCCTGAAAGAAGTGCTGGAGGCGTCTCTAGATGTATGAGATTGAGAAAATGCCATCATCGCACAATGACATGTGAGAGCCATGTATGGAAGAGGAAATAGAGGGCAGTCACCTGCATTAACACCTTTTGCTGACACTGGGGAGTAAATCAGATTTCACCAGCTTAGAGCAAAATGCCAGTTTATTTTCACTTCCATAATAGAAGACATAAACAAACATTTTCTTGTGAAAAGTCCTGCACATTTAACAATAACAATTGCATGGTATTTCTCACAGACAGGTAGAGGATACGTCCGGTGTTTAAGAGACCAGATAATGCGTTTCTAAAATGAGAAATTCTAACCTGCTCTGACATCCCGAACAGCGTCCACATATTCCAACTCTAAGTGCTAATTTTCTATCCTTTTTCTTTATTTTTGCAGTCATCGCTGACTCGCTGACCGTGACAGCTCCAGCGCAGACTCTGTCTAAGGTGGAAGGTGACACGCTACAGCTCACCTGCGAGGTGGCTCGGACCACAATGCAGCACACTCATTTATCGGTGGGTTGGTACCTGCGGTCCCCAGAGGACGCCGCCGCCCCACCTCAGGAGCTGGTCACCCTGTCCAGAGACTTTGTTCTGCGCTCCGGGGGGCCGTACCGGCAGAGGATGGCAGCGGGGGACCTGCGGCTGGATAAAACCAGCGCTACAGCTTATAGGCTGACCATACACAAGCTGCAGCCAGTGGACCAGGGCCTGCTTTACTGCCAGGCTGCCGAGTGGATTCAGGACACAGACGGCAACTGGTTTGCCATGACCCGCAAGCAGAGCGACAAGACTCAGCTCCGCATTCAGCCCACAGGTGAGTGAGGGGAAGAGATTTTGTGTAAAAGAGGAGGGAGGGGGGTGGAGAGTGAAGATGCCAGTGTGCCCCCTCCCACCTGCACCCTGCATTCTTTTGACAGACACATACTTGCGTATGTGGGCTGGCTTCCTCTGATTGCTGATCAGTATCTAACACTAAGCTCATTAGCTTACTAAAAAGAGCTTAACTAAACCTCCACAGACTCCCCACTTTTGTATTTGTGTCTGTTTGACGAGCAACATTACGACGAGCATGGGTGTTTGACACAGGAGGCCGATGGATTCCACATGTACAATCTCCCAGGCAACAGGTGACCCAGGGATCAGAAGCCAAAAATGTTCCTCTTTGCCAACAATTGCACCAGTCTAGTCTGTGCTTGAGTGGGAGAAACCATGTTAACATAGTGCGGCTGCCGACTCTAAGGGAGGAGATTGTCTACTGGAAGGGAGGGAAGAAGTTACCCTCCGGAGGAGGAAGAGGAAACAGGATGGAGGGATGACAGGGAGACATGGGGTTGAGAAAGTAACAAGGGGTGCGTGATTGAAGCCTGTGGGAGAAACAAAGAGTGCACTTGGGTGGCTGATAGAGGAGAAGGCCTCATATGATAATGATCTAATAAGCTGTCTGCCTTTAGACTTCATGGACCAGAAACAAAGACGGCTTTACGAGTCCTCGCATGTTCTTGTAACCTCCCACCCGACTCGACCCCATCTCGCTCACTTTGCTGTGAACCACAGCTATAAAGAATCTCTTTGTATGCGTCCAAGAAAGGGCCACGGAGATGGGTGATAAACTGCTTTGACATTAGCTCAATTACCAAGGCAGCACGCAGTGGTGAGCGTCCCATGCCAGTAAATCATTTCAAAGTGGAGTCGTTTTGCCGTTTCTCCATTAAGCATCAGATCCGCTCTGGACCAATAGAAGTTGATTGTGCCCCAGATAGTGCTGGGTGGATGAAAAGGAGAGTGAGAACTCAGATGTAAAGCAGGTTTGTCAGATGTGTTCCTGCTACTTCAGGGAGGAGACAAAAGGCACAAAGAGCTCCCCTCTCAGCACCCTTCGTCACTCTCTGTCTTCTCTGTAATCTATAATGGATGGAGGTGTTGTTGCGTGACAAAGAGAATACAGCAGAGTTGTGGGAGGCTCTAGGTGTGAGTGCCCGATATGAGTACGTACGTGAATTCATTTTGATTTCTTCTTTTGTACTTACTTATTGCATGGTGAGGGCCCAACTTGCATACCTTCAGGCTCAACTTGTGTATTTGATGTTGCACCTGTCCATGTGGAGATTTGACACAGAGAGAGGATGTGAGAGGGAGAGAGAAATTTTGGAAGGAGAGGGAGCAGCTCTTCCATTAGCCTCCTATTATAAAAGACGGAGTGCGTCTCGAGACAGCCCCATCACTAGCTAATCACCCACAGCTTCAGCATCAGAGAGAGGAGCACCGGACAGAATCCTAATGTACCTTTCGACATCACTTTTCACCATCTCTCTCTCTCCCTTTCTTCCTCTCTCTTTTCTCCCACCTTCTCCCTTGCTCTCACATCACCTCTCCTTTTCTGCAGTCATGTCTCAACACTGCACTTTTTTCATCTTCCTCAGTTTTGCTCCATCACCCACTTCCTCCACACTTCTACTGCTATTTGCACTTAATACTTTTTTCTAATTGGCTCGAAACGCTAACACATGCCGGACCTGTGAGTCTGTTTTCCATCCCAAGTCTTTGCATCCTCTCAGGCGAGCTCTTCCAGTAAAACACCGTCCTAATAGAGCTCCATGCTGAGTGGAGACAGACTCTTGACAAAGCAGGTCACGGCCCTTTTAGCTTTGCTCCTCTTCCCTCACAGTTAATCACGTTCAAATGTCATAACACAATGTCTTCTTACTCTTTTAACATGTGTGGCCCTTCCTCTATACCTCTATGCCATCACATGCAAGTAAATTGCTGCTCCAAAATATGAATATTTCCCTCATCCATTTTCCTTATGATTATTTTGTTGATGATAAGTTTAGTCTCATTTAGCCTGTAAAATGTCACATGTTGTGGAAACATACAAACCAAAGGAGACACCCAGTTCACAATACAAAGATATTAAATTTACAGCGATCTAGAAACTTTATGTGTAAACAATATCCCTCTCCCTCCCACCATAATGTTCCCCTGCATAACGAGCTCTATACCAACAGCAGGCTTTGAACTTTTCCACATGAGTGTGTTTCTCAGGAAGCCTGTTTAAAGTCTTTGTAATTACAGCTCGGGGCTACCACCTCAGTGAGAGGCAAAGCAGCCGTCTCTGATACATACCGTACTCATCCATGTGGAAATTAATACAGCAAATAAAACTGAACACACAGTCACACGCGCACATACAAACACAGCCGCACATGCGCAGACAACAAGCATAATGTGGCTCGAGCTAGCAGTGTTTACTTTCTGTTGTGGCTCATAGTGTGCAGGAGGAAGAGGAGGAGGAGGAGAGCGCCTGACTCTGTTTCAGACTGCTGAAGAGAATTTTAATTAGATGTGTTTTTATTGCAGGGGTGAAACCATGGGAGAGAGACAGAGCAGAGCTCTCTGAAAGATCAGCATTTTGCCGGAGCGATGCACCCTGTGACCTCAAGCTTCTCTCTCTCTCTCTTCAGCATTAAAACAATGTTATTGTTTACTGCCACGCCCACCTTTGACCACTTGAAACCTCACCTATGTCGTTCGCCCCCTCAGTCCTCTCACTCGCTCTCTCTTTTAACATTCAGGTTCAGCGTCCCACACAGTGGATATTAAGAAAACATGGCAGTTTCATGCAGTTCATTTGTAGTCCATATTTAAACATCAGTCATGTTTTAGACATCAGAAACAAGTTGTTTGGAAATGTAAGAAATGTCACCTTCCTGGAGAGATCTCTCTCTCTCTCTCTCTGTCTCTCTGTCTCTCTCACACCTACGCTCTTTCAGTTCTGCTGCTTTATTTAAAATCTAGTGCTGTATTCAAGGGTTTTGTACTTTTACCAGTATTGGATAAAATTCTTTTCTTACTAAGCCACAGTGATGTGCAACATTTAAAGGGGATTTTCTTTTTTGTTTCATATATCACAGAATTGTGTCACTGAGTGTTTCGCATGCAGTAAAATATACAACATTATCAGCCTCCTGAGCACATTTCCGATTGTTCTGCTAAAACCTTTATTTTCCCCTCTGTCCCCCTGTCCCCACTCAGATCGGGACTTCAGCATCCAGGTGAGCACGGAGCGACGGTCCTTCACGGCCGGTGAGCCGCTGGAGCTTCGCTGCACTGTCGAGGCGCAGAACGTGCCAGAGCGTTTCTTCTTGGTGTCGTGGGTCTTCAGCAGCTCACCGGTGGCCGTGGTGGACCCCAGTGCCGTGCCTGTCCTGGGCCCCGATTATGTCGCCCGTGAGGCAGCTGGCCAAATGACTGTGCGTAAAGAGAGCCCCAACGTGCACCTGCTCAAGCTGCAGCACCTGCGCCCGGAAGATGCTGGGAAATACATCTGCCGTGTGACAGAGCGGGAGAAGACACCCACGGGAGACTTCATCGACCGCAGCAAGAGGTCTCGCAATGTCCAGATCACAGTCCAGCCGCTCAGTGAGTAATAATCTGTTCGTGAAGCTACTAGCTTAGTTGTCCTTCGTTGTCAATTACACTAAGAATGATGAGCTTTCCATAATAACAGCTTTATCGTCATGTGGGTAGCATGGGATGTCATGCTGTGCTCCTCTCCAGCTTCTCTGTCTCTCTTCGTCCTTCTGTTTCCTCTCTCCCTCTCTCGCCAAGGTGGCCTATAAGAGATAGCTGCACAGCCTCTATTGTTAGCTGTGAGTAAGAGGAGAAAGGATAATGCTACTCTTATTCCTGATATATTTTCTGTTTGAGTGGATTGCTAAGGATTGGTAATGCAGCATTATGGTCCTTCCTATTCCCTTGGCTTAGCTGGGAGGGAGGGTAACACTATAGTAGCATAATGGAGAGCAGAAGAGTCCAAACTCAAGGAGGCTGAGCTAACAGCCATGAAATTAAAGCGTAGAGAAAGAAAAGAAGAAGAGAAAGGCCCCTAGCTCTCAAGGGCCCTCTAAGTGGTTCCCCAGGCTAAATTAATGTGGTCTGCTGGGACTGGACCTCTTTAGTGGCTTTAAACAGGGCTGGTCTGTGACGGCTGTGTCAGGTTTGTAGGTGGATGAGTGATGCAAATTTACAGTCAGACTTTTAAAACCCTGCTCACAATCCTTTCATCAGTCATTGAGATTACTCTTCATCTCAGAGACAGGAGGAAAACGCCCCTCCGTCAGTTTGGGTCATTTGCTTCATGCCTCCATGTCTTTTAGGACTGGAGCTGTATGTAGACAGCTGCTGCCAGCATAATAAAACATAATAACCGCAGAGTAGTATCTCCTCTCAAGCAGCCAATGCTACCTTATCCTCGCCACTCTGCACCCTCTGCTCAATCAGCCCAAAACAATGGCCTTGAGTCTGCAGCGGTCACCAGGGAACCTCTCTGTATGGGATGTTTTGTTTTTCCAACAAAAGACCTTAATGCCCCATAAAGGATGTTTATAGGGTTTACACAGGATAATGGCCACAGTTATTGGCAGAGAACCTCCATGAAACACAAGATCCGTGGTCAGGTGGACATGTATTTTGTGCGCAAACTGTCGCAAACAGGCCTTCTGTTACCTGCAAACACACACGCACACACACACACAATTTCTAGATGTGCTTCATCACTCTAATTGGGGGAATTGGGTGAGAGTTGGTAATAGGGTGTGACAGAGGTTAAAGTTGATGAGTCAGAGGCGGGAGAGGTGACAGCAAAGGAAAAACGGAGGTAAGCACTTCTGACAAATCAGTGTTGATGGATGAGTTTACCTTTGCAATGGGAAAGGGAGAGAGAGCTTCTACGCCACACTGAGTCTGTAACATACAGACAGAAAGGACGAGTGCAAGGGGAGGGGAAAAAAGAGAGATGATGAAGGTAAAATGCATTTAGTAGTTCTATAAACAAAGAAGAAGAAGCTGGTGTGGAAAATGTGAACATTAATAAAGTGGAAGGAAAAAGGAAAATTGGAGAAATCTAAAAAATGAGGGTGTGTGTCTATCTACAGGTTTAACTGTCTAAAAGTCCTTGCTTTAACAACATCAGTGTGAAAAAAGTGATAGGATTCAATACTGGCTGTAGCTGGGTATGGACAAAAAAAAAAAATATGGCACTGTTACAATGAAATAGAGAAAGGAAGAGGGAAAGGATGAAAGGTTTTCCCTTTGTTCATTTCAATGTGATAGCAGCGAGCAGTGAGTTTATTCCATATTCACAGAGAGCTCGCGCTTATTAGGCGTGCTGGCGAGCTGAGAGGGAAGCAGCAGAGCTTGGCCTGAGGGGAGCTGGAAAAAACGAAAAAAAAGAAAAGTGAGCCACACCCCACGAGACAGCAGCAGTGGCCCCCGCAGAGCTAAGAGAGCTTTCAGGTCAACCACAGCTCCATGATGTTTGATGGACGTTGAAGTGATGAGAGTCGAGATAAAGCAGAAAAACAGAGCCGAAGAGCCAGTAAAGACTTTTATCTTTCCCCTCTTCTGAAGTGCCGCTGTGTCTTCTGATCTGAGTCCTATTTCCTGTTCCCGCGTGGACTTGGTCAACAAGCCACACGGGGTTCAGAAAGAGACTCGCACACAAACTCACAACGGTCTCTTCTTCTGGCTGACTATGAGGTGCCTGAGGCCGGTTACCAAACCGCACCACCGTCTTCTCTTATACACACACACACACGCACACACACACTCACACACGCACAGCACTTTCACAGGACTGTGTTATACTCCCGAGAACAGGCTCAGCGAATTGTTTTATTGCTCCTGGCCTCCTGTACTCTGTGAATGCTTCAGCTGAAAGTGTGATTCCTATTGTCTCTGGTATTGAGCAGGATTTTGAGAAACTTTCTCTCTCTGTGTCTATTACGTGTCCTATGTAGCCTCACACTCACCTTCCTGTCTCTCTTACTCTTTTGTCTTCCATCTCAGAGAGCAACATCACAGTGGTATTGTCCAGTAACTCCTCGGAGGTCCTAGAGGGCGATGTGATCCAGTTGACCTGCTCGGTCCACTCCACTACAGGGCCCCTATCTGTTCTCTGGCAGTGGACAGACAAGCAGGCAACCGGACCGGCCCAGGAGGTGGCCTCTGTAGATCGGGATGGCACTGTGTGGCACAGTGCGGCCTACAGAGAGCGCTCCAGCTATGGGGAGATCCGTGTGGAGAAGGTGCGGGGCGACGCATTCTCTCTGTCGCTGTATAATGCCTTGCCCGGGGACGAGGGCCAGTATCGCTGCACAGCCACTGAGTGGCTTCAAACCGGCTCTGAACTGGAGCAAAACTGGGAGAAGATCGGAGAGAAGTCAGCTACCAAGACAATCACCGTCAAGACTGTTGGTAAGTTACTGCAGCCCAGTCTGACCTCAGTGTAGTGTATATTCTGATCCTGGAGAGTGGAGGGTGCAGCCCCTTCTGCTGACCAGAGTGCAACTTAGTGGAAATATCATTTTACCTTTTTAGATGATTTCTGATCAAAATTGTTTTCAGAGCTTTTGTTTGCTTGTGGCTGCATTATTTTGTTGTGTTTCAAGCATGAAAAATATGGTAAATTTGAGAGTTAAACATATACAGTATGTGATTTTCTGATTAAGTGATATGACTGCGTGCCTTCATCCCAGTTTAAAGTTCAGAGGGCAAATTAATTATCCAGAACATAACATAAAATAGCTTATTTCTTCACTTTAAATAGTCCAAAACCAATGACAAAATATGCCGTAGGTAAATTGTAAAGAAGTATTTTCTTGTTTTGTTGAAACTTAAAGTCAGTGCAGACACTAACCCAGCATCGGTCCATGGAGGTAAAGAGATATGTGTGATGTGTTTTTGCATTTCAGTTCTGCAGTTTTGAGCAGCAGCACAGCTTGTCGCAGGTTTAAACTTCCTTTATTGTATGGATCATATTGTTTATCCTGCTGTAATATTATTTCCGTGCAAGGTTCAGATTTAACTACAGAAATTGTATTACATCTGCCTCCACCCCTATTGGAAATCCTTTCCTGTGTGCACGGTAAGACATGTAAACCCTCCTACAAGACGGCGTGTCTGCACACGTGCACACCAACTTAAAGAGGGGCATATGGTCTGTGATTTGCTAAAGACTGATGAATGGCACAGGCAGGACATGCAGTCCACAGAGTAGAATACACCATGGTTTATTCATGCACCGCTCAAGGGAAGGAGCTATTATGACACGCACACACACACACTCACCACCTGCCACATGTCACGAGCAATGCTACCGTGACACCCATCATACACATGCACACACATTCACACACGACCTTATGGATTAACCAGAATTATTAGAATGGAAATGCAGCGGCAATGTGTTTCACAGTCTGTGGGTCTCCTCTGTCGGTGCTGAGTTAAACTGAACATCCTCGGTACAGGCTGAGGAAGCCACTGGAGCGGAGCAGTGAGGAGCTGGCAGGCCAGGAGCACACGCACACATACACGCACGCGCGCACACACACACACACACACTTACATATACACTTACACACACAGCAAACGGATTAGCTCCCTGCAGCAGCACACAGCAGTGCTGCAGAGAAGAGATGTCAGTTTTTAAGTGGCCATTTGTTAAGTTCGGGCAACAACAGAGACATTAGTTTTAGGAACAAGGGACACATTATGCAAATAAGGGAAAAGAAGTCCGAAGTTGCTCGTCTCTTTTCCATTACACTCCTTGACATCTCCTCTCCCTCTCCTCCATGCTTGTTGATCAAAGGATTTTCTGAATGTGCACTGTTGTGTGACGGTCAGTGTGCGTCTCAGATTTGTTTTGGACTTCATTTTTCTCACTTTAGCTTCCAACTTCAGTTTAAATGGACCTGCCATGCAGATAGAGCATTTTTTTTCCTTCTCAGTTTTATTCTGTTCTCACTCTCTTGTATCACTTCTTTGGTCCTTGCAATCTAATCAATAAAAAAAGAAAGATGAGTCTTGCTTCAGTTTCCTTCTGAGCTCAGAGGCTTCACACTTGCATGTCCTCTGAGTGAACCTGCCTGCAGACTGAAGCAAGATATTATATGTGGTCACTGTACCTTAATTTAGTTCATAGCCTCTTCCTTTATGGAGTCCCTGTGCTTTCTGACAAGGCCTGGAGGGGACGGGAGAGGGATGTCCTCTGGGAGCCTCGTTGTCTTTCCAACTGATTGGCTTAAGGGGCCCTCAGGGTGTCTGCAGTGGCAAGTGTCTATAAGTGAGAAGCCTATGCAGACACAGACCGCGTCTCCCACTTAACCACACACACATTTCGTACACTGAACAGAACATACTCATTCATGTTTATTCACACAAACAAAAAGATGAGGTTGTATGGGAAAACGTATTGGCATGAAATCCTCTTTTCTGTCACACAGACAGGCAGTCAGTGAGGGGGACATGGATGGATGGATGGGGGAGGGGGGTTGAGAGTGAGAGGGGAGAGTTATTGTCTATTAGAGAATTATGGCCCCAGGCCGCTGCCCCAGCAGTAGCCGACTGTGGACAGAAAGCCATTGATTACACACCCTGAAGGACAGCGGGTGTAATGGCTGTCAGAGGACGAGAGAGAGTGAGGGACAAGGAAAGTCTCAAGGAAATGAACACTCTGATCTGACAAAAATCAGACTTTAACATCTCTCCGTTACACCTCCCTCTTTCCATTTTTAACTGTGTCTTTCTCATATTCGAGCTCAATCATTCATGTTCATTGAAATACCCTGAAATAGGTGCAGCAGGGCCAAGTTATTTAAGGGCCATGGAGGGAAAAAAAGGGATTTTTCTTTATCTCGTCTATCTCTCCCTCTTCCTCTCTTGACGCTCTTGCTTTCCAGTGTGGATGTACCTTGGCAATAATATATTGAGTTGGATGAACGTTTTTAGCTTAATGAGGATAGTTTAGACTTGGCAAGGAGTTGGGCGTGGATCGAACATCGACGCTTAGAGGAAATCTCTCCCCTGGGTTTTCTTTGTTGCATCATTTTGAAGCACACTTTCACAGTCAAGCACAGAAACTCGTGCTTACACACAAGCCCAGCCTAGTACACACATATACATGCGTAAGATAAATGGCAGTCTTTTGGCCATAGTGTTGGAGGAAAAATCTTTTGGAGACTGAGAACTGTTTACCATGAAGTCAGTGGACTTGAAGTAAATACTCTCTGTATTTTGTTCCAGCAGGGGGCTTTGGTAGCCATGCTTAAAAGGTTGTTTCCTGGAAAATAATTATGAACTTCTTACGTTATTTTCTAGCTTTAAGCTTTTAGAGAACAGAGTCTATCACACTGGCTGTGTGCTATTACATGCAATCAGCAGTACCCTTATGTTTGAAGGGTTCATTTGACAAGTTGATGTTCCAAGATGACCTTACATCCTCTCTCCTTTTCTCCGCCATTTAGAGTCCTCCTTCATGGTGTCAGCCTCATCGCGGACGCCATCCGTTACGTTCGGAGACTCCTTTGACCTCCTGTGCCTGGTCAAACCTCGTCACAACCCTCGTGTCCCCACTTCTGTCACCTGGCGCTTCATGCCAGCCGGCACAGAAACTGATGACGAGGGTCAGGGAGAATTCAAAGACCTGGTGACTTTCACCCGCGAGGGCACACTGCAGTGGGGGGAGCAGCTTCTGGGGCTGGGTACCCGCACCACTGTGGACCGCTCCCACTCCAACACCAACTTCCGGTTGTCAGTGACCCGGGCAGGGCGTCGCGAGGCCGGCAAGTACCAGTGCACCGCCATCCTGTGGAGGAGGAACTACGACAACAGCTGGAGCAGAGTGGCCAACCGCACTTCTAACCTGCTCGGCATCAGTGTCCTACAGCCAGGTAAAGCTGCATCGCTGCTTGCCAGGCAGACACACACCTAATTGGAACAGACACCGACCAGCACACAAACAGGGATAAACACAGATTCAGACACACAGTCCTACATACACATCAAGTGAATTCAGCAGAGCTTAGAGGATTTCTGCCCGCTCTAATTGCTCTTAGTCTCTGGTTTAGCCACTAATTGGAGTGTGTGTGGATATGTGTGTGTGTGTGTGTGTGTGTGCAGGGCAGGATGGGGTCTCCTAATGGAGCACAGTGAATGGATAGCTAAATATCCCATAGGAAGAGAAAATGGAGTGAAAGAGGTAGAAGAGGGAAGCAAAGGATGGAAACAGAGTGATAAAGGGAGTGAGTGATCTGTCCTTGAACCTTTTTCCTCAGTGGAGGCATTAAACTGTCTATGCTGCCTTCATTGGTCCTCTGTGCTCCACACACACACACACACACACACACACACACACACACACACACACACACACACAAAAAAAAAAGCCAGTCAGACACAGCCCAATTAGTGGCTGCACACAAACAACAAACACACACAGACACACAAAACACACATTGGCCCAATTTAGCCGAGTCTGGTTTGCCTCTACAGTATGATACTTCATTTATTCAGGTGAAGGTGCCCGCGGCAAATATTCATCTTGCTGATTAAAAAAAAAAACAAAAAACACCCACCGTCGGTCTTTTAAAGCTGTCTGGCGAAGCATTATGGTACCTGAAGTACCAATTGGGTCCAGATTTGGCAGGCTGAATATTAGCAAGGAATGTGGGTGGCACAAGATATATGCGAGGTTGTGCTGTTGCCTACCTGCAGATCTCTTCCCCTGCTCAGGTGAGGATAAGGAAGTTGCTGTACTGAGTTCAGAGGCAGACGGTGGTGGTCAATTATGCTTTCAAAGTGGACTGTAGTTGTATGTACAGTATAGTCTCTTGTTCCCTCCTGCTATTAATTCATATACACACACACACACACACAAATGTAAAGTGATATAAACAGACTCACACACACACTTACAAAAGCACGGCAGCTCGGTGACAGAGCTTCACTTGCTTCTCTGAATGTGCTCTGACCTTAAGCATTCATGCAGAACACAGCATCCATGGGCCCTTCAGGAGCTATTTGGAAATCCACTTATCATCCAGGAAATCCACTTCTCACCCACCGTAGTTTGAATTGTTTACTTTTAACCAGAAAAATCTTAACCACACGCACAGACATTTTGCAGGGGAATAAATGCTGGGTCCTCCTCCCACTCCATTTTCTAGCAGCATCTCAATGGTAAAGTGATCAGTTACCTTGGTAATGCCATCAGTAACCGTGACGATGTGATCGCTCGCAGACTGAAAGCCCATCAGTAACCATAACTATGCGATCACTCTGTGTGTAAGGGCACATATCACAGGGGAAGGCGGGTGAGTAATTCCTTTATCTCATTGGTGGCTGAGGCCTGGCTCAGTCCCTGGTCATGCTGCGTTCGTCTCCTCCACCTCCTGTCTTTTTTTTTGGGAGGGGGGGTTATGCAGTCAGACCTTCATTTAGACTGATGATTCATTTGTCAGAATGTAGGACGTCTCTCTCTGCCTCACGCCTCTCCTCCCCATCTGCTTTTTTCTCTTTGCTCTTCCTAAATGTTAACCACTCCTGGCTAAATGGGCCAGCGTTTTCAGTCCCTTTCTCAAAGAAGTGGGATAAAAGGCGAGTGTGTGTAATGAGGTGTGAGCAAACGTAGCAGCTGACCAGATTCATAATTGAGGGACTTTAAATCATGCTTACATAGGTGCTTGCTCAATATGTATGAGCTGCCTCACCAGCATTGTGTGTACACATACATCTTGCATGAATGCCCTTGCAGAACCGTGGTTCTTGCGATGTCTCTGAGAGCTTTCATATGCTGAAGATTTATAGAAGTCTATGGACACAACAGCACAACTGTTTCTTCTAGCTTTCTTATAGTCCATCACACCACCATCCTGTATTCAGAGGAAAGACGCATGTGTGCCTAACATAAGAGGGTTTGCAAATGCGGAATGATGCTCCTCATTAAATCATTGTAGAACTTCAAAAGCAGAGAGTGAAATGTAGCATCCGAAATGGCATCCTTGATCCAGCATCCATGCATCTTAGATCAGCAGAAGCCCAATGTTGCATGTAGATTAAAGCTGGACCAAACCCACACAGAAGCAGCCAGTCGGACAGCATGACGTTTCGTCAGACAAGTGAGGTTCCTGTAGCCCAGCCCAGGCCCACTTCCTATTCCAGATTGCATTAGCAGCACATTGCCTGTGTCTGTGTCCCATGGGTCATATCAGAGGAGTTCACCACCACATCTACACACACACACAATATTTTTATATCCCTTGTGAGGGCAACCTTGTGCAGCAGCTGGGCTTGAATTATCCACCACAGGCCTCATGCAGAGAACCACTGCACACACAGGAGTACACTCACACACACACTCCATCATTCTCATCTACACAAGAGCATGCAGAACATGGATACACACTGGGTTACCTCCCAGAGCAAAAGTGTAATTATCTCATGGTAGAACAGGATTCAATATTAGCCCTCACAGCAGAGGCTCTCCACAAATGCACAGAAAAACATAAACACACGGTGTACAGTTCCACATATGGTAATATTAGATTTCACCTGATTGAGTTTTCTCTTTGTCTCTTTCTGAAATGCAATAACAGCAAACACATGTTCAGCATGGCAGATCACCAGGGAAGCCTCAGTCTCTGCGACACAATCTAATATCATCTACTCATAACTCAAACTGCACACACACACACACACACACAAGAACACACTCTTCATCTTTTCCAACACACACACACAGAAAACACACAAAACTAATTATGCTGAATCTACCCTAATGGAGCCGGAGTTTAGATTAATGATGGTTTTGGGAGTTCAATACATTTTTCTCATCAATTGAGTTCGTGCACATTTGTGTGCGTGTGTCTGGCACAAGGAGAGGGATATTAAGACCGTGTGCTTATTGGCTGAGCTGGAATGATGATGATGATGATGATGATGATGATGATGGAGGGGAGAGAGGGGGGGTGTCCCACTTAGTTTCTCCTCATCTCTTCCCGTACACCTACGCTTGCCTGGCTACCTTTCACTCACATGATCAAACATCACAATGACGGAGAGGATGCTTTTTTTTTGCTTATTCTTATCCTCCTCTTGTTTTGCTCTCTCGTGGTTGCGCTTTGAGTTAAAGGATATATGCCTCCTACTTTCTCCTTCTTTATCTTGTCCCGCCTCGTACACTCTCTCTGTCTCTCTCTGATAGTTCTTGAGGGTATATTCCCATTTAATATGTGCTGGCACTTGCAGATGCTGCTTGTGCTCTCCTTTTATGCCAGTGAAGTACTTGCCACCCAGCCATTGCTGATAGTAGTGGTGCCGCTGCAGTGATTGGAGATTCCTGCTTATCAGGGCATGGATAGGAGCTGTCTGTCTTCATTAGTGCCCGGCCTATCGCGCTCATGTCCTCCTTTCTCACTCTTACTCCATCTCTTTCTTTCTACATTTTGTTCTCACTCTCCCCATAAGTCTCTTTTAATGTCTTCTTTCCCCTTCACTTGCACTTAGCTGCATGTTTCCCTCCACGCACGCCCCCAGTTTCTTTTTCACTCTTGTGATTTTTCAATATTTTATAATTCCCTGCTTCCCTCGTCCTCCTCATAATTCTCTCCTTTATATTTACATTTTACTAGTTCACCATTGTCAGTATTTCATAAATAATAAGAATGCAGCAGCCTTTATGTCTCAAATGCACAACCCCCTGCCTGTACTACAGTTTATACAGTGCATATACAAATAATCAGGGTGCCTTTTCGTCTGTTGCACACGTACAGGAAAACACAGGGTCATAATGGGTGATAAATGAAGAGCCTCTGAGGGGTGCACTGAAACAGAAAATAATTTCATAGAAGACTTTTGATTAATCACGCCTGTTTCAGACATTCAAGGTCAGACGCCTTCCTTGTGTCTTCTTCCTCACAAGAGCAAACCCTTACACTCTGTCTCATACAAGAGCACAGGCACATTTTTCTGTCAAATCCAATCCAATCTAGGCTTAATTTCTTTGTTCATTCAAATCTGCAGACACAATGAGGTTCTCTATGTCGTGTCCTTCCATCTCTCTTAAGCACCTGTGTGTGTGAGTGTGTGCGCGCGTGAGTGTGTGTGACACGCGCCCGTGTGTCCTGCTTCTGCTGTAATTGAAGTCGTAACTCTGAGATAGCTACAGTGCTGCTGCTCCCCATGTAAATCAGTGGCTAATAGTACAGGAGCAGAGCAGGAGAGGCTCAGCAGTGCTGCCTCCTGAACACACATGTATATACATAGATATACATATATATATACATATATATATATATATATATATATATATATATACACACACACACCAGCTGTTAGCCTGTGCTAACTGAATGGCTTCTGTGGTTTAATGACCATAATGAGTTTCATGCTTATTGGCAGACCTGTTCCAAACACACACACACACACACACACAGGCACAGTTCAGTCTGATATGTATTTATGCTCTCCATTCTGTAACAGGTTCTTCTGTGCCATTAATCTCCTGAGTTCCCCTGCCCTGACCCCTCTCTCTTAAGCATCCATTTCCTCATCAGGCCAGCCTGCGTCCAGCAGTCTTTCTCTCAGACAGGGAAACGTGCTGTCAGTGCAACAGCTTTCTTATACTGACGGTGGAAAAGTGGATGTATGAGGGTGATGTGTGTGTGTGGCTCTGTCTGGGTGTGTTCAAGGCCACTGCTACGTGCACAGATCCCCATAATTAGTTCAGTCTTAATGGTATTGTAGAGGGAGTTGGAAAGGGGAGGAATGAGGAGTGGTAATATCCCTCTGACACAATGGGATCATAGATACATTGCAGTCATTAGCATAGTAATTAGGTTCCCAGTTTGGCAGAGGAGCCACTTTTCAGTCAGGGGAACCCCATCCCTCATTGCCTCTGACTAGCTTGCTCTGGTCTGTGCCCTCTATGACAGAGGTCCAGGCAGACCGGGGTGTGGAGCGTTGTGTGCAGGGGCATGCTTTTGTGTTTGTGTGTGTGATCACAGAGGTTGGCGAGGAACAGGAAGCCAAAGCGAACTGTTCTGCAAGGGATCAGGGCGTGTCTAAAACCTTCATTCCTGACGTGCTTGGGGTCCTGGTCGTGGATTAGCCCATGGCTGTGCTAATGCTAACACTAAAGGCGGAGCAGGCAGCCATTAAGATGATAAGTCCTCTGGAGTGGAGCTTGGGAGACTGCATGCTGCTCTCTGAAATCCCCCCAGGAGCATGTTCACACTCTCTGTCTTTTACATCTCTCTCATCTTTTCCAGGCTCTCTTCCTCCCTCTGCACATTCACTCTCACACCCCCGCTCTCTATTGGTGGATGCTTGTGAATGTCTGTTCAGTTTTGTGATATATCCCTAAACTCTCCCACTTTTCTCTTATGCTGTCTTCTCCTTCAAAAAAAAAAAAATCCCAACCCTCTCTCTGGATCTACCTTTCTACTTTTATTCATCCCTCTCATCTCTTTATGTCTCTCCATCTCCCTGTCTGTTGCCCACTCTGGCCTCCTTCAGCTAAGTGGAAGCATTACATCTGTGGCCCAGTGGATAGCTTTTCAGCCCAGTGATCATTAAGTACATATTAGACTATATTTAAGAAGAGCCAAAATGTTAGTCAGAGACCCCACCAGCACCTCTGATGTTCGCATTTCACTCTGGCCTCATTAATATTCATGAACCCACAGGTGAGGCTGATGAATATTCATGCGAGTGTCAGGTGATTAGGCAGACTGTGATCAGTAGAGACATAGATAATGGCAACACAGAAAGGGGATGGAAAGGTGATGACTGATCCAAACAAAGACTGTGATGAAAGGGGAATGAAAAAGGTGAAGAGGACATTTCGACCCTGACGTTTAGAGCCGCTCTTGTATTACAAGAGTTCACCTGAAGCAGTGGCATAAAACAGAGATGGAAAATGAATTGAATTTCCTCTCTAGCCAAAGAATAAAGGATAACACTCTTTGATTAACAATCTCGGGTTGTATTCTCCTCCTCTGAACACTCGGCCAAGCTGTTTCCAAGCTCCTTTGAAGTTATCCTAAAATTTTGTGTGTGTATGTGTGAGTGTGTGCGCACTGTGGTTAGTGTGTGTTGACATGCCACAGTGGCATCCTTAGCTGTACACCCCCCCCCCGGACTCAAATTCGTTTCAACTGCTCTGCTTCTTAGTCATGTAGTGCGGCTTTTGAGGTTTGGGGTTCAATTTGCTGTCTTTTTCCTTATCAAAACTGGGCTGCTGTTTGTAGCCTTTGTGTACTTACCTCCACTGATAAATAAAAGGAATAGAGACAGCTTTGTTTCAACTCTGCTGTTCCTGTAGCTGTTAAACGAGACAAATTGGGCACACAATGGAGGGGGGAGGGGGGGGTGAGAATAGGGTTCAATGAGCCAATTAGTGACTGCAGTGGGGGTGGATTTGTATGTATTGTAATGATGCTACATGCCCAGCAAACTGCTCAAACACAACACATCTTAAGCTGTCTGGTAAGAAGCAATCTGTGTGCTTACAGCTCTATTCCCAACAAATACTTTTTTTTTTTTTTTTTTGCACACTTTGCAGTGCAAGAATCTGACTTTTCATTAAATTTAATTTATTCATGTCTGGCTATGAAAACAAAAGGCCTTTGTTTTGTTGAATTGATTTTGCTCTTTTTTACTGGAAGATAAGACCAGTGAGGTCCTTAAAGGTATCTCAGCCATAGCTCACTCTTATTGGAGATAAGGTTTCCCTTGAAACCACAGTGGCAAGTGACATGTAGGAGAGGCTGTTAAAATGTATGCTTAAGGTTAGCTATGAGTGTTCAGCCTCAGATTTTGCCTCTTTGTTCTGTGAAGAAAATAAACTAAAAAGAGATCACAAGTTAAAGGCTGGTGCATATAAAATGAGCCTGGACTTTGATTCTGGCTGAGGCCAGGTTTGACTAGCACAAAACAAGCGCTTCTAATCATGGATTTGTCTTACTTTGTGGATGTACTCTTGAGGCTCATTAAGGAAAGACAGCAGCAAAGAACATGTAGTCACACTTAAAATATGTATTGACAGCCATGCTAACACACAGGAACACAGCAGCACCCTCACTGTTGAGGGTATATATATATATATATATATATGTGAATATATATGATGAGTGGCCTTGTTAACGGTGTGTGGTCGAACTGGAGTCTATTACTCGCTCACCGATTTTTGTCCTCATCAGCACCACACATACAAAACCACTGCACTGTATATACATCATATAGAATTTTTTAGCTTGTTGTCCACTACACGCTTCAGTGGATGCATTGATGTAATTGTGGTAGGATGGCCTTGCTGTAGCTGAAGGAAGAAATCTCACTCTCTGTGGGAATGGACACGTGTCCAAGGATGTGAGAGGCGAGTCTGTAAAGCTGATCTCTCACTAAGACATTTCATAGCAAGAGGACACTGGAGTGAGTGGAGACTTTAAGGATGTTTTGGGACATAAAAAAAGAGCATGTCTCTTCCATTTATTTCCCTTCTGCCTTTCTGCCCATTGCTCTTTGATTTTATGAGTCCCTCTGTCTCTGCTTCAGTGAGTACTTAGTTATAATAACTTGTAATAGCTCATGATGCTAGCAAATAGGGCTTGAATAATTAGCCTATTTTAGCTTTGAAAAGGCATTTCTGTAAACATTGATGTACGGCAACAGGCTTTTAGCCTCCATTTCTTTTTTCTCCTGGCTGTGGATTCCAATTTCAAATGGGAACGGCAGAGAATTGCTTTGTCCTGTGCCAATCCAATCCTGCATGGTTCCACTTCAGGAGGTTCGGAGGTAATTCTCCTACAAAAAAATGATTGCCAGGATTCTGCAGGGCTCGGCAGTAATTCTGGATGGGGAGATTGTCAGGCTTCCTACCAAGTCTCTAGTGGGTACTGAGGCAATGATGATAACTAATTTGAGATGCTAGCTCAAAATGCCGTTGCACAGCAGTCTGGTGTGTGTTCTGGTTATGTCTTGCAGTCACGCATCTTTTGACATTTGTAACCAAATGTGTCCATACTGTACGTACAGTGAAAATGTGCAGAATCACAAATGATGATCATTTGAGCCAGTATGGCAAAGTGTGGATAACGGTGAGATTTTCTGTGCAGATGGCTGTGACCCTAGGCAGCCGATCAGTCAGTCGGTCATAGAAAAGCTTAGTGTGAGCGAGAAGGGTGCAAGAAATTTGAGATGTAGAGGGTTGAATGCAGGAGAGGCAAAGAGAGGAAAATGAAAAGTGGATGACAGCTTCATTAACACAACCTGATTAATACAGTATTTAAATATACATACTTAAATACATACTGTATATTAGAAATATACAGTATCAAGGCTGGATGTTTTGAAAATTGTTTGTGCTAATATATCTGTAATGATTTTGGTTCTGTTCAAATGAAACTATTTTGGTTTTCTGTGGGCTAATTTAACCACAGACCACAGCAGTACAGATAAGGCAAATATAACAGCTGCCATCTTGTGACCGTTACCCATAATTCAACACAGTAAAAGCCTGAAAATTCCAGAGGAACTGTAGTGTGACCAGAAAGAGAACTGAGGCCTCATCAGTGCTGAAGAGGACCAGAAAGAACTGGACTCTCTGTCCCCTACCACCGCCCCCCCGGACTGTAACACACCCAATTACACAAGGACTTACCTTAACTGTGTTGCACATAAAGACTCAGTACACTCACTGTGTGTGACCGTATTTGCACTACTGCCATTATGGTACATAGGTTGGATTTTATATTGTTATTTATTTTTATACTGCTATATTTTTTATCCTTTCTCATTTCTTTTTTTTTATTTAATTGCATGACATTAGTACTAAGCTGAGAGAGAAACGATATTTCCATTCTCCTGTATGTCCTGCGCATATAGTGACTTGACAATAAAAATCTTTGAAATGAACTCTCAATGTGAAATCAAAGGAAACTGAGTCCATTTTCTGTCAGTTTTTGGTCTGTCTTAAGGGGATGTTTGGTTTGTTTAAAAAGGACTATATGTGAAAACACTCTTAGATGTTTCCCTGATCCAGTGCACCTGATTCAAATGATCAGTTCATCATCCAGCTCTGCAGAAGCTTGACAGCAACCCATTTATTTGAATCAGGTTTGCTGGAGCAGGGAAACATCTAAAACATACAGGGCAGGTGGATCCCAAGACCTGAAGTGAGAAACACTGCATTAGAGATACATGATTTCAGAGAAATTTCTCATTTAATGAGTTTTAAATAATTAAAATTTTAACAGATTGTTCTCTTATATATTTGTCATAATCATGTGTGAAGCCACCCCTTCATTCCTGCCAGCTCAAAGAATTTCCCTGAGCAGTTCAGTGTGATCACGACAACTACTTGGTATCAAAAGTTGTGGGTTTTAGACAAGACTTAGACTTCAGACTTTTTGTTGCAGAGCGGGCACCTGAAATCTATATTCACACAGCATA
Source organism: Scatophagus argus (assembly GCF_020382885.2). Taxonomy (NCBI): domain Eukaryota; kingdom Metazoa; phylum Chordata; class Actinopteri; family Scatophagidae; genus Scatophagus; species Scatophagus argus. Next base: position 10,333,406 of record NC_058503.1, on the reverse strand, counting down.
ATGCCTCATATTACCTTCCTTCCTGTATTTCTCAATTGCCTTCTTCCTCTTCCTTCTTTCATCTACCTTTTTCACCTTCTTCCTCCTCGTAAAGTCTGGTCCCGACTTACTGCTGCAGCACCTATAATTGGCTGTCGTGATTGTCGTGGTTACTTTGACAATTCTGACACTCATCGATCCTGTGGTTCTAAAAATATCTGTTCTTCTCCCATTTTGGTTGGAAGTGGTGGCAAAATGACTTTCTGCACTTGCATGTCTGCCACTGAGATCAATTAAGGGAATTTGTTTCCCCAAACTGGGCTCAGCCTAGAAACAACTTGGCTTGCTGTCGGTGTACCAACACTAGAAAGCGCTACAAATCAAACTTCTTAGGTTAAAGATTATTCAAGTTGCTAATAGAGATGGTCTGAGCAGGTTCTGTCAGCTCCAGTCATGGAGGCTAGAAACTGCACTTAAAAAACTATAAATACACATATATAGGAAATTAATCTTCAATATCCAACCTTAATCTCACTCATTCCTATATCTCCAGAGGTAGCAGAGCAGTCTAATTCATCTCATATAATGTTGAATGTAAGATAGAGCTGGTCTTATGGCATGAAAAATGAACTAATCCTCCCCCCAAGCATTTGACAGCAGGGCCCTGGTTGCGGTCACACCTGATGTACCTGCAGCTAATCCTATCCTACAACCGATGTCACTGTAACCAATCCTGTCGGAGCACTCAGGGCAGCCTCAGCTCTTTCCTGACATCTCAGTCACACCTCTGTATCATCTCTTCCCTCCCTTAGCTTCTCTCTTCTCGTCCTTACTTGACATTATAAATGCATTCCTTCTTCTTTCTCTCTAGTTTTCTCTCTGGCAGACTGACAGACCCCCTGCCCTGCTTTTGTCTTGTATCTTACTTAATTCTATCCATAGACCTGCACCCACCCGTACCCACCCCGCCCTTGTCTCTTCAGCTGTTTTGCATCTTATCTTACATTTCAACCGCGATAGCAGCAGACCTCCCATACCTTGAGCTTTGATTTGCCTGACATTTTCTCCTTCCTCCTTCTGTCTCTTTGTCACCTACCTTACCCACCCACACACAACTATCTTTTCTTGCCCTGCTGCCACCAGAAATAAACCCAGTAACAGGTCGTCTGTCACAAAACAGAAATTGCATTGTGTACCTGTCACCAACGCTCACACTTTCCTGCACCCAAAGGAATGACTGTCTTCTCCTTGCCTTCTTTTTTCCTCTTTCCTAATTCTTTTCAGAGAGCAAACTGCGAGTGCAAAAGACCAACCAGTCTCAGGTATACCTGGAGGACAGTCGTGTCAGGATCAACTGCTCCATTTCCTCCCAGACCAGCCAGGATTCCCAGCATGCTGTGCTGTGGTACGTGAGGCGTGCAACTGGGTCAGAGGCCGATGAGCTCCTGCTGAGAATTGAACGATCGGGGGCCTTTGAGTACGGCGCCTACGCAGACGAGGAGAGATTGCGACGCAGAGTGCAGGCCGAAAGGTTGTCACCCCGTCTGTATGTGCTGACGCTGAACAGGGCGGAGATGAGTGATTCTGGGACATACTACTGCCTGGTGGAAGAGTGGCTGAGTGACCCAGATGGAGCCTGGTATCGACTCTCCCGGGACTCCTCAGGTTTCACGCAGGTTCTGGTCAGGCAGCCAGGTGAGCAAGCGGTCAGAAGTGCTGTTGTCTTGAACAGAATGCTTATTTATTCCCACTGCAGGGAAGCAGCAGCTGCCTCTTTAGCATCACATGCTGTTCTGCTTTAGATTAGTTGAACATTATTGACCCAATGCCTCCTCCAAATCCCCCTCAACCTGCCTTACACTCCCACACGCTCAGCTGAAGGCATCAAGGACGTCTCGCACTCATGACTTTACACCTGCCCCGGGCAGATCTCAGGTGGCAAAATATGTGTTGAAGTCATGCCAGCTGTCATATGCCATGCTAGAGGGCAGAGCCTGGCTCAGACTGAGAACCTAATCCTCTTGTCCAGTACTCAGAAATGGACAAAGCACTCAGAGCCCTACCTACTGCCACCCAAACTCCCACATCATGACAGTAATCTCAGCCCTTATTCTTTTACCACAAACTTCCTTCATCTCACCTACTATCAAACTCCATGCCCCCATATGCAAACAAATATCAACAAGCCATCCATCTTGACTTTGTTGTATGAATCTATTCAACACACCAGCTGAAGGTGACTTTTTTCAGATGCCTGTGAGCACAGTGTTCTTCTGCCAGGTGTCCTGTTTATAATGCAGAGTGAAATCCCTGAAATGGCTTCTGTCCAACTAGAACGTGAGGATCAAAACGTCTGGTCATAAGCCAGCAGGGCAAGGAAAACACATGTATTTTATGTAGAATAGTAAAGCTGTCATTGTTGAAACAACTAATTAGGCTACAGCACCCACAAAAAAGTTCTCTATGAACATATGCAGGGACTTTAGTATTCAGTTTAGTTTCACCTTTGATTCAAAAAGTTAGCACATGGTTGTGTGTGTGGAAGCTCACCAGCATTAGTAAATATTGAATCAGGGAGGTAAAGCGTTCATATAGGTATTACTTTTAATGACACACAAACATCTACGTAAGATGAATAGAATATGCTGTATAAACATCATGGATATTCATCAAGGTGCTAAAAAATGCATTCACCCAGGAAGTCAGCCAGAAATCTGCTCATTGGGAGGAAAGATGAGGGGAGATATGTGCCAGCACTTGCCTTTTTTTTTTTTTTTTCCTTGCTCTCCTGCTGTCCTTTCTGCTTCTCATTTTGCTTTAACAAGAAGACCGTTCCAAACTGTGTATGAGAGCAGCTCAAGCAAGCCAGGTCTTCACTGCCATTTTTTTAAAAAACTACTGTGGAACTGGGTCATTGTACCACCCCTGAAGGCTTGTAGCATACCCATAGAGACAGACAGACACACTAGCCTAGGGGTAGGATCTAACCACTAAAGTTGAAAGACCGTTGATAGCTGTGGGCAGCACTGCAGTATTTATTTATTTTTGTCTTTTTCTTTTTTTTTTGCACATTTTAAAAGTTTGGTGTGCCTGTTTTCAGAGTCACTTGCTGGTTTGCAATGTTAAGTGATTATTTGGTGAAAAATGCTAGTAAGAGTTTCAAATCAAGTTGACATCTTGGAACTGCTTGTTTCATCTGAGCAATAGTCCCAATCACAGAGATATTCAGATTGCTATCAGACATCAGGTATCAGGTGATCCTCACATTAGAGAAGCTTGAACCAACAAATGTTTTGCATTTTTGCATGAATCTACTACTGATTTCAAGAAATTCTCAAAAAGCTGCAGATTTATATTTTAGTAAATATTCACTTTTTCTCTGGACGTTTGTTTCCCTTTCTCGTCTTCCTGGACGTCCTCAGAGGTTCGACTGCAGGTGGAAGAAATGGAGTCAAACGTGACAGTGGAAGAGTCCAGCTCTATCCGACTGGGCTGTAGCATTCCCTCCCAGTCGTCTCGAGACTCCCGCTTCTCCGTGTCTTGGTATGTGGAGCGCTCCGAAGACGAGGATGATGAGGACCAGTCAGGTGAGGAAGAGAGAAAACGGGAATGTGTGTTCTCAATTGGTCACGACGCCGTTTTTGGAAATGGAAACTGCAGCCCCAGAGAGGAGGCGGGGCCAAATTCCCGCCTGCAGTTTGAAAGGATGACCTCTGACCAGTACAGCCTAACCATTCAAGGAGCTCGGCCAACAGACGCAGGCCGATACTACTGCCACGTAGAGGAGTGGCTACTCAACCCCCGCAATGCATGGTACCGCTTAACCACCAACAACTCTGGGTTTACTATTGTCAACGTACTACAGCAAGGTAAGTCCTGAATTTACTGTATCATTTGAGTTTTACTGCGTGTAGGTGAAAATGCACACTGTGACTGTACTTGTATCAAAGGCTGGAGATGTTCCTCACAGATAGCAGAAGAAGTAATTAACTTCTGCTCCTCTGGACCTTTCATCCTACAGTATATAGTCTCTTATTTCCCAGTCGTAATATGTCCTGTGTTACAGTACATGTAACGGGGGGATATTATAGAGCAATTAAGAGGGGCTCAGACACATACTGTATATGTCATCCTGCCTTGGCTGATGGAGCAAGCCTAGTTAAAAGCAGAACCAGAGAAAGTCACCTGCTGTTTAGAATCAAAGCTGAGTATGTAATGGTGCCAAAAGCAGCACAGCTCATCATGTCAAATATATTCATTCAACATTTTCAAAACTATCTGAATTTCATTTATTCTGCATGCTAAAACAGGAGTGAAGTGAATTCCCGTCTGTAGTTTTCTTTAGAAACTTAACAAATGAAGGTATTTTGCATCTGTGTAAAACTTTTGTCCATTCTCTGTCAACAGTGTCCACCCTCCAGTCAGTGGTATGCTCCAACGACTCCCTCTTCTACTTTGTCTTCTTTTACCCCTTCCCCATCTTCGGCATCCTCCTCATCGCTGTGCTGCTAGTGCGCTACAAGAGTCGTAACAACAGCAAGAGCCAAGAAGGCAAGAATGGCGCCCCCCTCCTGTGGATTAAAGAACCTCACCTCAGTTACTCTCCCACCTGTCTGGACCCACCTGCGCTTAGCCTACACCCCGGCTCTGTTGACTAAGCGAGGGTCACCTGGCCCTGCCTCCTGCGAATTGCGAATCCAGCCAACACGATGCCAGGGAGCAGATCTGGACTCCACCTTCAGACCTAACTGTCGTTCACTGCTGTGTTGAATTAGTTGATCAGTTTAAAAATTCCTACCCTGGTGGCTGCCTGTTTTATATTAACAACACTGTATGTTTTGCAGTGTGTGTGAGTGTGTGTGTGGACCAGAATGGGTGTGCCATGTTAGCACGATTAATTGTATGAATGCGACATTACAGTCAAGAGAGTATCGCAAGCCTGTCCCATTTTTGTTTTCTGTGAAACTTAACCCCTTAGCTGCATTTTGATTTATGTTACTCTGAATATTTGTCTGTTTATCAAAAGAGTAAAAAAAAAACAAACAAACTTGCGCACATTGAGATCACTGGTCGATATGAGAGGGATATTTAAGAGAAGGAACTCTATAATCGACTCCAGCACTGAGTGGATGCCAAAAAAGTCTCCGCACTGATCCAAGAGCAGCCACAGCCTGGTCCACTATGGTGGTTGCCATAGTGATTCTCTGCGCCCACTGACTCCGGAGCTGATGACTTGGTTGCCAGCCTGCATAGAGACAAAGGCAAGGACACACAAGTCTGTGTCCTAAGTGAGGATGTGTGTGTGTTGGCCCACCTGCCTCCACAATGAATTTGCCTTGGCAGACAGAAACCGGTCCTCGTGCACCACTTAAACACTGCCAGACACTCTGGCCTTAGTGAGAGACTGCTCCGCTCATCTCCTCTATCCTCCTCCTCTCTGAAAAGAGAGAGTGAGAAAAAAAGAGGGAGGAACTCCAGAAATGATGGAGAATAAATGAACAGTCCTCTCCCGCTGAAGATATATGTACTTTGACATGAGGGTGTTTCAGTGCCAAGACCTCCTTATTTAAACTCTGTCCTCTGCAGCTAATGTGTGAAGTTTTAAAGAGGGGGTGGGGGCGCTAATTGGTTTTTGAGGCAGATTGTAAATAAGTCTGCCCACCTCCTGCTGTGGCTTTATGAGCCTTGTGGGCAAAAGGGCAATTTTTACACTCATGTTAAATCAGTTGAATTGTCCTGCTTAAATTACACAGTAGAGATTATTGACTGAAATTAAAGCCCTGCACATTTCTCTATGCTGCCCTGTATGAGCACCCCCGTCCTGTATTTAAAAGATAACAGAAGCTCAAATGATTCATATTAGTTTAAAGAAAGATTTTTTTCATTTGCTAAGAGCCACACTGAAGATTACCAATGTGTGTAGTGAAACACTCTAACAATGTTATCTGCACATTATTAGAAAATGAACTGATGGGCGTGGGCACATGTTTGACTTTTTTTGTTTGTTTATTTTAAAGATTTTTCTATTTATTGTTTTATACTACTTTGCATAGCTTTGTAAGATTTTTCTTTTTGCTTTGAAATTCTCTAGGAACTGTGCTGCTTGTGTTGCCAGGCAACTGCACCAAGCAGATTATGTCAATAGCCTGTGTGTTGGCAATGTGGTAGATGTAGAAATGCTAGATTTGTCCTGCGCATTGCAGTCTGTAGCATTTCATACCAGATTGTCAAGTTTGGTCAGTGTTAAAACACTGTATATCTATACCTATAATGAAAATTACTGTGGCTTTACATGTACAATAGTTGAACAGACAAGTCACAAAAATGAATTCACTTAATGCTTTTTGCCGGAGTCACGTTTATTTAGTGAGATGTGATGTAACACCTAGGTAGGATGTTTGATCAAAGACAGCTGAAACAGAACTGTTGAATCGCCATCTAATCACGGATTCTAGCTGAAGGCGTCATCCTCGGCCCCCCTGACGCAAGCAAGAAGGGTGAAAAATCTGTGTCACCTTCCCTGGAAATGCAGCTGCCAGGAGAGGTGTGAAATCCTCTACCCGACCTTGTACTTACCCTTTCACTGCCAGCCTGGACATGAAGACTCTTGAAAAACTTGACATTATTGTCTCAATTGTGTCGACATGTATATTGCATGACAATACTACAGGAGGAATTTTGATGTTTTGTAAACTTTGAACTCTTTGAGCATTGTGTTTGTGTGACAGAGCAGTGCCCAAACCCTCCCCCTTGACTTCCTGAGCCAAGAGTCAACACAAAGCCCAGTCCTTCATCGTTTTCAATATCCGACTGCCACTTCCAGATGCCCTTTGAACCTGTGAAGTAATCTGTTTCAAGAATGGGTGTTGTGGAGATTGTGTTTGATATTATTGCTCATATTTGTCTTTAAATGCTTTGCTTTCGTGCAGCACTTCATTAAACAGATTTCTGTCAAAACAAAAAAGCCAAAAGTACATAGCTGATAATGACACACGTTCCACAGAGTTCTGAGATTTCTTCTTCCTTTGGCCAGGCCAGTCGTAAATTCAGCTACAAATAAATGTCTTCAGAGAAAAGAAAAGCCAATCAATTAGCTGACCATCAGCTCATTACTACAAGTGTTTTCACATAGGTGATATTGTTGTGGATAAATGATCTTAAGCTGAAAATCCGGGACAGTGTTGCACATCCTACCTGGGTACAAGGTTGCCAGACAAAGGTAACACACAAATGAAAAAGTTTAGTCGTACATGTACTGAGTATTGCAAGTACTCAAGTAGTTGGTGAGGCAGTAATTCAGCCCTCAAAGTTACGGAAGGTTTCACGTCAGAGAAAATCAGAAAATGACTAACAACTACAAATATCACTGCAACTAGAAGCATGTTTGGATGGACATTTGTCAAAAACCTGTATTATACACACGCACATGCACACATATATAATGCAGATTTATGACATATGTACAAAGATAGATATGTGTGCAATATTGTAATTGTGCACGTGTGACATTGTGGAAGGTCTTTACAAATGTTTTCCATTCATCGCAGGAGGACTCTTCATGTTCTCTTACATATGGCCTGTTTTGGGCGTTTGCCTAACAAAGTTGTTGGCTGAAATGTTGCCTCATTAAACTGCAGTATTCAGTGTGTGGACTACTTCTATTTTTCTTTAGCCTCATATTGCTATTTGATGTGACATGTTAGTGCAAGTCAAAGGTATATGAAAACTTCAGGAAAGCCTTTTGTGCATTTTCAGGTGCCAGTATAGCCAGGAATAATTGATGGAGCTGTTGCAAATGTCCTCTGTGATTTGACAGTAATGGTTGCATATCTTATTGACTCGCATTTGTGCTGGCAGTAAACAGTAATAGGGAGCTGATTTCAGTTTTTCATGAGCAAAAACTACAGGAGCGTCTTTGTTGGTTGAGTAATTGCCTTTAATAAATCTCGAACATGCCCAGAGATAGAAGTTATGTAAGTATTGCCATTGAACAGCTGTTTCAGACTGAGTGTGGAAATCACATGACCATAGACTTGATTTGTGTAAAATTCATTTCATCTTTCTAGACTTGAGCCAGGAAGTGGAGGTTGTGGTCATGGTGTGTGATGTCACAGCGCTGCCGCCATCATTGGAGCTGTACAGTCAAACCCTGAATGGTGTTTCCTGTAGTGGTAATAATATGAATACCATTCGTAGCTGCCTCCCGAGATTCCTCCAGGTGTTCTGACAGTGTTGTAGCTGCGTTTTGAGGGCTGCATGTATTGGCTGTGTGCTGGCTCCAGAATTTAGGTGTAAATTAGTTTGTGGTGATGTTTTCAGTTCAGCCAGTGATGCTTCATTTTCAGTGATGTATTTTTATATGACCATGACTTTTTTTTTTTTTGTTTTTTTGTTTTTGGTTATTCTATGGAATAGTTGCCATCGTGACCATTAAAAAAGGCACTTTGCTACTGTCAGTTTATTGCAATAAAATACATTCAGTGCATCTTCATGTTTTCCTTTCAAACATTTTGGAGATGACAGAGGCTATTGATTCAGTTCTCTCACAACCACCAGCACCCTTCCTAACCATCTAGTTCTGTTTTATCCATGAACACAAGGTTAATGCCCTGCAAGCAGCAGGGGCTTGTTGAGTTGGCGTGAGTTTTTGACCTCTGAGCCCCTCAACAACAAGAGGGTTTATTTACTCAGCAACCTCAGTTGTGTGTGTGTTTTTGAGTTGGGGAGAGAGAACAAGTGGGTCAGAATGTCAGAGGATAAATGATGCTTAGAGGGCTTCCTGCAAGTTAACCAGGCACTTTTTTGACAGCCTCAGCAAATCACAGTTCGCCATCCATAACTCATAATGCAGATGCTCACTTTTCTATGCTCTCTCTCTCACACACACACACACACACCCCAAAGCAGTACACTGCAGTCTTCCATCAGTCCATCCCATTCACAAACTTCTCTCCAACTCCTTCCCACATGAACTCATATTATTGCACACATATTCAGTGAAGCCAAGAACAAATGCTGCCACCCATTCCATAAATCATGTTGACACAAAGGGAAAACAGCATGCACTGCAAGAATCATAGTTTGGTGTTTGCTCATGGAGTCACTGGATCGTTTTCTGGGTGCTGTGATGCAGTCAGGTTCCCCTGCAAGAGCCTTTGGTTGCCTCTTGACAAAACAGTCTGTCTTGACTGAAAGAGTGCAAACACTCAAAGACCTATTGATGCTGCTGGCGCTGATCGCAGGCACACTGATATTGCTGATGTTATTGTCAGCCATCTCTGTCACAACTTCACAGGAAGCAAAAACACCGAATCCTTCCCCTTTAAGCACTATCTTCCTGTCCCACTTTCTCCCTCATTTTTGTTCTGTTTCCGTTTTCTCAAGCACACATACCCCCTATGAGGAAAGATCCGTTTTGCATAAATGTAAGCAACGTTAACAAATCCATACTCCTTGTTGAGGATGCAGACACCAGAGGGCACACATGGACAGATAGTACTTAACGATCCCAAGCAGCAGGGCAGCATTCAGGCAAATAGATTATGATTTATTAGCAGTGAGAGAGGAAACGCTGAAGAGAATGCTAAGACAGGACAGTTCTTCCCTGCCTTCTCTGTGGTGAGTTTGGATGCATTTCAACAAGGACAGAGTTTAATCTATGAAAACTGGTGCAGATCAACACCATACAAGCGTGACTGTCAGAAGGGACTATTGCTAATGTGCAAAAACATGTTGCCAACCCACTATGATCACTATCCACCATCTACATGCACAACAGATACGCTGTTCTATTCTAAGAAGTGAAGACATAAGGAGTGACAGAATTACCAGCTTGCACAGTGTGACTGGTCTTCTGAGGCGTGTGCGCAGCTTGTTGTACTCACCTTTGTATACCACACCGCTCTGTGGGTATGAGTCACTGTGCTGTAAGTGTGAGTCAATAAGAACAACAAGTCATTTTGATAATACAGGAACTGTAAAATTCACATCTTGAGTATTGCACTGTTTTGTCTCTACATAGTTTAAGTAGAGAGCAGTACAGATGTACCACCTGTACTGCTGAAAATGGCACTGACTGCAGTTTGCTATTCATGTATCAGCAGCAGTCTCTACGGCAGTATGAGCTGTGTAAATTCTGCTGGAAAAAAAAAGAAACAATACTTGTACTGAGGGCCTGTTAGTTCTGTCTAACTGGAGAAACGTGAAGAGTTTACTAATGATTATCATGAAAACTGCAGGCAAATCACATGACTCAAGTGCAGCACAAAACACACAAGACACCTACTGACATCCCAACAACAAAAACACTGAGGGTCCCACATCATTCATTATGGATTAAAAACATGTGCAATTTACTAACACACAAAGTGACATACACACTGGAATATTCTCACCTTATCCATAATTGATAAACACTAAAATCGTGTGTACTTCCACTGACTCTGCCTAAGATGGAGTAAACTGATGCTAAGGTTGCTACTAGGCAACGTTCCCTTGGGACGGCTGCATTTAGTCTCTCTATTCTCCGAGGCCCTGTGAAAGCCTGGAGGATCAGAGCTAATTAATGGTTCGAGGCATTCTTTGTTTTATTCAGAATTTAAATGAATGTTTAAATACCTGCTAGGTGGGATGACCTTGCTAATATTTTATAAGTTATTGGGAAAATTTTGTAGGACTTTTCATTATCAGCGGGTGGGTTTAACAGAATTGGTTTAACATGTAGGTAGAGTGAATATGCTAGTCCTGAGGCATTTTTTTAAACAAGCCTTAGAATTAACAGCCATGTTAGCAGCTGTGTGAAGTTGTAGCAGTGCTTTGAGCTAAATGCTAACATCAATATGTTAAATGGTTGCAATATGCTGATGTTTAGCAGTTATGTTAACTAAATTCACCAGATTGGTTTAGTATTAGCATGTTAACATTGGCTAATTAACACAGATGAGGTTCATGGGAATGGAATCAGTATTGGTCATTAAGTATTTTGACCTGAAAGCTGCGCTAGATGAAAGGTCAAAGGATCAGCAAATTCATTACAGTCTGCCATGAGGGACACACGAATATCTTAACCAAATCTCATGGCAAACTATCCAGTGACTGTTGGAATGTTTTACTCAAAACCAGAAATGTCAACCTCATGGAGGCAGGAAAGGTCAGAGGATCAAAGTCATTATAATTGTCTGGAAAACATTAATGTCTGTACAACATATTAAAAAAAAAAACTAGCTTTGATTTCTTTGAATCAATCAACTCAACAGGGTTGTAGCTATAAAAAGAGATATAGGCAAATGAATAATTATCATCTGTAAGAAAAGATAAGGTCAATAATACAACCACCGCAGTACATTCCTTTAGGCGTTTTACACAACAGCGTAGTAAACAGAGAAGAAGCAAGGGCAAATGACTGCCCTGTGACTGCACGCCCCCTCTGTAAATCAGAGCTCAGTTATCCATCATAGCTAATATATACATACATATATATACTGTATATGTAGTACAGTAGCACACCTTGCTGCAGGGCAAAAAGATCTTTTGTAATATTATTCCAAGTAAATTGTTTTAATTCTTAATAAGACTAGGCATACTAAATCAGATAAGGCCTTTCTGAATAAGTAAAGGTGGTAACAACAGCGAGCTAATCAGCGATGTGCATCTTGTTCTCCTGTGGGATGCCAAGTAATTATGAATGAGAATCAGCAGGCAAAGCGAGCTAACTAATGTGCCTTTAGTGCTGAAGATGAGGAGAGAGGCAGAAAGATATAATTCTACTGTATAATGATCCCAGAAAAGGGGAAGGGTAAGTCACGAAGGCAAAGAGAATGCAGCAGGGAAAAGATGTAACAAAATAAATGGCAGCTGAAAGTGCAAGGGTGGGGTGGGGAGGATTGAAATGTGAAAACCATGTTCCCCTGGGACGAACAGCTACTTCAAACAGTATCTTTGGATGAGTCCAATGAATATTTGGCAGTATATAATATACAAGGGTTCCTCTCTTAGTGATTCATCTCTTATAATCATTAATATGTTTGAAGGATACTGGTGTCAGAAAGCTTGAGAATGTGGTGTGAAATTTCCACTTGAGGATTTTACACAGACTCAAAGCGGATGCAGCTGCTCCCTGTAGTGATAGTGTGTTCCTGTGTGTGTGAGCAGCATCCCCTGTGGTCCATCGAGATAGCCTTTGGGGTGCAAGGCCTGCTGTATGGTGATCTGACTACCTTCACTGTGTAGTTGTACACCCTGTGGTACTATGTTGAAAGACTGCATAGCTCTCTGCCTGGAATAGAAACACCCTCATGGTAGTGCTCTGAAGATCAAAAGCTATACATGATGGCTGTCTGACTCTTTGGTGTAAAATCTTTCTTGGGCTTTAAATATCTGCTCTGTCTCTCCCTCTCTCTCTATTTCTATCTTCTCCTTGTGTATGTGTCCTCATGACATGCTGTGAAAGATGTAGGTGATTCACACATGACAAGGCGGAGAGGCTAAACTAATGTACATCTGACCATTCTTCTCAGTGTCCCTGTCACCCGCTTCCTATTACTGTTTTTAACTTCCAATGACAGTACCTGTGGATGCGGTTGTCATGGCACCAGAGTGGGAAGTCTGTCATGAGTGACTTTGATGTATAAGTTAAGGCCCAGCATGCGAGCTACGGATGTCACTCCTACTGTATCCTCTGTACTGTAACTCTGCCATTGCTGCTGCTCATATTTCTCTCTCTGTCTGCCTTTATACTTCCATAAACAAATAGTGCTGGTAGTGCAAGATAATCTGGGGCGAGACTCTGTCAATTAACTGATTATGAGAGTGCGACATGGCTTAAGGAGTGTGGAGCATGTGTAGGTGCTGACTACTCCCTCACACTGAATTGTGTCCCTGTCTTGGAGAGGCAGCAATGACACAGGCATACAAAACGCCTGTCATCATCCATTAGAACAGAAATCGGTCACAGGAGATTCCCTCGTGATGTACAACCCCATGTTTTATACACAAACTCCCATCACATGCACACGCTCCATATGAACTTCTATGTACACATACACAGAGATCTGATGAGCAATAAAGATGACATTATCTGCTATTACATGTGAGGCTGAAATGAAAATACAGATTTTAGGCATCAATATTTGAACAGGTCTGTGAATTGCCTCCAAGACATGTGCTGCATTATTGAGAGTGAGCTGCTTGCAGTTTGAAGTATGTCACGGGTGATTCTCATTGACAGGAGGAATTCTTTCAGCAGATAAAAAGATGAGAGATACTGTAGATATGTCTTTAGTCTTTCTGGGGGTCCTCAAGAAAAGGCTTCTGCATTACAGTCCAGCCAATCAAACTCACTGTAACTTATTTCAGCTAAATGATCAGTGGCACCACTACGGCACATAAGTCACGTGACTAACAGCGATGCAACTTTATCAATATATCGATCTAAGCTGACTGGGTGGTAAGAGTGTCTGAGAAAAAAGGCAAAAGTTAAAAGAGCACATACACAGACAGTACACCTAAATTTTATGTCATTTTATGAAAATCAGCAGATAACCACTCTACAGTTAGCAGCACCGTTCATGACGCAGTACAGTTTAAGGCACGGTGCCTCTAATGTGGAGCTGTGTAAAATATGTAGTCATGATTACAAATGAGTAACATACTGTATGCTTACAATTTAACAGACTAGGAATCCTCCTATTGAAGGATTTCTGTCCAAACTCGCCATCTAGTGTATGAAAAAGGAAACAGTGGTAAAAGTAAGTAAAAAAGCATTTAAGTATCAAAGTACAAAAGAATTAAGATCAAAATGTACTTTGCACTGAAAGTATTGATTATATAATGAAAAGGCCCTGGGAGTGTAATATTATAGATTATAATATTGTATTGTTATCAATACGGATAATAGCCTTTTATTATTTATTTTATTTAACACTTTATATACTGTTAGGTAGATTAATCTACAGCAATTATTCTGATAATTAACTAATTACTGTCAACAAATGAAGTTTAAAAAAACCAGAAATATTTCCCTCTGAAATGTAGTGAATAAAAATATAAAAAACATAAATAAATGAATGGAAATACTCAGCTACAAGTTAAAGTACAAATACTTCCATATTGCAATGACGTTCAACACTCGAGTAGCTTAGTACTTAGTTACATTCCACTACTGATTTTTCTGTACTTTTAGAGTTCTTCATTTGTTCTGGTTTCACTTCAGGTTGTCTGGAAATTTAATGACTGAGTAAACAACGAAATGCTGGTTTGCTTCTCAATCTCACAAAAGACAAATTGTAGAAATCATGGAATTCAGCATCCAAACTCCACATAACGTAACATAAAGCTAACGCTAACTGGACAAATTGGTTCTTGTGGCTCTTGACTGGATGATGTATTATAAATAATACAATATGAGTTCTAGCTAGCCTCATAGAACTTTAATGGTGAAGCGTTTAAATGGTGCAAATGGTGAAATTCATAGGCAGCAGTCTACCAAACATTGCAAAACTGAGAAAAAAATGCTGGATTGTGGTTAAACAGATGATAATTATAAATGTTTTGCCCACCCCTACATGTAATTTATGCACACCTGAGGGTAAGAAAGACTAAGATGTAGTGAACTATGATGGATGATTTAATATTCCACAGCTCTAACATTTGTTGTAGACTTTGTTCCTTCTCTCTGAACCTTTGCAGAACATGTACTGCAAATTACAACCATACTGTCTTCCTCAGTGAGCAAACCAAACCCAAAGAACTGATGGCTCTCCAGTCTACACCGCACTACCAAGATGCAGCAGTTTGACATCATAAGCAAGACAACAGCGCAATTCGCTTGTTCTTCTTCTTCTTCTTCCTGTGTATTGGCAGATGGCAAACCAGCTCTAAAGGGGTATAACCACCATCAGTTACAAGGAACATATTCTCTTATTGAGATTTTACTTTTACAATCCAAATGATGGCTACTAGGTGTACCCCACATCAGCGAGAATCATCAGGAGCCCGTACTGAGCGATTTAGTTGCTCCACATATTTAATTTAACACATCTGAAAACACTCTTCCCCGGTGAGTACTGGATAGTTTGCCATGAGATTTGGTTAAGATATTCGTGTTCCCTCATGGCAGACTGTAATGAATTTGCTGATCCTTTGACCTTTCATCTAGCACCGCTTTCAGGTCAAAAAACTTAACGACCAATACTGATTCCATTCCCATGAACACTCTTCTCCGGTGAGTATGAACCACATTCAAAGAATCCACACTTCACCTCACTGGACTCATTTTAATCTGTAAATCCAAATCAACATTATTTTTGCTTAGTAGTGTAGCTTGTGAATTTCAACAAAACAACAAACAGAGCCAAAACAGTTCAGTGAGGTATGAAACATGACTTCAGACAGAAGTCGAAAAATTACTTGCAAAACTGAAGCTATAAGAAACTCAATGCTAAAAAAAAAACTCAGTGCTCCTTGGGCTGTTTTATTTCCATAATTATATTCAAACTTACAGCTTAAATCAAACTATGTTCAGGAATGTTTACAGATGTGGAAACAGTGCAACCTCAGCTCCGGCCGTAAAATGTTTGTCCCGGTGCTGAGATGAGACTGACTTTAGTTATCGATTCAGAGAGGAGATTTTGGCTGGACAGGATGAAGGTCAAAGTTTGAAGTGAAGTTTTGCAGAGGCACCATGCAGCGTTCTTCACATCGATAGCGATTTAGATTCGGCCATGAGCTCACACCTCCACAGAAGCCCCCCTCCCCTCCCCTGCTCTGACCGTGATCTCTGGCCTCTACCCCATAAGTGTCTATTCCACCGGCTGCTGTGTTGTGTTGCTGGGAGAGGCAGGTGGAGCATCAACAAAACAGACATCTCAGCGGTCCAGCGAACGTTTCTGAATTGCTTCAGCCACCGCGGTGCGCAGGAGGGTGATGACGGAACGAGGGTCGTCGCTGCCTATAACGGCGCTGCCTGACACAATCATGTTGGCTCCCGCCTGAAGCAAACATGAGCATACACTTGCTGAAGGAGAAACTCACAAAATCGAGTTTCAATTTCAGGTGCTTATTCTATTAGACTGAAGTGTGTTTTTGAATTCCTCACCTCTGCACACTTGTGAATGGTGTCAGGGCCAACTCCTCCATCCACTTCGATGTCTAATGAAGGAAACTGACTCCTCAACCAGCTCACCTGGGTCACACACACCCACACACAGAAAAGAAAGCTTGAAACCTGCATTTCTACCAAATGATTTTCAGCTGTTGGTGGGACAGCAAAAGGAGACACAGCACTGCAGATTAAATAAAAACATTTTTCTTCTGGACTCAATTTGAATGCTAGTCAGACAAAACCACTGTGCTTTGGTGAACAAGTGCTTCTATCTGCACTGTGAACTGTTAGAAGAGAGCCCTGAAACTGAAACTCATCTTTATTTAGTACTTATGTAATACAAGTTTGTGTAGTTCTGGGATTTAGCTGAGACTTGTAAGGAATTTGAGTCACATCGCCATGAAAGCAAAACTTAAACTTGCACTTATGTAATCTTTGTCTGTATTTTTACTATTTAGCAGAATATGTAAGAAACTATAGTTAGTCTTTCATCTTAAATATGTCTCTTGTGTGAAACGGGTACACAGTAATGACCATGTGATACATGCTTCTTTATATATTCTCCATTACTGTAATAGCATGCTTTAGTTAATGTGCTGCACATTTGGTATGTCTAGAAATTTAGGGGTATGGTAATCATTAGGAGAAAGCAAAATATTTCTATACTGCTGATTTCAATGGAGATTTCTCTAACAATACCTCTGCTCTTTTGTTGCTACCTAACTGCAGCACCACACCATTCAGCAGGCTGCATATACTCTCGCTATGTATCTCATTGTTCCTCAAAATAACAGGATCATCAGACAGTAGTACAAAGCAGCTAATCACGTTAAGAGTTTCCCACTGGAGCATCAAAGAAGTGCTAATTCACTGCAGGGTAAGTTTTGAAGCCTAGTTTGGATTGTTGTGGCTGTGTGTACCTGTGGTTTGTCCTCACCTTGGGCATCATGTCCTCCATGAATTTCTGTCCTCCAAAGCCTGGTTCAACAGTCATGACCAGAGCCATGTCGATCTGGTTAGCCCAGGGTGCTAACTCTTCAACGGTAGTACCAGGCTTTATGGCCAAACCCACCTGCAGAAATCACAAGGTGTTAGTATGAACACATATAAAATACAGTAACCTCAGCACTTTCCATATATATTTTTATACATAATGCATATTTATGTCAAGCTGTAAAAATACCAATGTGCATTTTTCCAAAAATTCTTTGCAATTTCTTCAATAATGTCAAAGTTTTATTCTCTGGCATTCCATACGATACACACTAAAGCTCTAATGATTTTCTTCACAGCATTGTTTCCTCACCTTCATGCCACTCTCTTTTATCTCCTTGATGAGATTTCCAGGGTTGGTGGTGGCCTCTAAGTGGAATGTGTACTGGTTGGCTCCTGCTGCAGCCATGGGCTTCACCCACTGCTCCGGCCGGGACACCATCATGTGCATGTCTGCAGCATTAACACGGTCACAGCAGAGACATTCATGATTCAAGTCAACGGAGGATAATATAGTTAAGATTAGTTTTGCATATGTGTGGGGTTTTCTCTTACCAAAGAAGGGGTCTTGGCCTACTGATTTCCTCAGGCACTCCACCATGGGATGTCCAAATGTGATGTTTGGGACAAAGTGCCTTCAAAGGGACAAAACATTTAACGTCCAGCTGTGATGACATTCTCTCATCTTGCATAAACAGCTGCTAAGCAACGTCTTACGTAAGTGTAAGTTAGAGGAAGAAACTATAGTCTAAACTAACAGGAAGAATGAATAAGCAAGCTGTTACGACTTGGAGGGCAGAACTAAGTTTAGCACTTTGAGGTTTTGAGAGTCTCTTCACTGACACGCTCAGGCTACATAAATTCAGTTGCATAAATATTGACTTCCTCAGCTTAACTTCTGGCAAGCTAGCTTATCTTGTCGTTAGCCAACTTCAGCTCCCACGCACTGAACTTCCAGTCGGTTTGCTAACCATTAGCATGCTAGTTAGTTTTGTAGCTAACAGATAGACAGCTAACAGACTGACCCGTCCATAACGTCGAGGTGCAGGTAATCTGCCCCGCACTCCATCATCCGGACACACTCGCTGCCCAGACAGGACAGGTCGCTGCTCAGGATGGACGGACCAATTTTCGCACCGTAAGCCATGCTGTTACTGTCTGCATGCAGCCTGGCTGCAAACACCACGTCAGGTTAACCACAACATAAAGCAGTACTTCCGCTGAGAACCTTCAAAATAAAAACCCGTAGCGAAAACCCGTCCTTAATTATTAAGTAATCGGTTAAAAAAAAACTGCACAAATGCTCCCACGTTCATTTTCAAGATAAAATGCTAGAGTTTTTAGATATTTGTATGGAACTTCTCATTTATATTGTCGAAATAGAAAACCAGTCCATGTGGTTGTAGCACAAATGCAAACTTGACCAAACTGAACTAAAAATGACTGTTCGTGTTATAGTTAAATAACATCCAGTTTGAAATTAATACAAAAATATTCGAAATATTTGGAACATAACTGGCCGTACTGATGAAAGGGTTCATCTGTGGGGGTATGTCTTCAAAAAACACAGAAAAGAGGCAAGTATGAAAGAGTAAAATGAAAACTTTACAACTTACAACTGACTTTACAAACTGAACAAGTGGTTTTGTTGAATATTTGTTATGAAAACAGAAACATTTTATTCATCATTTCTATTTTGTGTTTGTTTGTGTGTACACATTGATCAAGTCTCACATAAAGGTTTATTTTAAAGGCAAATTTCCCTCACTTTAGGTGTCACACGAAATGTCAGTGGGTAACTTGATCTGACTGAATTTGGCCCGTGCTCTGGCCTCAAACTTCCGCCTTCAAAATAAAACAGTGCATGCCTTTGGACACTTGATGGCGCAAATCTCACGCTGGTACTGAACTCTTGCATGAGCCCTTAACTGCTTATTTAGTGTGAAGGGCTGGGTGTGAACTGAGAAGATTCCAGTAATAATGACTCCTGTCAGCTTGGCTTTCCATGGGGAAAAAACTGTGTCAGTGCCTTTTTGAAGTCTTTGTCCCCCTTATGCAACAGGTTGATCAGCTGCAACACAAAACTCTGCAATTCATCATTATGTGTCTCTACAATGGAAAAGGATTTTCCAAGAAGTTCTTACAAAATTCTGTGAGCACAGTATCTGTTTTGAATAATTTGATCGGTGTGATGTAAAGGGCATGAAATTGCTCAATATTTTGAATCCTTTCTCAATTCAATTTGTTCATTGTGTTCTCTGTTTCAGTTTTCTCTATGTATTTGTCCACCGATATCATGCTTCAGTGTTCCTCTGAGATTTCACAGATTTATTCTTGTCAGCCACCTCCCTCCATCTGTCTCACTCAGCTGTGCTATAATTTAAATACATATAGGTTGTGTGTCAGTATGACTAGATATATAGTTTTATGTCAGGATAGAAGGAAATATTTTTTTCATAAGTGATGGGGCCTCTAAAGGCATTTAATTATCTAATGTTGTCTGGACCTTGGAAAAATAAGTTTTATTGATTCAAGAGGTTGGCTGAATGGAGCACAGATCAGCCTGCAGGGTTACTATTGTCTGCCAAAGACCTGTGATGAATCTATTCCTCAAAGGAAAGAAAACCTCCTACAGACATAAAAAAAAAAAGAGAGCAGCAGAACTCTTATCATTAGAAAAGAGTTGGATGCCCCATGTTACCTGACACCAACTTCAGAAGGAGCAAGTGAAAAAAAAGAAAACAAGTGCACTGGTTTCCAGCTGTGAAATAATACCAGTTTGATCATATGGCATTTACAGATGCCTCAACATACCTGCACAATCCCATTTTATCTACTACAATTCGGTGCAGTATCTTTACTGCACATTCGATTGAGTTATTTGTCTTACTGGCTAATTTGTTTGCTGCCTCGATCATGTTGGACACTGTCTGTTGAAATGCTCTAAATGTTTTTCAGATGAGTGTGTAAGTTGTTGTGATTTATAAGAAGCAGATGGCTGAGGGTTTAAAAAGCCTCTGCAGCACTTGAAGCTCAGCCCACAAAGAGCCACACTCATATACCCAGACTAGCTAAACAGAATCTGACATTTATGAGTTTTGCATTACTGTGGCAATGTTGGAAACACTGGTGACACGGCCTGCTCTGGCCGACAGGAAGATGAGATATGTGATTTTTACATGGGGCTGAGGCAGAGTAAGTTGGCGTCACAAAGAACTGGGGGTCACAGTAATCTCTGAGGAAGGCAGTAAAAAAAAGCTTCAGGCTTTGACAGTGTTTTTGTGGGCCAGTGCCATAGCTGGAAGAGGCTGAGTTTTATAAGTCTGTCCGGACAAAAGCTTTTCATGGTGTCTCTCTGATTCCTGAAAGCAGGGCTGATGGGGGCTGATCAAGGATGAATCACTGCAGCTCATTAAGTGACCATTATCTTCTTAACTCAGATAATTGAAACATTATTTTGAGCAAAATGAAAATTTTGGAGTGGTTTAATGGTCTTTTTCCACAGAGGTTTCACTCGAGGCTGATGCATTACACCAACCTGGTTGATGCATTCGTTTTTTTGTCTTTAAGAGGAGTGATTCTTTTCTCCCTCCGGGTGCCACTGAGACCCATTCATCCTCATTACTGTAAACAGGTCCAACATCAAGCACATTATTTCAGTCAGCCGTAGACCTGTGTTTACTGAAGGTCCCTGTTAAAGACACCTTTTTTTGCTTTAGTGGTGGAAGCTCAGGAATGTGACTTGCAGTCATTTTCAGGATGCTGTCACGGCGTTCTCTGTTGCTCATTGCTGACATTTTCTCATTTTAGGATGACCAGCACTACGCTGTTGCACACATTCACACAGTCATCTGAGGAAGTTGAGTATGAGAAAACCTTTTCAAAAATCATTATGAGAGATGAAAAAAACGCTTGAATGTACTGTGAATAGATGTAGTGCTCATGTTGTCAGGCGCTTGTCATCTCTATGAATCTGTTTTGGTTTTTTTTATTTTTTTGGCTGTGCATTGTGTATAAAAGGCATAATAAATCCATTCCTGGAGCTTTTAATCTTGCATCTGTCCTACCACCTCATCTCACTCACGCTATAGGGAGTGTCCCTGCAGATTTAATGGCAAGACTTTTGGTATTTAATTGGACAGAGTTTTTGTACTACACCTATCCTATCCTTTACTCTTATTATTCTTCACTTTGTGTATGTTCAGTAGTTCAGCAGTCCTAATGAGCTTGTGAATGAAAGATTTTCTTGTTACATGCATTCCTGCATCTCAGTCATCCGTGAAGACAATTAAAAAATGTCTTTTGTTGAGACTAATCAGTTCCGTTCTTGGCCTGCTGAACGAGTGTGTGTTCATTTTCCTGTGTATTAGCTGTTGCCATCTTTATTTTTCTATGGTTGCTGAACTGCTAATTAATGTGATTGTTTATTTCTCAGTTAGAGTATTCTTTTAAATCAAAGTTTGTTCTTCATATCATAGAGTTCCCACAGGGCAGCAGTTTTTCGCTAAGGTGGCGTATGGCTTCATCAGCACTTTCAATTGTGTCCCCGGAGGCTCAGATTTAGCCCTTAAAGTTGTCTAATTAACAGCCACCCAGCAGCGTGTACTAAACATGTTTGAACTTGTTTAACAGCTTTTTGAAGTACGTCTTTTACACACTATGAATTAATTACCTCAAAAATTGAAGGCGAGCTCGGTAACAATGAAGGACCTACTGAAAACAACATACGTGACAAAAACAGCCTCCTATATTACAACTGCTAATCTGCAGGGGAAACGGTGTGTTGATTAGATATAGGAAAGAATTCCTGTGAGAGAATACCTGCTCTTAAAGATGTGTACATTTACATTCAGTTGTACGTGAGCTGTAACCTCGGAAAAGTTGGGTTTATGTGACCTTTAACCTCTGCGGTAGAAGACAGGAACAGGAATGGAGACAGTACTTTTTTTTCCTCTTTCTTTTTCCAGTGCAGTGGTCGACTATTAAAGGCTTGGTACACATCCAGACTTTTCATGTATTATCTTGATTGAAACCTTCCTCTTGCTTCCCTCCAGCAGTTGACTCTAGCCTCCTGAGCAAACAGATCGCGATAAACCACTTTCTTGTGATGGTCGGAAGGAGAACACGGAACATGTGTCGTTGCAGCCTCTCCCTTTCTGGACTTTATGTCACCGTGGTCGGGGTCCATACAAGTGGAAAGGGGAATGGTGGGGAGGGTGCTACCTCCCTCTGCTAGGTTAATGCTCCCAATCAAGTGTGTGTGTGTGTGTGTGTTTGTGTATACATTGAGTATTTGATGGCAGGATATCCATAAAGAGGAATGAGCACTGCAGGACTGTCTTTGCATCCTGTAAGATCAAATCCGGCAGATATGTAAAGAAGGTCAGATAAGAAGGAAATGCTAGAATTGACTAGATCTCACAATTACGATTTGATTTTACTTTTCAAGGCCTATTGTGAAAGTGTTAATACTTTCCCATTTCAAGGAAAGATGTTTCATCTATTATGCACTCACAGAGAATGCATTGGCTTCATTGCAGCCCCCAGACCCGTAATCATTAACCATGTTAAAGTGAGAAACAGTTTAAAAACAGGAAAACTAAAGTTGTGCTCTTTACTTGTGCTGTCTGGCCTGTGACATTGTTGCATTTGGTGTTAAACTGTCCTTTAACATTAACATACTTATGCGGTTTGATGCTGTCTTGCTACATTCTCAAATCTCTTGTATCCTCAGAGTAATTAGCTTTCCAGTTTTTTTTCAAATAGCATTAAATCTGTTTGTGTCATGGTGTATATTCTTCTGACCTGACCTCAACTTTATGTCCCCTGACCACAGCACACTTCAGAGCACTAGTGGTCAGCCTGTAACAGTAATTGCCTTTGAAAACCCCCTCTAGGGAGAAACAGACCCTTCCACTAGTCATAATTTAGTGCTTTATGGAGGACAAAGTGTCACTTCAAAGGGCCAGCAATGGGACCACAGGGGCGCTGGTGACATTTCAAAACGACAGCATGTGGTTATGAGAGAATAAAAACTCAGATTATTCAGAATATTTTGGGAGGGGATTTAAGACAAGTAGCCCACCGAGCAGGCTTACGTGAGCAAAGCTTACCTCCAGACTTCATAAAAATCTAATCCACTTGGTTTAATCTTTAATATTTGAATAATATTAAATCGTGCTGTGTTTTTTTTTCCAGCAGACCTCTTGCATTGAAAGGAGCCTGCTGAAAAAAAAAAAACAGAGCATGATTTAATATTTTCTCGCAACATGTGCTCCAAGGGATTTGGTTTATGAAGAGTGGAAATCCACGTCTAATAAAATTTGCTTTTAGATGTCAGATATATTTATATATTTTATATTCAGTAGTGAAAGAAGTACTCACATCCTTTACTTAAGTGCCACTACAAGGAAAAGTCCTGCATTCAAAACCTTAAGTAATTGTATGTAAGTATGATCAAGCATCAAAAGTTAACATATAGTATGATTGTGCAGTAAAATGTCTCTGTCAGTACTCGTCTATCTGATGCTTTTGGAGTAATATTAGAGCTGCATTAATGTGGATGTTGCATTTTATTGTGGCGGTTGTTTAAAGTTGGTATTGTTACTACTTTATGTGCTGTTGGGTAGTTTTATATACAGCAGTGCTTCACATTCTATAATATCATCAAATGTTTGTAACGTTGCTGTCCTGCGAAGACTTCATTTCTTTCAAACTTGAATATTTTATGAGCCCAGAAAAACAGCCCTGTTCAGCGTTGTGACAAAGCACTTTCGAGCTAATTTTGGTTTGGTTTGGTTTATTTAGCTTTAGCACACAGCAATGTCTGACTTTTTTCCGAGTCCTTAGTCGTGTGGGGTCATGGGAGTTGTTGTCTTTATTATCAAGCAACCACCACTGCCAGTGAAACCTCTGACGTGACTCAGGCAGAGATGTTCACTTACTTGGAAGTTGCAGCCGCAGGCGACCAAACAAAATGCACCGTTCCTTTGAATAAAATTGCTCTTATCTATTTGTTTGAATTTTGTTGCAAACACACATAATAAAATATATAACATAACAAAGGTTAAGCCTTTTTTTGAGTGTGGAAATATGTGCATAACATCTTAAAGAAGTAGCAGTAAGTGCAGAACTTGAGTGAATGTACTTTGTTACCCTCCACCTCTGCTTATATTTTATATATTTATTGGCTTGTTTATTTCAAATCCTGCATTTTTGCTTTATATTTTATGTCTGAACCAATCTAAATCTCAATTTATTTCCCTGGTGCTTCTTTGCAATGACACACTCAAACACACACAATGCAGACACAGCCTTAAAGTCTTACAAATCTAAAGGAAATCTGACAACAAATCTGGGAGTAAAAAAGCATTTGTCCTACAGAGAACAGCCTGGTTTGTGTCAGTGGATCATGAGGATTTTCTTCTCTGCTGAGTTTAATGTGCTCATGGTGAGAAGAATACAACATGAACATCAGCTGTGGATTATTACTCAGCTGTGAAAAAAAACACATGTAGGAGACTTTCTGGCACTGAGAATCTATCGCCTTTGGAGAAAATAACTTGTGAAAGCAAGTGAGAAATATGCCTCACTATCACATGATCCAAATGGGAGCATGAATCCTGACCCCATCTGGTGTTTCCAACAGCTGTTGGACCCACTGTGGAGAGCGCTATAAGGAATTGAGGAGTATGAACAAATTCTCCTCATATCCTTGGAGAATGAAGATTGACTACTCGGCGTAGACTCAGGGATTTCAACTGCAGCGAGATGAGATAGGTAACCCAGGATGCACACAGATGCAGTCATGTACATGCAAGTTTCAACATATGCACTTGTTCACAGTCTTGAACAAACACACAGAGTAACTCTCCGTGACAATCCCTCTTCCTGGCTTTAAGGTCAAACGGTCCCCTGACAGGATTGGACCAGGATGACTCTCCTGGGGGGGGAGAGCAGTCAGTGAACCGCACTGACTGACTCCAGTTTAACATTTGGACTTTAAGAAGTAACTAATTCAAACCAAATATCATGATATCTGACCGGGGGGGGCTCACCTGAAGAGCAAACAGCTGCTGACAAAATCACACAAAATCAATCTATGATGAACGCGAGTGAGTGAGTGAAAAATGAGCTGCTGAAGTAATCTTTTAATCTTGTTGTTTGGTGATTTATATTTCTTAAACAGGCAGCTGACTCACCAAATGTTACGTAATGTCAGAGTATTTCAGTGTTCAGGTATTCAGTCGTCAACACTAAGTGCCAGGTTTACATAATAAAAGGGTAGCGGCTTTCTCTCTGGATTCACCATTGTTTATTGTAACCTTTATTTAATCATGTAATCTCATTGAGCTTAGGCTCTCTTTTGCAACCACAAGGGGTGAAATTCAGTAAAGACGAGGAACATCCAAAAATCCTCCATCCGCAGTGTTTCATAATGCAGCAAAGCCGCAGCTTGCATGTGACATGACATGCCAAGCTACTGTGCTCTCACTGCTGTTTATCAAGTACCACTATCATTCAGCAGACAGAGCAGCAGTGCACAGTTACACAGAAAATAACCCTTCAAATGCACTAAACAACATATTTATAATGCGTGTCAGCGTGAGAGTATCATAGCTTGGATTTATGTTGGCTTCATACTCCTGCTGAGCTCTCAGTCCTGGCAGTGAAACATGTGAGCGCCGTTATCAGGGGAAATTGCTCGTTCCATTAAAAAGAAAAAAGGCCAGTGTGAGTGACTGTGAAGACTTACACACACATCCTGACAAAGTGTTGTCCAATTAACCTCACACAGAGAATGGACGGAAGTGTGATGGGTTACGACTCCCTGGAGACCTGCGCACTGACCTACAGAAGCACTTCACCAAACATGCATGTTTTATTGTGGCAGCGTTCCTGCTGTCTGAGTGTCTTCATACAGCGCTTGGATATCCTTTAAGATATTTTCAGTCCTTTTACTCAGCTTTTCCTGCTGCTACTTGGCGGCATCAAAGGCTAATATTGACTTTGCTGATGTGTTTTTGTTTGGCATGGGAACGCTTCAGGCCTTTGGCTAGTGTTGGCCTCTTTGAATGGCTTACCAGAGGGGCCTGGCAGATAGCCAGCATGTATAGCAGCTAATAATGGTCTCTGCTATACAGCACTGCTCTGCTCATCAGATGAGAGGAGTGGAAAGAAAAAACTCTATTGGAGCTAACTGCTCTAACTTGGATTAGTGTACTTTATATGCACAGCATTGCATTAAAAATATTACTGGAGTTATGGTGTTATCCATAATGCCGCCATAAAAGCCAAATAAAAGAGTTTAATGGAATTCAGAGATTAATATCATTTAAACCTGGCCCCTGTTGTTTTCCTGAAGACTGAGCAAAAACACCCTGGAGAACAGCTCTATAGTGGGAAGGTATGTGTGTTTTATCTTTATTGCCAGGAAACATCCAGTGGCATTCAGAGAGAAGAATAGAATATAAAAAATATGGATCAGAGTTGAGGAGCAAGGATCAATGGGCCCTCTGCCAACAGACTTCACGAGCTACTCCATCAAACAGGAATGGAGGCATGATAGGGAGTTGTGTAGCACAAAGTAAACCACAAATCCACACGAACTTCTTTTTCCTGCTAATACAGAAACTATCTGAGAGACAAACAGAAAACCTGGCAGTTTTGGAGGAGATCCACCCAGCGATGGAGTTCAGAAAAGAAACAAATCAATGTTGTTTTTCAGGCTGTGACAGGGTGTTCCCTCACTGGGTTATGTAAGGTCTGGTACTGGAAAACGAAAGCTTGTTTGTGGTCCAATAGGGTGGATTTCCCTTGAGTAAAGTAACCAGTCACATGGGTAACACGTCAATTACACCATGCTGCTCTAAGATTAAGTTGGTTTTTTTTTTGCAATGACAGCTTGTGCTATTACAGATGCAGTGAAGAAAACTGCATTGTTAAAAAAAACAATATATATTTGTTGTTTATGATTAAATATGGAATATACAGCATTCACTGCCAGTAGATATTGCCTTAGAGTATCGGCATCTCAGAATGTAATAATGTAATCATGTTGGAACAAAAGGAGTGTGGCATCTGAACACACTCTGCTCACAAAACTAAAATCAAAAGTGCTGATCAAATATGAATCAAAGTTCTGTTACTGCATTCCTGGTGGACTGATTTGTTGCTCAACTAAGCACAAACTGCTGCTAACCATAGCTGCTATTAGTGCGTCAGCTCAGTTGGCCATGCAGATAGTGGTCCTATTAGCTGAGCCCCAGTTCCCCGCTGCTTGAAAACCTCCTCCTCCCAGTGGTCCAAAGTTTCTGTGCTGGAGGCGTTAACACCAACACTTCCCCCCAGTGCCCCCAGCTCAGAAGCCAAGCTTCACTGCCCCGTTCTGCTCTGTCCAACCTAATTCTTGTCCTTTTTCCGATCTGATAAACAGTATAGCCCAAAATTCATCAAATTCAGTTCCCAAACTTCTGCAGCTGTCATAGTTTGTGTATATTATCTGCATGGGCGCAGAGTAGGTTGGATAGACATGTCCTGAGAATACTGAGGTAGCTTCTTTTTAGAGGAAGCCCTGAAGTTGGTGATGTGTGACATAGTAGCTATTGTACTCTCTCAAACCAAGTTATATGATATAATGGCTGGAACAAGAGAGGCACCCTTCTCCTGAGTCGGTGCACCATCAAAATGATTCTGAAGTCACTACTTTAAAGCAAAATAGTTGCATAATGTTCCTTTTCCCTAGTTTTTAAAGTAATTAATCTTCCCTGTCATTTCAGATATCTGCCATTCCCCACCTGCCCTGTAGCTGCCCTCAGTTTGTTCCCAGCATTCCCAGTCACCTGATCCCCTCAGTCACCAGCACACCTGTTCCCCATTCCAGCCCTCTTTCCCCAGTATTCCCCAGCCTCTTCCCGCTTCTGTCAGCCTCTTGCCTGCTTTGTTTGTCCTCACTGACTGATTAACTGTTGCCAAACTCTGCCTTGAACTTCTCACCAAGTAAACAAGTGACTGCTTTCAACTACTCTGCCACTGTTGAGTCCACATCTCTGTATGGAGAACCTTTACAGGGCTACTAATATTACATTTTGTCCTTGTATGAACTTGCTTATGAAATGAAATCTGTTATCTAAGGAAATAATTAGTTTTTTGGGGAAAATGCTTGTTTGGTGTCTGAGGAATTGGATGAAGAGATTGATATTATTTTCATTTTGTTTTGATGTTTATGCTTATGTCAACATTGTCTTGTTAAGAGACCACACACATTCTGTGATTATTGAGGTGAAGACTTGATTGCTATAAACAAACAAATACTTTTACAATTTGCATGTAACATCGTGATAAACCCGTAAACAGACACAATGTGCTGATGTGTCTGCAGCTATACTCACTAAGAAAGAAGAAGAAACTGTAAGAGTCGTGATATTGTTTGGGACGACCTGAGTTTATCTGTAGTTGTCATGACAGTCGTGTCAATTTTAGTTGTGCATTCCTGTGGTATTAAGACATTCGTGGATCCCTGGCAGGAATTTCCCTGGCTCGCTCTCTGTTTTTTCTGCCGTGTCCCTGCCCTGCTGCTGGAGGTGAGGAAAAGTTTAACCACACTAAATCTGGAATCTGAAAGAACACCTCTGTTTTTTAAGGCTCACAGTGCTCCTCTGCACTGACACACTACAGCATACAGAGCTTTTCACTCTTAAGTATTTTGGTTGCTTTTGGCAAGTTCATCTCATGTGTGGCTTTGTTTCACTGTGTTCAGCTCTGTGTGGAAACCTTTGTGTAACACAAAAGGCAGAATATAATGTTCAGCAACCCATGAATGCATAAAGGAAAAGATAACTATTGCTATGATTATGGTAGTGACCAGCGGGAGTATCACTTTACCTGGAGACAAAGGATAAGAAAAACCTGTGAATAGAATCTTCAGATGACACCAGAAAAACAAGAAGTGATTCATGTCATTTCTTTGGCAACATCTCAATGTTCCATGCTGGAAATATTTTTTTACACAGCAAAAAGCAGCTTGTTGCCATCAGGGGCCAATTTTCAGCATTCTGTCCGGAGCCACTGTCTGCAAACTGTGTTCCCAGTGTGATTTATGGATAAATGTAGACTATAATCCATATCACCCCGACTTGCATAAGATTGTGTGAAACCTGCCAGGAGGGTTTGACATGTTCAGTGATGGCAAAGATCAGGAGAATGGAGACATAGGCTGCAAGGGTGGGACTCTTGGTCTTCCTCCTGCGTCATTCCTGAGAAACGGCGGTAGATATCATGTCCAGATGTTTTTGCAGGTTAAAGTGGACATCCCTCCTCTTTGCTTTCCTGCTGTCTGTCTGTGCTCAGTATGGAATTTGCAGAATACAAATGGAATAATTTGCCACCTCACTGATTCTTCACTTTATCAAGGATTTACTCTTTAAATGTGCTATAATGAATATTTTTAAAATAATTGTGGATCAAATTGCTGCAGTGTATAAAGTGACAGAAGTTGTTCATTGTGATAACTGACACCTTCTAACTTTGTAACTGATTTTGCAATTCCCCTCAGCTCTAGAGAGTGTTTTCTCACCTTTGCTCACAGCTCTACTTCATATTTCAGTTCACCCTCAGTGCTCCTATAATATCTTTTTTTTTGTTGCTGAAACAAGCAGCTGTTTTCTGCTAAAAATTTCTACAAGCCTGCACTGTTCACTACCTACACAAGAGAGGAATTAGCGGCTTGCTGGTGAACGTAGAAGAGCATTCAGCTGCTAAACAGTCTGAGTTAAAGATATTTCCCTCAGTAGTTGGTGGAGACCAAGACTGAGCTGAAAGCAGAGTGAACTTTCATTCACCTTGTGTCCAGAATGAATACTGATATTGCTATGCGTCTGTTTGTTATGCAACAGTGAACTGTTTACCATATTAACATAAATGGTGATCAGATATCAAGGTTGTGTTTACAGCTTGTTTCCAATACCTTAAAGTGGCCCAAAAAGTCAGTTAATGGAAAATTTAAAACTTTCAAGCCAACTGTCAAGCTTCTGTCAGATGTCACAAATCAACAAATATACATGTCACACAAGAAGTCCTCTGTGAGCCCTGCGTGTGTGGGAGTAATGTTATGACTCTCCTTGGAATGTACTGGCCTCCTTTAAATTCTAAAGTTTCGACTTCATTCTGCTCCAGAGGCCGATTTGGGTTTGTGCACACTTCTACTTCTACTTTACAAGCCAGCATTGTGTCCACACTGCAGCTCTATGACAACACTTTCATCACCGCAGCATTCAAGTTAAGACATTTATAGCTGCAACTGTCACTGCCCGGCTCGACTCTGACTCATGTGTGGGGGGACTGTGTGGTAACTAAATCACAAAACATGATGTAACTGGGCAAAAGTGTAAGCATCAAATATGGTGACATTTATGTGATTGCTTTTCATTTGCAAAATCGTGCAGGATACTCGATATTCCTGCACAGAGGAGTGAGTTTTCTTCAGGCAGCAGGTGGCAGATATGTCAGGACCTCTCTGACTTCTTAACGGTGAAAGAAATGAGGTAATGCTGAAGACCTCTGTTAGCACAGTGGTGCCTCAATCCTGAACTCAAACTGTCAACCCCTTTGTCTCGCCTTCATCACGCTGACACCACAACAGGGACACACTTAAATATAAGATCATACCATCATCAATCATTTTACACCAAATACTGGAGCCCTTCCACAAGCCCTGGAGGTAAGGCAGGAGACAGGATCCTACAACACAGCCTTGTAAAAGGCTTGGTGGAAAGATGAGAGCTGATCTGGAAAGAGAACCGTGCTGCATTTGACTGACAGCGATTACCCTTGGTTTGGGCTGTCATCGACTAATAGCATCTAAAATGCCTGCATCTCAGGTTATATTTGTTCTTGTGTGCTTTACAACTAAAGACAGAACACAGTGAACCCACAAGAACAGAATATCAGAAGAAAAGTACATAAATCAAATAAATTGGGCAAACATACCCAGCTACTCCAGATCTTCAAAGCTTGTCCTTCAGGCCCTGATTCTAAAAACTAAAACTTTTTATCACAATATTGAGAGTAAATAAGGCTGCTCTCTCAGCGAGATAAGACCATCCTCTCTGCCATTTGAGAAGAACCAGGTCATGGGAAGAGGATCAAGGAAGAGGGACCAAATGTACACTAAAGTACACTAAGCGTCTCATGAGTGATGCTAATGGCAGAGCAGATAATGTTACCCTGGACTGTATGTCATGAACACCTTTACCTTTATACTCAGCAGAGTTACATGCTCATTTGTTTTCGTCATTACGCCTCAGCTTGTTAATGATACGGACTAAAGATGCTGCACGTAAGCACAAATCTGCGAGCTGATTGAGCTATGCGTTTAAACATCTTTAAGCCCACCTGAAGCTTTTACTGAGCCTGCCCTTGTGAGAAATTGTAAACTGTGCTGCCATATGTTCTCACCCACTGGCATGACATGCACACACACATTGCCTGACAGGCATGCACGGGTGCATACTGCACATTTACAGCAGCGCGAACACATGTGCTCAGACACATCTGTGAAACACAAGTCTTGATAAATGCACGTAGACTTTAAAGGATGGGGACTGAGCCTTTGATATCTGAATATCTGTGTTTCCATTACAAGGCCACCTACTCAGCACTATTTATACACCATATTGCAAACATAATCCGCATAGCAGGAGA
Source organism: Scatophagus argus (assembly GCF_020382885.2). Lineage (NCBI taxonomy): Eukaryota > Metazoa > Chordata > Actinopteri > Scatophagidae > Scatophagus > Scatophagus argus. Next base: position 10,301,635 of record NC_058503.1, on the reverse strand, counting down.
AGCAGAGGGAGTAGAAGAGTCTGGCCTGTGAAAGGGTGCAAAGTCGTGGAAAAATGTATGTGGATTTAATTAAAAATGTGGATTAGTGACTAAAAATAATTACACGGTGTAATGACAGAGAGGGGGGTGGAATGTTTTCAAAGCTTGGACCAATGTAAAAGGGCACCAGTGTGTGCTTGTACCTGACCTGTGTTTTATGTGTGTTTGTATTTGTCCAGCCACAGAGGTAGGTCTGTGTGTGTCCAGTCTGTGGCCTGGTGTGGATCAGGTTTAGCTGCCTGTGTGTGTCCCAGCCATGGACCCCCTCTGGTGGGCGGCGGTGATGGATGATGCCTGGAAGCTCTGGAGCTGTTCATATGAGTGCTGTCTGAGCAGCTGCTGAGACAGTCATGGATGATGGATGCTTCTGAAGTTGTGTACTTATGTGGATAAGTTTGGGTTTGTGTGAGTGACAGGTTACTGATGGCTGTTGTGTTTCAGGTGTTATTCGAGCATTATTGATTACAAGGTGACAGGCAGGTGAAGGCAAGCTATTTAATACTATAGCAGAGAGTGATGAAACACACACCTACACATGCCACCTCCCTTAAAACTTGTGTTTGTTAAATACCCCCCCCCCCCACACACACACACACACACATACACACTTCCCTTACAGAATTACAAATTATATACCAAGTGTAAGGCCAGGATGGAAAGCCCAGTTTGGGTTGCAGCCTTTATTTCTGACATGTCAACCTCAATGCAAATGTTCATCCATCAATCTGCAACACAGACACATATGAGTTTACAGACCAGAGCAAAAAACTTTGCCACATTTCATCTGGCAGAAAAATGTCATTCCTGACAAAACCAGTTTGTCTATTGAGAATATTTCTGTGTGAAGCTCAACAATGAGCCTTTGTACAAACAGGGGAAGGGCCATAACATGTTTTTTTTAAAATTATGTTACTGATATTCCTCTTCTTCTTATGTGTAGCTACCTCTTGAAAATTTTGCAACTTGTAAAACGAGATCCATGTTAAACGAGAAGAGTGAAGCTAGCAGTTTGTGAGGTACTAACATCAGCATGCTAACATGTGCACAATAACGACTGTCTTAGTTTATGGTGTTAGCATGCTGACACCAGCTAATTAGCACTAACCACAAAGAAGCACACAGCTGAAGGTGATGGGAAGGTCATTAGTGCTGCAGGTGTTTGGTCATAAACTAAAATAATAAAGCCCATAAAAGAGCTAGGTGAAAAGTGAACCAAAGTGATCACAATTGATGGCGACATCTACCATATTCAGTGGAAATTCATACAAATTCTAGTGTTAGACTGCCATGTCTCAATAACATCAAAATGAAAATGCACCAAAATAAATTACGCTCCTCAGTCATTTTTCCTCCTTCATATTTTTAGGCTTTTTTCAAAGGGTCTTCGGTTTCATTAAGGGGGTTTCCACTCAAATTCTGAACTCAGACACAAAACACTTACATTCCATCTGTTGCTCACCCTCGCTGTCTTTCCTGTCATCTTTCGGGCATTTTTTTTTTTGGCTCCAAGCCTCAAATTATGGCACTTTGATGTTCCATGTTACTATGGTAACTTAACTGAACAATATCGAAAATTATCAGGATTGTACATTTTGTTTCAGTGAGATGAAATGCTGCAGGGTTGTTTTTTTCCCTGCTACACATTGAGCGAATGTCTAACCTGTACTCAGCTGCTGAACCCTATGATTTTCTCCTGAGTTTACTGATCCACTGCACGACACTCCCGACAGTCACCATAAATTAAACTTACATTTTGAAAATTGGTTCTTTATACTGTAGTGTACATAGAATCACCCTCCTTTACCAAAGGGCCTTTTATGGTGGTGCTAATTGCTACAGTATCTATTAGTGTTTCTCCTTCAGTTCTCCTTTTTAGCATCTTTGTTTTTGAACAATGCAATTGCTGCAGCTGTGATAACAATGATAACAAGAAGCAAATAAAATAGGTCATACATACATGGGGGTGTCTCCAAACCACTGCAGGAGTGAAAAGGGGACAGAAAAAGGACAAAGTCTGAGTTCATCTTCTGAAAAACTTCTATTGATAACTGCGGGCCAGAAGGGAAATACAATCTGTGGCATGTGTTCATTTGGTCAATTGTGCGGGTGAATGCTGAGATTTGGTGTCACACACACACACACACACTCACACACATAGACACTGGGTGTGTCAGCTCTCAGCTTCCCCACCCAAACCACCCTCATCCCCACCCGGAAACTACAACTTCCTCCCCCATTCATCTCCCTGCAATTTTGTTTTATTTCTCAGGAGCTGTTTCACAAACTCATTTGTCAAGCCACACAAAAGTTTACTGAGCCCTGTGAAACCAAGCTTAGGAAAACAGTGGCGAGGAAACTCTCCTTTTTGTACACACACAGGGATTACAGAAACAGCAATCAGCTTGGTTTTGAGGCTCTTGTATGGAGGCCAACTGCAGCAAACCTCAGCCACAACGAGATACAGAAGTTTCAGCTTCAAAGTGTTTTTTGTTTTTTTTTTACTGGAAACTGTCAAATGAAGTTCATCTTGTTTGTACGACCGTGTGTATGCATGCTCGTAATTGTCCTTATCACAGCACTTTGCGTGACGTGCATGGGAGGCTGCTTGAGCCAGAGTGAGCCTGCAACCAAAACAATATAATGGTGGAAGAGTTGAGTGAGTCTCAGGGAAGAGATGGAAGTTTCGCTCCTGCAGGGGGAGTGACTGGAGTGATGTGGAGGAGTGTGACGGGCGCCTCTTGCCAAGACACTCCGAAGTGGTTGTTGAATGACATAAAGACATTCGTTTTCACCTCAGGGTGTGAATTGTGTGAGTGTGTGTCATGGTGAGAGAAACTCCCTGTAAAGCGATACCACGCAGAGCCGATCTGTGCTGCTGTCCAGAAAAGAAGGCAGCGCTGAGGCAAAGAGAAAGATAACGTTTTTCTTTTCTTTTTAATGACAGGCAGACATAAGCACTGGCTCATCATGAGTGACAATAATTGTTGAACCAACATTCCATATATACAATAGGGCATGCGTGATGAAAAATTGCTAAAGATGGAGAAATGCAATGTAACCACAACATGCAGCTATAAAATCTCAACAGAGAGCCAAAGGTGCTGCAGCAGTTGAGTGTAAAGTTTGCAACAGCAAATATATTTTGAAAGCAACTTAATGGTGTCCAGATTCTGTTTTCTTAACACAATAAGGAAACATTGTTATTCAACTTTTTTTCCAATTTGAAAAATTAAACCTAAATGGTGAGTGACAACATTTTCCCTCCAACATCTGCTCTTGTGGTGCTGTATTCATCTGCAGGGACTGAAGCACGACTTGGCTTTTTAATGGGTATGTTTGTGCACTCACAGCTCTTTATTAAGGTCACGGAAACATTATGCTCTTGTTAAATACAGAAAAAGTGGCTTGAAGAACAAGAAATTATATGTTTAGCCTTATGAATCACTATCTTTTCCTAACCTTAACATTACCCAACATAAATGCAACATCCTCTGGAATAGAAATCTGGAAATCATTCAGGCAGCAATTATACTTCCATATAAAAGTTAATTAAGAGACCAAATACATATATATACAGTATATATACAGTATATATATTGGCAAGAGAGACCAGGATATGATTCTGGATTTTTGTACTTTTTGTATGAACTGAAAAGCTGTCAGTGGCTGTCAGTGGCTTTCACAAAGAATTATACAAGAATAGTGTATGTTCAGCCCCATGATACTGTAATGTAACATGCAGGTGTACACATATACAGTCAAATTACAGTTATTAATTCATGCCATCTCTTTTTCTTTGTTTCCCCCATGATTTTGCTGGGAGAAGACTGACTTGGGGATATTGCTTTACGTGGAGTATTTGAAGAATTATGGTGTTTTAATGACACTTAATCATTTCCAGGCACAATTGAAATAAGATGAATTACATTTTTTGGCACCATACAGTATACTGTGTAGGTTTGTATTCTGTGGTGAATCAGTGAGTACTGGCATGTGCTCAAATGGTATATTTCATTTCTTGTGTAAAAAAAAAAATGCTCAGTGATTGTAATGAAGAATATCAGAACGCAAAAAACAGAACTGCTATTGTGTGAGCTGCATTAGTTTAGGAAGGCAAAGACTGCTAAGTCTAGTTCGGGGGATTTCCATGTTCTCACCTAGTTGAAGAATTTCATGCTTCACTGTGGTTGAAAAATGGCCTGAGTTTCATACACTTTTCAAAACCAAGTTATGAAAAAAATAACATTTTGGGGGGCTCTAATAAGTCTCCCAAAGCCTGTTTTTCAGGGAGAATCTCATCAACATATCTTGCAAAGAAGAAAGACCGAGGAGGCAACTGCAAGTTTTATTGAGCTTATTAAACAGAGTTCTGGTGCAGTGATGTCATGTTGGCTGGACTGGGACGCCCTGTTATTTTGTCTGAATAAACAGCCATGTTTTTTCAGTGGAATGCCAGAGTCTGACCCCAGACAGGAACCAAAGCAGGGCACTGTGAGGTCTGTGACGGTGCTCAAACACCATCACAGACAAAACATCACATGCAGCCAAAAGTTGTTTTTTTTACCCCGCTCTCTCTTCAGGGAAGCGCATAAATGAAACTGTTGATTTAAGCTGTCTCTGTCAAGGCACACTGTCAGGTTGGATAAAAGAGTGTCAACACCTTCATTCACTCATTCTTTTTCAGTAGCCAAAATAAGCTGCCATTATCTGCAGGAAGTCACAAAACGCTTACTGACAGGGTGAAAAACTAAGCATGAACCTATACATAACCAAAAATGTGCATGAAAGAATTAAATCTTATAATCCATTCCCATTAACTACACACCAATGCCAAAAAATACTTAATATGTAACAGTAAGAAGACAGATCAGTTGAATGCACAGTGTTTTAATATCAGTGACAATACTTTCACATTATAAGTTACAATCAACCTCCCTGCAACACATTACTGGGTGCTTATAAAATGTATGATAGATATCAGTATAATAACACAGGCAAATGGTTTGTATGGATTTATGTGTCTCCATAAGCTTTAAAGCAGCTGCCTTCCCTTCTCTGACACGTCTCTGAAGTCTCCTCGTCGACTCTGATGCGAGAGCTGAGCTGATCGAGTGCATGGTGAACTTAAAAGTTGCACGGCATGGTGGATGAATTAGGTGCTGTCTAAACACCGGATCCGTAGCGTGGGCACGGAGCGCAGTATAAATCAGCCCCCCAAATATCAAGCCTTCACAGCCCTGTGTGTCCAGCCTATACAGTTACATTTGTGGATCTGGAAGAGATTAGAGCTTTCACACTAACAATAAGCTATGGGATGGTTTATGAGGGGTTGAGTTATCAGGATGGGGTGGTAGGTAACAGGAGAGAGCATCACAACCTATTAGTCATGGTTCATGTGAAGCTTATTTTGGAGCACTCTATATCTAATCTGTGTTAGGACCATAAATAACAGGGAGAGGCACTATGGATATTTTAGCCTGAGTGGGAGTCTAAGAGCTTGTCTTTTGTCCTATGGTTTCTAGTCACACGTAGTTATACTTAATCACTGTATAAAAACCATACAATTGATTAAACTTCTTTTACTATTTTTTCAATGTAACAGTCCTAACTATACCCTTCCTGCTCAGCTCTCAGCTGCAGACTAAGAAAAGTAAATGTCTGGCTGGTGAAACATGGCGGTATTTCCATCAGGAGTTGTTGGAGAACTTACACTCCAAATGAAAACTAATCATTTCGTTACTCCATGTTGGATGAGTAAACTTACAACTGCCAGTTTGCCACATCGACATCATAAAGTGACGGCACTTTTGTGTTTACACCTTCAACAATGAATTAGATCACAGGTTTTAAGATATTCTTTGTTCTGATTATCTGTCTAAACGAATGTTCTTCTAAGAGATTCTCCTAAGTATTGTGTCCAGTAATAAACTAACTTTCAGCCATATTAAAAAATATAATATTTTCTCACTTCCCCTCAGAAGTATTTAGCATGCAAAGAAAGAAAGTTGATTTTATTTGCTCTGGTTTTGAGGTAGTTTATGAGGTGTTAACTTCGACACAAGAGGAATTTTGATTGTGGTGTCACTCAGGATAATTAACAGAATTCATACTCAAATTTACCTCCATTGTGTTGGGGAGACAAAAACCTCAAAACCCAGACAAATAGAACCAAAAGTCTGCAAGGAGAATACATTTTTATTTCGCAATTTGGTTGACCTGACATTAGAAACTCCTTTTGGGTCTCTCAGCTGTGGATTTTTTGCTCTGTTTCTCCTTGTCTGAAACAGATAATAAAGCGTGCATGGACCATTTGCTCTCAAAGACCCTTACAGTATCATCATTAGTCCTGAACAGAGCAACATGAATTGCAGCTTTGATTAGGCCTCAGTTTCTGCTGATGGATTCCAGTCCACACAAAACATCTGCCCTCAACTTGATGTTATCAGGCTCATGCTTGGAAGGTTAAATAAGCCGTGACTTTGTAAATTGACGCGCGCCATTGATGTTGTTTGATTCAAATTCAGGTTGGTCTTTTAACTCCAATTTTTCATTTCCCCTTTGACTGCACATCTGTCCAACATCTGGCTATAGCACTTGTGCTCATCCCCTGACACGAGAGGAGTCATGGTGTGCCAAACTAACCCTATCCTCTGCCTTTCATTATATTCACACCAAAAACCCGGTGTGAGCACAAGCAGCTGCTGCTTTCCTCTTCTACTTCATTAATAATTCAAGAGCATTTATTCGCCATAAGTCCTCACGAGGAATTCTTGCCAGACTGAGCGAAGCAAGGCTGGACCTGATTGGGACTTGAACTTATTCTAAATGCTTGGAAATGGGCCAGAAATAATATATGTCACATTTAAAAGTACTCCTGCATGCAGTGTACATTTCCAAAGAGGGCTCTTCCTGCAGAGAACATAAAAAATCCAGTTGGTCTAAATTACTCTGCACCATCTCATCATTCATTAATGTTATCTTTCCTCAGCATAAGGTATAGGCTATCATCATGCTGTAAAGAAGCACTCCCTTAATCGACTGAATCGCTGGCCCATAGCCCCATTAAGAGGGCACTGTAACTCATACACGAACCATTTGTAAGAAAAGTGAGGACTGAGCTGGACATCAGATGTGATTTCATGATCCGGTTTTGCACCATTAAAGTTGTTGTTGTAAATCTCCGGTTTGAAGAGGACAGATTTACCGCTTACTGTTTGCGTTCCAGATAGTGACAACAGAAACCCGCAAACAATGAGACTGCGTCTCAGACGTTAAGCATTAACCTTTCTGAGTTTACTCTTGTGCAACCTGTTTGGCACACAGTACAGCGTTTGGTTTTATGCAGAAGAAGGGCTCAGCAGTGCAGTGGACACGTCCTTGTATAAGCAACTTATAATGGGAACAGAGGAGAATCATAACTGGCAAACTGTAAAAGGAAGCAAAACACTTCACAGCACAAGTACATGCCAAGTAAAACACAAGCTGTTCAGTTGTTGTTACATTCTGTTCACACTGCGTGTATTCAGACATGACTGCAGCACCTACACATCTATTGGATGGTTATAATGGAACTTTGTTCAAAATACAGTACAGCACCTCATCTGGAGTTATAATTATAAGTAACAATGACTGGCTGTTAGTTTGTGGCAATTTGGTGAATTAATTAATTTTCCACATTATGTTTACAGGTCTTGAGAAGTACTGGCATCACCCTCTCTGTAAATTTTTTAAATGGCACTGTCTACAGGCCCAGACCAGAATGTCTCTGCATGCAAATGGACAGTCGTAGCAACAAAACATGTGTTGTAGCTCTGAGATAGTGAACGTGGAAGCAGAGCATGCACAGCCCATAGCACAAGATGAAACATGAAATGTGCAGGAAATGTTTTCTTGCAGATGAACGACTCATCGTTGTTTTCATACTGAAACCACAGTACATGACCTCCTCTCCTGTGGGAAGGATAACACCCTGACACTGTTTTCATCAGGATTTGTGACAACCCTCCAGTCCCCCCCTGCCTCCCATGGGGCTATGAGTTCAGGGAGCATCTTGGTGGCCCAGAGGTGGCCCACACCTCTATCTGGGTGGATGGAAGTTGTGATCTCGTTGGGCGATCTCACTGACAAGGTCTGTCATTTTTGCCTTCAGGAGAAAATTTTTCGGATTAGATTTTTTTCTTTCTTCCTTTCTATTTTGCTGAAGAGTGACTATTGTTTATAGAAATGTCAACAATGAGTCCGTGGATGAATCCCTCAGTGATGGCTCATTTTTCTATTTGCTTGTTTGTCTCCTCTTTCCAACATGGGAAAATAACTTTGTACAGGCACATTTTTTTAGTTTTTCACCTCTTGCATACAGATTTCCCATTTCTCAGCCTCCTTTTTCAGTATCTGCTCATGTCAACAGCTGCAGTGCCCTTGAGACAGTATACTATTACTGACGGGATGTGCTGAAGGGCGGCTCTGGTGCAGGCGGGCCACTGTGTAGCAAGTTAGTCTGATAAGGAAGCCGGAATGCATTTCCAAAGGTCAAACAGAGTGATCTGCTGACGAATCTCCCAGCTTCCTTCTTTCCTGTGACCCTGCCTTGATCTTCCAGTGCCCCTGGTGTGTGGTGGTCACCTCTGCCACAACCACTGCCTCACTGTCCTTTCTTGTGTGAATCGTTTCCCCCAAACAAGACCTACTCGTCTTACCCGAATCCTGTCAATATCTTCCTGATGTTGCAGCCTGCCAATGGTTTGCTCAACCAAGTCACTAAACAAAAAAGGCAGCTTTACACTAGTTGTAACATATTTTTCTCTCTTTCAAGAAGGGAATTATGAGCCTTTGTTGAGCCCCAAACGTGAAATATCACCTAAAGTATAGATGTATTGCAAGATCCTACAAGATTAGGTAAAAAGTGCCTCATAGTGTCCTGAGAGAGGACTCCACTGATTTAGCACTGCACTCCTTTCATATGACCCTGATGGCAGGAGTAACATCTTTTCTTTTGCTGTCTGAAAGAAAGTTGGTGGTAATTAAAAAAACAAAAAACAAACTTGTATTCTGTCAGGCCTTGCCCATAACTGAACCATGACTTACCATGAGCAAATCAAGTCCCATGCTAGCTGGGATAAACCACAGAGAAATTGTTCGCCGTGGATGAATTCAATGCCTCAAACGCAATAGTAAAAGCTCTTCTGAGACAAGTTCCATGCTTGTCAGTTTCAATGCACTGTTGTAGTGAACTCGAGGCATGGAGTACATTAAGTTGGGAGATTATTTTGACAAGAACCAAAGAAATCACTCAGGCAAAACATTTTCTCTGTATTTAATATATAACAAAACAAATGTTACACATTACAGTCTCAAAGGAATGCCTCTGTTCTTGTAGACACATGTGCGTGTCTCCAGTCTCTTCTAACTGCAACATGAAATCTTTTCAGTGTAAAAGCATACATGTGTAACCAATCACATGACACAATATGCTTTATGTCAGCATACAAAAACAATGTGTTGTTTCCTCCAGCAGACAGTGAGTAAACTGTGTAAGTCAATGCTTGTAACACAGAAAACGTCATCTTTTGGAGTCAAGCTGTGGCAAGCGCGTGCACACACACACACACACACACACACACACACACACACACACACACACAGCTCTAAAGTAATGCAGTGATGTCTTTTGTTATTTGGTCCCTAATAAACACTTTGTTGTTGTGCACCACAGCTGCTGCCTACATGAAAGTAGTCAAACAATTCATTCATGTCATTTGGTCATAAAACGTTTAGCCGTCTGTGGCCTGTGTGCTGACACAGCAGGATTAATACCACATGGACATGTGCATCCTTTATACTATTAGCACTGATGTAACATATAGGGTCAGCACAGTAAGTTACATAATACTGTGCTTTTCAGAAGACACAGGAGCTACATCTATCTTCTCTTTATGATCAGTAGTCCTAGTTGAAGCCACCAGACAATGTTTAGAAGTATTCAGAGCCAAAAGAAAGCGGAGTAGTTAATAATTTGCCATGTGGGTGATGTAATTACCAATTGTAAGCACCTCAGCTTTCTTGAAAGGAACAGTTTGGCATTTTGGGAAATAAGCTTATTTGCCTTTTTGCCAAGAGTTAGGTGGTATTTTTACGCTAAATATGAAGCTGAAGCAAGACTGGAGGGCATCCAGCGCGTAAAACCACATCCATTTGTTTTTATACCTTGGTTTTTGCACAGATTAAAATCACAAGATAAATTCTGTGAATGAGTTGGGCTTTGGAGGTGCTGGCAGGAGGATTTTGTTTGGCCTTCACACAGAACCAGGAGAGGAGTTTCCAGTCTTCATGCAAAACTGAGATGATCAATCTAACTCTTAGCAAAAAAGCACATTCCCAAAAATATGAAACACAGAACACACACTTTAAATAATTCACAAAGCATTCAAATTTGCATGAAAGAACTCCAAATTGATTTCCAGTATTTGTCTGCAGGATTCAACTGATGTGACATGAGGTTATGATTACTAGTGAGGCAGCAGGACTGAAACACTGAGTCAGTCAGTGGCTCCGCTTAACAGCAGCAGCACTGCATGAAGCGGAGCTTTGAGCGGACATCAGTGTGCGAACACTTTGATTTACAGAGGCAAAACAGTTCAAATGAAGAGAATATAAATACAACTTGATACAAAAAGATTAACAATATTACTCTGCTGGTACTATCAATATTCAGTGCCTGTCACTTTACGCACATTGCACACAGGCAAACACACACAATACATTCCTAAATACACAGTACAGGCAATGATTTCACACATTTATGGTCACGTTTTTGGTTTTACAAAATGAGTGAAAATATTCATATGATTTCAGTATCAGCTCTATCATAAAACTAAGTGCTTTTAAACATGTCTATCAACTTTGTTATCACTTTGTTATCTGTCAAGCTTTTCTACATGACTCAGGCACATTCCTGTTAAAAGGATGCTGGATTGTCTTTTTTCTACTGTCAGACGTAACGCTGGCAGATTCTGACAGAAACAAATCAGCTGCAAATGTACATAGAATTATAGCCACTTATATTTAGAAACAGTGTTAATGTTAATTGAGTTTTGTAAGTTTCAAATCTGTGGTGGGTTGTCTACAGCTACAGCAGAGTACTCAGTCTCAGACATGTTGGAAGCCTCAATGAGACGTGCCAAGCCCGTCCTCGTGGAATACTTAAAGATGAAGGCCTTCATGAGGTCATAGCGGTAGTTCCTGTTGATGAAGTTGTAGAGGATGGGATTGAAACAGCAGTGGAGCAAGGACAGACACTGGGTGAGGTGTAAGGCTACATAGATCGCATTCTCCAGGCCACAGGTCAGAGGCACCAAACCCAGCTGAGACAAGGAATCGACCAGGAGGACGGCGTGGTAGGGCCCCCAGCAGCCCAGAAACACCACGATGTAGGCCAGGATTACTCTGCGGCTCACACGGCGCTCCTGCTCCACCGTGGAAAACGATGATGAGGAAGAAGAACAGGAAGAAGAGGAGCGGTTGAAAGCTTTGGCTAGCAGAGCGTAAAACACTGCGATGACAGGGAAGGGCAGAACAAAACCCAACAGGATGAAGCTCAGCTGCACGCCCACCATCCAATCCCTGGGGTTTTCCTCCGGGTACACGGGCCTGCACAGCATTGTGTCCCCGTGTGTTGACTTCACGGTTCGCAGGAAGTAGGTGTCTGGTAGGGAGGCGACCAGAGCCAGGAGCCACACCCCGACACACGCTCCGCGGCGGATTAGCTTCCTGCGCACGCCTCCCTCGTTGTCTCTGTGTTTTGTCACGCTGAGGTAGCGGTCCACGCTCATGCAGGCCAGGAAGAAGATGCTGCTGAAGAGGTTGACGGAGAACAGCAGGTGTGTGAGTTTACACGCCACCTCACCGAAGGGCCAGTGGCCATGCTGGGCGAGGGAGCTCACCCACACAGGCAGGGTGGCGCACACACATAGGTCCGCGACTGCCAGGTGGGTGATGTACGTGTGCATCTCATGGCGAGGGGTGGAGTCTCTTTGGGCACGGATGTTTACCCAGAGGACCAGAGCGTTAGCAGCCAGACCGATGATGAAGATAAAAGTGTAGAGGACGCACATGGAGTACAGCAGAGCGCTGCGGTTGAAGGCAGTGGCACACACCATCGCATCCACACTCGATATGTTGCTGAAGGTTTCAGAGACATTGGGGTCCCCAAACCACTCAAACAGGTCCTCCAGCTCACTGGTGCTCAGACTCATTTTTCAGCACTGGGAGAGGACCACTGACCACTGCAAGGTGACACACAACACCTCTGACTGGGAGAGATCCTGTAGAAACAAGACATCAACTCATCATTTCTTGTACCATTTGCATTTATCTGAATAAAGATTTAACGGCTAAATGCTACCACTTTTTATTCACTAGACCTTCTAGTATCATATTTAAAAATCAATTTTCTGTTTCATAAAGCAAGGCTTATTTTACCCATGTGGACCCAAACTGCATGAGCTAATAAAACATAAAGCCACTCATGTTGAGCCACCAGATCCTAAAGAATCTTAATGTGGTTAACTTGTTAAAACACAGCTTTCATGAGTTAACAGAGGCTCCCTGTTGTCATGTCACAAAGGTACCAGTTCTCTGTGATTGATGTGCAGTCAGGGCGCAGTACAATAAATGTTTACATTAGGTCCACTAGCACGGAGCACAGATTAGACATGAGGAAGTGGGATCGAGAAATCCAAACACAGTGTATTTCCTGAGCGTTCCAGGCATTCCAAGATAAAGCGTTTGGTCAGGGTTGGAAACATGATGCCATTTTCAAGAATGTTTTCCCTTAACATGCTTGTTATAATAAAAAAAAATCCCATGTTTCCCTTCTTGTTTTAAAGGAGAGGGTGTCAGAGGAGCTGTCACCACTCACATGATCAAAGAAAAAGCTGCTCAATACGTCATTTTACAACATCTGAATCTCATAACACAGGAACACATGCACACAATTTCAAATACAGGATATATTAACGTTATGAGTAAGGTGACTGCAGAAATATGTAAGATCACAGAGGTAGTAGTCTGGGGCTGCCTGGCATGCCAATAACCCTGGCATGATTCTTTTGAGACTTAAAGGCCACTGAAATTTTCACACTCAAAAGTTTTTTTTCTTTTTGCTGTGATGTCTCTCTCAGCTCCCCTAACTGGCAGCCTGCCACAGTGTGAAAGATCAGAGGTGAAAGGCAATAGATCAAAACCAGAACACGAGTGGCTTAACCCCGGCCGACTTGTGCACCCACAGAGTGAATTGTGTGCAGAGATCAGCGGGGGGCTTGACGCCTGCAAAATGGTCTGACTGAGGTTAAGAAGAGGGTCACTGACCACTGGGTGACACAGCACGCCGAAACGCTGTGAAATGTGACCGTGTCAGACATCTGTCTGTGGAGGAGACTTGTGCTGCACACAGGATAATTGGCACAAAGTCACCCAGGATGATGAAAGAAAGGGCAAAGTGAAAATTAGTATAGACAAGAACACCTGGAACGTATTAGGATGTGCAGCTGTCCACATGTGTTAGGTCTGCCTTTATTTTCTCCCATCAGTTACTGGTGTACTTCTATTTTATACTACTTTATACTTCTACTCCACCTCATTTCAGGGGCAAAACCTTTTTAATCCACATCATTTTTGTGACAGCTACAGTGACAGGCTATATCTCAGCTTCATATTTTATACCAGATGTATGATAAGCTTATAAGACATGATATATTTTTACAGATTAAAATACCCAATAATACGCAAAGGAGTCAAAATAAGCTCTACTTTGACCAGCTGCAACATCAAAATGCTGTTTACATTTAAATGGGGGCAGCCGTGGATCGGAGAGTCACCGGTTCGATTCCCCCACCGGACGGGCAGGAAAAATTTGGGTGTGGTGAAGTGATTAATGCGATAAAATGCCTGCCCGCCCGCCCCCTTCATTAGCCGGCTGATGTGCCCTTGAGCAAGGCACTTAACCCCCCAATATGCTCCCTGGGCGCTTGATGCTGCCCACTGCTCCTGTGTGTGTTTCACTGCATGTAATTTGCCGGGTGTTGCATGTGTGTGTTCAACTAAGGATGGGATAAATGCAGTAGTAAAATTCAGTATGTGTGTATGTAAAAATCTATATATACTGCCAATAAAAGTTGATTCTTCTGATTCTTCTTCTTCTGAAATGCGCTGGTAAGACTACTGAAATAATCTAAAACATTTTTTTTTGCAATAATCTGACATAGTAAACAGATTTTTGCAGATGTTCAGTTCACTGGATTAGCCAGATATTCCTATCTGGTTACTGTATCTATTAGCAGTTAACTGCAATATGAAATTACATACACTGTGATAGAAAATCTTACACTTTTATTCCACTTCTAACAGGAGTTTAAGAGGAATTTTAGTACCTTATAAGTACTTTTGTCTTCGCTTCTTGCCTCTAATGGACTGTTTCTTGTTTGGTATTGCTACTTCTACCAAGCGATGCATATAAATACTTCTTGCGCCACTTGCTGCAATGAAAAAAGCTCCTTCAACAAATGTCAGAAACTTGAAATTTAATTTTACTTTCAGTTTTTTTTTTTTTTTAAGACACTGGCGAGTGCTACTCATTTGAAAGAGGTATTTTCTATGCTGAGATAATCCCTCACAATGGTCTCTGTCTAATTCCCTTATATTATATGGAAACTACCTGGAGGTGCCAGGTAGCCCCACAGGCTTCAAGCTAATTAACTTTTTAACACCCACACATCAGATAACAGACAGGACCCATCTCTCCCTCTCTCTTACTCCTCTCTCCCTGCTTCTTCTCCCCTTTTCACCCAGCGAGCATCCAGTTACAAATTAGCTGAAAACGCCTTTTGTTGCTCAATACACACAAAATAAAAGGCCATTTTCATGTGCTAATGCCGGCCAAGGAGAATAGTGCAGGTGCAGCACGTTTCACAGAAGTTTCTCCTGTCAGTCTCCATTTACATGCTTTCGTTTGGGATTAAAAAGAAAATTCTTTTAGAGACAGGTCTGCGCGTGGATAAAAGCGGTTGTAAAAGTACCAAATCCGACAAAAGAACCCAGACTGCTGCTGACGACACACACACACACACACACACACAGTCATTGTTGTCATTGTTGATCTGTATCAGCTCAGGCTGGAAACAAACTTCTCTTATCAAATGTCAGCATGGTATACAGTAGCCTGGCTCCGCGTTTGGACGGGGAGGCAAATACGCAGCGCTCGGAAGATGGAGAAGTAAATAAAAGAATTACCACAAAAATGTTACTGACGCAGACTGCTTTTTTTAAAAAAGAAATCCGTCCGAGGTTTTTTAAACACTGTAGAGAATACGATTTTACCCCTGTTTGGTATCTGGGAAAACAAGTTAATAAAGTTCTTAAATGTCCTTAAACAGTTCATGAGTTCACATGCGCAGTAGGCTACAACAGAATGAGCATCTCCAAGGCTTTACGTGTTGTTCTAACGCCGACAAACTACCTGAACACTCACTTCTCCTGCCTCATACGAGCTCTTTGAAGCCGCTTACCTGTGTTTGGTTCTCCTCCCTCGCTGAAGTCTCTTCTTGTACACAACAGATTTGTTTTTCGCCGGCGGATGACCAAGACCTCTGCAGGGAACTGGTGCGCGTTACCCTCCGCCTTCTTGAATGAATCTGAGCCTGTTCCTTGTTCTGCACTTGCTGGTAATCGGAAGAGCTACGCCTCCAAGGCTGGTCCTAACGGCCATGCGTATTGACATGGCATCGCCTCAGGGGTTCAGTCAACAGCAAGCAGCCCAACGAGTTTCGGTCAAGAAGAGATCAACATGAAAACAAAACGCGGAATTTCCTGCTTGTAAGACACATAATACACGTTCACATTAGTGGATATTATGTTTTATACTTCATGCAACGTCTATAAGATGACATACACCGCACTATACAGGTTTGTGTAATCATTATCAGTGTATTATACAAAGCTTTTTAAAACCGTTGTAAACGACACTCCTCACGTTTTTGTTTCCTGTTTTTCTTTTCCCACAGAATTAAGGTTAACAGGCCTGTAAAATAAGAAATGTATGCGATGTTCAGCATTACACTGCGTTTGCTTTAAACGTGTCCTGCAGGCCCCGACGAAAATGTCACATGAAATGTCAAATGAAATCTGCCTTTTCACATGTGAAAATCACAAGTGAATCTTATCACAAGCTCACGTGAATGAAAAATCTCTGCAAGAACTTTTACATTTTCACATGAGTTACATGCATTCATACGGGATGGCTTTGTTTTATTCACACGTGGATTTGAATTTCTATACGCCAGTTCTGGTACCCTGACAGTGATACTGCTACAATAGAGTATTTCATCAGATACCCTGAAAGGGTCAACACAAGGTTGCTAAATAAGGTAAAGTTTTGACACACACACACACACACATTGATTTGCCAGTTCTGTCAAAAACATTGTGCTCATCTTCAAAACAGCACAGACTGTATGCCTTGCAGCTGCTGCAGTGATGGGCCACTCACACACAGCATTAAACTGAAGACTTTTTAAGGTAAGTGGTTGTCATGGTAGAAAATACAATAATATTGTACTGTATATGGAAACTGAAACACAACTGTACATTTTGACACTACTTGCTTGTATTAAGAATTAAGAAGAAGAATTAAGAATCACTTTATTGACAGTATATATATTTTTACATGCACACACTGAATTTGTCTTCTGCATTTGACCCATCCTTAGTTGAACACACATGCAACACCCAGCAAATTACACAAAGGAGCAGTGGGCTGCCACTATCAAGCACCCGGGGAGCAAATTAGGGGGTCAAGTGCTTTGCTCAAGGGCACATCAGCCGGCTAATGGAGGGGGAGAACATTTTTCGCATTAATCACTCCACCACACCCAAATTTGTGCGACCCGTCCGGTCGGGGAATCGTACCGGCAACCCTCCTTGCACCTTCTCCAATCTCAAGGCCACGGCTCCTGACTCCCATATATGGGCCAATGACACATAATAAACAATAAAAGTGGATTAAACTGAATTTTATAACGATGTGTGTCTACAACTTCCTCAGTTGAAATCATATAATTTGTGTAAAGTATGTAACACAATAGTCTGTATGATCGAGGATAGGATGTTATGTTATTATTGTTTTTCATACAAAGCAAACAGTATATGAATTCAGTAGTAAGAGGGTTGTAATTTTATAATAAAAAAACAGTAACATGTTACATCCAGTGTCATAGCTTTTATGGGCTTTCATCATAACTTCATTGCTGCCATAAAATAACGTCACCCTTTAAGCCACAATGTGTGCAAAGGTCTATTAAACATAATACACAATACACATGAACCACATAGAAACCACAGTACAAGGGCACCTCCTTGTGCTCCCTCTAGTGCTCCACCCAGGTTACCTAAATATGAAACCAGACCTGTAGACACCCGGTAAACCACATGCAGTCTTCTGCTTCCGCCCAAAACCAACAAACGCCCCACAGAGGTAACCGAAAAATAACGAACAACTCTGAAGACTATTTACCATTTAGTTTATATTTCACTCTAATGCCAGTTTCTGTTATTCAGGCTCTTTCTGATCACTCTGGCCAAATTAAGTGCAAGGGGATTGATTTTTTTTATTTATTATTATTCCTTTTAATAACACAATGCTTGTCCTGAAACCATTAACAAGTCCAGCTGCAGAAGCCTTGTTGTTTCATTGTTGTTTGAGCCTTATTCACTCTCATTTCATCCACATCCTTTGGAAGCAGCACAAAGCCATGTGGGAGGCTCATGTGTTTACTGAAAGCTGCTGAAAGCTCACCTGCAACTCTGGTGGCCTCACAGCTGCTCTCACCAGGCTAATTAACCCCAAGTTCAATACAGAGACGGGATCATGGAGAGGAAACAGTGGGATTTATAAAAGTACACGCATTAAATCAATCATGATAATATACTTTGATAGAGCTCATAAGTGAAAGCAATTCTTCTGATGTCATGCCCAATGATTGAAGTACTGATAGAACCTGGTGCAGTATGTTCAGCATGTTTGCTTAGGGAAAAGATATCTCTGAGTTGCACAGGTCACCCCACTGAAGTTTATTATGACTGTATGGCTCGTATTCAGTGATGAAATACAACCGGTAGGCTACTCTGACCTCATTAAAGAGCAAAGTATTGAAGTCAGTTTCAGTGAGGCTTTAAAGAAAGCTCCCACTACGCACGCATACCCATTGTCCTCCATATCAGGAGCATCGGGGGGATTTGTAAGCCTTTCTGATAAGCATCCGTAGCCTTGCAGACTGCTGCCAACCTCTGTTCTGCAGTCCTCATTCACAGAGAGGCCGGACTGGGAACAACAGGGGTGTGTGGGTGTGTGTGTGTGCGTGTTGTCTGAGAAAAGGCTGTCAAGCTAGAATACACTGCTGGAAAAATGTTCTCGTCAGGAATGTAATTAGAATATTGTGGAAGAGATTACTTTGAGTAATGCAGTAGTTCAGAAACAAGCACATGTACACACAGCAGTAAGTATAACACCAAATAGCATTTAATGCTGAGGGCAAAATTAGATAAAATGAACAAAAGTGAAAATAAATTATTAAGGTGACTGGCTTTTTCTCTGCACTTCAAACTCTTTTGCACTTTGCACAAATTTGTTCAAAGTTGGTTTTTACCTGTGTTACATACTTTATTTATTCCAGCTAAGACATTTCCCTCAGAGCTTGGCTGAGGCCAAAAACAGAGCTAAAAGAGAGAGGGCGTGTTGGATTTATAGTCAAAGGCGGCTGGAAACACAACTACAAACGAATGCTAATGTTGCTTCCTGTCTGCTGCATGTGCAATGAAAGCAACTGTCGAAAGGTGAAAGGTCAGTAACACAGGTACTTCCAGCGTTGTTTCAATGGTACAAGTAAAAGTAAATAATACATATATTTGCATGCATGCACATCAACAGATCCGATATTCATCATTTTTCTTGATAATTTTTTTCAATCCAATTTCCAGCAAAATAAATTCATTTAAAAATATGCCACTCTGGTAAAGTACAAGTACCTTAAAACAGAACTTGAGTAAAGGCACTTAGTTGCATTCTATCACTGCTTATGTCCACGCTATACATGAGACATGCATTGCAAGTATGTTTGTTCTATACGAGGAGTCGGTCATCTGTTGCTCAGGTTTCTGCCCAGTTTTCCCCCTCGTTACAGAGTGAAAGAGTGAAACTCATATAAACTGCAGGTCTAAGAGTTTTGCTGCATTTGTGTGTTCATGCTCAAAACAACAGCCAGGGTTTTATTTGTCTGCTATTCAAACACCATTAAAAGTTTTTTTGGAGAGTGCACTGAAACAGTACGGCTTCTTTCGACCACTCCTTAAATATTTTGGACAAAGCCGAGTTCATCGAACACATTTTCGCAAACAGGATAAACAGATCGAGAGATTAGGAGATGGAAAAGGGAAGGCTGGCTGAAAGGGGGAAACAGAAGTGACGTAAAGAATGAGGCGGGTGAATGGGGATGTGGGAAAGAAAGGTTGAGAAAAACGTAGGAAGAAAGACTGTGAGTTATTGCTAATGACTGTGGGGGAGGGGGGGTCTGACAGACACAATCTACTTTTGTGCAAATCTCCATTCAGATGATCCTTCTCAAACTCATTCTCAGCCACATTTTTACCATCAACAGTAGACCTCCCTCCTACTCGGAGGCTCCTTTTTGCATTTCTCTTCTCCCCTACATTCCTTCTCTTCTAACCTCAGCTTTCACTTAATTACTTATTCATTTGCAATTATCTTTCAGGTCGATAAGGGCTCGTGTGAGTGCTGCTTTCAGTTTCACTCACATGGAGTGGATGGAGCTTGTGAAGGAGTGTGTGAAACTGATGAAGTAATGGACCTAGTGTAGTCAGTATTCAAAGGACAAAAAAAACGGCGGCTATTTGTTCGATTGGATTCTGTTTTGGGTTTGCGAGCCAGCGTTTTGTCACTGCAAGCTTGAGATGATGTGATCTTCTCTGTCTCTCAGGGTTATGTTCATGCAGGTGCACATTTGGCAGGAAGAGTGCGTCCCTGTCAGGAAATGTAGCAATCGAGGCATTCCTCACATTGACAGAGCATCCCTCACACCAGCCCATAAATACTAGTGAAACCCGAGAACTTCTCAAATGTAAAACACGAAGAGAGAAAGAGAAGATATACTGAGAGGCTTTGTGTGAAAAGGAGTGTGAAAAAAAAAATTGTTGGATTTTTTTTTTGTTTTTTTTGTTTAGAAACAAGTTATTGATGTGGTGAACTTACAGCTGACACTTTCTTATTTATACATGCAGCACCAACATTAATATTCATTTGGAGTTGGAATCCTTAGGTCTTTTCTCCCTCCTTTTAAACCAGAAATCTCCGAGGAAAATATCTAACTCTATAGTTGCCAAATGCCTGACTATGTTCATCAGCTACTTACTAACCTCATCTGTCTGCCATTTGCTGTCGGGCAGGTAGCGTATGTGGGCCTTTTGGGAGTTTATTCACTGGAAATAGATGTTCGCTGTGGCTGGGAGTGACACTGATGTGAGCGGTGAGAGTGAAGCTGACAACGGTGTTGTGTGATCTGAAAGTCGCAAAACCTTCCAAACACGTGTTCATCTGAGCCAGAAGACAAAGAGTCCACAGCCTGATGATGACATGATAATATTTGCCATTTAGCACTAAGTATAGCTTAGCTCATTAGTTTTGCAGGTATTTGTTCATGAAGCAAAGTATCAAACAAAACTAAATTCTGACCACTTGATGGCAGTAAATGAAAATTTTATTAATGTTATTAATGTAGTCATGGAAACATGTAAATGTAAACATGTAATTTCATGTAGTTACTTTATTTGCATGCAAAGTCATTACATGGGTTGAATTATTTAAGTATTGTGTATTTTGTTACTTTTTCAGTTGATTGGTATTGCGCTCTTCTCTCTCTCTCTCGCTCTCTCTCTCTCTCTCTCTCTCTCTCTCTCTCTCTCTCTCTCTCTCTCTGTCTTTCTATGACCTCACTGAATCTGTCAGTACCTTCATACTTATCTGTTGACCATGACTGCTGTGGATCATACAGTCCATTGACTTTGTCTATCATCTCTGCACACAGCAGTAACCAAGTTCTGCTTTTCCAAAGTTCTACAGGTTTCTTTCCACTGCTAGTCCTTTCAGCACTCTTGCACACACGCACACACACACGCACACACATGTTTAGTACTCTGAGCCAGGTCATTGGGATGATGGGTAAAAGCTGAAGAAAAGTCTTGCTCCAGGGGACATTGAGCGTCCAGTGTGGATTAGTGAATGACAGAGTCTGTCCACAGGCTGCATGAGAAGGTGTCCGTCTCATTCTGTTCCCTGGGGGCTGTAGCTCTAATCTAGTAATCCTATCTTGACAATCCAGGTGTATGCTTTAAAACATGCTGCCTTTCCATGCTGCTGACAGTAAGACAGAGAGTTCACAAATAAGGTGGCTAACTTTCACCCCTATTGTCCCGTCACACCAAATGAAAAATGGTCCATCAGCGCTGCTGGAATGTGCTGGTGTTTTAGAGACGCCTGCAGCAACAGCTTCACCGGCTACATTACACTAGCCTATGGCTGTGAGTGAAAGCAGTGCTGACATATTGTCACAGGGATCAAGTTCACGGTTTAACTTGAGGTTGAAATTTTTAAGTTGCATCAATGGTAAACATGCCAATTTAACATTAACAAAGCGATGGTACGATTGCAAACAAGAACTGTCACGTTTTGTATGAGCGTGAGCACTGAGAGAAAACCAAACACTGTAGGGTTTATTGAGATAAACACAACTTCGCAGCACTCAAACAAGAGATAATGTAGATAAACATGCTAGTAGAATGAAGCCTGTTTCGCTTTCCTGGAAAAAGATCTGAATGGTGATACATTATAAATATCACGTCCTTTAAAAAATGACCCTGCGGCACCAAAAGATTGATCAAAATCACCAGAACAACATGTGATGGAAAATTACCTCAGGCCATTTTATACTGTCCCAGGTGGTTCCCATTCACAGTCTCTTTGCTAGTTGCATGCACACAAGCAAACGCAGCACTGCAAGGGGATCACGGCCAGGATGTGGCGACCCAGGCAGCATCTGGAGTTTAGCCCTGTGCGCCTGGAGCTCCGAGCGAGGGGCACTTGCACTAGCACTACCATTCATCCAGTCTTTCTTCATTGTCTCATCTCTAACCCTGAGATTCAGTTACATCTATTACTCACAGGCGAAAACATGAGGCCATGTGTAGTCTTTCATTGCGTATGCTGAGGTGTGACAGTGGGCGAAATACACAAGGAAGATGCATGAAACAAAAGGCAGAAAGAGGATCGAATCAGAGTGGAGAAAGGAAAGGGGAGTCCGCATCGGAGTCAATGGATCAAACAAAAGTGACCATGTGTCTGTTTCTCCCATTATTCCCATCACTTTGTGGTGGAGATGGTAGAGATCTGCTTCTCATTACAATACAGAAAAGGATTCAGAAAAGAGAATAATGACTGACTGCAGTCTGAAGTCTGTTGCACTGACACCCCAAACCACCAAAAGGCTTCCCCCGGATCTCCCAGCTACACTCAATCCTCTGATTGTAAATACGAAACAGCTTTGCCGCCCCACGTCAGCACCCCAGTACCAGGCACTCCATACATCAGAGCCTGAATGGAGGCCAATAGCGTGACGTCCATCCATTCATCAAAACCATGACAGCAGGCCCTCCATGTAAGTGTTTCAAAGTTGCACAGTCTGCCTGGGTCCTATCACAGCTAGCTGAGTGAAGTGCACGTCAGGAGCCTGATCCGTGAAAGTGTTTGTTTATATGTGGTAAAATGGAGTCGGCTCCCCCGACGAGTCCGCCTCCAATGAACATTCAGACCCCTAATGAGCAAAAGATGCGTGAAAAGTCCCATTGTGGTTAAAGTTTCCTGTGTATTTTCACACTGGTGAGAGGAGAAGACTAATACAAAAGAAGGATGGAGATGAGGATGAAAAGAGCGAGGCATGAAAGACACATCCTGCAAAAGTTCATGAAAAGGGGAAGGAGGCAGTGATTGTTATTATTTTTTCACTCATGTTTTTCTCTCCTTTTTTGGACCTTTTAAAAAGTCTCTTGACTCTATTTGTGGTCATGTTCCTCCGCAGCTGCTGCAGTCCACCCTTTTTATCATTTTTCTAACCAGCTGTTCAGTCTGTGATCACAAGCATAGGACCCTGGGAGATTTATCTTTGATGCACACACACGCACACACACACACACACACACACACCAGACCCTTTTCAGATACCCAAGCAAGTAGTTTATGCCTTGAATTTATGAGAAAATAAGACCATGAAAATACTTTATCTTCTGTCAAGCTAAAGGTAGATCAACCTGAAATATTTTTTTTCTCAGTTATGCAGTCCATGTATCAAGAACAAGTTATCCCCTGAAGTACAACTATTTTAGCATTGTCGAATGCTTGCGAAAGGGGAATGTAAAGAAGTGTTTTGTAGGACTATCAGTCTCATATTTTTTCTTTTAACAAGGACTGTATGCTGTAAGAAAAACTTGATTTAAGAGGCTGCTGTGATTGGTGTGTTTTGGGGAATGATTGTGCTCGGATGTCAGAGTGAATTCCTCACTTTCGTAATCACGGGGAAAGTACAATGGACGCTCTGTGATGCAAAGGTAAAGGGGCAGTAACGCATAAAGGGAAACGCTAGTGAAGTTCTTCATTAAAAACCTTTCCTGCTGCCAATCTTAATATAACTACCCCAAACTGTGCCTCACTTTCCCCATGTGTGCACACACATGGACTCACTCTCACACAATCACATTGGCAAAGTTCAACAAGTTGCGGTTTGTGTTGAGCTGTAATTGATTGGATTTTAATGTAGCCTGAGCGAGTGAGAGGATGGTTGATATAAATAACTCGCCTCATTTCTTAGCCAGCCTCTTTTCTTCTTGCACTTTACCATCTCTCTCTGCCTCTCTGTTTCTCTCTCTCCCTGTCTGTTTTGGGTCATAGTGTTTAATGACTGGCCTGTTGTTAACCCTGTGACATCTGGTGCAAACACAGGGACCCATTTGTGGCCTAATCAAAACACCCAAAAGTCAATGAAGAACAATCAGTCACATCTGGCTCAGCCGTATTCTCAACTCTATCACTCAAATCTCAGCTCACTTTAAAGGAATCATGTCTTTATGTATATTTGCAGATCTGCATCTTGGACTTTATTTCTGTCCTTTAAAAGGATATTTGGACTTTTTGGGAAATTGACTTTTTACTTGCTTTTAAGAGTTAGATGAGAGGATCGATAATATTAAGGTATTGCTAACTGTTAGCTTTAGCTTAGCTTTATTTGAACATTTCATCCAGTTCTGTCCAGTGGTCACAAAAACCAGCCTTTCTCATCAGCTATTATATGTCTCATTAGTTTAATCTTTACCAAACAGTAACCTGGAAAAAGAACAGTGTGGCACATAACCGCCATAAACCACAACTAGGCATTTTCACACTTACAAAGTTAACAGTTAATTTATAACATGTAAATTAGGGAGGAATTTTAGAGGGTCTGGTAGGTGGATGTTGTTACAGCAGGCTCGTTGTTTCTGAAAATAGCACTGATCTTCTGACTGACATTAGAAATGGAGAACATCAAGGCTGCAGCAGCACTAACCACCCACTGTCTGAAATCAATTCAACTCTCTGCAAGGCAGTTAACCAGTTATTTCCTGTCTAAATGTTCCATTCACACAATCACAGCTAAAATGTCCATCTGAGTATTACATGAATATTTTTGATTGCTATAGTGTGTATATCAGCTATCAGGAAAGCAGACTGCTGTCTGGGGAGACTCTTGTTCCATGCCTGGTAGAAGACGGTGCCCACTTCCTCCTATTGAAGCAGCCAAAAATGGCCTTCCCTGCAGCCAGGGTGGGAGAACTGTGATGGACAATGGGAGAGCAGGATGGACACCAGATCAGAGACTGTGGTGTAAGCCTTATGTACACAAACACTAAGTGCCCCCAGACCCAGCAATTCTAACTCAAACACTATAGGTTTTCTGATCTGGGACAATGACGCGTATAGAAAAAGGAAACTTAAAGAGATTAAAACTGACAATAGTATTATTTGTTACCGTGTAGGTCTACTTATGCAGAGAAGGTGTGTTTTAACACACATTTAAAATACTTCACACTCAAAATATTATTTAACTAAATTGTCTGATATGAAAGGAGAGCGTTTAGCTGAGATTCTTAAGTGTCAGCACAGTATTAAAGAAAACAGAAATTAAACATCTTATTTTGGTTACCAGAAAACTGACTGAGGTTGATGAAGTTGATGAAGAAAATGATCTGGCTGCAGAGACAGGTGATTATCAAATTGGACCTGACTCAACACAAGCAAACACACGGTGACCTTGTGAAACCTCAGCTGTGAAATATGCACATCATAGAGTTCCTACATGTCACAGGCTGTGGTCTGGACATCTCAGTGCAAGGCCATTTCCTTAAGTGTGCCCCCCTCCAGCCCACCCCACCCCACCCCCATCTCATTTCCTCCATACCCAAACAAAAGCCGCTTCTCTGGGAAAAGTGCTCGACCACTTATGTTTCTGCGTAGAGGCCAGACCTGCTCGTCAGACCCTTTGGTCGTCAGCATGTCTGTATACAAGGTACAGAATACTTCAGCTTCCCCCCAATGGCATGAGAGGATTGTTTGATTCGTTCAAAATAACCAGTTCAAAACAAAGTGCACACAACTTAAGTTCACCCAAACATTCAACTCAAAATTTCCACAAGGATCAGCATGAGATGACGCTTTATTGCACTTGCAGAACCAAAGGAGCAGTCTTCCTCACTACCACTCCAGCTTTGATCTGGTAGTTGGGGAGGAGTGGTTTCCCCAGGTGGGCTCCCACTGTCTATTTCAGATGCACTTCAGGCTTTGACTGGAAACTAGTGAGTAAAGGGGAGGGCAGTCTCCCCAAACAGATGTGAAGGGTCAGAACCAGGACAATTGCAGAGAACTGGCAAACAGGACTGTGCTTTGAAAGCACAACGTAAAGATTTCATTGTTAAGAGCCTCGTCCAAAAATAAAAAATAAAATTGCTTAAGGTCATGTTTGCTCACACACAGTTAAAAGACAATGCTATGATTCAGCTATTTAAACACTAGATGTCCCAAACCACAAGACAGGGTGTCATGAGTTTGTGTTCAAATGTTGATGCCCTTTTAACATGTTGATACTACAAAATCATGAGACAACCACTGAAGGGGAGGGGGGAAAAAAAAAAAAAAAAAAAAAAAAAAATTATTCAGAATTGTTATGCCAACACTTTGTAAAACTTCCTAAACTTTCTGCACAAAATCCTGTACCTCTTGTATGTGTATGAGAGTCATGATAGAAGACAGTACATGTTCCAAGCATTCAAGAGACAAAAAGCTATATTTTAGCCAGCTTTTATTGATTGCAGCATTACAGTCCTGACACTGAGACACCCTCGTCTTCAGACTCCAGCTTTCATCTGGTTGTTGGGTGGTAGGGGCTTGCCCAGGTGGATCCCCACTGTCAGTCCAAACTCTTTGGTGGCATGCTTCTCACAGACCTCAGGCTTCAGCTGGAAACCCTTCTCCCCGTCGAAGCATTCCAAAGGAGTGAAGGAAAGTGGTTCCTCTCCCAGGAGCCCTTGTAGTCGTGTACGCCAGCTCTCCAGCATGCTGCTGCGCGCCTCTTTGGAAATGTAAGATGGAGCCCAGAAGATCTGAGGGGCCAGTACTTGGAAGCCACAGTAGTGCAGAATGCCATTCTGCAGAGAGAAACATTGCAGTAGATGTAACTCGAAAAGGTTTGACACTGACCATTTAATTCTTGGTCAGTCAAGTTATGTTGATGTAATACCTGCAGTGGCCATAGTGTAACATTCATGTCTCCATTAATGCCATTTGCAGTGAACATGGACTCATGAGACCCAGTGGTGAAGGACAGCATGGCTTTCTTGTCCTGTGCAGAGACATATTAAAGAGGAAGAGAAAAGCCAAAGACTAGGAATCTTAACCTCGTTTGAATAACTTACCTTGAAGATACCCTGGCTGTATCGTTTCTCCTGTGAAAAGGCAAATCCTAGAGTGAACACCCGGTCAATCCAGCCCTTCAGGATGGCAGGAACAGAAAACCAGTACATGGGGAACTGAAAAAACAGGGTTTAAAGTTAATGCAACACAGAGGGATTAAACCAAACACATTACTGTCACTCAGGCTCCACCTGAAAGATGATGAGGTCTGCCTTGGTAAGTTTACACTGTTCCTCAACAATGTCAGCAGACAGTTTTCCAGCCTCCCACGCCAGTTTGGTCTCCTCTGCGTAACAGAAGTGATCAGCGTTCTTAACTTCTCCTGCAGAGGCAAAACAAACATTTCCTGTAATGCCAAGACATAATCACAAACTAAACTGTAATGTCAGTGAGATGTCTATATACCCATGATATCCTCAGCAGTAGCAGAGGCTTTAAACTTTGCAGCATACAGGTCAGATACTTCTACTGTGCAGCCCTGAGCTGCTAAAACCTCCACAGCTGCATCTTTGGCTGCTGCATTGAATGAGCCCAGGCTCTGGTGAGCATACACAATCAACACTTTCTTTGATGCTAAACCAGGAAATAAAAAGATTAGGGTAAGTGCAGGTCAGACCAGAAGGTCAAACACAAGTACAATTCAGTCTTAATCAGAGCATGAGATACTTTCAAACACAAGAACCAAACTCACCCATTTCAAATGATGTGCTTTACCACCAGTTTGTCTGTTGACAGACAGAGTTGCTCACCCAGAAGCAAAATTCAAGGAGCTATTTTTATACACCAATCCTTCCGGTTCAACTCACAGGTGATGTCAATCAGCAATCAAGGTCACCAGTCAGCTGGCACTGGGAGATTATCTCTCAGGACTCTCATCCACATATCTTTTTATCTAATCTGGATAGGATTTTTAAATGCAGAGTGGAATTTAGGTACCTGTGAAAGTCAAGAATATGTAAGTTTTATCAGTGAAACCAGCTGCGGGTTTATCCCGTTTAAAACACATCTTCCATTTCAAGGAGATGTGTGCCTTTACCATACCCAGAAGGAGACAGGACGCGTGGTCTCTGTGTGTCTTTTAACTGTGTGGGTATTTGAGAGCGTGCATGTCTGTCTGCATACAAGATGTTTGAAAATGATGTGCCACTCCGGGTGTCTTCAAACCACATAAAGCAAATGTGGCCGAGCGATCATCTCGCTCTACTGTTACTGGCTTTCCAGCTCTGTTTTCCTTTACATGACTTTCTTCTGAAGCAATAGTTGCCTGTGGTCGAGCCCACTCACGAATGTCGGCCTGTAAAGAAAAAAAAAGATCCAGCAATGGACATCAAAGGCAGACATGAACTAACGCACATGTGGGACCAAAATCAGTCCTAAGTCCTATTTATCCAGCCACTGTGAGGAGTTAATGAACAACTGCTGCACATATAGGCGCACATGCAGGCAAGCAGGCCACATGAGTGAGATATATAGATTTGTCAGCTTTCTTTCTTCCCACTGTCTCTCATTTTTTCTCATCATTTGAGATTGATTTGAGTTTTAAGGGTCGGTGGGCACAGGCATTCTGGTGTCAATTCTCTCTGCTGTGATGGTGAGGCACCGTGTGTTTTGCTGGGAGGGTTTGCAATGTGTTGAGCTACATGAGATCCCGGACAGATTTGCTGATACTTTACACAGTGTAGTCACAAGTATGTTTCACACTTTCTACCACACGCGTCAGGCATTTGGTGTGTGCTGCTCGAGGCTTTCAGCCCAGTTTAATATCCTGGTCTGGACATACGAACATAAAAGGAACATCTGCAGCCCACCTTTAGGAGCTCCTCTAAACATAACCACAACCATGCAATTATAGAGTACATAGGGGCATGACAAAGGTACAAAGGTACACACACACACGCGCACACACACGATACAGACATACATTGCTTTTGGCTTGTTTGTCTTCATGATAAATGCAGGATCACAATATGAAAATGCTGCAGTGCCATCATGTGGACAATATGAGAAAAGCAGTTTTGTCATTTTCATATATGACCAAACTTTAAATAAACTCCTTATAGAATATATGACTTAATGCAATGTGACAAGGACAATCCTAATAAAACTGGCCTTGCAGTGGCCAGGCCCCTAAGCCAGAGCTGCAGTTGGAGTTGACATTTTTCGCTGGGAAAAGACAGGCCTACAGCCAAAAATAATCATGTGTCAATCTCCTCTTTTTTGCTCCTGATAATGATCCAAGTCCTTTCACATTTAGGATCTAAGTTGAGATATGACACCACATGAGGCCCAGTTTTTATTTTAATTATACTTCTGTTTATTTTTCAGACAGCTGCAGAGTGCATACTGCACTGCACAAGACTTGGCAGCAGAACAAGTCTGCCTCAAGAAGAATAAAACCCGCTTCACGGGTTGCTTTCGATGATTTTGTATACAATGTTTTATAGCATTCTTCTTGTACAATACCTGAGTGAAGGGCTTTCACTGTGGATCTGCAGGAAGCTTTGGACCCTTCATCCTCAGCATGAACAGAATACTGAATGTGGTGTTTAATTAACCAACAAAATGTCACCGAAAAGAGGCAGAGATGAGGTGAGTGATGAGTGTCTTTTTGGCATGTCTGTTCATGGTCTCAGAATCCATGCAGAAGTTCTCCTCGTACTTTTTACTGTTAGATGATGACAGCGTCCGGTTTCTCCCCCAGAT
Source organism: Scatophagus argus (assembly GCF_020382885.2). NCBI lineage: Eukaryota > Metazoa > Chordata > Actinopteri > Scatophagidae > Scatophagus > Scatophagus argus. Next base: position 10,271,784 of record NC_058503.1, on the reverse strand, counting down.
TGATTTTGTGCAGTTTACGGTTTAATCACAGTTTGTGAACAACTGCCAGAGCTTGAGGAGGCCAAAGTGAGTAATAGCCGCCCAGATGGTGAGTCATGAATATGTGGCTAAATATTGGCAGAGAAGAATCAATGTAAGCCATGCAAATTTTCATGCAAACTTTAACACCTTTAACAGATGAATGTCACTGATCTTATCATTGGACTGAACACAACTCCAGGATTTACTGTGAAACTGCTGTCTGACAGGGAAACAAATTCAAAGTCATTCAAGTTGTTTCAGCTGGAGGAAGTTTAGGTCTTGCAGAGCCTTCAAAACACTTGATAAACACGTCCTCTCCAGTTCTGACCCACATAGAGATGTCACTAACATCATTTTAAACATTAATTTGAGCCCTGAGATTAACTTAAACCCAGATGATGAGTATCTGTCATACCCACTGAAACTCAGCATTTTAACAACACATAAGTGAAATTAGTTTATTGAATTAAAATAAACTTTGATGTGGTAGTAGATGCACCATAGCTGGATGTTCACGCAAAGTTTGGTGTTGAAAGAGAGAATAAAAGTTTGTGACCGGTAAAAGCATCATATTCGGATCAGTTTTAAAACATTTATATCAGACAGCTGCTTCTGTGCTTTCCTGTCCTCAACCAAAAGCTGTTGTTATGGTTTTATAATGAAACAGAAGTGGCCACAAGAGGGTACATCAAAGTGTATCCTTAAAACGTTGAGCGTTGCTGAGCGAATGTTGGCAATAGTATGCCGCTGCCTGCTTCCTCAGAAACAGATGCTTATAGACCATGTGTATTTTGTCATTCTCTCCGATAGTAATACATCAGCCATGCATACAGTATAACTGGATCACACTGTCATGCCGTTACAGAGAAAATGTTGCTGTAATTTCCAGTTTTGTGTGAGACAGAGAAAGAAAGCTGGTAACAAAGGATAACATCACATGTTTCTGATCCTCTGCTGCATTTAACTGGAGATAACCTTAAACTCTTTCATCCTCTGACTTGTTTAACAGGTGAACATTAAGATGCCTCTTAACTTTTGCAAATCATGTAAATCTGTTAGTTCAGAACCTTTTATTATGCCACAGTAAGGGCAGTGATGGGAAGGCCTCAAGAGAGGAAGTTACAATCTAATCTTTCTCACACCTTCAGTTCAAACCTCCTCTCAGTCTGGATTAATGTTAACATTTCACAATACTTACCTTTTAACTGTGGCCCAAGACAATCAGCTCAGTCTGGATTGCCTGTTTTTAACTGGAAACTTTCAGGTCAGCTGCCAAATCCTTTTTATAAAATGCTATTACTGTACATGTTGCATTTGTGACCAGATATTTAAATGATTTTGCATTCCTGGCATTCAGACCAATAAACTTCCCTCGGTTCCATTATAAAGAGGCCATCGTGGTCTTCTTTAGCTGACGGCTGTGACTATGAGTTTCCTGGCAACGGACGGTCCCAAAATAAGGAGAGACACCCCCCCTCTTCCAACAAAACAAAAAAGAGAAAGAAAAGAAAAGGACGCAGAGCAGAGTTCAGAGTGTGCATGTGCAAAGCTGAAATAAAGAATCTGTCTTAACACGTGACTTTGATTAAGTCATTTCTAGTTTTTCAACATGAATTTAACCTTAAATGCTCAGTGACATTTTAGTTTTTAAAGTCTCTTATCACATTTTCTCATGATAGTAAGACACTTTTTATACGTTTGTCAGCTGAGTAGGGTTTCCTTAGCCAAAGCCCCTGAAGGCAATGCGATGAAGTGATGTTCACTGAACCGTGACAGCATCTAGCAGCAAAACACGGTGTTACATTTTTAATGGAGTGGATGACAGACAAATCTCGAGCATATTTATTTCATGTTACAGCACAAACGTGTACTGAGATAACAGAGTGAATTCTCCGACTGAAGTCTCTGCCCCTGCGGAGGTAGAAACAGGTGTCCTCTGTAATGTCTGTCTTACTGAATTGACTGAGCAGAAGTCCCATTTAAGCAGCAAGAAGAAGCAACAAATTGAAGTCGCCGCTTTTAAGTTTGAAGGAGATAACTCTCGAATTTTAACTCAGACGAAACCTCACACAGACATTCCCCAGAGTTCTTCTCAGGTGTGCAAAAAATCCACCTACTCTGCTTTTCCATTTAAGCTTCTGTTTATCTGTTATACTTTGCATGGAGTGTGTTTACTGCCTCAGCCTGCTCTTCTCAGATGTTCCTTCTTATACTTTACAGCTGGGAATTTGAAAACAAAACTGAACTAAAAGCCAGATTAGTATTAAAACTTTATAAAAAAGGCCACTTGATTTGGCACAAATTTGCCACTTCTTTCAGTTTCCTGAAAATAACTGATCCATTTAAACCAAGCATATATTTACTATATCATTCATAGCTTTATTCTTCACGTGTTGTATACTTCCTGTACACGAAACATGCACATTTTTACATGTTTAGCTGACCTTGAAGTTAGCTATTAATTAGTGCTTCCACAAACTTGCTATGAACTTGACTGTAATTTCTAAATGTGAGACAGGAGCATGTACAGTACACTGTTCCACTGCATAAAATCTAATACAAATGCAATATTAAGGAAGTTTACAATAAACTAATTAGCAGATAAGAAGAAAATTAATCACATTTAAAACAGAAAATATTTTTTGATAGCTGATTAATCACTGAAGTCTTGAGTGAAGAGAGGAGGATACACCTTCCCTGTTCCCAGCTTTTTAAATGTTTGGTTTCATGGTACTTTGAACTTAAGATGAACTTGAGATGTGTTTACTTAAGTTCCTTAAGTTTTTGACCCCTTTATTGGACAAAAGAAGTAATAAGGATCTCAGGATGTTCATTTTTATATGTATTCTACTTTAAATTTTACAGTCTTAATGGCTGATGTATCAATTGAAAGAAATAATCAGCAAAATAATAAACAAAATGACTATTTGGTGCAGTTCTGACACAGTCAGTCTATTTTCATTCTTTTTTATGTCTTTTTAAGTGTCTCATCTTCCATCAGTAATGAATTTGGAAAAGATAAAAATAAAAGAAGACCTTAGGAAAAGCAATGGAACTGCTGTAATATCTTACCTCTCTCCACCCCCTCCTCCCTTCCACTCGTCCTCCTCGCCGCTGTAGCCATGGTGACAAAGCTGATCGATTAGATGTCATCTGACTCCAGATCAGACACAATTTAGGACGGCAGATGGTAACCAGACAGAGAGGAGAGAACTGGCGGAGGGAACGGGGAAAAAAATAGGGACCCAATTAAAATTAAACCACATCAGCTTACAGCGTGTGATTTGCTGGTAACACATGAGGGTTACAGAAATTGGCAAACGAACATGACGGAAGGTAAAAAGTGACAGCGAGTAAGAAAGTAATATGCAATATACGAACAGAACAAACACAAGTTTTTCCACCCCTGAAAAGCAGAAGTTGTACACAACATGAATTAAAGTTTGAACTGGGAAACATACTGACGATTAATTTGTTTTACTGAGGCTGCGAGGAAAAGAGTTTGCACACGCTTGTTCATTAACACACAGGCCCACACGTGCATGCATGAGCAGATGACGAGGAGGAGAAAATGAAAATGGGAGGTTTGTGACTCTGGTCTTTAAACAGATGGTGTCCAGACTGGGACATGTGAGGAGTTAAACCCTGGGGAATAGGTGTGAAAAAAACAAAACAAAACAAAAAGGTGGAGGAGGAGAGGACACAAGAGAGACATGGTGGAGGGTAACAAAGGGCACACAACCTGAACTGTTCCCCGCAGAAATCAGATGGTTATGTTCTGAGTGATGCAAAGTGCTGAATATTTTTAATACACTTTGAAATAAAAAAAGGTGATGAAAAATGTCTGCATGGTGTTTGTCAATCTCCATTGCATCGTTTCATTTGTCCTGGCCTGGTGACTTAGCTTATCCCGATTCCACATTTTAGAGTTAAAGTTGTGACAGATGTGCTTTATTGATCAGAGCTACTGTGAAGCTACAGGCTGCAAAGCCTTTAGATAAAAAAGGTTTTCTTGTATATATTGTATATTCTTGTATAGGCTGTCTCTCTCAGAGGATGTTAGTTCATGTTGGATCTATAACATTCCCCAAACTATATACTATACATACACAGCTTATGTTATACTGTAGCCTATATTCTATACAGGCAAATACAGCCCTATACCAAGCCACTGTTGAAACAATATACTTTATGGGAGGCATGACAACAAACGTCTTACTATAGAGTTAGGGCCATCCCTCCTTGGATACAGGCAGAATGAATTACCAGTGACTGTGGCCAAAATATCTGTTCAAAGAACTCAAAATACAATCACTCAACGCATCACGTTTGTGGATTTTCACAGAAGTCATCTAACCTCACTGAGAGCATGATAAACACATATTCTGTCAGCTTAAAAAGGGCCCTAATTAAGATCCTCTTGACGGCTGTTGCAGAAAACCAAACTTCTCGTAGGTGGGATATTCGATGATTTGCATGCCTCCTGTGAGATGAAAGCAACTGTGGAGCCGAGAGCAACAGATACCAGAGCCAGAGAGAGATAACTGCTTTTATCAGAAAGCGTAGAACTATTTCGCATGGTCTCCTAGTGTGCAATTACTGCTGGTTTATCATGGAACACACACACTACATCACACACACATTCCCGCAATCATGTCAGCACCACACCTGACAACCCTCACCCTCTCAAATACAATGAAACACATAAGATGCATTGATAAAGGTGTAATTCTAGATTGAGCGTAAATGGAATAACTTAAGTGTTTGAGGCAATTTACACTCCTAACATCTCAACATAAAACACATATCCAAATCAATGAAACAGCTACATTAAGTCTAAGCAGAACTGCAAAGTAAAGGTCGCATTTCCAGCCCTTGAATCACTAAGGTGCAAACACTAAGGTTTACTAAAACCAAATCTGAGAAATCACCTCCATCGCATGACACGTCTCTTCCTGTGATGAGCAGGATATCCCAGGATGATACTTCACATTCAACGAAACAGAAATGGTCACATCTTGGTGAGAATGATAACGCTGTTAGCCATATGCCAAGGCCTTCTCAATAATGACACACGATCCCTGTCGAGCATTTATGGTGCCATTTCTGACTCGGTCAGAGGAAACATTTTCCACCATTGGCACAGAGTTGGGGGCCCTTCTGTGATTCACTCACAGTGATTATGTTAGTAATGATTAGCACTGACATTTCTCCCTAAGAGATGAGCAGATCAAAAATAAAATGCCAGAGCACCAATACTACACCTACCACAACAACCTATAGACACAAACTGAACCACAACATCCAGCTTTGGTGCACAGATACTGTACATGCATTGTGTTAAGAGTCACGGCATTGACTGACCTTTACTAAACTTGGTGTCCATCTGTTTTCTTGTTTGCATGGATGAGCTGTTTTGACTTACGGCCCTCATGCAGTCTGTGTATCCCTCATCCTCCCTCTCCTAAACCTGTACCTCAATCAGCACTGGGCCTATTAAACTGCTGCATGTGGCAACGCATGTGGTAAAATTAACAGCTCATAACCAAACTAAATGTTGTGCACTGTGGTTTACAGGTTCCTACTTATCTACAGGCCCGCTGGGGCTTTTAAAGCTCTCCTGGCCAACTCAACCTTCATATGACCCAATATATCCTCAAAGGAAACTTATTTGTTTTTAAGGTTTAATGGCCAGCTGGAGGATCTGCATTTGGCAGTGAGGCTATAAGTCAGATTTGACTCCATTTTCTTTCTATTTAGACACGGATGCTCACTTGACCTTATATTTACACGATTCAGGAAAATATGGCGTGACTGGAGGTAGTTTCACGTCCAGTGGACTATGATCACTTTATGTTCAACAAGGCCGCTAATAAGTTCATCGGGTTGTAACCTTTAGAATGAAACAAATCTGACAAATGAATCTGCTACTAAAAACGGAAGAGGCTTGGACGACACACACTGCTATTATCCGGCTGTGCGTGTCGTCGCTTGGTTTTACGGAGAGGTTGAGGGGTGGAGGAAACAGAGAAAGCAACAAGCCAGACTGTCACTCACTTGAGGATGCGATGCGCTCCTGGCACCATGACGGACAGGGAGGAGGAGCAGGACGACGAGCGGGACCGCATCGCTTCCTCACCCGAAGTCAAACCTGATCCCACGTCCTGTTTTCAGCTCTTTAACGCGACTCAGATATAAATAAAAACCGGGACGGCATGGAGGCTGGAGGGGAGATAACTTTACCTGCGTGCGCCTGCACTGAATTGATGCATCTTTAATGTGAGGTTCCTGAATCTGCTGGCTCTGTTTTTGTCGTTTGCAAGGTACGTTAAACTTTAATTCTATCCTGCACCATCTGCTCAACCTTTGCTCTGCTGCACAGTTTCCGTTCCATTGCAAGCTTAAAATGTTTGCAACTTAAAACAGCAAGTTTTGTGAACTTGAAACATAAATGCATTAAAACACAAAAAGAAGATGGAAAATAAAGCCAAGCCTTACAGCTTAAAGCCTGTTCGAAACGGGCAGCTCATCTGCGCAGAAAAGACAGACAGCTGAACCGGTAATGTGAAATGTGAAACATTTCTTTTTGTCATACATCCGCAATACACAGATGAGAGTACAATTCCATCCATTTTCATTTCATGCTAAGTAATTTACACATGACAATAAAAACGATTATAAGTATGTCTGTTTTTTTTTTTTTTACTTCATGTGACTTAACAAGTCGCTTTTGTTTCTGTAGGCTTGATTTTTCAGAACCTCGGACAGCGCAGTCACTGCTAGCAGCGAGTGTACAGCTCAACCACTAGGGGGCAGCACGAGTCCCATGTATTTTAGAGTCATTTGTCCCTTGTTTTACAATTTGACCGACAAAAAAACACACACACACAGTAATCACAATGACCACAACACCAAAAACGACTAGAAAGAGCCCACCATATGAGTATTTGTATTATTCCTTAAAGTAAAGCATCTCTCGGAATCGAAAAGCTGGTTCGAGTTGGACATGCTCTACATTACACATCCGATTTCGTGTACAAGAAAGTGCTGTTAAAAACAAACAGTTTTTCAGAAAGTTGAGATCATTTCCAAACACCTCTGGATGTATTTTCACCATTTTCTTTTTCTTCAGGATCTTTTCAGTCTGAGGGTCTGAGGACAGAAGCATGATGCTCAGTCCCGATCGGCCCTGGGGCCAAACGGACACGGAGACCCTCCTGGACACTTTGACCGTGCAGTGTGGGTCCATGGCGGCCGCGCACGCGGGCGGAGAGGGCAAAGCGCGCTCCGGACACGTGCCCGCTCTCAGCAGGGAGGAGAAGAGGCGGAAGAGGCGCGCGACAGCTAAGTATCGATCCGCGCACGCCACCAGGGAGCGAGTCCGCGTGTTGGCCTTCAACGTGGCCTTTGCGGAGCTGAGAAAACTGCTTCCGACGCTCCCACCAGACAAGAAGTTGTCTAAGATTGAGATCCTGCGGCTCGCGATCTGTTACATCTCCTACCTCAACCACGTGCTGGATATTTAAGGACAGGAGGAGGAGGAGGATGGACGGAGGCAGGAGGCCACGACAGCTGAATGATTTCAGGAAGCAGCAGTAGGCCTACTGGTAGGCTTCACACAAGACTGAAGACCTGTCCTGTAGGAGGGGTTATTTAATACAAACCCTACACGTGCAGATTACTGTGCGTCCTAAAGTTATTATGGGAATATCATATTGATTTTTCACCATGGGAAACAGTTACAAGATTATTAGTCATCACAACAATGAAAAGCATGAGAATATCTTGGAAGCTGCTATGTATTATATTCATGTAGTCCAACTACTAAAAGATTGCAATGTTTTACCTTAAGTCTGCTGCCTGATCAGTTGTGACGTTGTACTGATTTATAAATACGTTCATTTTATTCATACAAAAAATAATCTACTGATGGCGAGGAACCTTTTGTGCTTTCACTATGTTGGATTCAGTTGCAGCTTAAATTCAAGATGTGAATAAACCCTGACAGTCGTAAAATTTTTTTGTTTTTTGGGGGGGGGGGTTATGTTTTAATGCTGCTTTGATCCCAGTTATCCTACAATATCTCTGAAGCCAGAAAGTTTTTGCAAAGGTTTAATGTGTCTGCTGAAAGAGCATGCATGAAATAGTAATGTGACAGTATAAAGACAGTGGTCTTTTTTCTATGTAATCAGTGAGAGCAGTAATATACATATTTTAGAATATTCTTTAAAAAGCATTGTGCATGTTAAATGTGTGTGTGTGATCGTCTTGTTTTGCAACACAAGGATCTTCTATTTAAAACTACCAAAAGGGAAGAAGCAGCAGGGAGTTTTGGCTCAGTATTTCAACGTGATTTGAATGAATCATTTTTGGTAACTTTAAAACAATAATCAAAACAGTCCAGCTGCCGCCTCATTTTCAGGTGAAAACTGCCTTTAGATTCTCTGATGCTGTTAAATATTTGTTTACATCAGTGCTGTCTGTAAAGGAGCACATGTCCCTTCATTTAGTCAAAAGGGAATATACATGATTTATGGTAACACAAATAAATCACTGAACAGGGTCTTCTTCGGTGTTTTGACATATCGTATGACATCACGCAGCGAATATGAACTCCTGCTTTGATTTCTCTCTCCATTAGTCAGAGGCTCCCAGAGCTCCTTCTCTCATCCCTTTATGCCACTCTCTGCAGTGTAATGTGGCCCAAGGGGCTCGAGGTATTGTTCATGTCCACTCCAGCAGCAGGAGTGACAGCCCTTTGTCTACACACTGCGCTGCATTACACGCACTACACACTCGGCCTACGCACTGGATACAATAGGTACGCTGGAGAGGCAAACATCAGATTTGAAGATAAATGGGGCAGGGAGAGTTCTAGAGCCCATGTGTAAATGGTTAATATTCTGGATAGTTTAAGCCAATGTGGGTCAAATACTGAAAGTCTACAAACAGGACCTCTGCCACACAGCACAGTGTCTGGACACCAGAATTTAAGTCTACCTTTTTTTACTTCCACGTGTGAACAGGTGTGTGGTTTGATGTCATTCTTCATGTTCCCTCTTTAAATGGCAAGCCTCCTGTATAAACATTCATGGGTTTGGTAAAGACTCATCAGACAGAGTTTGTAAGGAGCAACACTGCCCTCTGATGGAGTCTGCTACAGACCAATTTAACAGCAAAGTTCAGACTTCTTATACCCTTGGCCTCTCTGGATGTATATTTCAGAGGGAATTTTGCATGTTGTTAAATTGGCCCTGTGGCAATACATTTTTAGATGGGTGAAGAATACTGAGACAAGTTATAGAGGGGGTCATTGCTGTTTGTATTTGTATTTAGTAAGTTTTCTAGAGCTTTCTATTATATCACATGAGATTCATCAACAACAATGTTGTCAGATTTCCATTATGTTCGTGTTGGAAAAGAGTGACAGAACAGAAATTTGAGCAGCTGAATATGTCAAAAGCTCCAGAGCAGTGACAACCCTGACCTTGAGTTAAGACTGCTTTTGTCCGCTGCTCTTTTAAAGATCCAGAACAGTCTTCACAGGTCACTGCTGGATGTTTGTTGTCACCGTCCTGCCAGCTGTTACCTGCACGGCTCGACTTTGCCTTTTTGTCCTGGGTGCAAAAGTGGTAATGACGGTGACATTTTTTCTTGACGTTTTGTTTCTGTCGTCTGGCCAGAGATGAAATGTCCTAAATTATCCATTTGTCTAAATCTCAAGGAATTTCTGGCAGATTTTTTTACGCCCACTCTGTCTCCCAGCCCGCATCTGATCTGTCCTCACCCTGAAAGTGTCTTTGGATGTCAGCGGGTCTGGTAGCAGCCTCAACGAATTCAGAGATACACATCACATAGTGTGGTATCGGCTCAAATAATAAAGGTAGAGTAAAGCTAAATTTTAACACAAGGAGCCTTATTTCAAAACAGGAATTCTGATATTGAAGCAGGCCCCACCTTAAGGCCATTACCACGTACAGCAGATATTTTGATCATATTTGCAAAACAGGATTACAGTTACTGTACTGCTGCTTGATATTTAAAAAAAAAAAAAAAAAAAAGCTACATAAATAGCTAAATATTTTAGTATTAGATGATTAAAAGGGTTGTGGAATATTTTGGCCTTTGCAAGCTTAAAGATCATCCCCATGAATCTTTAATGATATATTTAAAAACGAAGCCTTGTCATCACCATTTATCTGATATGCTTTAGTTTGTTTTGTTTAAAGTTCAATACTGCTGCCCCTCGTTGAAAAATCCAGATTCTACGAATATGCAAATAACAGAAGTTTCCCAGCAACACACAGCCTTTCAGTGCAGCAGCAGACATCCTCAGTGTTTGTGATCTGGAAGTTTCAAGTTCCCACGTCGTATTTGTTTAAGTTTCTAACTGGGCCTCTCCAAACTAGTTGTGATGTCACAAAAACCCCCCAAATCAAACTCAGACTCAAGGTGAGCACAGGTAAACTCTCCCACACAGCAGATGAACATCACTCAGCACAATCAAACTCAAAACTTTCAAGTGAAGCTTAAACAAAAAGAAAATATTGAAATTAGAAAACACACAAACATCCTGCTTAAAGGACGACCTCTTGTGGGCTCCAGCTGAAAATGCTCACCGGTTTGGACGTGTATTGTACCTCCATGCTGCCTCCCTCTCTGAAGCTGCTCACCACAATGACCAGGCTCTTATGAGGGAGCTGCCTCCTGTCAGTGCAGCGCAGACGCCTCAGCGGCAGCGGCGCGGCGGCGCATTCGTCCACTCGCTGACACCGAGACACTCAAGGAGGAATAAATGCCACACATCTGAGACGTAAAAGGTAGGTAAATGAGCTGATCATCGCGAAGCTGCGTTCAATGCACCGGGTGGATCCTCAGCCATGAAATCCTGAGCCACAACCCCTTACAGGAATTAGCCTACCGATGAAGTTCAATGCTGCGTCGTGGAGAAAGAGAAAAAAAAAGGAATCGTTTTATTCTCATCACACACGCCTTTTTTATCCCATATTTAGAAGGGCTTTACCCTTAGTTTTTATTCAGACGCAGATCCCGTACCTCTCATGCGCACATGAATAGGCAGAGCCAGAAGAATGCGTGTATTATTTGAGGTGATAGTAGCTCCTGTGCTTAATGGTGTTCAGGATGTGACTGAAAGGAGATCTGTTGTAACCCACACTGCAGCTGTGTAACAGAGAAGTAACATCACATCCCTCTCGCCCTCAGACCCAAAAGCCCATTAAATAAAAGGGCGTTTCAGACCAGTCCGCCGCTGCGGGGTGATGGTGTGTGTCGCCATCATCAGCAGCTGTCTGGAGGGAGCGCACTGCGCGCAGCTGGATGAGCTGTTGTTACTACGACGTGCCTCCTCCTCTCACTCTCTCGGTGCCGTCTTCATCGCTATCGCAGAGTCATGATGCTGCGGTGAAACTGTGCAGCGCCTGCACTCATCTATTATTGAGCAGCGCTGATAGGTCCTGTCCAGAGAGGTTTAAGGACAATATGCCCCCCCCGCCTTTTGGAAGCCAGTCTTGCCCTGAGTGATCAAAAGAAAGCGGTGTTGGCAAAGCATTTTGCCATTGTTCTCTGTTAAAACACAGTTTTGTGGCAGGCAGGGCAGTGTGTCACTGTAGTGTAATGAGAAGTGGAGCAACCTTTTAGGCCTCTGAGGCGCACTAGGATCCTGCCTTGCTTGGATAGCACAGTGTAATGCGTGCTGAATCGTAGAGTAGTGTACAGTAGTGTATTTACAGACATAAAAGCAGTGCTCTTAAAGCAGGACCACGATGAGATATCTGCTCTGCGCTCAGCTCACTCTCCCGCTACTGTGCTTTTATTTAGTTCCACATGAGCGGATCAGAGGGGACTAAGTTTGCATTCCAGAGAACTGTGTCAGGTCTTAACTTTCTCCTTTTACTGCAGGGTGTGTGTGTGTGTGTGTGTGTGTGGAAGAGCAGCAGGGTGGGAGTGGCTGAGACTCTATCCAGTCACTCAAAGGTCACAGGTTTTCTCTCTGACTAACACCTCTGTGCCAAGAAGCTCAGGTTCATGAAATAAGAAAGAAAATGTTGCTTCCGTGGGAAGATTCGTGTCTGTGCATCTTCGGGTTTCTCAGTTTGTGTGAGTTTTAGTCGGTCAAGAGGGACGTCATAATATGTTAATCAGCAGCTGGTCCTCTGGGTTATCTGAAGTCCATGGACAGCTTGGAGATTATTATCACTATAAATAACACTGGCACACGCTCTGTCGGCCATTCTTTGATTTGTTTGAGCGGTTTTACCCAGCTTACTGGACTGTGTTGCTCGTGTGTGTGTGTGCTTGTAGGGTAGTGTCTGCTTACATGTTATTTGCCACTAAAATAGTGTACAGCTGAAACAATTAGTCAGTTTGTCTGAAACGGAACAATTGGCTCATTGTTTACGCCATTTGTTTTAGTTAAAATGCCAAAGATTCAGTTTCCACGCCAAGTGTGATTATTGGCTGGTTTTCTGTGGCAGTAAATTAAATACTTGGCATTTGAACTGTTGGTTGGACAAAACAGGCAATTGAAGATGTCAGCAATGTCACTGTAAATGACATAGTGTGCCAGTTAATTAAGAAAATAATCAGCAGTGTCATCAGAATTTAAATAATCATTAGCTGTGGCCCCAAAGTAATATTAGTTGTGTGTGTTGTAGTTTATAGATTGCTTTGGAATTGTGAAACAAACAGTAAAGGAAATGAACTAAACACAGCAGACTGCCAGCTGCTGCATCTGGCAGATTATGGCATAATGCCACCAGGGCAGGGTGCACATGAAGGAAGGGAGGCACAAGGCCTAATGGGTGCGAGGGAGGGCACAGATTCCATGGCAACCAGACCTCGGCATGTGCTCTAGATGAGCTAAGAGGCTGAGCTGTGCCTTTTAGGGCGCCAACAGTGCATCAGGAACTTTAATGTAATCTCAAATTCCACGTTTCTTATTTTCCTCACAGATTGGAGGCCAACTTCTTTGTAGCCACATTAAACTAAAACCCCCGCTTTCTCAGTTTTATCAATAATAATAATTTGAGGAATTGGGTCAGCAAGGCATAATGCTGCGAAGAACTTGACCTGATCAGATGTTAGCCATGGAGACCCACACGTATTTGCAGTGTGTTCTCTCTTTGGAATAAAAGAAAATGAGCCCAGCACATGTGCATGTACCTCTGAGCCTGCCATATGTAATTACAGTCGCTTCCACTGTGCAACAGCCTCCTTCCCCTAAACAAGCACATTAATGAGTGTTTGTTTTACGTTAGTGTCACTTTCTGCCCTCATGAATCTCTTCTCTGTGCAGCCAGCCAGAACGGTCTGCGGGAAAGCGACCACGCTTCACTTCACTTTCCACACAGAATCGTCCCTCTCAGAGGACTACTGACTTTTTTTGGATGGACCAGAGGAAACAGGCAGCCGCATGCTTCTAACGTACGTTGTTATGCCCGCATGCCTTATTCATAGTTGTCCGTTGGTTTGTAACTGATAGTTTTTCTTACCCCGTGGCTGCGATTTTCCACATGGCCTGGTTCACTGTGCCTCTGCATGCTCGTCTCTTGGATGAGTGGCTTCTCAGAGGGATCATCTTGGCCCACATACCACTGACACGCGTTCACAGATCAGCACTCAGGGGGTTAACAGTTTTTATTCAACTCAGAGGCTCATTCATTTAACCACACGGGTGCTGGGTGTGATGAGAAGCCGTTGTTTGCTCTCTGTGCCCTCTCCATGTGCCATCCCCTCCAACCTCACTCTCTCTAGACCTACGCATAAGTGTATCATACAGATTTACTCTCAGCAGGGGGTGATTGATTATTGCTGTTAGATGGGGCTGCCTCTGGTGTTGCCAGGGCAACAGCGGACGCTCCAGATGTGGATGGATGAGATGAGACGTGGTTTTACTCTGTCAAAACTCTGCCTTGAGTTTAAAATTTGATGCTGCGAGTGATGCACGTGAGCTTTGATGCTGTGAGGGGTATGTTGCAGTGGTGCAGTATTTATTGAAGTCCTGCATGTATGCAGCTCTGCCTTGTTCGACATATGTTCCCCTGCTTTCAATAGCACAGCTGCATCAGTGGGGACTCTCAGAGAAACTGTGCTCACACTCTGTGTTGCTGTAATGGTTTGTGAGGCAGTTTAACATGGGCTCCCGCCATATTTCCCACAATGGAAGAAGAGAAAAACCCAGCTTGTTTCATCTTAATGGAAATCAGCGATAGTGACGTGTTTTCGTCTAACCATCATTCTCAGAGCGTGATCTCCGTGCTGCTTTGTTGATTCACATCCTAATATGCTGAATGTGCTGTTTCACTGTTTATATGCACCACTGGCTACAGAGATAACAAATAGCCTGTAAATGGCAGAAGGGAGAAGAATAATCCCAGTTAATAAAATGAAAGTGGGCTCGGGGACAGTGATTGGCAGGTGGTTGTCAGGACAACAGCTGGGAGACAGACAGGATGTAGATTGAGGTCTAAATGAATGGTCATGCATGGTGAAGCAATAAGACATGCTCATGTGTCGACACAGCATACATTACAGCCTGGGAAGTGAGTCTGATAGTTTCAGCCCGACCTCATAACGACTAAAAGGAGAATGTCAGGCTGGAGATTTCACACATGAAACTGAGAGTTTGTTGTATTTTTTTAACTGCTAGCTGTTTTTATAACTAGCAGTTGCATAGCAGTTAGAGACAAGGTTAGACCGGAATAAACCCGCCTGGTCCCTACATTAATGACAGATCATTTATCCATCTGCCCTTCCAGAAATATCTCGCCTTAATGTATTATTTGTTAGAAAGCATATTTTAATGCAAACATCACACCCTCTATCTCTTTCTCTCAGGTCAATGTGGCCACCAAAGCAGCTCTCTGGAGTAGTCGTCTGTCATCGTGGATTCCCGAGGCGTGTCTCTGTAGCAAACCACTCCTCCTCCTCGTGAGCGCTGCTGCCGACTTCCTCTCTCTGCCAGTCTCTCTGCTCTCCTCACCCCACCCCCGGCCAGCCGCCGGCTCTGCACTGCGTTGGAATGGACACTGAGTCGACCCACTCAGGCTACTCCTATCACTCAAGCCGCTCGGGGAGATCAAACCGACATGGGTATGCTTCCTGTCTATCCGCCTTCTCATCTGACTTTCCCATGACACAAATGTCTGCTGGATCACACGCTGCACCTCTCACGACAGCCTTTGCTGTGGTATTTCATGCAATGCCTTCAGTGAGTTTGTTGTGTTTGTCTTTGAGCAGGCCTCATGTTGGTTGCAAACAGATAAATCAGATGAGATGCTAAGACAGGGATAGAGCGACAACAAGCTAGAGATTGACACAGCCAGAGTTTGTGGATTAGGGTCGTCACAGCCGAGTGGTTCTAACCTATTTCAGTCTATTCTACAAACGAGAGAATCGCTTAATTCCCATCCTGTCGATTCCTCACTCTTGTGTTTGTTTGCTTGAATGTTTGTTTTTAATCCTTTCTATCCGTTTTTGTCATTCAAGGCTGAAAAAAACAGTTATTATTATTGTTATTATTGAATCATTTGCCTATTATTATACTCATGTGCTTATTAATCATTTGGCCCACGGGGTACAAGGTTGAATCTACAAAATGTCTTGATTTGTCAGACAAATAGCCGAGACCCAGAAATATTTATTTTACTGCCATAAATGACAGAGAAAAGCAGCGGATTTAACAAATTTTATCAAGTTTGGAGCGTCAAAAAGATTAAAATAATAAAACATAATCGATAAACAGTTTTTTTGTTTCAGCTTGTTTTGTTTATTGACGCTTGAGTGGTTATAAACTTCTTTGGAATAACTAAGTAAGCTGATTTTAGGGAGGTTGTGGACTGGGTTGTGTGGTTGTTGGTCAGGCAAAATATGAAATCTAGTAGGAAATCTAACTATATTCACATATCATTGTGGACAAAATGATTAATCTAGAAAATAATCAGCAGATTATATCTTTCAGATCTTAGCTTTATGTGCCTTTGTTCTTGTTGTGCCATTCTCCGAGGTCATTGTGTGTTCGCTCTACTCCAGGGACCGAAGCCGTGAGCGGCACAAGGCCAGCAGCAGCAAAGACAGCAGCCGCTCTGAGAGGTCCGTCGTCATCAACCCCCCTGACACCCCCTCGCAGGACTCCCCTGTTCACAATGGAGAGCCTCTGCCTGGAGAACCCTCACCAGCAGCAGATCATGGAGACGAGGCCCAGGTATTTTCAGTGGAGGTGTACACGGAAGAGAAATGCATGCTGTTTTACAGCCTGATTACTGATTTGTTCCATTAGAATATATCAGGAGGCCCAGTAATCCATCTATGAACTTCCCACCGTGACCTTATAAACTCACACAGCTGGCTGCCCATTGCCACAATGCCTGACACATAATAGCAATGGTGACAAGGGATCAAATAGGTCAGAGGATTAGTATCCCTCTTGTAGGCCTGGACGGATTTGTACAGACAATGATGGTTATATAGTGTGTGTGTGTGTGTGTGTGTGTGTGTGTGTGTGTGTGTGTGTGTGTGTGTGTGTGTGTGAGTGTGTGATACTGAGTATAACTGTCATGCCTTATAGCTTTGAAAGCAGAGCAAATTGGTACCAGTCATTCCATAAAGCTGATTTTGCTGAGCTCTGCAAGCAAAATAGGCTTTCAAGTCAACACAGGGAGGCCAAATGCTGTGATAATGCAGCTCAAAGACAGTGGACTTGTAACTAAGTCAACAGCAGGGATGCATTCAGGAGCAGTTTGACATTTAGGGAAATACGCTCATTAGGCTTTCTTGCATGAGATTGAAAAGTTGATTACACTCACTACTGTGAGTTAGATATGAAGCAGGGAGTAGTAGGGATACAGTTATGTGCCAGGCTGCTTCTTCTAGTTAGATACAACTAGAAGATTTAAGACATTAATTAGTGAGATTTAGAGGTGCTGGTTGGTGTTTTTCTCTAGCTATGGATCGAGTCCGCCCATCCAACTCTTAACAAGGAGGTTAATAAGTATATTTCAAAAAATGTCAGATCGTTCCTTTCAATGCAGGCAAGTGGGTACATCGGAGTAGAAGTTAAAGAAAGCTGAATGGGAAGCAAAACGACAACCAAAGGAGGAAGAAGAAGAGTTATAGATATCATTCGAGAGAGAGAGAGAGAACTCTGCCTTGGGCTGCCTTCACAGGCTCGCTGACCTACTTGAAATCTGTAGTAAAAAGAGAGCAGTTTGTCATTGTGTCTACTGTTGGTGTGTAAGAAAAAAAGTGTGTGTCTGGGAAGTGCAAGGTGCCTGCAAAAGTGAGTATAAAGTGTTATTTAATGTGATTAGGATGGGAACACGTCTTCAGCCAAACAATTTCTGAGAGGTCTGACCCATTTTGCCGTCTCCGCTCAGCATCTCCTTCTGGCCAGGCGGCCACATTCCACCATGTCATGTGATTGTCAGCCTGTAGCTTATGTCCATTGTCCGCAGTGTAAGGTAATCTGCCATTGTACTGCCTTAGCCCTCGAGACAAATGTGTCCAAATGGCACAGCAGCAACACCGCCATTACCAGAACCACCACAGCCGCCAGGGTCCACCCGAGCAAGTGCCTTTTCTCTGTTAGATGGCAGATTTGCTGTAACACTAACAGGCTCGAGTGCAGAGAGACGTTCTCACAGACCGAGATTAGCTTCAGCATCCCCCGCCAAACGCCACTTTGAGGAAAGCTGATATGAATAATCCTTCATGTTTACACGCATGCCTATGACATAAGGATATGGTCTTGGACTACAGCTTCTGTGCATGTGTGAGTGAGTCATAGAGAGAGCGCCAAGCCTGTTACTGAAACTGTCCATGCTGCTTTGTGAGACTAAACGCTGTGAGCGCCAGAAGGCAGCAGCTTCAATTCACAGTGTTAGCTCTAGCAAACACCAAAGCATATTGGGGGGTGGCACATATTCTTTTTCTTGCATTTTAGGCTGCACTTCTTTCCACTTCTCATTGAATACATGGACACACAGACACCTACTCATACCTGCTACACTCACATCTTTTTATACAGTGTAGAAATAACACAAGAACGGAGTACATTTTAGGAAAACTGCCAGGCATTTTAAACTAAGGCCGTTTGTTTTTGTCCCACACACACACTGATGCTAATCTGCTCACCAACATCCAACGTGTGAATGTTATTTTAGCCTCCATCCGGGCTACTATTGTGTCTTGCAGCTGATAAAACTGAGTAGTGTGTGTACTGTATGTGTGAGTCTCTGTGAATGGTGCTAATCAGCACGTTGTTGTGTTGTTGTGCCTTGTGATGGTAGATCAGGACCAACCATAGTCCATATTCACCCTGTGCCAAGACTGCCAAGCAAGCAGCAGCAGCTCTCTCTCTCTCTGTCTCTCTCTGTCCTGTCTGTTTCATTCTCTCCCATTTACTTACTCTTTTTTCAAGCTTCACTGTATATAGAGATTAGGTGCGATTAGTGGAGCTCTAATCTTTGGGATTTACCCACTGAGACTTAATGGCTGGTTTTGACAGTGTATTAGCTTGGTAGCAGACTCGGACTGGCCATTGGATGCACTGGGAGAGTTCCCAGTGGCTTGGCAAGCTGATTGGCTTTCAGTCTCAAGCCAGTGTGAAATGGGTGAATGAAAGAGGAGATAACTCAGGGGAGCTACAGTACCTCAGAGCTGCAGACTGTCAGCTCTGGCAGCCTTTAACCTGATGGTATGATCTCTGTTTGTCATCTCACTTGGTTGTACACACGTACATATCAACACAATGTTCAGTCTGATAAAACACTTAACTGAAAGCACTTGATGGAGCTGATTTGTAGAAGTCACCAGAAAATTATCTGCAGCAGTGATAACGTCCACAGAGTTTCCTCTTCATCTTCAGGAAGAGGTAGAGGTCTGAGGGCACCACGCTCACCCAGTGTTGTATGTGGTCTGGAGTGGCGTTAGGTGCCTGGCCTGTCGGGAGGTGAGGAAAGTCTGTCTGCAGAAACTTTGTTAAGGAGAATAAAATGTCCAGATTGAGCATGATGAACGCAGACTGTTTGAAAAGATCCACTATATATTGCAGATGTACATTTACCTGAACTGTCTAAAATGATTTTTCACAGTAAACATTTTGACTTGGCATGTTTTGAAAAGCACATGTGTTTTTGTCAATATTAATGGTGACTCTTAGTCCTATTCAAGTGTCCCTGTGATGTGACTGTGAGCTAACATGTACAATACCAGGACCCTGAAATCGAAGCAGCTAAATGTAATTCAGATACCATTAACTTAATCATACTTGTGATTTTCCTACCGTGACGTGTCAAAATGACTTCCTTGCAGCCTTCCTTCGTGCTGTAATTGATAATATCCTTTACTGTATGTGTGAATTAGGATGTTCACCCATGCTAGCATTATCAGGTTATTTTTTCAGGTGAAGATATGCAACCAACTTAAAGTACAGGAAAATAAAATAAGCTAAATTTCTTCCTCCTCTTTCATCCAGCAACAACAAAACTGTGCCTCACAGCTGATGTTCTCACAGAGCGGTTTCTCTGCAGAGTCTTTATCATCACCAATAGTGCAGTGTTCAAATACATCCAAACTCAAGATTCTTTTATTTATGTTGTTAAACAGCTTAAGGCTGTTTATTGCAACATGCTCAACCTCTTTGCTCAAGGTGAATATTTTCAGCTGACAGGAATACACTTTGCATTGACTTGCATATGATCAGGCCGCCTTAAAAATTTGTTTCGTGTTTGGTGTGAACACAAGAGATTTATTTTAAATGGGCATTATGACCGCAGAGATTTGCACATGTTGGACAGATTTTTTCTGTAAAAAAACAAAGCAAAACAGATAACGGAAACCCTGGTAACAACAGAGCAAACTTAATCTGCTGATGAACACTGTGTGACACTGTCAGAAGCTCAAGAACAAGCC
The DNA here is from genome assembly GCF_020382885.2 of Scatophagus argus. Taxonomy (NCBI): domain Eukaryota; kingdom Metazoa; phylum Chordata; class Actinopteri; family Scatophagidae; genus Scatophagus; species Scatophagus argus. Next base: position 10,251,834 of record NC_058503.1, on the reverse strand, counting down.
AATACAGTGCATATTGTTTAGTCGACTCATGTTTCCAGGATTAAGACTTAACTATCAGTTTCAATCACTGATTGATCACAGACCCTGTTACAATGGTTGGGACCCTGTTAAAAGAGTTGGCATAAGAAAGAAAGGCAACAAAAGAGGATAAAGATAGACGAATAGAAATGACATTGCTTACTAAATGGAGTTGACACTACACTTACATAGCTGACCTCTGGTTTCTTGCAGACAGATGCCCAGAATGAAAAGCTGCTTCTGCACATGTGCACGCACACACACACACACACACACACACACACACCACCACCACCACCACCTCCTGTCTCATTTATCTCATACCTTAACCATTACCACCCTCCCCCTCGCTCCCTTTCCCTCCCTCACTTCCTGTCACGCTCATTCATCTTCTGGCTCCTGATGTCATCCGCTCCTCCAGCATGGCTGAGTTAATTAGCCGTGAACAGTAATAGAAGGCAAAATTCATATTTATTTACCATATTCATGCTGCATTTTCCCGATTGGAAAGATGCAAAGACGATATTGACTTTATATTTCACATTCCACGAGTAGCAGCAGGTTTTCACTTTGCCTGAGGAAGTTAAATTAGCTTCTTAATAACCTGAGATGGCACAGTTTGCAGTGGGATACAGCAGACAGGTGAGAACTTCTGTTGCCATCTTCTGTCTGTGTTTCAGCGTGTCTGGTTTCACCGCAGCTACATCAGGCCCATATGTTTTGAGTTTGAGGCTTTTCAGACTGTTTGATGTGCTCAGGTGCACATGCGTGTGCACACGTGTGTGAAGCCGTGAAGGCTTATCTGTTCAGCTTGTCATTTTCCCCAGCCCTCATTCCTCTCTCTGCAGCTGGGGCTCCTCTGATTTGTTGAAGTCAGAGGGATATACAATGCTGTGACACTCACTGTGACAGTGAGGGACAATGAATGGCTAATTACTCGAATTAATGACAGGCAGACAAAAAAAAATGAATGGTTCTTCAGAGCAAATTTGTCATTAATTTATACTGCATGCATCTCTTTGTTGGAAAGCTTTATGCTTAAAATGACCCTGCTGGCTAGGAGGAAAAAATGACTCTAATTTGCAGTGATGGGCCTGGAAAGCTTCAGCTTTTGTTGTTGTGATTCAGTGTGTGTTTGTGGTTGTGTGTGCCCATATATGTCAGTGTGCATCAACGTTACTGCACTTCCCAACCTGTCATATTATATTAGTTCAATGGGACTCCAAACCCTGTCATAATGAGGCAAAACCGCAGGAAAATCAAATAGCACAAAGAATGTGCTGTGTGCTCAGTGCAGAGAGTCTATGCTGATTGCTTGTGCAGGAGTAAAGAAGGACAATGGTGGCAATGTTGAAAGTCAGATTTGGGTTTTAATTTATTTGTTGATTTGTCAGATTTTCATGAGTTTTACCCTGTTTTGTCAGCTATTTTTAAATTACGAAAAAGAAAACACTACCCCTGAAGGTATCCAGCATAGCAGATGGTTTTCTTTGCAAGATTATTAGATTATCTTTTCCGCCGAGAACAACTGAACATCCTTTGGCTTTATTGGAAACTGATGAATTGAACATTTAAGTAAAAGTTATAAATATCTGAAACACCCTATAAAACAACTAAAATAGAGGTGGACAGAATTATTGCCAACATTTTTATATTTTCAGTAGATCAAATAACAGTGTGTAATGTGAAAGGAGACACCCTTAGAGACAAAACCACAATGTACTTTTATGGTGCATTTTAGCATCTTTGGTTTGGTTTGGCATCTTAGTTCCTTGGTTTTCCTGCACATTCTGCTATCACCAGTCTTGTTTCCAAATGCAGCAGCAAGCTGTTTTTAGCAGAAAGGTTGTGATAAACCCGCTTCACATGACCTGTCCGGCACCAAACGGCAGACAAAGTTAGCAGTAAGAAGCGGTATAGAAAATGGATGGATGGATGGATGTTTGGTCAATTAATGCAGCTATAAAAATGCAAAAAAAAAACCAAAACAAGACATTCCAACATACCCAAACATATATTGATGACTTGTAACATGCCCCCTCTCCTCATGTCTTTCACTCCTCCTTCAGGATGATAACTGGGGGGAGACCACCACCGCAGTGACAGGAACCTCAGAGCTGAGTATTTCCCAGGAAGAAGTGGTCGGACTGGGTAAAGGCATACAGGACCGCACCCAAGGCTTCCGCCGCTACCTTCCCCTAGCTTTGGGTATATGTGTGGGGTTGCTGGTGTTGGCCACGCCCTTGGTGTTCCTGCTTCTTCCAGCTGTCATGTGGCCCGACAGACTGCAGGCTTGTGGCGCTGCCTGCGAGGGTCTGTTCCTTTCTATCTCGTTCAAGCTCCTCATCCTTCTGGTGGCCATTTGGGCCTTGTTTCTTCGACCAGGCCGCGCCAGCCTGCCCAGAGTGTGTGTGTATCGTGCCTTCCTCACCACTCTTACACTCCTGCTCACCATGTCATATTGGCTTTTCTATGGGGTTCGGATACTTGATGCTCAGGTGGGTTTGAATGTGTGATCTAGTAAGAGCATTACAAATGTCTTATTTATGGGTTTAAGAAAAACTGTCTTTGGGTTTACATTTCATTGTATCTTTCCTGGTTGAATATATGATAGAAAATAAAGAGGAGGTTTTTCATTAAAGCTGTGATGTGGTCTAAGCAGGACGAGGACTACCATGGTATCGTCCAGTTTGCTGTGTCCCTCGTGGACTCCCAGCTGTTTGTCCACTACCTGGCCGTTGTGCTGCTGGAGCTTCGTCACATCCAGCCCTGCTACAGCGTGTCTGTCATTCGCTCCACTGACGGAGAGACGCGTTACTACAACATTGGACAGCTAAGGTACAAACGTTCATTCACTGTAATTACCTCCTTTGTGTGCTTTATATACAGATTATGATGGAAAAAAAAGAATTGGAGAAGGAAAAATTTGAAAGATACTATGGATATAATCCTTTTACAGTTTCCACAATATGACCTTTCCGTACCATACACATTGAGATACACACACTGTCACTCTGTTGCAGTCATTACACTCTATCAAGATGACTTATGTGTGTAATAAATGTCCACATGGAAGACTGGCACAGGCGCTAATTCAGTTACTCATCAGCCTCCTCGTCTAGTTTCCTCAAGGCAAGCTATTCTCAGATTTTGGGGGGGGGGTGTTCAGATTGTATCACCATCCAATAACCTGCAGAGCCACTGAGATTTTACACATCAAAATTTGCTTTCAGGTCTTGGGCGGTAGTACTGCTTATATGAACAAAGTTGCATGAAGCCATTTGTGGCTCCTGGGAGAGCTGCTGGACTTCTGATAAACTGCCTCAAGTGATGTCTTTTGAGTCAGTCGAAGACTTTGAGTCTGAAAATGAAAAAAGTGTGGGGGTTCAGAGTAGAATAGGAGAGAAGTGAGCTTACTACACCTCTGTAGCCCACTCCTCGTCTGTGCTTGAAGCTGACAGCCACTTCTAGCACGACACACTAGAATTTCTGACCAAACTGTCAGCATTCAAGTTGCTTTGTGGGTAATGAAGGCACAAGGATGGAAAATACATGGAATATAGAAGGCAAAGTTTGTGTAAACTGTCCATCATGAGTAGGAGTCCAGTGCTAAATTGGGACAGAATTCTTTTAATAAAATCAGTATTTTAATTACACATAGGTCCTCATCAGGCAAAAAAGGTAAACCTCAGTTTCCTGTTCAGTTGGTACAAGGATATAATATAAATCCTATTCCTAATGGCTCTGAGTTTTATCTCTCTGTCTGTCTCTCATCTCACACAGCATTCAGAGGGCTGCTCTGTCCATTTTGGAGTATTACTACAGAGATTTTCCAATCCATAACCCATCACTTCTCTCTGCCTCAAAGCACCGGGCTGCCAAACACCTGGCTGGGTTAAAGGTCTACAACGTGGACGGTTAGTTGCGTCATCTGTCGCAATAATGACCTCCTGTGTTATGTAACATTTCTATTGTTGTCCCCTTTGTTGTTACATGCCCTGGTTTGCCAGGTTTTCCACTCTTTCTGCTCTGTTGTTGGTGATGTTTTCTTTCCCATGTCCATCTTTTTCCATGAGCAGCTTTTAAAAACAAACTGAGAACATACCTTTTGGACAGTAAGTACAGTTAAAAGTCCTCAGAATACCTCTACACTGCACACTAATTTCATGGTTCAGTTCACTTTAGTGCACTCTGAAGCCTTCGTCATACTGCATCTGCAGCAAGCACTACTACTACTCTCTCACACACACACACACACACACACTCACTCACTCCATCTGATATATTGCCTCCCAGCTCCCATGTATGGACATCCTGTAGTGCCACATATTGCACTCTTTCTAAAAAGGGTCTTTCACTCGCCACCCATCAGTCCCTCATCCGCTGCACAACACTACAAATTTGATGATCTATGGTAGGGATGTAGTCTGGTATATGGCGTCCTGATAGGTACCTCCCATCCATCCACCCCACCCCCCTTCCCTATCAAAGTGCAGCGGAGAGGCCTCTAGAGGGCTGTGGAATTTCAAGCCTTAAATAATTCATCAGAGTAACGCTCATTCCTCACATACTCCCACATCTCTCCTTCCTCCCGCTCAGCTTGTCTCCAGCTCGGCTCGCTCTCACTTTCTCCCCCTTCTTTATTTCATTTTTTGCTCGCTTCAGCCCCCACCCCCATCACCCTCTCTCTCCATATCTCTCATTCAAAGTCATTCACAGGCAGCTCTTCTCATAGCATGAATATGTAGGCCATGAAGTTAAACAGACTGCTGTTTACCCATATTTTCAGTGGAAAATATTCACATTGCTTAATGTGCAAATGATCTGACAGCATTCTTTCCACAGTGTGCAATAGGATTGTTTTTCATCCATGGTTTATTACTACATTCAATGGGTTTTTCTCACCTGCATACACATGCACAAACACACATATGCAGATCAGATTATTAATGATTTATATTCTTACCTGACCTGCAGCGTTTACTCTCCATAACCTCCCCCAAACTCTACTGATCTTCATGAATATGGACCAGAATCCCCCCACAATAAAATGCCAGGAACTCTAATATATTGCTGTACAAGCTCCATTAGCTTTATGGATTTGTCTCACAAACCAGTAAATTCACAGATCAGACAAGAACTATGGCCTTTGAAGTGTAAAATGATGAATATTTAATCCACAGCTCAATAAAAAGGTTCTGTCTTCCAAGTCTGTGGATAAATGTGCATGCTTCCAGTGGCAATTGCCTCTTTTCTCAGTGCTATAATTAACATTTTCTGTGACTGAGACACATGATCTGGCAGGATGCCCCAGATAAGTAACAAACATTAACATACACTCCTCTCAACTCTTTCTCAAAAGTCAGCGGAGTGTATAAGGGACACAATACTGATAAACGAGGATGATTCACAGTTGTTTTACACCACCTGCGATGTTTAAGATCTTAGCTCTCCTCTCATCCGACCTTTTCTGTCCATGATTCAGTTAGAGATACAGCCCATCAATCAGCGTCTGGTGGGGTCAGGGGCTGCTAACCCCCAGTGCCAGCAAATTACCAATTTGCCTCTGTCCTTTCCTTTTGGTGCAGCCCCGGGGAGCACAGCAGGAGCACAGCCTGGAAATGGCAATCAGTCACGGGCCATGGTTACAGCTGCAGCCAAACGCAAAGACGCTGCCCACAGTGAGCTGTACTACGAAGAGGCCGACTACGAGAGGAGAGTCCGTAAACGCAGAGCCAGGTGAGTCACAGGAGCAAATGACAGGAGGTCGGGGCGCAGATCAAAAGAGTCTGTCAGATCCTTTGTACCCCAAGACACAAATGTCATGTCTTGTTTTGCCGAAAGGACAGGTTCACACGCTGAAGCAGTTTTTCTTGATGTAATGAATCCCTCTGTTCATACAAGACATTAGAAGATCCATTTCTAATAGGCTGTGAATGTAAGTGATGGGGGACAAAATCCACAGTCCTCCTTTGTGCAAAGGTGTATTCAAGTGTTTCCTTGAAATGAATATGAGGCTTCAGCAGTCTCATTCAGTGAAGTGGACATCTTCCAATAATTAATACTTTTAATTGCTAGTATGAAAAGGAAGAGCAATTAGAGCAAGCAAGACCTGTTTCAGTGTACATACGAGGACCTCACATACTGGAACCTGTCCTTTAAAAAGCGCTGTAATGAACTTGTCATTCATTATGTGCTCTCATGCACAAAGGAATAAAATAAGTTTGATAAACCAGGAAATAGTGTGAACTACCAGATTTAAACTGTTGAGGAGGCTCTTCTCCCGTCAGATTAGTCTGTAAAAAATATATTTAAATTTTTCATTCATGCCCAACTGCAGGGATGGCAATATAAATATCCAGCAAAAGTTCCAACTTAACATCTTCTCATCCCGTGTTTGTACAATGTTAGACATTATAAAATTTACAGTGAGGAGCGAGATGAGCAAACATCAGACTCACGATTGTTCCAGTAGCAAATTTTTAAATCTGTTACTGATGCAGTGATAACAAGAACAAAAACACTTTCCACGGACTTTCTGTAACAGACTCATGTCTGAATGTGAAGAAGGTTGCACTGGTACATAACAGCAGATTAAAGTGTTGACGGCTGAGAGAACGCTGACTGCTGTGTGTATGTTCCTTCTTTGTCAGGCTGGTGGTGGCCGTGGAGGAGGCCTTCACACACGTCCGACGGATGAAAAAAGAGGATGAGCGCGCAACACCGTCTGACATTATGGATGTGCGTGAAGCAGCTCTGGCCATATTTCCCTCCATGGCCCGTGCCCTGCAGAAGTACCTCCGCACCACCAGGAGGCAGCACTGCCACAGCATGGAGAGCATCCAAAAGCACCTTGCTTTCTGCCTCATCAATAACATGAGCCCAAAGGCAAGTTTCACTTTGAACCTCAAACTAGATAGCTGAAATTCTTATAAGGATATACGTGCATGTGTGTTGTTAGTGTTTACTTACTTTATGACTTAAAGGACAATTTCACTTTGCTTAGTACTTATTTAACTTATTGTTGAGTTTGCTGCAGTCTGGGAACACTGATTTTGGGGCAACAAACAGGCCAGTAAATATGAGTTTTGAAAATCCAACCGTTTGTATACAAACCAACACTTTAGCCTGATTATATGTGCAACTTTTGAACTGAGACTGTTGCACTAAGCTCCACTTTTTCATTTTTTACATGTACATCTACTCAATGGCATGAAGTACAGATGGCACAGCATCAGGCAGCTTGTGTTTCTTGCCTCATCTGTTTTTAGTGATGTTGTGATACTTACATGATCTCATTGATTAATATGGTAGGTATTGCAATTAGGAGTGGTGGTCAAAACTGTGCAAATATGCCCCCTCTCACGTTGTGACTAAAATATCCTTTAAACCATCCAGTATTTTTGAAAATTTTATTTTCAGTATTGTGCTGTTTCTTGAATATTGAATGCGTCATTGGCTGTTTCTGTGTGTCCAGGCCTTCCTCGAAGCCTACCTGGCCCCAGGTCCCACCCTGCAGTACGGCCCTGAGCGCTGGATGGCTGACCAGTGGATACTGGTCAGTGAGGCTTCAGTCACTGGTGGCATAAAGGAGGGGACAGAGTTCCTACTGAAGTGTCTTGACTTCAGCCTAGCTGTGACCGTCAAGAGAATCCCTTACATCCGACTGACTGAGGAGTACGTTGACCCCAAGTCTCACAAGTTTCTACTGCTGCTCCAATCAGAAACCTCAGTTTAACAGTGACAGAGTCGACCAGTGCTGCTGATCTGGACTGTTACAGTTATCTGTTTGACTTTTTCAAAACTGGCTTTTTGTACTTTTTTTGTACTTCTGTTTGTGTAATTTTCTCACATGGAGTATGTTTCTGTCCTCGTCTTCATCTCGGGCGTCATGACAGACGATAACCAAACCGTAAAACAAGAGGGAACATGCTTGGCTTTCTCTGTCCTGACATTTTCAGAACACAGTTCAGGTATTCCTCTATGCACGAACAGATTGCAAATTTTCCACTTCCTTTATTTGCATGTGCCAGTGTGTGCCTGCATGGGAGAGTTCATGATTTAGGAGTGAGTGTGTGTGTGTGTGTGTGTGTGTGTGTGTGTGTGATTTACAATATAAAAGTAAGTGTGTGTCTTGAATGTAGTGAACACCTGGCATCTGTCTCTGCCTGTCTCTTCTGTCTCCCTGGGGGTTGCTATGGTAACCAGGACATTTGATATAACCCTGAACATGTTTCACCAAATCTGCTCTTTTTCAGTCTTATCAATGATTATTTAACTGTCCTGTATTACAGATGTCTGTACAGTATTTATATGTGAATATATTTTATCCCTTTACTTACCTTTACCAATACCTTTTCTAGCAATATTGTGCTTGAATGATTTTTTTTTTTTTTTAACCTTGTCAGTCTGCGCTGTATTTGTGGCGATAACTGGACTGTAAATAGAGATGAAGATGTAAATCACTGGACAGAAATCACTGGAGTCTCTTGGACTGAATGCCAAACACAGTGCAGGTGAATATAGAGTCTGACCAACAGACACTCAATATGTTTGGGTTTGTACAGTTAAGTGTGTGCACTGATGTTTCAGTAGGCTAGCAGAGAGACTAAATGTTTGGACGGATATGAGGTCCATGTGGTCGATCCTTTTTTTATATCTCCACCTTTTTAAAACACAAAAGATACACCACTGATTTTCATCTTAATTCATCATGAACGGGGTGTATTATAAGAGTTTCTCTCTGCATAATGTAAATCCTGTCAGCCAAGTTAAATATACTCAGCCGTGAGCACAAGACAATGCTTAAGGATGTTAATGTTTCAAAAAGATTTAGGATGTTCTCTCCAAATCCCTCTCCAAAAGGAATAGTCGCTTATCTCATGCTGACGAGCGTTTAAACAAGTGTTGAAAATCAATCATTTAGTGCAAATCACTAAATCTTTACATACATTTACAGCTCAACTCAGCGTCAGTATTCCTGTTGTCAGTATTTTGTCTCGGTGTCACACTACTGCCACCCATCTGCAGCTACTGGAACAGGAAAGTTGTCCCGAGAGTCGACTAAACTGTTCATTTGTATGAATATTTGATCTGTATTTTTAAAACCCTTTGTACTTATGAGACCTCTTATGTTGTAAATTTATATTTACACAAGTGTTACCGTGGTCACTGGCAGTGTAGTTTTGTTTAGGCTTTAGGAGTGTCAATGGTCGTAAATAGTTCTTGACTACACATGTGCCTCAGTTTTATATATTTAGGATAGCATATTCAGCATACATGTACAGTTTTCAAGTGTGTGTGTGTGTGTGTGAGAGAGAGAGAGAGAGAGAGAGAGGAGTGTGGGGGTGGGGGTAAAAAAGAAAGAAAGGGAACATAATGAAGAAAGAGATTGCTTTCCTAGATGTCATGCAGCTGACTGGTCACAAGTCTCAAGTTGTCCCTGTCATCTTTTGTACAACAAAACATGTAAAAACACAACTACTGTGTCAAAGTCACATTTGTAAAAAAAGAAGAAGAAAAAAAAGATAATAAATAAATAAATATTTGTACTGACCTTTTTATGGCATTTGATTGTCATTGTGGTTTTCTGTAATAATAAGTGGGTCACCTGGTATCCTTTAATGAGATGGTCAGCATTTATAATCGCAGATCCTGAATCCCCAAAATAACTGATTGAATGACTTTACCTGAAAACGGTCTCACTTGAATTCGTTAGATCAAAGTTGTGCAAATATGTTGTGTTATTAAAATGTGACACACTCATGTAACTTTGTAGTGAGTAGTTTCAGTGTTAAAAGCTGTTAAACTAGTTAGAAAGAGGTGGGCAACACACATTTCCTGTCATTGCTTTGTAATGTTATACCCAACTCAATGCCACAGAAAGATGACTTTTCTTGCACCTTCAGTAAATAAGCTGACTATAAGTATGTTAGTGTTCAGAATCAGACATGGGGTGAAGATTTAAGCATTTAAAAAGAACATGTTGCTTCTGAATTTGTGACTTTAGGACAGATATAGAAAAGATTATTTTTACAAAATAACTTAGGCTAGGTCTGTTTATTCCAAAGCTGCACCAGATAAATTGAAATCCAGGTTTCTTGTTTCCTGAACAAACATTAAGTAACCATACAGTGCTTGACAACAAAGAAGAATTTTACCTTTTACCTCTATTGAGGTAGCTTAGCTTAGCTTTCAAATGCAGGTCACCCACCCACTAATGAAGAACTATCACCCGTTGTTGTATACTGTATTCTCTTTCATTTGTGTGCAGAGACAGACAAGGCGAGAACACTGAGTCACAAAAGAAGAAAGAAGGCAGTAAAGCGAATTAACAGTGCAGGAATGCGAGAGAGGAGAAGAAACGTGGAATTAGCATTGTGATAAGCTTTCCGGTGTCAGTTCAATAATGACATTATTATCTCCCTGTGCGGCTGCTGCCTGCCCCATTAATTCAGGTGAGAGATAAACCTGATGGAGAAAAGGGAAGTAGTGAGAGATGAAAGCAGAGATTAGGGTTTTGCTATTCAAAAAGGAGACTGTCAGCACGTGGTTTCGCAATTTCAAAGCTGTCGACCCCCTGGGCAGAAAATGTGCCTTTTCTAGATAAACCAAGCATTAGAGTTTAAGTTGTACTACCTGAAAGGAAAAAATAAAAACGGAACAGGAAGCATACACCCTGTTTGGTTAACATGCAGTGAGGACAATGAGCCACAGCCATGTAATTGAACAGATTATCAGTAAAAGAAATTTGGTTTTGAAGGTTCTGCTCAGTGCTGGAAGAAGCACTCAGATTCGACAAGTATAAAGTCCTACTTTGAGCATTTTAGTATTTTCAGTAACATGCCAAAATAATTTAACAATTCCCTGCAGGATCGATAAAGTTCTTATCTTAAAATTATGGTGTATGTATGTAGTATAGAGTACCTATACAGTAATGAATGTCACTGGTAATTTGAGGTAAATATCTGGTTCAGACATTAAAGTATATATATATATATATCTTTTATTTTAAATCAAAACCCAATTCCAGGCTTATTTACATTGTCCGAAAATGGCTAATTCTTATTAGTGGGCACATATTGAGTAGAAATTTGTGATAAGTTATTTTACTGTACAGCAGTTTGAAACCCATGAACTCCTGAAAAGTAAACACTGAACATACTTAAGGTATGAGTTACTCATCCTCATCATCATCATCATCATCTTCATCATCATCATCATCATCATCATCCTTATTTTCATCTTCATCATCATTGTCGCCATCTTCCTCATCATCATCGCTGTCACCATCATCATCGTCATCATCATCATCATCATCATCATCATCATTATCATCATCATCATCATCATCATCATCACCATCATCATCATCATCCTCTGTGTTGACTTTGCCTGAGAGCACATCTTCGATCCAGTCCTCCAGCTCCTCGGCAGTGGGCAGATCCTCCTCATCATCCATCTCCATCCACACACTGTCAGCCTGCTCACACACAAACACACACACACACACACAGAGAAATGCACAAAATCAACACAACATTCATTTCATGACAGGCAAGTCGTCAGCTCAATAGGGACTTACGTCTGTAACATTGACGACTCCAATCTGTGGTTTGAACAGGTCCACCTTGAAAGTCTTCTCCCAGTAGGGGATCAGCTGAAGGGGGTAGAAAAAAAAGATCACATCTGACTGGCAGTTTGTGAGCTAAATATCTTTTAAAATATATATATATATATATATATATATATATATATTTCACAGCATTCCTTGTCCTCCTGCCTCTCTGTTTATCTGTGGTATCATGTCTCACCAGGGGAAAGTCATCAGGGTCGATCCAAATGATGCTGAGGTCAGGGAGATGGGTGTTGTCTCTGGCCACCTCCTTCAGGATTTCTAAGAACTCATAACCATCTGGAAGCAAATTCACAAACACATAAACTGCACATAAAAAGATGCTAAACTCTACTGCCTAAATATTTACTCACTATTGATAAGTGATTTAAAAAAAAATGTTTGATATTTCTTACTGACAGAAGTTTAACATCACTCTAATGGTTGTAAGTTAAATATAAGGCCACGACAAGCAGCCAGTTAGCTTGGCTTAGCATTAGGATAACACTGGCATAAGCATACCTCCGCCTCTAAAGCTCACCACTTAACACATTGTAACTTGTCTGTTTTATCCCTAAAAACAAACAAAAGAAATATGAGTACAGCTGACACAAAGTGGATTTTTATATTTCAGTCTGGCACAGTGACTTCCTGAAGTCCCTCTGTCCAGTCTTTATGCTAAGCTAAGCTAACTCCCTGCTGGCTGTAGCTTCATATTCAGAGGAGTGGATTTTGCAATGAGTGTTCAGTTCTTTTATATTTCATTTTTCTTTATCGGGATGTTATTCGGCCAATGTTATTACGTATTTAAGATTACATTTTAATTTTCTTGTTTTTAAATATCTACCAGTAAAACTAGGAAACTAGAGTTACCCATCAACAGTCTCATGTTTGTCACTTGCTCTTACCTGGGTCCTCCTCCTCTGCAAAAGCCACAATGTGAATCCCTTCAATATCATCTTCCTGAGAAGAAAATTACCAATATACATGTCAGGTTATTTTAAATGCAAGTGGAAAATAAGACATCTAAAGTTGTTAATCTTGTCTGCAGCCACATAATCATCACTCACCCAGGTCTCAAACATATCTTCTGCGCGCAGCTTTCTCAGAGTTGGTCTGATGGCACAGAAAACACAATGAATGTGTAAACAGTATGTGTTTTTACAACACACCTAAAAAATCTCTTTTGAAAAGTAAAAAGGAAGTTAGTTAAATATGCATTTGATAGAGTGTTTAGCTCCACATTGCTCTTTGTTTACCGTCTGTGTTCAGTTATGAATTGCACCAAATTCTCCTCAGAGTGAGGCTTGCCGGGGATGGTGACGGGCTCCTCCATGAAGGGCTCATAGAAATCCACCTCATTCAACTTCAGAGTCAGCTCCTTGGCCACCTGGAGCAACAAAAGCGCATCACTCAAGAGCAGTGATGTTTGTTTGTTTGTTTGTTCGATTGTTTGTTACTTACAGATTTCTCAAAAGTGGCAAAGAACTTAATGTAGGGTTGGAACTGCTCTGCAGCTTCTTTAAAAGCTTCATAGTCTGAAGATGAAACAGAACAGGGGGGAAGAAGTGGTTATTTTAGTTATTGTATTATGTTGTAAGCAACAAGGTTTTGCTGTACTCTTGTTTTCCTGATCTTGCATCTGTTTGTGCTTTCTTTGGCCGTTGTATACATGATATTTGCACTTAAGGGAGTGGAAATAGCTGAACTTTGAACTCTACTTAATGCTCCCACAGTTGGTCAGATGGGATGTAGCTGCAGCTCGTGACCCAAAGTAAACCACTCTAGATTCAGTTCTTCTACAGCACGTGAGATAGAAGCAGACAGTGGCAGCTGTGTGTACAGCAGTGGTAAAAATGGATCTGTAAATCCATGGAGATGAGGAAGTTAAAATGCTCTCATGTTATAATAAAGGGCATGAGCCACAAAGAGCCCATAACATACCCATCTGACAAGGCACCGATGCTGTGTTCGGACAGCAAAAAACAGCCTCACACACTCACGCTCAGAGTCCTCGCTCTTGAAGTAACCAATGAGGCGGGTGTCTTCTTCCATCCTATCGAAGGCTCTCAGCTCCAGAGCATTTCCTATCACCTCTACTGGCTCCTCCAGCAGCTAGAGGCAGATGAGAGAGGAGAGGAGTTAAAAATAATGGAGAAAGTGTGTGCTGTGTGTGCTAGTAATCTGCCCTTGAATAACTCTACTCACATCCAATAAGAACTCCACCAGGGTGTTAGCAGAGAGCAAGCCATCGAACTCGATCACCCGGTCAGCCTTAAAAACATACACGCTGCCCTCCTCTTTCAGGCCTGGGATTGAGGGAAATTACAGCTCAGTGCATTCAAAAGTCATTTGATCATGGACTAAATCTGTGAATCAAGGCAATCGTCTTTCAAGAGATGCAATCAATCAAGTAAAGGAGGCTAAATAAAGGTCATACAGTATCAAATACCAACCAAGTTTCTTTGCCACCTTTGCATCCTTGTGGGAGTCGACCATTCCAAACCCAATGTCCTTCTCTTCCACAACCTGAGCTGCAAGCTGCAACCAAAATAGAAGGATTAGCGCTGGAAACAAATGTTCAAGCTGCTTTTTTGGAAAAAAAAATAAATAAATAACGGAAGCTTGGCTGCAGTGTCAGTAAAGGAAAAATTAATACCAAAGTTGGCAATGTGACAGCGGGGCTCAAGCTGCCCAGGGGTCAGGGAGACACCGTTACATAATCATCTGGACTGACTTGATCTAAATATAACCACAGCTAGAGTATGTGTAATTGTTCTGGCAATTGTTCTGTTAAGTACAGTAGGTGAGCTAAGTGCAAGTCTCCAGCCACAAACTAACCTTACACAAACGGTCCAAACTTGTTTACACTTTGACAGAAAAACTCCAGATGAATGAAGTTGAAGGCACCCTGTATAGTTTTGAGCACTAATAGCACTGTGCAATTGTACATTTCATATCCTGTCACCAATTTCATGTTATTCCAGGGAAGAGTTGGTGGCTGCAATATGACAAGATAAGCAAGCCTGAAAGTAAACAATGTTTGAGGCTTCTTGTGTGTCAGTGTGCAAAGAGGAAGTGAACAGATCTCAGACATGTTGTAAAACTGCGAGATCATCAGCAAATTCAAAAATATTTCAATCTGCTCCCTTCACATCAGCAGTTGCTGGTATATAGATGAGGAGATCTTTGTTCGTGAGTGCCTGTACTCTGTATTAACATGGCCCAGCTGTGCTTTGTAAAGTAAGTGAAGCTAATATCAGGACTGCCAGACTGAGCTCAGATTACCTCTAACAGATCAGAGAGCAGCTCACCCTCTGCCATGTGTAACATGAGACAGGCCACAGTGCACACTGTTTCCTACTGTATGGCATGCAAACGGAGAGATTTAGCCGATCATTTCAGATTAAATAAACTGAAGATTCATTTAAACATGTATCCAGCTTCTGAGTTTAGATCAAATACATAATACATTCAAGCTATCTTTCTTTTGCCACCAGAAGTCGACCAAAAACACAATAGAGGAGAGGGTAGTTGTGCCCTTCATATGTATTACTCAAAAACATAATACACATGAGCTCTTGGCCTATTTCTGCCAGCAGAGGACAGCCAGAGGCAGAATTAGCCAAATACATTTCAAAGGGATACAAACGTACATTGCATTAAGCTGAAGTTAAGCTTAAGTGACAGCACTGCATCTCTCTGGACTCACTGTGCATTCACAGAGTACATATAGATAGACACTGACCTTGAAGAAACTCTTACTTAAAAAATGTGAGGATTTGGAGTGTGATTATCGGAGAGCGAATCTTGTGTTTTATACTCTAAATCTTTCATATGAGCTTCTTTAATATTAAACAAGCAAATCTTGTTCTTTCCGTTCTATTCCTTAACATTTTAATGTCTTTCCTGCTCTTCTCTCTCTGGCCTTCTCCTTCAATTTGGCCCTGCACCTCTTCTCTACCTGTTTCCTGCGTTGTTTTTCTTCTTCTCAGTACTTTACCTCAAGCACCAACTCAGTCATCTGGTGTTGCTTTTGCAGCTCCTTGCTGTCTGGTATGGCCTCGTGGTAGAACAGACACACCATGTTGTGCTTCTTCAAGATTTTCTTGTAGTTCTTGTCATTAATATCTACAACACGGTCTTTCCCATCATACTGTGGGAACTCCAGGCCCTTTTCTGCCGAGGCCAGAGGCGCAAGGCTCAGGCAAGGGAGCAGGAACAACAAGAGGGAGAGCATGGTCCAGATCAACCACACACCCCCGAAAGTCAGAGTTTTTGTTTCACAGTATAAAACTGTACAATCAAAAAAGGTTGGCTAAAACCTTTGAGTTTCTGAGGTAAAAACTGGTCCGTCAGTGGCAACTCTTAAATATCCCAAACTGTGCAGAGAAATCCAACTTCTACAAGCATCTCCAGGAGCTTGCAACTCTTTTCTCCCACTGTGATCATTCCTTCACGCCTTCTCAGACACAAAGGCGAAAGAGGAGGACCGTCGGGCCTGTAAGGTACAGGGGGGGGTGGATACCATACATAGCAGCAGCTCCTCTCTCCCCTACTTGTGCAGGACAGGCCCATTTTTAGGAGACCAGTTGTTTGAATGCTAAAAATAAAACTGCAAGTGAGAAAGCGAGATGGAAGAGGACAACGGTGGGGGTTATAATAGTGAGTGCACTTCTTGCTCCCTGTCTGAGTGAGTCACTGATGTGGGAGGAGAGAGTTAACCCCCAGAGATCTGGGGGTTCAGTTATTTCAGGGCGTTTAAGTCTGTGAGGACCAAAAACATAGTGGATGTGTGCTTTGGTGTTAGAGTACAAAATGGTATTTTAAGTGACAGCTCATGATGCCAACAGGTGTGCAAAAGGCAACTTAAATAGTGTTCTGCAGTAGGTCACATGAGTTTTGCATGTGTCATGTGCAAACTGACCATGAGCTGAATATATTGCTAACTATATATAAAAACATTTTGTTTCATTTGAGCGTGACTTAACTTAATTTCCTGACTCATAGATCTTACTCTTAAATTGTATATTTAATTGTTTCTCATTTTCAACAAAGCAGCACCTGTGGCACCTCTATTTCTCTGTGTCAGCCTCTCTGTTAGCCTCTCAGTCTTCACCTCCACTCTACAATAATTCTCTAGCTGTTTGGGAAGGAGTCTCTTCTGCCCTCTGCAGGTACAAGATATGTATGACCTGCTGGTTCAGATCCATTTGCAGTGATTCCAAACCAGATTTTTCCTGCAGCTGCTAGGGGTTATGAGGAAAAACATGTAGTATCTCATGTTTTTGGAACACAATATAATATTAAAATTAAGATAAATGCACAAATAGGATTATTGTTGGGATGAGGTTGAGCTTTATTATATATTTTTTATGTATAGCCTCAGCTATATATCATACATGTTACATGCTACATGTCATGACATGTTAACTTGTCTACTAATTACATTGATGTAATAATGAACACAGAATCATGACAGTGGTATTGATTTTCTCATCTCTCTTGGCTCAAAATATTTCCAAGAATAGTGAAGGAGACCTTGGAGTGCCACATTCATGAATGTCCAAAGGGCAGGCAAGTAAAGTAATTAATCTTATTTAAGATTGTAGATAACAGTTTCTATTAAATTAAATTAATTATAAAATATTACATTTTATTTTGACTTGTAATAGAGGGAAAAGCACTGGTGTTTCTAATTAAATTAATGGTGGTCCTGTTGTATTCAAGTGTCCCAGGAAATCATGATAGTGTGGCAGTGAGCCAGAATACACTAAACCGTGACCCTGACACCTAAGCAGCTAATAAACATTCAGTCATTTTTGATTTTATCATTTTAGGGTAATTTTCTTTCAAAGCACCCTCAATGAACATTTGGGAGATAGCAGAGAGTGTTAATGACACAACACATCATTGAAGTTTGACAGCCATCATCCTAATGCATTTTTTGTATGTACCAATGGATTAAAGCTCCAGAGACCTAAAAAGAGCTAAACCACAAGTTAGATACACAATATTGATTAGACACCATTATTCTGATTACAAATTTGAGCAGCATGACAGACACGTGCTGAAAAAGAAAAGACACTGAAAGAACCACTTTGGTGAAAATCTGTTAAAATAGCTGCTCCTCCTACTGATGATAACGATGATTCCATGTGTATTTCGTGTCTACTCCTCCATTATCTAGCTGAAAAGTTTTCAAAGACATCACTCTGTTGTATCTGAGCGGTCCACTCCTCCTTGATGTACTGGTGGTAGGGGTCATTCGAGTGCTCCCTCCTCTTGGATTTGACTGTGCTCACCAGAATTGCGACTACAATGAAGGCAAACATGCCAATCATCACCGCCAGATACCAGATGACGTTCTTGAAGTTCTCCTCAGCCAGAGTCTTGTCCAAAGCGTTGGCTGCAGCTGTCATGTTAAGCTTCCAGCTGTTCAGGTAACGACCCAAAGCACTGGTCAGAGAGTCCTCCAGGTGAAGAGTCAGGTTGGACCAATCAGATGCACTCATCTAGTAGGAAAACAAAGAATGACTTTCTGCTTGTCTGTAAAGTAAACTATACATCTAAAATTCAGTTATTACACCTACAAGGCTTGTGCATACTCAATTCTACTGCAAGTATAAGGGAGGAAAAAGTGTATATTATCCAAAATAATTTCACTACACTTGTGGTGAACTATATCATTTTTAAAGAAATTAAGCAAGTTACTGTGGCCATACAAATGGCCATGAATAAATCATCAATAATTAAATTTAAAGTTTAGATAAACAGCCTAACATTCAATTCAAGTTAAGTGATTTTTCCTTTTTTAAACAAACTCTTTAAAGTAAAATAACCAAAACTGAGCTATGTACATGTAGGACCCCATCACTCATAGTAAGAAATGATAAAGAAAATAGGTTTTTAGAGGTCCGGAAATCAGTCCTGTGATATGTGAACTTTAAAAGCAGCATGCAAAAAGGAGGAGAAACTGACCTTTAACTACTTCAAAGTAATTTTGCAGACCAATTTACCCTCATTTGAACACAAACAACCAGATAGAGAACGTTTCATCACCTTTCCTAGGCTGTACTAACCTTTTGCCAGGTTGTCAAAGGCTCCTCAAGACCCCTTGAAGGGAATAAAAGGCAAAATAAAGAGAGACTGACAGGCTAGCACGGCTGGTTAGAGCAAGAAGCAAAATCATTAGCTCACAGGAACACCTTCAACCGCTGCTCATAATCATGTTTGCTTTTTTAATCTTTTCTGCTTGGCTGAAATGTTTTAGGTTGTGTGGGGGTGAGAGTGATAGTGGGGCCATGACTTTGAAAATGTTAAGCATACAAAATGCTGATATTTAATGCAGGGGAGTGCTGGAAGTCATTATAACCTGTCACACAAATCTTTCACAAATTGTGGCAACTAATACAATAATATAATAACAGTCAATCGCAGGGCTGACACACACAAAGACAGACAACCACACACTCACACTCACACCTAGGGGCAATGTAGAGCAGCCAGTTAACCTAATTTGCATGTTTTTGGTATTGTGGGAGGAAGCCGGAGTACCTGGAGAAAACCCACGCAGGAACAGGGAGAACATGCAAACTCCGCATAGAAGGGCCCAGACCGGGATTCAAACCTGGAACCCTCTTGCTATGAGGCGACAGTGCTAATACTAATAATATAATAATAAAATAATGACCTGACTAGTCTGAGAGTGGCTGGCTTGTGTGTTTGTTCCCCTGTAATTCCTAATCTGCCCACGCAGAGGGAGCACTATACAAGGGAGCACTGTTTATCAGTCTATGGCAGTTTTACTGTCACTTCCTCCTCTAGGTGGTAGTATAATGCAACATATTCTGGAGTCATGCTGGCATGCACATACACTCGCTTCCACAGTGAGTCAAAGATTGATTTATTATCAAATTAACAAAGTTTGTCCTCCTGTAAAAAACTGTGCCATTTGCTTGAAGAACTGAAAGAGGTTCTTCATTTCAGATAAAATGAGGTACCAGTGTCAGCAAAGCAGTACCCTAAAGTCATGGAGCCTTTGTCTTGCTCAAGGACACTTCAGCTTGGTATCTGTTTGTTGTCAAGAATGCTTGAAATTGGATCCTGTGTTTGAAGGGGCGTTGTTGTCCCCCCCAGAGCCACACTGCTGGAGTGGATGACTCCCACCACCTCTGATCATTCCCAGATCATTTATGTTTTGCTGTGCAGTGCCAGCGGGTGGACGCTACACTGACTTTCTGCTCTGTAAAGTGAAACAAGAGAGAAATAGGACAGTATGCAGAAAAGAGCACACGGAAACAGATACACAAATATGTACACACACAGAAAAGTGGAACAGAAAATTAGCTTCTAACTGGTGAAATTCCACAGCCTAAAGGAGTAATGGAGAACTGACGAAGGAGGAAACAGCAAGACCTTAATCTGATGTGCAGGGTGTCTTGCAAATGTGTAAACTGTTCTATTGCAAGTGCAAAAGGAAACGTGCATGTGAAAATAAATATGTGAGATTTTGTCTAATTGCATATTAAAGTGTACTCCTATCCATCTGTCCTGGATTTTTCTCAATCTCCAGTCGGTCTTCAGCATCTGGACATCTTGTTAGTATGGCACTGCAGTAATGTGATGTTTCACAACTTAATGTTTCTTTAAAAGAGCAGGAATTTTCTCTGTTGGCTTGGTGTGATGAAACCCGTTACAACACATCGTGTGTCGAAATGAACTGACACCAGGGGACCAGAACATCTGATATTTTTCACAATAAAGGATACTGCATCAACCTAAACAGCTTTGTTACCTTACCCACATGTAAAAGTACCTGAGGAAAAGATGTTTATTTAATGCAACGTTGCTGTACATTGAGGTTAAAGGTATTTTGGTTTTCTAATTACCATTTGGACAACTGAAGGATATTTTCACAACACAAAGGTTATTAATGGCTTATAACTGGTCCAGAAAGCATTAGTTAACCATTAGTAAATAAAAAAAAAATGACAACTTATAAACCAGAGTTACTGTACACTGCTTCAGCTGGCTTTCAAACATTGGAATCTAATCATTGGAATTATATTGTCATCATAATGTCATTTATGTATTCATAATTTTCTGTCAAGTGAACTATAAAATATGAACATATTCATATGGGAGTGAAATGAGCAATACCAAAATGTGAGGAAAATATGCCAAAAAATAGCCTTATAATGCAAATACTTTGTGAAATCCAAAGTAGGCCTATCAAAAAATCTCATGAAGCACAACTCCCCCTTTATGTAAACAAGCTAAAGACAGCAAAAGTGTGACTGAAATGGCCAGGGGCCATCTGACATCATCACGAGTCCGACTGGATTAAACATCAGGGGTCAGAGACGGACCAGAACAGCAACAAAAACCCCAAGGCAAGACTGACATATGCAAAAGGGAGGGCAGTGCCACTGGAGCCAGTGGACCATAAACCCCCTGCCAGGCTCAAATGTTATATAAGCTCAACATGCATTGATGCTATATACCACTGCCTACTTATCTGTGCAAACGCAAACATCAGCACACTGATGCAAAGTGTGTTTTGTTATCTCACGCGTGTGAGTGTTTTCATTGCTCTGTGTGTGTGTGTGTGTGTGTACTTGTGGGTATTGGAGTCATGTCATTCAAGTGGAAACAGAAACCAGAATTCTGTGAGTAGCAAGAGTCAGCATACATAATTATATAAAGGAGTAAAAATAAAAACAATGAAAAGATGAAGGAGCAAAACACTGCAAACATCATGCCTTAAAAGTCATCAAGCAAAGAGGACTAGTTAGTGTTTTTCTAACTTTTGCATAGGTCATGTGTTAAAAAAAATGAAAATGCAACTACTGCTTAGCAGTGTGTGCTTGTACACACAACAGGCTTCATTTAAGTCTTCATAGTCTTTAAAAGTGAATATTTACCTTTAATCATTGTGCCACCACCATAATAACACTACTGTTTATCAACTGCTGAAATACCATCTTCCTGTCCTGAATAATTATGACGCTGCTTCTAACAGGGAAGCGCAAAAGACAGCAGAAGGAATATTAAGATCAGGCCCTGCAGGGGTTACGCAACAGAACATGAGGATCTGAAATATTGAATGCTTTCGACTGGAGCAGTCACAGCCTCCTTCTTTACTGTCACCTATTTTCTCAGAGCTGTGACGGTGAGTTCAAAGTCCTATGCTATTAAGGGACCACATGACGAACATGTTAAGGATTGTTTTTCTCTCCATAAATCACGTGTTACAAGAATGAGAATTGCTCTTGAAGTTTGTTTCATTACATATACACCTAGCTGCTATTTGCTTTTACACCATATAAATAAATCCAGGTTTCCATATCAGCAATCTCTTTATCAGTAGCTTACACCTGACACTGTGGCAGTTGTGCTGCTGACGTGTCACTAATCAAGAATGTTGTTGTCAATAATAAGTTTGACCCAGGAAGAGGCTAGAGGCCATCACTGGTGTGCGCTTCATTGATTCTCATTCACTATGTCGCGGCTCTAGACAGTATTCTTCCCACTGTTATGACTATGGGAGGTAAATATTTCCTTTTGCCATTGAAGCCCTTTTCCATGGATTAAAGCCAGAATACCAGGCATGCCGCCGAAGTTTAGTCGAGGCTGTGCACAGGGAATGACAGGAATGTATTGACTGTGTGTTTGCCATATATTTGAAAGTCCACATTCCTTACATGGCAGCCTCTGTCCTCATGCCAGTAAGAATGAATGAAAAACAGAGACATTTTCAGTTTCTAAATGGCTCCATAGCAACAGAAAACCAAAGAAATATTCAATGTGTTGGGAAAACAAACAAAAAGCAAAACCAATTTTTTGTGCACAATATATTTTGGCTACAAATGGAAAAAATAACAAAAAATAATAAATTACTATTTCAGCTCATGTCAGAAACCACACCTGTTACTATCATGTCAGGTGCACACATTATAATATTCACGTAGTCTGCTATACCTCAATGTTCACTGACTGCACTAATCTCTGATTGCAAGGTGCTGAGGTCCCGGAAGGCTTGTGAGCTTGAGTCATTGTGTCATCCTCATGGAAATACAATGCTGCGCTGCATTGTATTTGCAATGTTTTTCTTGTCCCTGAGTGGCTGCTACCTCCTGGTTAATTAAACTTATCATAGAAGTAGACAGAGATTGGATCTTAAAAGATGCGGCCTTAGCGCTCACATCACAACACTGGTACATCACTGGTATGGAAAACGTAATAGTGATAGCAACAGAGTTGCGTGTCTACGAGTGGCATTTATAGCATTAACAGAATGTAAGTAACTGTGTTTGCAATGGTCATGAAATCAAATCAGTGCGTCATATTGGCTTCAAATATCTCACATAACCTTTCCTGTGCTCCACTACCAGACCAAGAGATGCACCCAGGCAACAGCAAAAATATTTTGTGTTAGGATCCTAATTTCGTGGAAGTCCCCGCACCTAAAAGGGTTGTATTCAAGAATAGCCACTGTTAAGTTACCATTGTCAGCAACCAGTTGGGTAGGCCTTCAAGAAAACCGACTAGTTAATGGGCATTCCAATGTGAGTCTTGACTGACAGAATGTATTGACTGTTACTACCGCTTATTTGAATTGTGACATGCTTTTGTTGTTTGGTTTTAGTTTTAACTCCCCGTGAAGGTGAATTGATACTGAGCGGATTATCCTGGGTGCGGTGGGGGGCGGTTGGGTACATGAGAAATGCAGGTCAGCATCTCTCCACCCCTCAGCTGCATGTTTGCCACTTACTGCTGCTGTCGAATCCTCTCTCTTGTCAGAAACATATGGAAAAACAGGCATTCATGTGTAGAGATGTGAACGTGTCTGGGTGCCGCTGTTGGATCACAGAATAGTATGTTACTGTTGTAACCTCTGCGCATGATACAAATACAGTTAAGCTACCTAAGGTTACCAGAGACACTGTGTTTGTTATCGAAGTGATATTATAATTAGTAGTCATGTCAGTATTTTGCCTTTTAGGGTTATTGTTTTACTCAACTGCTAGCATGACTGCTGTTTCTCATAATTCACAGGTATTGGTGATTCAGGCTAAACTCACCACGCCTAAATGATATGTCCTGACTTGAACTTCTCTGTGTGTTATAAATACTGCCAGTTTTTCCTAGAAGTGACAGATGTTCAGCCCAGCCACCACCATAAGTCATATCTTATCCTTCCATCTACAGCATATTCTGAAACATTTGATGAGTAGAAAGCAGAAACCTGCATGCCAGGGAGCACTGCCCTATTGAGGCAGTTATGGGGCTTAAAGGAAATAATTCAATGTTTTACACCATTTGCGACTTTGCGACCTTAAATGTCCCAAACAGTAATACTAGGACAATAGGATGTAAACAAAAGAGTCAGCAGGTTACATTTAAGTAATGTTGTGTTGCTGTATATTCTAAGATATGAGAGTATGACTTAATATTTAGATTGAATTTGCAAACCTACATAAAATTAACTGTGGAACATAATAATTATATGCATATTTTTAAAAAATGCCTTTTGGATTTTATGATGCATGTTACTATTATAGCTACTGACTGACTATAATGCATACAGACTCATTAAGCCCATCTAATAATATCATCCCTACAGTACGAAGCCATTTGTAGCATTTGTTACAGACAATCGTTGGTGTTTTCACCGTCCCAAATAGACAATGAACAAAGCATGGCCTGGATGCCAGTACTTTTCCACAAGGACAATATCATTACTTTCCTCTTGGGAAAGAGGGAGGGAGTGAGTTGGGTGGTGATTGGTGGAGGAAAGTGTGTAAAAGACATGGAATGATAAGTGACAAAGATAATTCAAACTAGTTTGAATTACAATCGAATTACAATCAAACTAGTTTGAATTACAGTGCCGTCACACTCATAGTGAATGTTTTGTCTTGCAGCACTAATGTAAAATAACAGTGATCTTTAATACAATTAGAGGGGTAACTCAAGCACAGGTTTTTGTGCACAGGTAGAGTATTAATTTGTTTAGAGTGCCATCATATGAGAGCTATCCATCTGTACAACTTAAGTAAGAGTACAGTTTGTTCTGTCGGTCAGTCCTCCGTCCAGACTGGAATTTAACAACAACTATCAAATTGATTGCAAGTGAATCATATAGATATTCATGATTCTAAAAACATGATTCTGTGACTTTTCCTCCAAGTCCACGAGCAGGTTGATACTCCTGCCTCTTTACTGAAACATCTCAACAGCTGTTTTATTGACTAGAAGCTTTTTATTGACAAGAAATTTGGCATAGATGTCAATGGATCCCAGAGAGTGAACATTAGTGATGTTTGTAATTACCTGAATTCTCCTTTCAGCGCCATCAGCAGGTCAAAGTTAAGACCCTTATCCTTTAAAATATTTGAATATCTCCTGGACCATAATTTTACCTTTGGGGTTTGTATTTTTAATGAAATAACTTGTCTGAAAGTTAAAAAAAATTGCTTGTTAAAAAACCTTTTGCTAGTTTTTTGTCAGTTTTTGGGCACCGTTCAAAAGTATGGTACTTAAATAAATGTACTTGGTTACCGCAGAATATACTGATAAAACAGTGGCAATAACATTTAGGGGGCAGAGAAAGTATTGTCTGAAGACATTCTGGCTCAGAAACAACACTGCCAGGCATTTAATCTTCAACTAGTGATTTATCTGAAGTACACTTGAAGAGCGTAAAGGGTTTAGCTTTCCTCAAGCAGAGGTAAACTGAGGTCACCCTTACACTTGAAATATTCATAGTCATTCATGCTCATGCTTGAGTGAGGCCTATCCCAACTGCTACCCTCGGTTGGAGTGTGTATGCTACATTTTAACTTGCTTTGGGGAGTCATGGGACCTCAGTGATATGAGTCACTGTCTAAACAGGAGTACATTTCATGGCCTCTAAATACCACCCTCCGACCAAAAGAGATTAATTCAACAGTGATGATTGTATCACTCTCAAAAACAGCATATTATTAACCCATCATTGGACCACATTAATCACTAATATTGCTTAGTTATGTATTTTGGATGGAGGCCTTTGTGCTCTCTAATGAGTTGGATTTTATTGTGTTTTTTCACAACTTCAAATCCTGTGTACTAATTGAAAGCTACAGAGCTGTGATGTCTGGTCAACGGGTGATAAACTGATGTAGAAAGCTAAACTGGTAAGAAGGGGAGATTTGCAAGCCACTGATCTTGGCTTTTTGATTGGTTGAATGGTCTGTAAAGAAGTCTGGATACATCCAATCATGTTCTGGCTCTGAGGAGATTAATAATGTCTCGCTAGGGGTTGTGTAATCCTGGTCAATAATAACAGAAAGCCACAAAAAATAAAGAGGAAATACTGAATAAGAGGACAATTTTGTCACTACTCACTTATTAACGCCTTCATACCTCCCCAGAGTCACCACATACAGGACCATGTTGCAAAATAACATAAATGTAATTATTTAGGAGTTGAAATAAAATGAGTGTCAACACCAGCATATCCACAAGATAAATTGCGGCAGAGTTGAGTCCACAACTATTCTGGTCTGAATTAGGATCGTTTTGCAATTGCATTAAAACAGATGCTTGGATCTCTCTGTACAGTTTGTTCCCAGTTGAGAAGCATATGATCAATAAAGAATGTTTCTGGTGTTGCAATATTATTTAGTGCATCACAACTCAAATTACCTGATTTAGGGTTACGGTTAGGCAAGAGATCAAAAGAACATCAAAATTAGATTAAATTAATGGATGTTCATGTTAAGCAAAAGTGACTTTTGCCACAAAATAAAGAATGAGCACACATTTGTCTTTTTATTTCCACAGAAACTTTATTTTCAGTCTCTAAAAATAAAATCCATAAAAATAACAACATATATTCTCTCAGAAATAAAAGGTTTTTAAAGCTCTGTCCCATAGAGCAATCATCACTTATCAATCCTCTATGCATCATCTAAACCTGACATTAATAAGGATTGACCTGTCACATTACGGAACTGACATTTTGGACTGAGGTCGTTCAACACGGCTGTCAAATTCCAAAATACATATAAACACACAGTTTTTCTTAACATTTTTGTTTTCTGGAGGTGAGAGTGTTGATATCTGAACACCTTACACTGTGAGTATAATGACAATCCAGAAGACTAGCAACTTTATGCACCTGGTTGAATGACAATTACCAATGTCATGAGAAAACTCCTCCAGTTATGTGCTAATCCTGCAACAAAGGTCTGAAAGGTCATTTCTGCTTTAATTCTCATCCTCTGCTGATAGGCAGCTAACTGAAAGTGTACTATATAACAAAGCTGATTTATCAAATGGCTTCTGACAAAAGTGGTATTCACTGCACAAAATCTTCAGGACGTAAACTCTATTTTTTGTTTTCTTCGTCCAACTTTTTTCTTTTTCTTTTTTTTTAATTTTCATTGCACACTAAGACACATTTGGTAAGAGGCTTATGAAGTATGCACTTCAAATGAGAATAAATGACATTTCAGCTCTACAGTGCACTAAAGGTACATTGACACACAGTAGATACACAAGAGATAGCCTACTATAGGAGAGATGTATATAGTGGGTGATCCAATGAGCCCTGAATTATACTGTACACACTAAAACAATGTAAAAGACTTGACACACTTTTCAACGATGTGAAACACAAAATGAGATATGCATAAAGTATAAACTGATACAGAATGATGAGCATTGGTATTTGTGTTATATAATGTCCCTTACAGTAACAACACATTGAACAGCCAATCAAAAAGAAGTACCATAATATATGAAGTTTGGCTGTTTATTTTCTTTTAGAGTCTTTAAGAAGAAACCTTTTCTTTTTTAAAAAAAAACAAGAAGAAGGATAACAATTTACAATTTCTAAATTCTAATGTTGTGCTTCTTCTCTTTATCTCCTACAAAACACGTACATATTCTAAACACCAGGTATTTGCTGTAAGCTTGTAAGATCGACAAAATGATTTTTGACACAATACCTCCAGTACACTAAATCAAACTGTCAACGAGAGTGGGAAAAAAAAGCTTAAATCACAGAATACAATTGTTTTTCACCGTACAAAAAACAGAAAGACAAGTGCATATATATAAGGCAAATATTAAATTAACTTTGAGTACAACATTTCAAAAAATCCCAGTAGATATTCTGAATGCAGGATTAGCTAACAACAAGCGCTGTACAAAATGGAGACACCAGTGCCAAAAAAGCTTCATAGTCATAAAAGAGTATAATTTTTCTCGTATGGAGAAGCTTTAATCATTTAAAAAATGATTAGAATATGCTTAGATCCCTGTTAGAGAGCTACAAAAAGACAACTGTAAATATTACAGACAGAGCTTTTCAAATCTCTGAAGATTCCACTGTTTGTTTGCGATAGCCCTACCCCTGGTGTGACTCCCCCCTTAATAAAAGCCACACCAGTCCCTATTAGTTCAGTGCAGGATTCAACTACAGTGAGAAATAAACAAACATGAAGATGCCCAAAGAGCAGACGAGTAGCAGTCCCAAATTGAGGAAAAATTTAACTCTAGGTGGCTCGTACAACATCTCTGCAATCACTCTTTGATCCTCCTGTGCTACTTTTTGCTGAGCGCTCTGTGCTCCCTCTTTCCATCCACAAAACCATTCCAGTAAACGCATATACCTGCTAGTCTCCCCATTACCATGGCAGCCTTCCTCAGCTCTGATCATGTCGAACCTTCCATTACCAATTTGCTGTGCAGGGGTAGTGGCAGGGGATGTCTCTGTACTAGGAGTTGCTGGGTCATGGTCAGTGGAAGGGACTAGGAGTTTGACATCAGCCCCATCCAAACACTTCTCCTTTCTGACATCCGGGGGCATTTCTTTATGGAGGCTTCCATCGCCATTACTATGGCTCTTCTCAGTCAGCCTGTACATTTCCTCCCGGTCCCTGTCAGGAACCTCAATGCTGCGGAGCCCCCAGACTGTGGTGGTGCGAACCTGCTCCTCGTCTGGTGGAGAAGTGCAAAGGCTGACCACCACTGCAACAAATCCTGAAATCCAGAACAGCCCAGCTGCAAAATACATGTAGTGAACACTGACAATGAAGGCAGGCCTATCATCTGGCTGGTCACAGCGAGGCTGGCGGTAAACAAAAGCTAGGATCAGTCGCAGGGTGCCCAGTGTGAAACCTGTCATGCCTCCCCAAAATGCACCTTTCTCATTACACCGTTTCCAGAACACTCCTAGCAAGAAGAGGGCGGCGATCGGCGGAGTGAGGTAGCCAGCAACTTCCTGGATGTAGAGGTACGTCTGTCCACCTTGCATTTCAATAATAACAGGGACCCAGGCAATGCTGATTACCACCATGACCACAACAAATATGCGGCCCACAATCAGCAGCTCGCGCTGTGATGCTTTCCGCCGAAGTGTTTGGTAGATGTCCAGCGTGAAGATGGTGCTTGCACTGTTGAAGATCGAGTCTAGATCACTCATCAAGGCAGCAATCATGACTGCCATCATCAGACCCCTGAGTCCCACAGGCATCACTGCCTTGACCAGCCTTGGGTAGGCAATGTTTGAGCAGCCGGCCTGAGAGCCACACACAGACATGCAGTGCTCTGGCCCAATGCAGGCAATGTCGTCTGGAAACAAGATGCGGGAGATCATTCCTGGAATGACTATTAGAAACATGGGCAGGATCTTGAGAAATCCAGCCATGAGTGTAGAACACTTAGCATGAGCAATGTTCTTAGCTGCTAGCACTCTCTGAACAATGACCTGGTCTGCACACCAGTACCAAATAGATGCAGGGGTCTGGCCAAGAATGAAACCTGGCCATGGGATGTCTTCATCCAGGGGACCTCGAAGGATGCGCAGTGAGTCTTCTTTAGGATTAACTCGGCATGAAGGAGAATAAGTGAAATTTCCAGAGGCGGTTATAGCAGTAATATTGGGAGATGCCTGCATGTACTTAGTTCTGACGCCCTCTAGCCCACCAACTTTGATTAGGCTGATGGTGGTTAATGTTAGGGCTCCACCAATCATCAACACTGCCTGAAGTGCATCTGTGTACATTACTGCCACCAGTCCACCAGTGACAGTCAGCAGTGCAGTCATACTGATGAGCAGGACTATAGACAGATAAAGGTTCCATCCCAGGGACTCCTGGATAAAGAGAGCTCCAGCATACAAGTCCACAGACAGCTTGGTAAAAATGTAAAGTAACACAGACAAGAAAGCAAAGTAAACCTTTAGCCTGTTGCCACCGTAGCGTTTCGACAGGTACTCAGGCATGGTGTAGACTCCTGAGTGAATATAGACGGGGACAAACACCCAGCCAAGCAGCTGCAGAAGTAGAAGTGCATTAAATTCCCAAGCTCCAACAGCAAATCCACTTGCTGCTCCTGAGCCAGCCAGGCCTATGAAATGTTCGCTGCCAATGTTGCTGACAAAGAGTGATGCACCTATCACTATCCATGTCATGGAGCGTCCAGCCAGAAAGTAGCCACTCACAGTGCTGCGATTGGATTTCCACATGGCAAAAAACCCAATGACTAGCACCAGGATAAAATACAGTGCTACCACAGCAATGTCCGCTGCTTCCATTGCAGGACCCATCATTAGAGATTACTTAATAAAAAAAAAAAGAGGAAAAAAAAAAATCACACAGCTATATGAATCCTTGCAAAAAAGTAAATAGTTACAGATTTAATCATTAAAAAGGAGCAATGGAAATGTTCTGCTTTGGTTTGCTGTCTGGATGGAAGGTGTAGTATCCACCGTCAGGTCAAATTCACTAGTCGTGCTTCGGGGGGGGTTATCCACCGGCACTGAGGTTGTTCTAGTTTTAGAGGAGGATGTTCTTGGCCTCTGGTCTAGAAAAGCCTAGAGTTAATATTCCTGCAAGACAGCAAAGACAAAGGAAAAACATCTCATTAGAGCCTTAATTTGAAAGGGGAAAACACCGAACACAAATGCTTGAAAGTTTACAACAGCCTATCTGAAAACAGGATAGAAATGAGTTTACATTTGTTACCATCAAACTGAACATCATACCAAAATCTGTATCATAAAATGATCAAAATCACTAATGAAAGAAATGGTCAAGTATGACATAGTACTCTATGAAGCATATTAAAATTAATAAGAGTTAGGTCAGTTTTGCAACTGCAGTATTTTTCCAGCACCAGTCGTTGGGTTCATCCTACTTATGAGTCTTCTCCTTAATCTTTTAAGGACTAAGAACTCAAGCAACGCGACTGTAAAAACTTAAAGAACAAACAAAACAAAAACAAAAATCAACTTATGAACATCCTAGAAGGAACAAAAACATCAACCCCAATAATTTTCGCTCCATTTCTAATATGTGGCCTCGTCTTCACAATCTTAGACAGCTATTGTGTGCACCTCTAACAAAATTTGGCATTCAGTTTTATAACCTTTATTTCATGACCAAATATAATACAAGGACCGACCCTACAGGACAACACGTAATCACACAAAACTAGCAGCAATTCAAAATGATTTTTTAAATTGCCATACTATAATCCATGCACACACCTAATTCTGCTACACTGATGTCACTGATATCAAGTGTAAACCTATGAAATGGAAAAAACCACCAACTTAAACCACCAAGTTACAGTTAGTAGACAGTTAAAATTCAAGAGATAATGAGAGATAAGAGATGGGTCAGGCTGAATCCTTATGTCAGCAACAAGTAATATGCATGTTGACGAGTGTACACATCTGTTCTGTCTCCATGTCTCTCTCTCTCTCTCTCACACACACACACACACACACACACACACAAACACACTGGTCTCTCTTGAGGTTTCAGCCTGCCATGCATGGTAGAAAATAACCCCACGCATTCGTCTTTACAGCCAGGCGTTATGCATAACCATTCCTCTCTATAAAAGAAGTCTTTGTTTTCATTTTACCATCTCATCATCAAGGGCTACACTCCATGTGTTCGCCATAAACTATCCAAGAGGCTCTGGCTCCGAAATACAGCAAAGTCATTCAATAGTTTAATACAATTTTATTTGCAAAGTTATATAATGTGGAACTGAAATCATAATCACTACCATCCCAGTATGGCAGGAGCTACTTCTACAGTCCTCACTTCAAGCACTACCAAGAAAAAAACAAAAGCGTGGTGCTGCCAGTGCCACAGGGACGCTAACTTTAACCCACACTGCTTCATATAATTGGACTGAACAAAAACAAGAAGAGCAATTCTTCCATTCTTGCCTTTCCTGAAACAGCTTATCGACTCGGGCAAAGATGAAAGAGATGAAACTGAGGTTCTGCTATACTAATGTTTAATGCTAAAGTCTCCACCAGGTATTTAAAACCCAGAGGGATTTCAAAGAGAACCAGCCCAGACATGCAGAAAGTCCGGAGAGGTTACATAACTAAACCCTTAAGAATAACTGCATAGCAATAAACTGCCCAAAACAACTGAAGCCATACACATGTTCACCTGCTTCCTCTGTAAAACTAAAATACATTTCAGACGAATGGTACACTTGAACCGGACCACACAGCTTAAAGGAAGACACTGAATGCATCACCTTATATTTTAATCATAATACTGGATATAATATCAAATCCAGCCTGAATTGGTCTGCAGGCAAGTCCAGCTGCCGCCATAATGGAACAATGATGTATAATGGATGGCTGATGTACAGAACAATACCGCTTTAATAAATGGCCAGATGTCGCTAAAGGCTTGAGACTGCCTGTGTGAATACAAAGAAGAAGCGACACCAGTCCGTGGCCAGGCATACAGCGCACCTATCAGGAGAAAGGAAATTTCTAGAACAGTCACTCATTCATCCGACTGCAAAAGCTGCGCATCTCCAAGGTGCCCGTATTCCTCATTACTGTCCTTCTCAGATGCACTTCAGCATTCATATCGGGACATATAACGCTACAAGGTGGTCTGACACATAATGTTACCCAGGTGTTGAACGCATTTTTTGCCCGGCTGACGTCTTTCAACGGTCCCATTCAGCTAAGACATTTGACAAAGATGATAAATGGTAAGAGCAGCTGCCATTGACGAAACCCCAGCGGCACACCGACATATGACCACGTATATTAAGAGATAAAACTCAAGCTCGGTCCTTAGCGATACACACTTGACTAACCCTTCCCCACGTTGTTCAAAGACAGACGAGCGCTAAAGTACCTTGTTAGCCAGAGTTAGCAGAAGCGCTAAAGATGCTAAAACGACACTGAAACGTCACACCCTAAGGGAGAGATGTGCATGAAGAAGTGATTGAAGATCGGCGTACCCCCCAGGATAGCTGCACATCCCGCACCAAGCGTTGCTCCTTGTTCATGTGTTTTGTTATGATGTTAGCAGTCCGCTACACTGACTTCCCAGTTGTTCACGTTGCACAGGAGCTGTCACACCCGTCAAGTAACGCAGCCTCTCGCTTTATATGCGCTCACTCAGCTCCACGCCCCACACCCATAGGCTAACACGCCCAGACGCTTGTATGAAAAAAAATAACTAACTAAATAAATAAAATGGAAGTTGCTCAAGTCAATAATGTAGGATTCTTGTCCTGACTTGTTCATGGCACTGTCATTCAAATCGGAAGGTCACCTTTCACCTTCCACTGCACATCACTGGATTGTATCAAACTGATGGGAATTAAACAACGAAATCTCCACCAAACCATTAAAGCATTGTAACCTAATATTTTACTGAAAACGAAGGTGATTTGATGATTTGTTTAGGTCTGTAGCTATTATTGGTGATTGTTGAACTGGACAGAGTCGTCCAGTTTCCAAACCACACCGCTGCTAGACTATCAAACAAAAGGCCTTTTTAAGCCCAGCAAATCTTTTCCAGTATGCAACCTCCAGTAAATATCAAGGTGGCTAATTAACCTGGAATAACACAAATGTAATGTGAGCTGCTGAAACTACTAGAGAACCACTCTGACTGATTACAGGGGAACTTCTAATCAGATTATGGGGTGACTTGTAATCTGGAACGATCTAGAAACAGTCAACTACAACTAATAGTTTGTAGGATTGTTTAAAGGTTCTTTATTTTCATGTTTCGTGCCAGTAATGGTGCCCATAAGAGACACGATGTTATGCATACTTAGCTTTTGCAAGCACACGTTTTCATTTTGCAAGTGACCTGGCACAGACGAAGCTATTCATAAAGCTGTGATCAAGAGGAAATGGTTGTCATTTTAGAGTAATAGGAGGAAACCCACTCAAGTCCACCACCACCACCACCATTGTTTCAGGATACCACTTCAGACTGATTTTCACAGTTGGAGACAATGAAAATCTCACATTCTTTCCTACTTGGACAAACTGAGTCTGTTCGTGAGGTGTAGGTGTGTGGCTTCACACACCCCAACCAAACATTTCAGCTGACTGACGTGTGCCCATGTGCAAAATGTTGCATGCTTTTCCACTACATACTATTATTAAACACTACATTTCATCTGAACATATGCACGTCCACTTGAAAATGGAAATGTCAGAATTTCGTCTCGCCTGTGTTAGATGGGCTGCATTATGTATTTGCCAATGTAACAGACTAGTAATGATCTATAATGAGCACTATAACTACTTCTGCTACTACTATTACTACTACTAATAATAACAGTAACAATAAAACACAACTTAACATATTGTATACATAGCACAACAATAAAAGACCAACAATCAAATGGACATAGTCATAGTCTTATATTTCCTAATAATCCTAATAACAACTGTCAGCAGCCTCAGCAGTCCGATGAGAATAACATTAACATGGTTGACTTCCAACAAAACACCCTGCAAGGCAGACACAACTCTGCATGGAGGGAGACAGAGTAAATTTCCACTCACTCCTCTTGACAGATATCTTGGAAATTTCCATTTAGGTAACAACTACATTTCCCGGCATGCTCCTTTGTGTTGCGTGTTTGTCGAGCGACAGCGGACCACTAGGAGAAACAATGGCGGCGCCAACGTTTGAGCCAGCGCTAATTCTCATGTTATTTTTTGACCCGTATTGCTATTGCGCTTCTCCTTTATTTTGTTTGGAAAGATCACGCTGATCCTGCAAACGCCTTTACCAGGCAGGTGTTGGTACTTCTTACATTAGGATAATGCAGTAAAACCCGATTATTCGCCGTATTTACATCAGATTTACAGATCAGGCTAAGGAGGGAAACTGGAAAATGATATAGATATAGAAAATAATTTTAGACTGTTTGTATCTGTCATGACTGGATAAGAATCTCTGATCTTAAGTTCGACATGATTGAATCATCGCCTATATACTGTCTAGTTAGTTTTAATATACCGGAGGATAACATATAAAAACATAAACATAAAAACACATAAACGGGACATCAACATAAAGTCGACATACATGCACTAATTCATCCTGGTAACACGTTATAAAACTGATTCGGTTAATAAAGAAATGTAGTTTCTAAAAGTCTTAAAAGTGTCCTATTATTTTTCTGTTTACTAATACTAATACTAATAAAATATGAAAAAAAAGGAATTATATCAAAAGTTAATCAGTTAAAACTTGATCCGCAATAGGAGCTTGGAGTATATGTCATAACATTATTATAGTTGTTGTTACATTCAAACTACAATACAAGTCTCACATTTATTAGAAATGTGTAGTTTTACCTACAAATTACATGCATTTATTGCCCTTATCAAAATGAAGAAATTCTGGTCAAAACATCTTCATATAATACGGCTGTCATAATACAATAACACACACAACACTTTGATCTTGCCTGAATATATTATCGAGAGTCTGATATTTGAAAACATGTTGTTCACTATGGACGGCTTTTCCCTCGTTATCCCAGTCATA
Source organism: Scatophagus argus (assembly GCF_020382885.2). Lineage (NCBI taxonomy): Eukaryota > Metazoa > Chordata > Actinopteri > Scatophagidae > Scatophagus > Scatophagus argus. The sequence continues at coordinate 10,216,347 of NC_058503.1, read as the reverse complement.
AGACCTGTGGTTTCCATCAGCATGCTCTGCTGGAGGCGCAATAGAAGTTGAGGAGATGCAGGTTGATATTACATCATAAAAATAACTCCAGGGTAATTTTGGAACAAATATACAAGACTATGGACTCTGATAGATTTTCAACAGCCAACTACAAAGGTTTTCTGTGTGCTTTACTTGAATACAGCATCCAAATTGCTCTCAGGTAATACAGTACTGAAAAACACTGTGATCATGCTACATCACTGCATGACTGATGAGATCAGGTTTGCCACTTAACATAACCTACACCTTATTCTGTATTTGGAAAAGTCCCATTAATGTCTCCTTAAAGAAAGGACAACTTGTATGCAATGAGATTGCAGTAGCAAGCAGATTTAGTTCTGTCAGATTTTTCTTGACCACCAAAGTTAACTTTGCAAAACATCAAAGGAGTTATACTCATGACCATTGGGATATGTCTGTTTAAATGTACCATGTTGCTGTACAGTCACCTATAGGCAAAATGTCACATAATTTTGCAGGATCACATGTAGTATGTATATTTGTAGATGTCATCTAAATGTTGTTGTTATGTAGTGTTAATTACAGAAAAAAGTAGCTCTTCATTGCATTTCCTTCATGGACAAAAGCCTGTTTTTCCACCAAATGTTATTTCAATGTGTTGAGCACTTTTTGATATATCTCTTTAACTAACGGACAAACAGACAGACTGACAGGCAGAAAGCAACTCTCTTGGCGGAGGTAACAATGAACCCATTGTTTCCCCCTTCCTCTTGTTCAACTTGGTGGTGGCTGATTAGAAACACCAGTGTACTATTATACAGCACTCTCCATGTGTGCAGTATACACATGCGACCATAGCTCCCCCTTTGTGTCACGTTAGTTATAGTCAGGCTACTTTTGAGTTAACCGACTTCACAGACAATGGTGAACCTGGATAACAGGTCTCACAGGGCTCGTTAACAACCGATTGTGTTTGTTACCCTGAATATTGCGACTGAGCAATGAACTTGTTTAGGAAGGAGCATTTGTAAACAAATAGTCCACTCACATCTGGTGTAGTGCAAACACTGTTAATGATGTAGAGCAAATAAATAGTGAGTACTCAAGAGGGCTTGCAGAGGGCTTGCAGCTTACAAAGGCTTCACAGTCCAACAAAAACTTTTTAGAAATGTTTAATCTGCATCTGCCTGCATAACCATGGCAATAGACAATCCTTCTGAGAATACCAAAAATTCTGTGAATGTTGGAAAAACAGACACATGACCACTGGGGGTGTAATAGTACACAGAAATCACAGCTCAGTTTATGCCGAGGGTACTTTGGTACAAAAACAACAACAAATTCATTCCGATGCATTTCTTCTCATAAATTTTGAGTGAGAGTGGAGTGGAGCAACCATCATTACCTCATCACCTACTCTTTCAGACCACTGAGTTTCGGTCAGTCACAATTTTGAAAAAGTCATAGGATTACTGAATCCCGTTTGGATGTTTTTCATGCAGCAGTAACCGACTTATCACTGTCCCACTTTTGTAGCACAGCAGGCAGGTGCTGGGTTTTGTCACTCTGGGTTTTTTCTATTTAAAGCTTTTCTATTATTAGACATACTTTCCATTGGTAAATATTGCATTATGTCATTGAGTCTATAAATAGATATTCTGTTAGAAAAGTGGACACATGCTCTCTGATGCTACATGGATGAAATATGTGCAAAAGGCTGAGAAATAGCTGTTTCATATCCAGATTATACAAAAGGCCCGTGAATGCCTCAAACATGTCTCATTTAACAGATGTTTTACTAACTGGTCTGGAAATGTAAAGGTCACCCTACAAGCAGGCTTTCTCTACAGTATGTTATTTAACACTTTGTCACTTTGAATTACATGCAGACTTGTTAAAAATAAACAGTGAAATATTGTGATATCAGCTTATAATAAGAAAATAACTCATACCAAGTTTTATTATGTGCTAGTGTGGCTAAGTATAATGGACTTCTTACTTACAAAAAAAGATAAAAAACAGAACAACAACCTCTAAATATCATAGCTAAAAGTAAAAGGCGAGTGATGTTCACTAAAATAAACTTTACTTAATAACCAGAATCTCAACCCAGAATATTCAGGACAAGAAGGATGGACAACATGGGTGATGAATCGACTTAAAGACTGAAATCTGGTCCACTTCAGTGTTGTTTGTACATACTATACGTCCAGTAGAGTAAAGTATGACACCTGTTACTGTAGTTCATGCCTCTCCCTGCTTTCTCTTACACTGTAACACTGTTGCAGACTTAGTTTGAACACCTGGATGACAGGGTGAGTTTGGGGAAGCAGTGGTTTCTGCTATTCATTATTCTGTTTTCTATATTCAGATCATTTTTTTTAAATATTCCATAACATATATACATCACGGGAATGTGCACTTTGTTAGAACATTACACTCTTTATAATCATTCATTGGTACTGGTACTTTAAACATACAGCACTGTGAATGGCCACATTATCTGAGTTTGGCAGTTGTAGTACAGAACATTTAAAAATACTTGTGTAGTACAGGAGTGCCACCTAGAGACATAAACTTGTGCTTGCCAGGCAAAGCCACTTGTATCTGTGCACATACAATCTGTTATCTGAATAAACAAGTTATAACCAAAACCTCAGTGGAAAATGTATTATTTTCAGGACCATTACATTATTATTATTATACTATTATACATTATTAATTATTGTGTTATTAACTACACTTGTGGCTTTTTTTTGCTATGATATGTTCAAATATCTGCCTTGAAAATAGTCCTGTTCACTGATAATATGAGTGGATAAAACATTTCCGGCAGAAATATTGCACTTTTTTCCTCTATTATAATAACTTTGAAGAATATGGTATTACATATTAACATATGATCAGCTTATACAATGCCATGCATTACCATATGTTAAACTACCAGGCAGTGTCTAAGTAATACACAAGGCATTATTATAGTCCAGTAATATATAATAGAGTAACACTGATAGGTGGCATTCTGTTCCTGAATAAGTACTTTGGGCAGCCAAGTATATTTTGCTGCTGATATTTATATACTTTTACTAAAGTAGGGTTTTGAATGCAGGTTTTTTGTTTTTGTTTTACTGGTAATAGAGTATTTTAGATTGAAGTATTGCTACTTTTACTTAAGTAAAGGATCTGATTTCTTGATTTTTTGAGTGTTGTTACTAGGCACAAAATCCTGTAATGGTGGCGCTCTATAATTCATTGCACATGTGCTTTTCACGCTAATGTCAGTATGTTTGTTGTGATGAAGGCCTATATTGATCTAGCTAGCTATAATTAGTTGTGTCTTCTTTAATTATAGGTATTTAAACTCAGTGTGTATTGTGTGTTACTTAACATTAGGGATCATTGGAGATATCAAGGTACTTTATTTGTCCTTGTACAGCACTGGGTTAGAAAATGAGAGTTTGTAGTCTCCTTCATAGTACATACTTAAATCAAATATATTATTAGATTTATATTTGCAGTAATAATATTTATAGATTAACAGATAATAGAACTTAAATAAGCATGGTTAAGGATGGGTTTCAAATTGCTATCACAGACTGTGTTGGTTCCAATACTGTCAAAATACCTTGCAGTAAAGTGAGAAGCTTATAAACACCGCACATCCTGGAGCATACCGAAGCTTGAGAAAAGCGAATTCACAAGCATTTCTGCACTTCCCTTTTTTTTTTATTTAGCTGTTCGAGAACAAACTGGTTTCTGTTTCCTCAGGCTTGGAGATAAGCTTAAGTGATACATGTATTGACTTTTTGATGACAGTTTGAAGACAAACAGTGTATAAAACATCCTCGCCCCGCCCTTCGCTCTGTCAGGAAGTGCGTCTGCATCTGAGTTCAACTCTTTATCAGCTGAGTTGAGGATCCCGCCCCGTTATGACTACCACTCCTGGTACTGTTGGGATGTTAAGCGACACGCTCATCCTTGGGACACATAACAGGTTTGCGTTTCCTCTTATTTTTTGCGCCACGTTAGCGTGAAAGATGCGCTGTGAAAACCGGGCTGTCGCTTCTTCGAGTCGGACTTCTGTAAAGCGAGTGCGCTGTGCTGCATCTTGGGCTTGGTTCAGTTGGTGAGTCATTGATGCACCTGATGGCTAATTTATTTATTTGGTTTGCACTAACCGTAATATTACATGCTTTCCTCTTACAAGCATAGTTTTACACTTTAAATACAAAACGACGGCGTTTTATATTACGTTGGCGCAACGGTTTTTAATGGCTAGTTAGCTTTAGCGTCGAAATCCCCCCCCCCCCCCCCGTTCATTTTTAGCAATTACGAAAATACGCTTAAGCTAGCTGTACTGCATGAAATATCCTACTTGTTTCTCAGTGTTGGAAGCAGCGATATTATCATTCGGGTTGATGGTCTGAGGTCGTGTCGCTACATAATATCCTCAGCACTAGGATTTACTAATGCTACGATATGTTTACAGGCCATAAGCTGGTGTCATTTGTCTTCTCACATTAAAGACCGTGGTGGTGTCAGTCAGGTGACAGAGTCTGTAGCGGGGCTTGTTGTGTGCCATAGTGCGAGTGTCCACCCTCAAAGCACACACTGCTGTGCCTAACAACGGCCCGCAGTAATGCACGGTTTTATTGCACTTGCCTTATTGCTGCAGGCACATACATGGTGTACTGTGCAATGAGGAAGCGTGACTGTACATTTAGTTCTGCTTGGCCTACACAATTTGATTATGTAGCTGGCACCTGTGAGCAGGGTTTTTTTTTTTCTTTTTAGGATCCTCATTTACTTCAAGGTTTCACACAGATATGTCTCTCTTAGCAGGAAGAATTATGTCCCATGAGAAATATCTGAGCAAGTCTGGTTGTAGATTGTTTTTACATACATTTCTTTAACTGCAATTTTAGTATTATGGCTGTGCAATGGGGAGGAAAAGGTTGGAAAGTTAAATCCACTGGTGACAGGGCTGTGGACAGGATGTTACAAATACTGCAGTCACGAGACCTGCATGTGGCTTTTAGGGATTGGAAGTGTTTTGATGCTATGAGTCTTGTTTGGTTAGAGATGAGGTACTTCAGGGTAAAGGTTACCCTTTACAGAGGGTACAGGGGGTTGAAGTCTTACTTTTCTTATCCCACCTCTATTTGTCTGTGTTGTTGTTTACAGCTGTTGCTATAATATACTAAATCTTTTTCTGGTGCATCAAAAGTGTTATTTTTTATGTTAGCAAACTGCCCTATTTAGTACATGGTCAGAATTAAATTGTGACTATCATATGAGAGTGTAATTGAGATAGTCAGTAAAGTGTACCTGCTGACAGGTACCTCTTCCTCTGTTTGGGTTAAGATTTCAGTTAGCATTTTTTTTTTCCATATTTTTCCTTTATTACCTCACTAGAGCCATGCTGTAAGTAGTATGATAACAACTACAATTTAATATTTCCATTGCTGAATAACCTTGATATACTGGTTTAATCTGTAAAATGTCCAAAATAATGAAAAATGCCCACCAAAAGCTAAAGAGACTAAAGTCATTTCTTCTAATTTTGTTATATTTTTGACCAGCCCAACAAATAACCCTGCAGTATTTGGTTTAGATCACAATACATAAGCCATTTTTTTTATTTAAACCCACAAATGTTGGCTATTACCATACTGGTGTCCATGGCTGAGGTACCCTTGAGCAAGGTACCTAACCCCCACTGCTCCCCGGGCGCTGCACGCGGTCGCCCACTGCCCCGGGTTTGCTGTGTGTGTGTGCACGTCACTTGGGTGGGTTAAATGCAGAGCACAAATTTCGTTGGAGTGAGTTCCCTCCAATGACAAAATATGTCACTTTCACTATTTGTATTTCATAAGTGGCTAGAAAGATCAAACAGTAATTGCAAGTTACTGAATAGTTGCATTATATTTTGTCAGTAAACTGATTGTTTCATCACTGATACCAAACTTCCCTCAGCACGTGTTGTTGGGTTTGTCCATGATGGTAAAGTCCCTCTCAGCTCAGCCACAGGGAGTCCAGATGTCTGTGCTCCTCTAATCCTGCCCTCCAACTCCCCCACCCATCTTTCTGTTTAGCTTTATTCAAATACACTTTACACCCACACACACATGCTTGAAGGCAAGAAAGCTGCTCTCTCTCGAGATCACGTTATATTTAGCAGTGGGGAAATTTAGAAAATTTGTTTATAATTGTGTATTTTGCCTGTGTAGACTAAAATATTTTTTTTCCAGTACCTCCTCAGGACCTTTTGAAAGATATACTTTGTCTGCACAGTGCTAAACAGCTGGCAGACAAAGTTGGCATATGTTAGCGAGCATAGTGGAGCATTTAGCTGCTAAAGAGCCAGAGATTTCCCCCAGGAGCTGGTGGAGACCAAAAACAGAGCATAAAGGAAAGTGATTATTGGATTTAAATTCAACGCAAGCCCAAATGAATGATAAGGTTCCCTGTTTTCCCCCCAGGAGAAAAAAACCCTGCTTTAAATGTATAACTATGTAAAGAAAAGAGAAACAAACTGTATCTCTGTGTGTGTTTGCGTCCAGTCCACAACTTGTTTTTCCACACAATTTGTGTTAGAATGACTCCTCCCTGTCCAGACTGAGAGACAGGTCAGTCAGAGAAACACTGACCAGCCATGAATGAGGATATTTGTCTCCTTAGCTTGTGTGTATCAGTCAACATAACTAATTGGTTAATTTTATTTACTATTTAAGCTTCAAAGGCAGAGCAATATCGTACAGGTTGCAGACAGACAGATACTATCTTGGATGTGAATGCTGTTGTGAATTTGGTAAACATATTGCATTCTTCAAATGCTCTTGTTTGTCTTGACCTATTTTCTAGAAATATCATGCTGAACATGCTGAGATCAGTCTGATATATCATGGATCCTGAGGAGTTAGAACTGCAGAATGACTACCGCTACCGTAACTATGCAGCGGTCATTGAGAAGGCGCTGCGAAACTTTGAGTCTTCGAGTGAGTGGGCAGACCTCATCTCTTCCCTGGGCAAACTCAATAAGGTATGGTGCACAGAGTGGTAACTGCTTATATCTTTATCTGGATATGTCATGGTTGCACTTGTGCTCATAGTATAGAACTAAAATGGTCAATATAATGATGGCCCAAACAATTACACAATCTTGCTACTTTACAGTCTTACTGCTCAAGTCTTCTCGCCATGTATCCTGGCTAATAAAGATGGTACTTTTATTTCCCCCTGTGAGGAGTTACCTTTAAGCAATTTGTGTGTGTTGATTCTTAAAAAGTGGTCCTTACGGTACATAGAGAACGTGAAGTTAAGAAAATTTTCATCTGATAAACGCAAATTTGCACAAATCTCTGCAAACTATAACTTAATGTTATAAGTTTTGGTTAATGACCAACCCATTTTTTTCCCTCGTCTTGTGTCACTTTCTTTCAGGCCCTGCAGAGTAACCTCCGCTACTCCCTCCTGCCCAAGAGGCTGATCATAGGGAAGCGCCTTGCCCAGTGCCTACATCCGGCTCTGCCGAGTGGAGTACACCTCAAGGCTCTGGAGACCTACGAGGTCATTTTCAAAATCATTGGTACAAAATGGCTGGCCAAGGATCTCTTCATTTACAGGTGAAGAAATCGGCATACATCTTTTGTTGCTTCAAGAAGAGAGCTTGCTTTATTATTTGATTATGTCTACAGCTATTGTGATATAACTCTGTGTGTGTGTGTGTGTTTTACTGGCTTTCAGCTCAGGGTTGTTCCCGCTGTTGGGCCATGCAGCCATGGCAGTTAAGCCTGTGCTCCTGGCACTTTATGAACGTTATTATCTCCCGCTGCAGAGAGCTTTACTGCCTAGTCTTCAGGCCTTCATAACTGGACTACTGCCAGGCCTGGAGGAGGGACTGGAGGTTTATGACAGGTACCTCCTACATTCTACATTCTTGATTTTAAATCTAAAGAAGACTGAGGGCATTATATATTTTTCTTATTGTTCACAAATCATGAAAAGACCAAAACCAATAACAAAATGAAATTGATGCTACTAAATCCTACACACTGGACCTTTTAATTACAGTATACGTCAGTAATTCTTTATCAAAGGAACAAATAGTCTCTGGTCTGTGAACCACAAACAGGATAGGGAAGTGGGAAAACACTGAGAGTCAGTTTTGTCTGTCTCACACGATTTGTTGACAGCCTTTTCAAACAATACAACACTTCTATCCATATTGTCAATATTTCAGTGTTTATTTTACTAATTTACACAGTAGTGCATGTAGACAGACACCACAGCTTGGCATCAAAGAAAATATCAGGAAGTACTAACCCAATGATGAAGGTATTAGTGTTGCAGCATGTCCCAGGGTTAAGAATTAAAGATGTAACAGTGGATGTATGGCTGAACACATTCTGTCCTCTGTCCAGGACTGATGCGTTGCTACTCAAGTTGTCACTGCTGGTGGGTCAGCAGGTCTTCTATGGTGCCCTGTGGGGCACTATGCTGGTCAGCCCCATGGTGCGACTGCCCGCCTCTGTCTTTATAGTCACACATTTTGATCGCATGTTACCCCTGCGCCAGCAAACGCACATGCTAGGCTACGACCACAGACTGGTGGTGAGTGTCTGTGTTTGTCTTATTGCACACTTTTTGTCTGAAGTACATTTCATATTAAAGATCAACACTTAAGGGGATATTTTCACATTGTGGACATTTATCATTTATATTTCAGTTTAATCCTACTTTCTGCACCATCACCATCTTTTGTTATCTGTCTGAACTTCTCAGCTTCTGTCTCTCTGCAGGTGAAGTCAGTTTGTCTTTCTCTACAAGATTCAAATGTCCTGGTGCAGAGAAACATGCTGGAAATCCTGCTCAACTTTTTCCCCTTTGCTGAATGTATGGTAGGTACACACGTAAGCACACTTGCTTCCCGTCTTTCTGGACAACATTTTCTGTTCTAAGTGATCTAAGTGTTTTTCGTTTCTGTCCTGAAATCATTTGTCAGTCATAATACCCATTAGATTTATGTTCTAATTATGTTAAGGGAAAGAAGGAGGTATTAATCTGTTTTGTTAAGGTGTCACTGTCTCTTCAGTTCTCCAGTATTTCTTTTCCTGGCAAACCGCCGTTGCTGTTCCTTGAAAATATTTTGTATTACTCTTGTGAACTGTCCCCGACACTGCCTCATCACCTTCTTTTCCACTGAACGAAGGGGCTGTCTGGTCATTCTCTTCTCATTCTTTCCTGTTGTTACTTTGCTAACTGTTACTCTGTGTGTTGCTGGTTTAGGACCCAGTGGAGGCCAGTATTGCCATGAGTGTCAAAGACATGATCACAGTGGTGGCTGCAGCTTCACTTACACTGCTCCGCAGAGACATGTCCCTCAACAGACGCCTCTACGCCTGGCTCTTAGGTGCTGATCATTAAAATGCGCTTCAGTGATGAAATACCTACTCAGATTCTCAGTTAACTCAGTATTGTTTGATTCTTTGTATGTGTTTCCAGGGACTGACATAAAAGGAGGAATGGTGGCACCACACCCAAACCTGTCCACTACCACAGAGGAGCATACGTCCTTCTACTTCAACACCTACTCCAGAGATTGCCTTGTGCAGGTACGTCAGTCATGATAGCACATGGGCATGTGCCAAAGCTAAAAAAATACATAAATATTTGTATATATTTACAATAACCTGATAGTGTTATTCAAGAAAAAAGAAGTCTCACACATCCTCTATAATTAACATAATTCCCATGTCCAACTAAACTAAACTAACAAAATGTGTATACTAAAAAAATCCTGCAACTATTGTACTTCAAAACATTTCAAACAAGAGTGGAGTTTTGATTGTATAGTAGTTGGAAGTGCCATTCACATTTCGTATCTCATTAAACCCCATCTGTTTGAACATGACACCAAAGCAAGCATGTTTGTCACCAGTGTCTCATATTCTAATTTGTTTGTTTCTGTGACTTCAGGCTCTGATTAACATCCTAAAACAGAAGGATGTGGAGAGCAACCCGGAGAATGTAATTGGATACCTCAGGCCCTTTCGTATCATTATCAGCCTGCTGGATAAGCCCGAGATAGGTAAGCAGCACTGAGCAGTACAGTACACAAACGTGTCAAAAAGCTAAATTACTTTATCTGCCACTCATTGTTAAGGTCTCATCTTTACTCTAGGCATGTTTTACTGTGATGATTGCCACATTTCTGCTCAGGTCCAGTCGTCTTGAGCAGCGTATTGTTGGAGGTGGTCCGAGCCTTCTACAGTTACTGTCGAGAGATGCTGGGGGAGGAAATCATCAGCAGCTCAGGACTCACAGGAAACCAGCTAGCCAGGTGAGAGCAATAAATGATAGAACAGATGCGAGGATGTTCATTGCTGGATACATTTTTAGTTGAGGATATGACAAAATTGCAACTGACAAACCCAGAAGCAGATGACGCTTGTCTTGTGTTTTCTTATACAGTAAGATAAAAGAGAATAAGAATGCTTCAGAGATCATAAAGACGGTGAATATGCTTGTGAGCTCCATGAACAGCGAATATCTGTGGGAGTACATGACCCGACGCTTCTGCACCTCTCTCTGGTATGGCGCAGATGACAGTAAACTCTAAAACTGAATCTATCAGCTGTTGACGACATAGTATATGAGGTCAGAACTATTTTTGTTTGTCTGTAGTAGCAAAGATGACCCGCCAGCGTCTCCTCAGCAAGATCGCAGTCACCCTGCTCCGTCCGTCACAGAGATGACCAATCTCATTATTTTCCTGCTTGAAGTTCTTCCTCTGGTAAACGGTTCACACTCTCGCACACCATGATGATTAATGATATGATATGTTATTCTGAATGTTCGGATTTGCGAGAGAAACAGAATGCTGCAGCTTGACATGTTGGTGATATCCAGTAAATAAATGCAGACTTGGACAAATGGAAAAAAACTGATTCATGTTTTCTTGACAGCACTGAAAAAAATACTAAGCTTTTCTATACCGTAGTATTTAAATACAGTTAGGCTAAACTGAATATTAACTATTACTCAGCACTCATTGACCCAACTCTGACTCAAACACCTAAAAATTTCAACACAAACACTGCGTTCTGCATGTTTTTTTCCTCACAGGAGCTCCATGCCGATATCCAGTCCCAGTTCCTCCCTGAGATGCTGAGCACAATGCTGCAGACCCTGTGCAGCCACATGGACACTGTTAGCCTGGAAGATGTCACACAGGGTCTCCGTGCCTGTTTCAAGGTCCTGAGTAAGATCCAGATGCCTGTGGCTTATATGGACATTGAGGCAGGGGCACACAAAGAGGACTTGGAGATACAGTCACCAGAGGAGGACAGCAAGAAGACTCAGGTAAGGCATTTCACTGTGTCAGTGTGGTTCTTTTGTTTTTATGTTTGACTGTGCTTCATTATATCACCCATACTCCATCTAGGATATAGAGAATCAGGGAAAGAAAGATGATGGTGCTGATCAGGTTAATGGTTCCCGTGAAGATGAAGAGCTGAACAGAGATGGAGGAGATGAGGCAGAGCCTCCAGATGGTGTTTACCAAACACTCAGGTCTGAGGACAGTGGATTGGGCATCAGCGCTTCACCGTCAGAGCAGCATCTCCCACCAGGGATGGGGCTGACACCGGATGGAAAAAGAGTTTTTAAAGAAGGCGAGGGAGTGTGGAGGAGGGGAGGCAGTGTAGACACCATGACCCAGTGTCTGCAGGACATCCTTGCCTTCATAACCACACGGTAAAAAAAACTGAACCATTATCAGATTAGCTGTATCTCTCAAGGATCTTTTTTTTTTTAATGATTCCTTAATATTTCCCCTATTACTGTGTTTCAGATATCTGCTTGTACAGGTGGAGGATGTCAGAGGACCGGTGGAAGTACCACAGCCTGACCTAACTGCTGCTGTGCTGAATCAGAAGACTTTGTTGATGAACATTGGAGGACGGGAAATTAAGGACAAACTGACTGAACTGTTCACTCCAAATAAAATTAAGCCCAGCCCTACAGCTGAGACTCAACTCTCAGAAGCCCACACAGAGAAGAAAAAGGAGCGTGGACATGTAGGGTGTCTGGACTGGGCGGCTGGCTACATGCCGCGGGGCAAGGCAGAGATCCCTGAGGCCTGTCGACAGGCCTTCACAGCCACCTGCCATCTACTGCTGGAGTGCACCACCTTCCCTGTCTACCTGAGCGAGGAGGAGACTCTGGCTCTGCACACAGACATGTGTAGTCAGACAGGTCAGCACACAGTTCCTTCCAGCTGCGTTTATAGCAATACATAGGCCAAGATATCTTGATTGGTGGAGTGCCCCTTTAAAAAAAACACAGTAATATTAAAAAGACTTTTTTGTTTTCCATAGGCAGTGACATGGACAGCCTGCCAGTGTGGCTGAGGTCCTTGATGACGCTCTGCTGCCTGTCCAGGGACTACAACATCCAGCACACTGCAGTGGCCTCCATGTTGGAACTCATCAACCACTCCCAGTCATTAGCACTGGTCATCCAAGACAAGCACAGACGCTACCAGAAATCTGACTCCAACCCTCTGAGTGGGCGGCTGCAGATGGTCACCGTGCCCCCAATCTACCCTGCTCTGCTTCGTGCCATAGAGGAGCACACAGATTTCTATCAGGTCAGGTTATCAAATAGAAAAATGTTGGTGTATCCTAAAGCTGAAGTATGAGAATGATATTTTACGATTGCATTTTTATGCCTCAGTCCTTCAGAGTCTACATATATTAGACGAATCTGGACAGAAGTGGATGTAAACAATAACTCGACTGGTTTGCAGCAGAATTCAACCGTGAGGTGGTAATAGTTTTTTTCTGTGAACCAGAGGGTGTCTCAGGTTCTGTGGAACCAGCTGGACACAGAGCGGAGAGAGCAACACATCTCCTGTGTGGAACTCTTCTACAGACTTCACTGTTTGGCTCCATCAGTGTCCATCTGTGAGGATATCATCTGCCAGGCAATATTGCACAAAGACAAGGTGAATATACCTGCGCACATGCTGAACCACAATTTGTTCTCACATTTTAATTTTATGCCAGCGTTTTCTACATGTGTCAGTTTAACTGGGGCACACAAACAGAGCTACTGGGAAACGTGACAAGCCAAATGTTGGCCTTGTGTTCATCTGCCCCAGGCTGTTCGGCTTGAAGCACTACACCGCTTCACAGTTCTATGGCACCTCACCCGGGACATCCAGGCCAACAGGACCATGTCTCTCAGTCGCTCCTTTGACCGGTTAGTAGACAATGGAAAAGCAACGTGCACTTAACATAAATTGAGAGTATGATAGTTATTAAAGTATATTGTTCGTGTCTCTGTGTACAACTGTAATTCTTGAATACTAAATATTGTCTCTCAGTACACATCTTATGTAGCTTACATCCTCAACATATGTGCAAAATGGAAATTAGGACAATAAAGTTTTAAAAAAGTTTAACTTTATGTAAATATAAAACCTTGAATAGAACAATAGCACTTGTCACCTCAAATATGCTGCAGTATGAATATGTAAATATCTGAATGTAATGTCAATGGAAATAATACTGTAAATTCAAAGTCAAAAACCTGCAGACTGAGTAAAATCTAACATGTAGCCTCCTTCTTTGTATCCTGAACTCATCATGAGAAACAGAAGTTATTTTGATAAGGGGTTGATTTTCTTTTCAGGTTCTTTATTTGGTTTTATGGCAATATCTTTCATTTGGTGCTAATAACAGACCAAAATTATCTGTCTAAGATTACATTTCGTCAAAAAATTACATTACATTAAATTACATTGAAGTAGTAGTAGTAAATTACATTACTTATTTACAAGGTAAAGCAAAGTTTTGAACTCCAGTGAAGTTTCTGTGCTGTTTCTCTCCTACCCTGCATAACTGATTTAATTCACATATTGTCAAAATAGAGAAGAAAAACACTAAAAGAAGCACAGTCAGCTTACTTTTGAAGTATTTGTTTCTGTTTTGACTAAGTCTGACAGTTATGGTGTGTCTCTCTGTCAGGACTCTGTGTGTTGTTGTGGACAGTCTGAGTTGCACAGATGGCTCAATAAGTGCAGCGGCTCAGCGCTGGCTCGTCCGGGCTCTTTCACTCAATGATGTTATTCGTATCCTGGAGCCTATTCTGTTGCTTCTTCTTCACCCAACAACTCAGCGCTGCTCCATTCAGAGTATCAAACAAAATGTAACTGCTGGTAAGTGCATTTGTCAGCAATGTGTTGCACGTGTTGAGTGAGCCAATCAAGCTTCAAGTGGATTAATGTGTTTCCTTGCAATGGCTGTATTTGAGTTTTGTTTTGTTTCTTAAAGGTACCCTGAAGGTTCTAAGCAACAGAAGTCGAAGCTCATCCAAAACGTCTGGGACTTCTGCACATGCAGCAGCAACAGAGGTCACGACCTTAGATCTCATGAACATTGTGGACCGGGAATCCCTATGGGCAGAGTTAGACAGTGGAGCAGAGTTGTCCAAAGCACCGGACACTATAGTGGTGTCTAGGAGTGAGAGTGAAGAGACAGAAGAGGAGGAGGAGGATAGAGAGGAGGAGCAAGAGGAGAGTGAACACACTGAATCTGCTGACACCAGTGGTGCCCAGGTATCCACTGAGAACTCCAGCTCAGGCTCTGCCCCCTACCGCAGCAATGACGAAGGAGGAGTGGTCAACGGCCTACGGAGGGCAGAGTCCGAGCGCACACAGGCATCTGATTCACTGTCAAGTGAGGATGAGGAGGATTTAGAGCTGGAGGCCATGGCCAGGTCTCGCCTGCTAAAGCAGGAGCGTGAGAAGAGAGAGGCCATCGACTCTCTGTTTCGCCATGTGCTGCTCTATCCTGCGGCGGGCGGCTGGCGCCATCTGCTCCAAGGTTTGGGACTGCTAGACAGCCTGCTGAGAAGCAGTGCTGAGTGCCCTCTTGTGGATGCACTCTCTTCCACCTCTCTGGACACAAGCTCTGCTGCACATTTAAACCTTGTCTCCAACCTCCTGCAGCGCCACCAACAGGCTCAGGATGGTCAGAGCTTCTATGGCTGCCTGCTTTCCCCTTCCTCTTTCCCCTCTGTGCCCCCGTCCCTGCTCATTGAACTGCTGGTGTCCTTGTGTTTGCGATTCATGCGCTCACATTACCCTTCCTACCTGACTCTGGGTCCTCTCGACCTGCAGGGGAACAGGGAGGTTCAGGTGAAGAGTGTGGAGGTGCTGACCCGAATGGTGAACCAGCTTGGCTGCATGGCACGGGGGCAAGAGGGCAACGGGGCCAGGCTGGAGCCCATCCGTAGACTTCTCTCAGGATGTAAAGTACAACAATATGCTCTTCTTACACTTTCTGCATCCATGTATGTTAGCCAGAGGGGAACAGACAAGGGACCACCCAAAGGTGTGGAGCTGCTGGATGAGCAGGGAGGCCTGTCAGAGGAGAGCCTGGTGAATCTTGGAGCAGGAGGGGGGCCGGAACAGTACCCTTTACAAATGGAATTACTGAAACTCCTCCGGGCTCTCATAATCCTTGAGTACCATGTGTGGCCTGGTGGGGCTGTCTCAGCAGCTGGGCCAGGTGGAACATCTGGCCAGCCCGGGGAGCCTCGTGAATCCCCAACTGTCAACACCCCCCTGGCTCGGGAATGGCAAACTGCAGTTCTTTTTCAGCAGTCCATCAAGGCAGCCCAGTATGTCCAGTGCCACCCCATCACAGCCCAAGGAATGTTCGTCTCTGCCGCAGCTAGGGCTCTGCAGCCACAGTACGGCTATGCTATGCACCCCCACTGGGTGTCCTTGCTGTGCTCCTGTCTGCCATACTTGGGTCGCTCGTTGAGCATCATCGTGGCTCCGCTCATCAGTCAGATCTGCAGGAACTTGGACGAGTTGGTCAAGCTTTACGAGCATGACGGAGGAAAGACAAATCAGAGGTAGACTGAGCAGCAGAGAAAATGCAGGCTTGCAGAGTTTTGTACACTGTGACGATTTGACTGCTTTTAGTTTTAGGGGTGCCAGTTGGGTCTCTCTCCTGACATGTAAGATTTTATGTCAGCCTCAAGTTAATCACTAGTCAAACCCATGAAGGACCCATGAGTGAATGCTGAATGAATGAAACAAAGTCAAGCAAGAATGTTTTCCACTTCTAAAGAGTTGATGAAAGACACACTGCATGGTTTGCAAGAGTATAATCAGTGTGTGAATATGTGTATCACGATAAATGTGCAAGAATGATCGATTTATTAATCATCACAGAAGGAAAAGAAGACAATAGTCTCTAAATTTTGCTAAGTTGTAGAATTCAGCCACTTCATTTTAATTACTGGAAGTTATTTTGACGTAAATAATACAGTGAGGACATTTTTTGTGTTTTAAATGAAATACTTGATGTCTGTTTCTCTCTTTAAATCAGCCTGAGTGGTAGGAGGGAAAACATTGCTCCTGACTACCCCCTGACTCTGCTTGAAGGGCTTACCACCATTACACACTACTGTCTAATGGATAACAAGACGGTGAGAAATGAAACACGCACACACACACTGATGTGCCTTTTATAACTGTCATAACATTACATTTGGCTCTGTCTTTCTCTGTGTGTTAGTCCTTGGTTGGCCGCGATTCTCTGGATGTCCGTAACGCACGCAGCGCTGTGATCGAGGCACTACCGCACATGCTCAGCAGTATGGCATTGTTATGGGGGGTGGTCATGAGGGAAGAGTTTCAGCGGCGTGCATCTGACTCCGGCCAGAGCAGCAGACAGTCTTCCTCCTCAGTCTACTTTAAAGGCACCAAGGTGTGTTGCATACATGCAGAACTTCTGCATTTTCTTACTTATTTTCTCCTCTGCATGCGGTATCATGAAAATTTCATCTGTTAATGGCATGTGTCCATGCTTAGATTTTACGCCAGCGGATTCTGGAGTTCCTGGTGCCTCTGACTGGGCAGTATGGGGTTCAGCTCATGGCTTCACTGGGAGAAGTATGGAGCAGAAGAAGGAATAAGAGGAAGCATAAGAACAAAGTAAGAACTATAGTGAGTCTAGAAATGACGAAACACATTGACACTGACTGAGTACCTCTCTCACTGAAAGGCTTTAGAGCACATTATCACACTCATATCTTCTTCAGGTTTTACCTGTTGCCAGTGAGGCTCATCTGACCATTGTGGATCTGGTGAAATCATTGAACACTTTGCACACAGATACCATCCTACAACTGGTGAAAGAGGTGGTGAAAAAACCACATCAACTCAAAGGAGAAAAGGTACACAGACATACTCACAGACAGAGATGCTCGACGGTTGTAGTCTGTAAGTTTCTGAAGTCATTTTTCACTAATTTTTGTAACATTTGTGATACTATCTGATCAACAGTCAAGCCTGGTAGATATCCCCATGTTACAGTTCAGCTACGCCTACGTCCAGAGGTAGGTCGGACAGTACAATGCAAGTTGCCACCACAGGTTGAAGAAAAGCAGTCTGCAAATGTTCTCATCTATAATTTTTTTTTTCTGTATGTAGTATTTCAGCTCAGGCTCTGCAGGAAAATGTTGCTCCTCTGCTCAGTCTGTTACGGGAGTCTATTCAACTCATCCTGGCACCACCTGGCCAGTTCTTACTGCTGGGGTCAGTTTTTACATGTTCAGGTAGTAGTAGTAGTAGAAGTAATAGTATTTCTATGTTACTGAATACTCTTATGCAGTGCACACATACAAAACAGTTAATGTCTGCACTTAGCAGACAGGCCAGACAAACAGCCATTATGAACATATTTCATGTTATGACAATAATGATTGGCCCACTGCTTTTATAGTTGATATAGTTAAACATTGTTTCCTTGTTAATTTCCTTTGGGAAAATATGATATTCATTATCAATTTCTGTCTTGCAGAATTCTCAATGACTTTGTCAATAGGCTCCCCAACTTGGACAATAAGAAGGACACAAGAGATTTGCAGGTATGGTGGACGCTGTATCGCTATGGCTGTGACTGGAATAGTGAGATACTGTCATGATACTGATGATGACATTGCCACGCAGGAGGTGACTCAGCGGATCCTCGAGGCAGTGGGCGGGATAGCAGGATCGTCTCTGGAGCAGACCAGTTGGCTCAGCCGCAGCCTTGAGGTCAAAGCTCAGCCGCAAGTGTGCCCTGAAGCTGATGAACCTGATGACGCAGACATGGATGGTGACCATTGTGGTAACTATAGCTACCCTGACTTGTGTTCTGTGATATGTGTAAATATGCTGAGCTTGATTTAGGACCGTCTAATTGATTTTATTCAATTTGGAGTTCGTTCATAAGGACTGCTCAAATGGTTAGGGCTTAACTTGGAACAGTGACCAAAGTGACATCTACATTTTGGGTCTATAAGAGTGAGGGGTAACTTAAAATCAGTTCAAAGTTATTCTGAGAGTTCACTTTAATTCTATGAGACATTTCTGTCCTAATAATCATCATCTCTATATGCACATGTTACTTTAAGCTTGTTACTGTCACAAGTGAACTTACTCTTCTTCCTCTACCTATCATCTTGTCAGAGTCAATGGCACAAGCTGGCGCCATGGTTTCCTCCTCGGCTCCCTCAGTTTACAGCGTGCAGGCGCTTGTACTCCTGGCTGAGGTAGGGTTTTTGAGCTTTTGTTCGTAGCCAGAGAGTGAACGGGGGAATCCTTGTGTGTTTGTGTTGTTTAACACTTTTTTTCTCTTCCTGAATAGATCTTGGCACCCCTTCTGGACATGGTATACCGCAGTGATGAGAAGGAGAAAGCTGTTCCTCTCATTTCTCGGATCATGTACTATGTCTTCCCATACCTGAAGAACCACAGGTAACCACTGTCACAGGGTTGTCTTGAAGCTTTGGTCTCTGTAGACTTCCTGTAACTTGGGCTTTCTCTCCTCTAGTGCCTACAACATGCCCAGCTTTGAAGCAGGTGCCCAGCTGCTGAGCAGTCTGAGTGGGTATGCCTATACCAGAAGGGCTTGGAGGAAAGAGGTCTTTGAGCTCTTCATGGACCCCCTCTTCTTCACCATGGATGTCTCCTGTGCTCCCAGGTCAGGATGTTTGTTTGGTGGATGACAATTTATTTAACACAATTATTCACCACTATTCTAAACAAATTCTAAAATTCTAAACACATGGAGCATTTAGAAGACAAAATGAATACAGAAACACTTACGGTCACACAGACGACAACAGAAACTTGTGTTGAGGGGGCCAACAAAAACTGATGCACACTTGGAGACGACTGAGACACTTGTTGCATCACCCAGTAAATTCAAATTTTATTTAATTTTCCCACAACACTCATAGTTAACAAACTTAAGTTTCTTCCTCAGTCACTGAGTCATGGCAACAATATACATGTCCCAACTGTGTTCATGACTTTTTAGTGTCCCCCTGGAAGCAATTGTTATGTGTGTTACACTTAGCGTTTCTGCATTTGTGTTGTTTGTGTTTACAGTATTTTTCTACATTTTGTCAAATAAGTAGAGATGTTTTCTGTGTTTTGTGTGTTTGCGTGTGTTTTATTGCATGTGGCTGTAGGAGCAGGAAACCCTGTCACGTGATATCCTGAAACCAAAGCTGTTATTCCAAAAGTACATGCTGTGTATAGAAGAAGTATTTTTAATGTTATTACATGAATGGAGTGGAGATCACCAGTGTCTTCTGTTTACTCCCCTGCGTTCCCTGTAGGTGGAAATCCATTATTGACCACCTGCTGACTCATGAGAAGACGATGTTTAAAGACCTCATGAGTGAGTACAGCCTGTAGGAAGTGTTTGTGGTCCTGTGCAGATGGAATCATCTCGTGTCATCTCATTGGGAGTGAGAGACTGACTGATGATTTTCTTTTACAAATCTGTATTTGTCTGTGCTGTAGGCATGCAAAGCAGCTCCCTGAAACTGTTCACTAACGTGGACCAGAAACCCATGCTGCTGAAGCGCCAGGCATTTGCCATGTTCAGTGGAGAAGTTGACCAGTATCATCTCTATCTGCCCCTCATCCAAGGTACGGTACTGGATATTTATGTTGATTCTTGTAGTGTTCTTCTTGTTCAGTGTAGTGGTAGACTTTGACATTCAAATTGATTGTGTTCTTATTTGATGACAACACTTCACTTCCCCTACTTTCAGAACGCCTCACTGAGGCTTTGCGTATGAACCCTAGCGCTGCTGTTTCCGCCCAGATGTTCCTGATGTTTCGTGTTCTCCTGTTGCGGATTTCATCCCAGCACCTCACGTCTCTTTGGCCAATCATGGTCACAGAGTTGGTAAGATCCTTCCATCCTCTGCCAGCCTGACTTCATACACAGTTACAATACTATACAAGTCACCGTTTTACTTGACCTAATGGAAACTTTTATTTCTACTTGTTTTTCAGATTCGCATATTTGCACGTCTAGAGAAAGCTCTGCAGGCAGATAAAGACGTCTCAAAGTGAGTTCATTATTTAATTCGTATTCCATTAGCAGTCTGCTCATGCGCTTTCAAAATACTTTATTTTCTTGTGTTCTTGTGCACCACCTAGGCTGGCTAAAGTGGTGCGCGGAGCCCTTGACAGAAATGGACCAGTGAATTTCTCTCAGGCAGAGTTGGACATGTACCTGTCAGCCTGCAAGTTTCTGGACACATCCCTGGCTTTTCCTCCAGAGAGGATACCTCTTTTTCAGATGTAAGAGTACAATTTGTCATAAGTAGTCACAGCGTTGGATTAGTGTTGGTTATTTTGTCTGTGTATTATTTTATCTTACCTTTTCTGTGTATAGGTATCGCTGGGCATTTGTCCCTGAGGTGGATGTGAACCACTACAGTGGTCCTGAGACTGCGCTGATAGAGGGCGAGCAGGAGTGCATACCCCATGTTGTCAGAATACTGGAAGGGATTCAGCAGCGATATGGGGTAAGATGGTATCTGGTTTTAAACAGACTTTAAAACAAACTTTATCATTGCGAAGTCCACACCCTCGAATGATCATTTCAATGAGATCCTTAGAATTACTCTTGTAATATGCCAATGGAACATCCCACTGGTGAAACTAACCTAATTTTTTTGTATAGGTGAATATTTAATGTTTTTGTTTGTTTAATATTTAATATTTAAAATTTAATGAATGAGCACAATAATGCAATGTGAGGAGTCCAGTTACAGAATTTAAAAATCAAAAAACAAAGCAATGCAGTATTTTTCCCCTTTTACCTTTTGTTAATTATTCTCTTACACTGGGACTCTTAGACATGCATCATCACATATAAAAAGCCCAAAAATCTTGCTTATTCACGTTTTGTTCTGTAAAATTACTGCTTTCCTGTGCTCTTATTCCAGACACTGAATGGGCTGAGTGAGGAATCTTCCACAGAGCATTTGGAGTTCCCCCTTCTCACTCAGCGCTCCCTATCCTCCATCACCCAGCTGTTGCCTTTCCTTCGCATTCTTTGCTGTTCATTCCAAGGCCCTCCCCCTTACAGCAACCCCATGCCTCACTTCCCAGTAGCAGACTACCCAGCAGCCTGTTCAGAAACAGTCCTGAAGAAGCTGGAGCACATCACTGAAGAGGAGTTCCTGGACTCCACGGAGAGTTAGACCTCAAAAATGAAGCTTTCGTGAACTAAGTCCTCTTATCAAGCTTTTTTCGACCTGTAGCCATACAAGTGGGATACACAAAATAGGCACAATGAGTGATAATGTTGTACTGTGAACTGGAAAAAAAAGGAATGTTTTGAATTTGAATTCTTTTTGTTGTTGTTGTTGTTGTTTTTGTTTGTTTTATGTTTTAACTTGATCTCCACAAACATTTGGGTACCACTTAGGTGCTCTCACAGTGAATCTGGATTGGAAAAGCCAAAGTATTTGTTATTGTTGTTAGCTGGAAAAAGTATCATTTACAAAATCCTGTGGAATGGTTCTTTCGCTCTCAAGCATGAGCGTCATCTCAGTTCAAAAACATTCGTGTTGAGGGGTTGTCATTGTGTCTACACTCTTTGCTTTAAAGTGTTTTAGACTAAAAAATGTTAACACAAATATACTTAAACCAACTTCAAATTATTGCCTACTCTTATAATTAGGCATAGAGCTTATAGTAACAGTAGTTCAGTAAATGTTTTTTAGTTTGACACTAAACAGCAGATTCAGACTGTGAAGAACCTTATTAAGTATTGTTAATATATTCTTTTGACTTTTTCATAACCTCTGGTTACGCCGTAGTATGTGCATACGTATTTCTGTCTGACTGCAAATGTCAAGACTGCAGTTCATGTCTGTTGAAGTACTTTTTTGTCGATTGTTACTGGATACTTCATTATGGGACCTCACAAGCTTTTGAATAAGATTTATGTTCAGAGTTTTACGACTCCGTTACTGAATGTGATTTGTGGACATCAGAACCCTCTGAAATAAATTTGGATGTACCTCGCTAGAGAACATGCTTGCTATGTTTGGTGTTTAAGGGAAATCAGTTTTATTTGTAGTCATTCATGGATAGTTTTTACATCTTTTTTCCCATAATGTGGAATGCTTAATTAATTTATTTTGGATGTTTAAAGGACCATGTTGACTTTTGAATTAACAAAGACTTGTTAAATTAAAAATTGAGCTTAAATACTGTGTTTTGTCTTTACGGCTTTAGTTATTTGTTTTTCTGCATTTACAATGGGAGTCAAACATTCACAGGTTTGGAGGTCTGGACACCTCCTGTCCTCTTGTCACAATGTCCTTGGACAAGACGCTGAACAGTGTGACTGGAAAAGACGTAACTGCAAATACACAAAATTAATACAAAGAATGCCTCCAAAAGATTGCAGATGTTTCTCTTTAAACTGAGAACTGTGTTGTGAAGACTTCCATCACTTTCAGAAAGCTACAAGCCAACCCTGGGATCTAAATTACAATGCAGCTCTTTTATTATCATATTTCTAGAAGGATCAACACCTCACCACCATCTTTCCCTGCTACCATTCTCCCTGAAAGTAATTAGTTCAGTTGTGTGAAGACTAAACATGTGAAAACACTACATGTGTTCTATTCATTCACTGAAACTAACAGACCGAAGAGCCAAACAGGCCGAATTCTTAGCCTCTAGTAGCCCCGATCGCAGCCTTCTTGAGAACTTCAAGGCTTGTACCAAAACAATAAATTTGTTGATTAAATTAACCAATTTATTGATTATCCTCGAGACCTTTTAAAATTACTTGATTAATATAGCAACAACATAATTCACCCCAAATCATACAAAAAACTCTCATTAATATTTAAACGATATAAAAGTAGACACTTTATACTCATCTTCAGGTTCATATTTTTATTTTGGGAGTCTACCAGCACAGATTTACATACTTTAAAACATATTGCTGCAGGGTCTTATTGACCCTCTGAATAAGCATGTATTTAGCCCGGTCCTCCAAAAACTTCATCACATTATGTAAAGAAGGAATGTGAGCCTCATTATCCTCAGACCTCAATGCCAAGTGTTTCTTATGCTCAGGAATGGTGTACTTGTGTCTTTGCAAGATCTTCTTAAGGTTCTTCGTGAGGTTAATAAGACTATGTGTATTTTCATATGCTAACATAAGATGACCTACAAAAGACGCAAGAGAACTTCACAAAACCACCAAGAACTCGACTGGTAAGGTTTCTAGACTAACTAGACCCGCAGTTTGACATCGCGGTCAAGCCAGCCTGCAGTTACCACACATCAGACTAGGTAACAAGACTCTTTAAGGGTCTTCCTTCCTCGAAAGGAAGGAAGGAACCTTTCTCAGAAATTGTCACCACAAAATGTCTTTCAAAAAACAGCTTTATATAATCACAATTACAACTATTCAGGCTCGGAACACACTGAAGACTGTTCTCACTTTTGAGCTTACTTCGGTTTTTATTTGTTTCTGAATATCCCTCCCTATCTATCACTACGAGTTGCAATTTGTAGTTGTAGCGCTTTTATTTTTGAAACTGACAAAACGGAAGTGATCCCGACTAAGTCAACATTAGTTTACAATTAATTACAACAATATTATTGTTCAGTTATTGTGATGACAATGGGAAGTAACTATAAATCTGAGAACTGGGAACTGATGAACAGAGGAAAGCAGGAAGTTGCATTTTAACAGATAGTTTAAAATTATTTTTGGTACATTTTTACGTATTGTAGAGTACAAAACAATCTAACGATGTTAAATAGGCTCATCTTCTATCTTTCTCGAGAACCCGAAACTTAATTGAACAGTAACAGTTTCGCTTTCTATTCGTCCAAAGTGACCTCACGTCTTCGTCTCACTTCCATACGTCAAGATGGCAGCGCAAAGTGATCGCGGTGTGCCTCTCAGTACGGTAAGTTGAATTTACTGTTCTGCTGCAGGAATTCTGAGTTGTGCTGCGACATCGACCGATGACTGGCGGACACATTTCACTAATGTGCACAACGAGGTTCATTAGATTGAACGCAAACACCATGTGGATGGCGCAACAGACTCCACAGAGAGTGTTAGCCCGTACCGAGGCTCCCTCCATCAACTGACTATTCGTTAAATGTCCTTTAAAATGTCATAAATAGTCTGTGTGCTGAGGCCTGATATTAATCGTTAATAATGTTTGCGCGCGGCATCGTTTCTCATCTGCTCTGTAATGCCCTTAGGACCAAAGGTAACTCCGTTGCATTTGGAGTGACGCAGGAAATAAAGTCACACTGCAAAACAAATAAAGCTTTTGTGTCACTCTTAATTTGCTCCACTTTCAGCTTTGTCCCAAGTATCTTCACACAAACTCCACCAGCCACACCTGGCCCTTCGGTGCCATAGCCGAGCTCATAGGTGAGTCATCATCATGGACATGGGTCGTGGACTCAGGTTGTTTCGTTCATTCTGTTATAATAACAAGGTGCTTTTCAGTCGGTATAATTCTTTGTTCATTCAATAACTTTGTTTAGCCTGAACATAAATGTAACACATATACATGAAAATGTTTATATTTATTTATGGAGATTTAGTGTACACAAATATCACGTGACAACTTGAAGGATTTTAGGTGCTCCAAAATTTTTTATTTATTTTTTATTTTTTTACAGACAATGCCTACGATCCAGATGTCAACGCCAAACAGTTCTGGATTGATAAGACTGTGGTTAAAGGACAAGAATGCCTCATCTTTATGGATAATGGAAATGGACTGGACCAGGAAGCAATGCACAAGATGCTCAGGTACAGACAATGCTGCTGCTTGGTGTTTTTCATCAAAAGATGGAAAAATATTTTTGATTATTTTTGAGCCCCTAGCATTTTTGAAATGGAGAAATGTCACTGAGCTCCTGTCATTTTAAATTTTGATATTTGTTGTTGTACATGATGCTACATTTATGTGATTCATATACTCACTAATGCATGTTCCTCCTCAAGCTTTGGGTACAGTGACAAGAAACCTTTAAATGGTGTACAACCAATTGGTACTTATGGCAACGGTTTCAAGTCTGGATCCATGCGTCTTGGCAGAGATGCCATCGTTTTCTCCAAGTCAAAGAGCGCCACGTGCATTGGGATGCTCTCTCAGACCTACCTGGAAAAGATTAATGCTACACAAATAAGTGTACCTATTATCTGCTTTGAACAGGGAGAAACTAACGACTATATCCTTTACCTGCTATGTTAACACATACTGCATCATGTGAACGGAGGAAATGCAAATATCTTCCTGATTCATTGATATCAATCAAGTATCAAGTGTTGCCATCTGAAGTACATAGAGGATGACTACAGTGAAAGCTATTTAAACAGCTTCTCAGTCAGTGGGGGAACATGGCAGTTGTACATGGAAAAATCTGTATGACACATGCAGAAATGTTCACAGATGAGGTAACATTTTAAGGTTTTATTTATGTTACGTTCATTTACGTTTGCCGATTTCCTTCCTTCCTCTCTGACTTTCTACTGGAATACAGCATCAGGCAATCAAGAAAAAAACGCACCTTGAAGATGATGGGTTTCCCTGGGTTTGGACATGGTTATAAACCTTTGGGATAAAGTACACAATTCAATATATAACAAAGATCTTTTTCATTATTTTAACGTGGAAATCTGAGTTATTAATGGCTGTGAAAAAACTAATCTGGACATGTTTCGGAGAAGCACATTTTTCATGATTTCCATTTGTCCAAATCTGTCATTACAAGTTGTCCTTAACTTCAGCTTCACTAAGTGTGAGACAGGAGCACAAAGCCAGTCTGCAGGACATTATGCGATTTTCCCCCTTCAAGACAGTGAACGAACTGCTACTTGAGGTCAACGCCATCATTTGTCCCGGGTCCGAAGAGACAACTGGCACGCGGATCATCATCTGGAATCTCCGCAGGTCTGACTGCAGTCCCCTAGAGCAAAGGTGTGCTTTAGTTCCAACTGGAGCAATGGGGGTTAATTTTCTGTCTTATTTTCAATAGAACATCTGAAACAACGGAGTTTGACTTTGAAACGGATCGTTACGATATCCGAATTCCATCTGGTGTCTGCGATGAGATGAAAGACACAAGCGTCATGTCGTGCATCCCTGAGAGTTTTTATTCACTGCGGGTGAGGAGCAGTAATATACATGGTTTCTTTTTTGTTTTGTTTTGGGGTTTTTTTTCCAAATTGCCAACAGGGAACACACTGCCGCACTGTTAGTGGCTGCCGGTTGCATTGGTCTCATTCAGTACTGGACCAGTTTCAAGATTTGCTGTCCCCAGGACACAACAACAGGCTAAAATACAGCCCACGTCAAAAAATAACAAGGTTACACTTTAAGATGTGCATAGAAGAGATGGATGTTGTGACATCACCTGTTTTGAAGCCAATCATTGCCCTGTATGCTATTGAAGTGTCATTTGGAAATTGTCATTTGTATTTTTTTCAATGAGGGCGGAGTAGTAGATGTAGTTTTTAGCCAAGGAAGAATTTTAAATAAAGTAACTGTACTTTTTTTGTTGTTCAAAAATCATATTAGGCACAAAAGCAGATTATTTTTGTGTATCTTCAAACATGTCTGGAGGGGTGCTGTACTACCTGTAAATGGCCTCAAAATATGCTAGTCATGACTTGATGTTTTGCTTTGTTTTTTTTTGCTTTTTGCTTTATTGGTAAGTGTGAGCCACTTGTTTTTAGTGAAATCCATCCAGTTGTAGGTTACCTGTGTTTGTATACATCCAAACACCAACACTGACTGTTAACTGAACTGATTTTTGTGCCTTTAACGGCTGTAGGCGTACTGCAGTATTCTCTACCTGAAGCCTCGGATGCAGGTCATTATACGTGGCCAGAAGGTGAGAGCTCAGCTCATTGACAAGAATCTGGCTTACAGCAGAAAGGACGGCTACAAGCCCACTTTCCTGGTATCCTTTAATCACAAATTCTAATATGGTATTTAATTTGGCAACAATTAGTTTGGGTGTAGAACTTGTTTCATTTTCCTTAAATTTTATTTTAGAATAAACGCATTCGTATCACTTTTGGTTATAACACCAAAAGTAAAGACCAGTACGGCGTTATGATGTATCACAAGAATCGGCTCATAAAGGCCTATGAACGAGTAGGCTGCCAGCTGAAGGTGAGTTTCTGTTGTTCTGATGTGTGTTCGCTTATTTATTACGCTTATTTCCAGGGGTTTCTAAATGTTATCTTCCGGTGTTCTTATGAACCTTTGCCTCCTACAGGCCAACTACAAAGGTGTTGGGGTCATCGGGGTCATAGAGTGTAACTTTCTGAATCCTACACACAACAAACAGAGCTTCGATGAAACAGATAAGTACAGGTAATGGCACCCCTGTCACATCCACTTTTGATGGCATCACTCTGATTTTGGTCAAAATGAGTATCTGTCAGTCTGGATATTTCATGCAAAATATATTTTTATATATTTTTCATAATCATAATACTTCATTTCTTGGGACAGGAAAACTATGAACAGTTTGGCGATCAAACTGGAGGAATACTGGCAGGAAATCCGGCACAAGAGAAAGCAAGAGGATCCAAACAGTATACCAGTGGAAGATACAATGTTAGTATATTTTGTAGTGAGTGGCGTATATTCTCCATGTTGTCATGATGCTCTGATACGTGTCTCTACACGTCCTCAGAAAGCGACCAGATCAGAACTGGGCACAGTGTGATGACTGTTTGAAATGGCGCAAACTCCCTGATGGGATCGACTGCAGCAAGCTGCCAGATAAATGGTACTGCCGTATGAACCCTGATCCTCAGTTCAGGTAAGCAGAGCATTACTGAAAATAAAACCTGTTGCAATAATCATAATCCGATGTGATAAAATGAAGCAATATAAGGAGAAAAATTATGTTCCTATCCATAAATGTAAAATTTAAGTGTAAAAGAGAGAAATTTGCAGTCTTTGGTGGTTCTTAACTAACTCCATGAATTAAGAGAGCACTGCTGGAAAATATATTTATACTGTATATTCCAGAAAGTGAAAACGGAGGAATTTTTCTGTGGACTGAATTAAAGCCCACAAGTGCTGCAGATTTTAAATATCTCTTTCTGTGCATATGCAAACATATACGTATATAAAAATCTGGATTAAGAATGTCTGCATTACAGTTTTTCTTTGCTCTTATTTAGCTCTTCTGCATGTGTGATACAGCTCTACCTGTTTGGCCACCATCGTGTTCACATTCCTGCTGGTCATTTCTCTGAATTTTCTCATTTGTAATGTTCTCCAAGGGACATGATTCACAAAGAGGCTGTCGTACCTTAAAGATTGCCAACATTTCAATGGCAGCCTAATCCAAACCTTGCTTACACTTGTTCACTTTTACACGTTTTCACTCTTTATGTAATTTGCCCTTTCAGGAGCTGCCAGGTAGAGGAGGAGCCTGAGGACGATGATGAGGAACCTTCATACCAGAAGACCTATAAGCAACAGTGAGTCTCATTTCAATTAAAAACACTGCCACAACATTTGTTCGGAAAATTAAATAAAATATTTAGCCTCAAACTAAATTGCACATTGTTGTACTAAATTGACAGAATTAGATCTGACATGTTAACGGAGCATTATAAATGAGCTATACCTGTGATATATATCTGTGATTTTTTTTACAGAGAGAGGGA
Source organism: Scatophagus argus (assembly GCF_020382885.2). Classification (NCBI taxonomy): domain Eukaryota; kingdom Metazoa; phylum Chordata; class Actinopteri; family Scatophagidae; genus Scatophagus; species Scatophagus argus. The sequence goes on along the minus strand of NC_058503.1, from coordinate 10,187,269 downwards.
GGACAAAAAGAATAAAGAGAAGGAAAGACTGAAGGTGCAGACACATCATCTGCTGTAGATTCCCCATTGCCATTTTTCCCCCTGCTGTTGCTGTTCCTGCATAAACAGTTATAAGTTGGTTTGATTTCTGATCCCACAAAGGTTATCATGCACTTAATAGCACTCTTGGGATTTTTTTTTTCTAGGCTGAGGAGGATAGAAAGCGTCAAGAAAAGCATGTGGCTGATCTCGTCAGGGAAAACCAGGACCTGAAACGAAAGCTGTATCCAGTAGTATGTTTCCCAAGTTGACACCAAGGGAGTGTGACGGAAATATTTGTCATTTTAAACAGTAACCACCATGTTATCATAAGCATCCAGAATTTGAAGGAATAGATGTAACCTTCAATATGATGCTGATGCAAAATGCTGTCATCCAAGTCAGTATGTTATGTTCACACGTCAAAGTCCAGTCACGAGTGTTTCCTCACAGCTAAACCCAATTGCAAAGTATAACTCGATTAGATCATACACCTCAGGCAGAATACACACCAAACGGCAGTGCCTATGGTGTGTTGAAGTTGAGCCAGGCTTGTGAAGTGGATATAGTTCAGAAATATTCATCATTCCAAATATTTTCAGAAAGGTTTCTGTTTATGTTTTCCTTGTGTTGTTCTTCTTGGCAGCCGGCCCCTTCCATGTCTCGCAGCCCTACCTTAAAGGGTATGATTTACAGGAAGACACCAGAAAAGAGAACTGTTAGGCCTAAGTCCTCCTCCATTTCACAAGCTGGTAAGAAAATTGCTCTTTGTGTGTGTGAGTTTGTGCGTTAGTCTGTGTGTGTGGGATTAAGATTATGAAAGTGTCTGTTCTCTTTCTCTCTAGCTTGCAGTCCATCCAGTAGCAAAATTACTCCAGTTATTTCTGATGTGCGCTCACTGTCGGCACGCTCCCCCAGGTTTGATTTTGTGATGTTTGCAACCACAAGTCCCTGTCCACTGAAAAATGCGTTTTATATGAAAATCTTAAAAAAAAGCCTGAAGGGGATTTTTAAATATGTCAATTTTACGTTGTTTGAGAAGCAGATTAATTCTGCTTTGTGTTTGCTGCAGGGGGAAAAGAACACAACCTGCGACTCTGCAAAGAACCCCTAAAAGACCTAAAGTTAATGGGTGCCATTCAGGTACCACAGGCACATCCACATCAGTGGATGTGAGTCCACTGAGCTCATCAGTGCCTATTTATGATGGTGATGATACTGATGATGAGATTTTCATCTTGGAGACTGCCAGTACACCCAAGCCACAAAGGCCAAGCTTTGAGTTGACTAAAATAAAGACAGAGGAAGAACAAAGTGACATCAGCATCCCAATGGAGGCTACAGATGATGTTGCCCCGGAAGCCATGTTGGAGACAAACGGTGCAGGTACGAGTCCTGCAGGGTCGGCAGCTGTGGAAACCAGTCCCTCTCCAGCATCCCCTGCGGAGATGACCAGTTCCACCACCCAGACAGAGTTCCCCAAAGTGAAGAAGGAAGAGAACTTAAGTCAAACTATAGGGGAGACTTTGCAGACAGGAGAGACATATCCTGTGGAAAATGAAGATGATGCTGGACCTTCCTGTGCAGATGCCTGGGATAAGAGAGACTCTCCGACTATTTATCCCAATATGATGGAGGTACAGGAACAGCAAGACCAGCTCCTAGAGCTCATGCAGGCTACAGCTCAAGAGAGAGACTCCTTTAAAGAGCAGGTCCGTAAACTTACCTCCCAACTGCAGGATGCACAGAACAGACTGCAGGAGGTGTCTCAGATCAGTGTAAAGAAGACATATCATCACCAGGCCAGCCAGACAGAGGAAACCCAGGAAGAGAAGGACTACAAAAGTCTGTTTGAGAGGGCCAAAGAGAAAGTTGCTGAATTGATTAAGGACAAAGAGTCTTTGCTGGCAACCACTGAGAGCAAGTCCAGTGCTGTCCAAAGTGAGGAAAAGGACATTGATGAGATTGCGCTGCAAGTTGACCGTCTAGTCCGGGAACTGGATCAGAGAAACAAGGAAAGGGATGAACTGCGTTCACAGGTGAGTGGTGCAGCCATATTTTGAGTTTAAAGTACAAGAGTGACCGTATTCTGTATTTGTTTATTTGTCAACAAATCATAGGAAAATTTTTCAGTACTTTACGACTTCTTGAGTATGACGTAGACATTCACTTCCAAGCCATTTCCTTTCACTGAAGAATTTAAAGAAAATAACACTGGGAACTTATAATACAAATAGTCTTAACCTGAAAAGCATTTTAAGCTGAAGTCATCACTGACCAATGTGTACAGGGGAAGTCGATCATGGAGAGAAATATTCCATACAATAAACATTGGTCTATGTTTGCAGGTCCAGGGGATAAGGAAGGTTATTAGTTCCTAAATCTGCCTTTGTGTACATTATTGAACTAACTTGCATTTTTTAAGTGCTCTGAAGAAGGTCCTGTGCACATTAAGCACATTAAACATTTATCTTTCTTAGTGTGAATCAAAGAAACAAGATGCGAGTATTGTGTGTGTTCTCCTTGGAAATTTGGAAATTTGAGATGTGCTACCCTTTCATATTTTTTTTGGACTCCACTGAGAACGCCACTGTTGAAGTGCACCCTTCTTATGCAATATCTCCTGAAAAAATCTGACCACTGTAGTTTTTAGAGAGCGCTAGTAAAGTAAGTGCACTCGTGAGGGATGATTTTCAGCTTCAGATTTAGTGCTTTAATTAGCATTTAGGGCAACAGGACAGTGTATGTGTGACTGAGTCAAAATAAACGACAGTGCCCATGTTGTTTGTAATGATTGAACAGTATCCCAATACAGCCATGTGGCTTATTGAAGTATTCTTTGTAGTTTTAAGAAAATACAAAAAGCCAACAGACTTACCCTTTAATGCAGACATTATATTTCCCTTATTCTATCAGCTAATGCAGAGGGGTTCATTCTTGGCCTTTGGGAACATTATGTGTAGCAAAGTAATTTTAAACTCAGATTTCCACTTCCTAGCTTTTTAGAACTGTTAACCGTGTCTCATGATCTTCTTTAATGAATGGAGCTGGCTCAGGCGTCATCACATGACATTAGAGTGAGTCTGGAAGACAGAGCGATGCAGTTAAAAGCACTGAAAAGCTACAAGGTTGACTTCTGAGCTGATCTTATTTAGTTTCACATGCCTCTCTACAACCTCACACTGATGACAAATCAAATGTATATTGACTCTACGAGCGCGAATCTGTCAGGGTACTTCATTTAAAAGTATCTATTAAAAGAGAGTTATGTAAGGTTGTATGGTTATGTAGTGTGATTGTGTTTTGCAAGTGTTATGTATAGACACTTTGTTGGTAAGACAGTAGATGGACATAAATTTGTTAACCTTTGTACCTTTTATGGCCATCGACCTCTTACCCTCCCTCCTTTAGCCATGGCCTAGAGGTTGGAGAAGCAGCTTGTGAGCAGAAGATCGCTGGTTCAACCCCCCCCCCCCCCCCATTAACCAGCTGATGTGCCCCTGAGCAAGGCCACTAACCCCTCCCCAATTTGTTCCCCAGGTGCCTGAAATGGCAGCCCACTGCTCCTGTGTGTTTCACTGCATATTGCATGTGTGTGTTCAATCAGTGATGGGTTAAATGCACAGAAGAATTTTGGTGTATGTAAAAATATACTGATAACAAAGGTTTAAAGTTTAAGTTTACTCATTTTTCGTCCTCCTGGGGTTCACCGTGTACTGCACCACCAGCTGGACAGTCTGGAGGAGGAAAGGACAAATCTGGCAACCCGGTGTGAAGAGCTCAAGTTGAGCCTGCAGCAGCAAAGAGAAAACACAGAAATAGGAAGCACAACTCCACACAGAGCCACTGATTCTTCTGGACACACAGATCCAGACAGGGCAGAAGCTTCATCCAAAAGGTTGGATTGTTGAAAAATCACTTTTTTTCATGTTATATGAGAACTCTGCAACCCAGCAGAACAACAACCTAAATCTGATGTTTTTCTCAATGTCTCTCCTCCTCTCAGTTTGATCGAGCTTCGTCAAAGCATCGGGCGCCTTCTTGTCTCTTTTGTGCCTGCACTGGACCTGGGCCAAGTGAATTATGAGTGTAACGTAATTGATGAGATCCTTGAACAGGTTCTCACCAGTTTGGAGACTGAGTCACAAGATGAGCTGAACAAGTAAATAAACAAATCCTGAGAGCTGGATTTAAATGAAAAATTGACCAGAGTTTATGGGGACGTCCAATCAGCATTGATGGTAAATGCTGTCAACTGAAGATACAAGATAGGTTTACATGTTTACATGTTACAGGTTTACACGTCTACATGTACCAGCATGCATTGTGCATGAGTTTTTGATGCCCACGTTGGCATTGTGTAGCAATCCTGCTGCAGGGTTCCAATGAAGGTTACACAATATTGCCAAACAACTGAATCTGGATTTGGCAACCTGAGGATCACGGAGCAGAATGGACTGGGACCATACGGACATTATGACAGAGACAAAGAGACCAAAAGGTTGTTAATGGGGGAAGCTAAGAAGAGAAAAGGTGGGGATGACTGAACCAGATGTTGATTCAATGGTTACAGATAACTTTAAAAATAGTCCAAAAGAGATTGAGTTAAACAGGAATACAAGTGTGCTGTCTGTGTCTTTATTCTGACAAATCTTTATGGTAGCCCGACATTATGCTTTTATCTTTAATTTGAAATCTTGCGTCATGTGTCTTTATTTTTAAGTTCTCAAAAAAACATTCCTGCGGCTCTGTGTTAATGCGGTTGAAATCATCGCTGAATCTCATGACAGAGATGTTTCTAATTGTTGGATAGTCAAATGGATAAAAAAAAATATAATCTTTATCTGACGTTTACCATCAACACTGATTGAACAGTGAAAGTGGGATTCTCTTAATGTGTGGTATTCCACTCATAAATAATGTCTGCAGATTCCTTTGAGCGTATGACACTTAAGTTGTATTTATTTGAAGGTGTGTACATATTTACAGATTTTATACTGATATACAGCAAATATGGTTTCAGCAAATTTCTTTAGCTTATCTTATCTTAACGTATAATCACAGCATATATAAGTTAACTTTTTGGGTGGGATCATGCAAGTAATCAATTTATCAGTTAGATGTTTTTAGACGTGATTGATCTGCTCTTACCACTCACTATATTGCCTTTTGTTCCACAGCACAGTAAGGTATGTGACTCCGATCTGGTTCTGTTTCACAATGACGGCTGAATGTTTCCTCTTTGGTTTGTTTCAAAGCATATTTTGTGTAGATTCTGTATCTTATATTTTTGATTTATCATCGTTGCTCTTTGATTAAATACTTTAAATATTCTATGGAGCATTGTCTGTAGTATTCTTGCAACTTTTTCTGAGAGGAAGAACTTTAGGGAACATAGAGTGGAACAAGCCTTAGATCATGTTTCAGAGTGATACAAACTGAAACTTAACTGGAAAGGTTATCAGGAACCTCCTTCTGAGTCCTGAATCTAGTCATGCTTGTTTGAGCAGTGTTTTGTAGACTGCCAAGATAGAGAACTGAACCTAACATTGAACCTGAGGGCAAACAGTTCTTCCTCTCTGGGCTGAATCAATACATCGTCATCTATTTACAGAAACATGCTTGATGGCTTGACAGGCTTGTAATCTCACAGTTTGGGTTGTGAAGGAGATGGGATTTTTTGGTGTGTGTTTTTTAGTCTTTTTTCATCTTAAACTTTGCTTGTTAATGAAGCCTCATAAAGATCAAGGTCTGTTTTACAAGAGAAATATTAAATTATATATATTCAAGATTACAAAATTAGCCGACACTCTAAAACAGAGACATTAATGTCAATGTAAGGTTAAATCACTAATATTTTGATTATTGACATCTATAAAGATTCAATATTATACATAGTCATTGATTTCTTTTTCCCACTGAACTCATGCAAGAAAAAAAAAATCCAAGGGAAGAAGCGAAGTTATGACACTCCACACACGCCTTTAATTGGCTAATAGTAATTGTTTGGTTTATGGTTTATAACATTGGTTAGGCTTTTGGTAAAGTAACAGATTGAACCAGAGGCGCAGTAGGTCGATTATGACTTCACCGTCCTAAGGAAAAAAATATCGCCCACCCTTCTAGTCACCTCGCGCTTCCGCGTTATTGTCCAATCACTACAGCCCATTCAACCGGAAGTTTTGAACGAATCATACGCGGGAAATTACTGATCTCTTCAGCTCGACAACAGAGGAGGTAAGGTACTCTAAATTACTTCGAGATAACGTGACTGACAAGAACAAACAACGCAAAATTCGACTGATGTCGAAACGAACATAATCGTTGGCTAACAATAATTTATGTCTTACCTGGATTTGTTGTTTCTCAACAATTTTAGCCACAAATCATCCCTACGGATCCGCTACGTCTGTTGCTAACAGTGTTAGCAAATTGCAGCGGTCGGCCCCAGTGACTCTGTGGCAACAAATTACATCTTGTCTCAAATTAGTTTTGCTACGTGTTACGGGGCCCATATTGTCCAGTATGAAGCGTTAGAGATACCAGCCTGTGTTAGCTGTTGAGCTAATGTTAGCCTGTTTAAAACCTGTTGGGGCATTAAATTTGAACGTATTTCTCTCTCTCTCTCTAGGTCGGTGGTGGATATAAAAAATGAAGTTGGTAACGTGTGAGATTGCATGGCACAACAAAGAGCCAGTTTATAGTTTGGACTTCCAGCACAGCTCTGATGGACGCGTTCATCGGCTGGCCACAGCTGGAGTGGACACCACAGTCAGAGTGAGTGGAGTGATACATCTGATTAAGAAAAAATGTCCAATGCACATGCGTGAATTTGACCATAAATGCAAAGTTAAAGGAGGTGCAGTTCACATGGTCTTCTGAGGACAACATCACGTCACATCTGTAGTGGTGTCTTCAAGAGTTAGATTATCTTGCAGATTCATATTGAGATACTTAATAGGACATCATTAGGTCTTTTTATGTATTAAACACATAATTCACTGAAGCATTTATGTCGGTAATCTGATTTTTACCTGTTCTATAAACTGTTTCACCAAAATGCATCAGTGAGTATAACAGAAAAGCAGTCTTAAAAAAAAAAAGAAAGTCATAAAGTCAGGTCGTCTTCAAACTGCCATATTTTACTATGTAGTTTCGTGACTTCATGACTTGCAGAACACACAGCTGTTTGCAAAATATTAATTTGAGTGAAAATCATCACATATATATATATATATGTATATATGCTGTGGTATATGAGCTGTTTATGTGGTGAGTTTAATGAGCTTTTAACCTGATGTGGATGCAGCTGTGGCGTGTAGACACGGGCCCAGACGGGAAGGCGGTCGTGGAGTTTCTGTCTAATCTGGCTAGACATACGAAGGCTGTTAATGTGGTGCGCTTTAGCCCTAATGGAGAGCTGCTTGCCTCAGGAGGAGATGGTATGTCACACAGAATGAGCACATGCAAGGTAAACTTTGTGCTAAAATTTTCAGGGTCACTATTTAAAAGACACTTCAGTAATCGCATGTTTTTATTTGCTAACAGACGCAGCGATTCTGCTGTGGAAGCTCAATGACTCTAAGGAGCCTGAGCAGACCCCCGTGTTCCAGGATGATGAAGATGCTCAGCTCAACAAGGAGAGCTGGACTGTGGTCAAGACACTAAGGTACGCAACTCTGACAGGTTTGATCCCATCAAGTTAACTTTCTACCACTTTTCTTTTGACGCCAGAGACTCTTACTGGCAGTGTGGAGTCTTGTCAAAGCAGTTAGGACTGCCCCAACTTTTGCCGTAGCGCAACTCATCAAGCAGCACGCTTTGTTGGCCACCCAGTAATGCTAATGCCCTGCACCCTTCATTGTCCTGGTCAGCACTTAAAATGAGTGAGGTAGTTAATATTGCAGAGAGCCATTACTTTGATATGAGAAATATTTGTGGAGAACAAATTTAATTTGCCCATTTTATTATTTGCCATCTGATCGAGCTGCATTTCTAGTCATATTGTGATTTTACACTAAGATGCCTTATCATTTGATTTGTCTTCAGGGGACACATAGAGGACGTGTATGACATCTGCTGGACACGGGATGGAAACTTCATGGTGTCTGGCTCTGTGGACAACACTGCTATTATGTGGGACGTCCACAAAGGTTCGCTAAGGACTCTTAGATATCCTTGCGTACTTCGTTAATTAATTCATTTTCATTCAGTCTCTCACATTTGTTAGTCATGCAGATCTGCAACATTTTGTAAAATGTGTGTGAACATACCTTGTTTTGGCTTTGTATTTATTGATTGCAACTGTTTTTGTGTTTAGGACAAAAGCTCTGTATCTTGAATGACCATAAGAGCTATGTGCAAGGGGTGACCTGGGATCCCCTGGGACAATATGTAGCCACTCTCAGCTGTGACAGGTAGAGAAGAGATTTATACAGCTTGTTTCAGATCACTCGTGGTCTGTCTATGGATCGAACCTTCACTGATGTGTTTGCTGTTGCTCGTCACTGGTGGTGGGGTTGCAGCACCTTGATGCTTGTTGTCATCTTTCCATCCCCTACAGAGTGATGCGTGTTTACAGCACACACACCAAGAAGAAGGCCTTCTGTGTTAGTAAAATGAGCTCAGGGCCACTAGCAGAAGGAGAGGTCAGTCGAAACTTTGCTTTTGATGCCGCTCAGCCACTTGCATGTACACTGAACCTTCAGTTTAATTTTTACCTTTTGCATGTACTTTTTGAGATTATTCAACATGACATTTACTCTCTGCTGCACCTCTTTTGGCTGCCTGTTTCTCAGTGTTTGTCTTAATAATTTCCTTTATTTGATTAAAATGAAAGAAATGTACTCACTAACATCTTGATGGAGATCCTCTGCCCTGCTGTGAGTGAGACATGTAACATACATGCTCTCTGTGCTGCATTTCTCTTTGTGTTTGCAGGTCAAGCAGTACAGAATGTTTCACGATGACAGTATGAGGTCATTTTTTCGTCGTCTTTCATTCACCCCAGATGGGTCTTTCTTGCTCGCACCAGGTACCTACACAGCATAGTCAAAACATGGCTTTTACACAGCTTTTATCCGATAAACTTTGTTTAATATCCCAGTAAAGAGAATTTATATAAACCAAGTTGCCTCTTCTGTTGTCACCTTTTTGAACCACAGCTGGATGTGTGGAGATTGGAGAAAACATCATAAATACCACCTACATCTTTTCCAGGAAGGGCCTCAAGAGGTACCTTTTGTGACATGTTGTGGTATTTGTAGTTTTTTAGTTTTATATTAATGCTTGTAATTGATGCACAAAATCTTTGTGTGTGTGTGTGTTTTTTTTTCAGGCCTATCGCCCACTTACCATGTCCAACTAAAGCTACACTGGCTGTGCGCTGCTGCCCCGTCTACTTTGAATTGAGGACCAAGAAAGGAGAAGGCAAAGACATAAGTGCCATTAGTTGAACAGACAAGAATGATAGTGGATCCCTCCATTTTTTCACTGTGTGCACCCATATGTTTTACTGCTCTTCATTTTTACCTCCCTTTCTCCTCTGCAGATGGTTCTGTTCAGGCTCTTCCCAACGCCTTTCAGTTGCCATACCGTATGGTGTTTGCTGTGGCATCTGAGGACTCCATATTCTTGTATGACACTCAGCAGACACTCCCTTTTGGCCTGGTGTCCAACGTCCACTACCACACGCTCAGCGACCTCACATGGTAAACAAGGACTCTGTTCTGTCGTTTCTTTTGTAGTTCTTCCTTACAGTCGAATACCTTTTCCAACAGTCGTCATTTGTGGGAATGAATTGAAGCGGTAGTAGTTTTCTTTGTTTTAAAAAAATAAACGTTAGTGTTTTACAGGGCAAAAACATACAGTTAGATAAAACTGTATATATGCAAAAAGACTGATTTGCAAAAAAAAGTAGAATAATAAAAAGCAGTAGTTACAAAGCAGCGTCGTGTTCAACATCAAATAGGGTTTCAAGTGTTCACATCGATAAGAGTGTTTTCTGTAATTTGACTTGACATCTTGTACAGCTGTACTGATATCCTTCATGCTTGTCACCAGTTTGTGTCACTGTTATTATGTATATAGCAACCTATGTAGAAAGAAGACCTCTTCAATCTTAATCTGGCCTACTACACTCTGATTGGTTGGCTTTTCTCCATCTTGGGAAATGAGATGTCAGTGAGCACAGCGCCAGACCTATTTGAATCACTGAACAAATCAGAAATGCCTGAGATTAAGACATCTTGAACTAGACTGGGACGAGGATGTTATTCGCACTTATCAGTTAATGGGAAGTGCATTGTCCATTCTCTTTGTTTGAAATTTACACCCGCAAGATCAGTAGTGGATATGACCAGTTATTGTTCTTGTTCTCCATACCAGCCATGAAGAAATTGCTTCATAATCTGATTCCAGGTTAAGTGATGGAATTCACAATCCTACGAGCCCTCAGCAGAGAGGAATTGGTGCTAAAAAGACTGTAAATTTGGAAGATGCCCACATAATCTCCGTATCTACTTGAGCCTCATAGTGATTAAAGATACCACCACTGCTTGTATGGACGAGAGGAATTATTACAATAACCAGTAAATGTTTCGGTGTACATACGGGCATGTACACTTATTCTCTAACACCAGATTCTTGGAAATATAAGAGGGATGAAATTAAGTGTTTTATTCAACCCTTCATCCACTGATACGTCTTTTCCTGTTACATCCTCTTTAGGTCTCGTGATGGTTCCTTCCTGGCTGTGTCCTCCACAGATGGCTACTGCTCCTTCCTGTCCTTCTCTCCTGGGGAGCTGGGAACTCCGCTGAAGGAGCCTCCCACTCTGGAGATCTTTGCCCCACATAGCGGTGTGGAGAAAAAGGGCAAAAAATCAGCCAGGACCTCATCTCCTGGGACCCAGCCACCAAACTCAGCCCAAACTCCCACCTCCCAAACGGTTAATGGCAAAGACGCCCCCTCCGTCACCCCGCCGGAGGAGAAGAAGAGCACCCCCAGTGCCAAGTCGAAACCCCAGCCCCGTAGGATCACCCTCAACACCCTGGAGGGCTGGGGGAAGCCTGCTACCTCTAAAGCCACAACCACTTCTGCACCTCAGACCCCAACATCTGCAAGCACAAGCGCACCCTCTACTCCCCTACCCCGTGTCACCCCTCTCACCCCTACCAACTGCCGCACATCTCAGCCACGCATCGCCCCACTCACTCCATCCACCCCTAAAGTCCTCAACAGTGCTAATACTACTGGGCCCACTACCCCAAAGGGTGCAACCACCCCGAAGGGGCCCACCCCAAGGTAAACGCCAAATGAGTGTAAGGCAAACAAGGACTTTGTTAGTTATTATACAAATGATTAGCTGCAGCAATGTTGTGATGGTTGGCAGGGAGGTTTTTCAACGCATATGAGGATAGGTGCGTTTGGATTAGAGCTGAAACCTGTAACCATTACATTGTTGATTATTTTTGCTTGATAACTGACTGAAAACATTTAGGACTTATCACACTGGCTGCGATTAAAAGTCACAAAAATGAAAATTCAGTCATTATCCACTCATGCCAGTAGAAAGTTTGGTGAAAGTTCTCAATCCACAAAACATTTCTGGGGCTTCACAGCATTGCAACGTTTGCCTAAACAACTGAAGCAAAAGGGTACTTTTAAAATGTAAAAAAATACAACTCAAAAACAACATAAAATTGCTTTGTGCAGCTCATCTGACGTAAGCCCCAAATGGAATTGAAAAGTCTGTTGTGATCTACTGTAGGTGGTGTGAATAATGCAGGTGCTGTCTCACACTATGCATGGTAATTTATGGAAATAACTTGAAGTATTCAAATGTGTTGTGAGTCAGACTGAGGGAGTAATGCACTGGGCACACTGCATCCACCTCCCTCCCCTCTAATGATTAAAGGAGCTAAGCTGATTAGCTCAGGAGATGCAGTTTATAGTGACACATACTAAGAGTAGGACATGTTCTTTAAAATGTGAAAAATTACTTTTTAAAATAGACTTTAAAATGTTCTTGTACAAATGCATAAAAATGTTCATAGCTGTAATGGACTTGAGATGTTCTTGTTGTTGTTGTTGTTGTAGTACATGTGCTCTATACTGGTAGTGAGAACAAAGCCATGTCTGGTATGAGGGATTCGTTGGACCCCCTGCTGACTATAAAATAATAATCACTCTGACAGACTGCATGTAGACAATGGCAGGTCCACACATGCTTTTGTATTTGGCCTGTATCTGTAACTTGGAATGTTTGCCTCGGCTAGTCTTGACTAGTTTACTAGTGAGCAACGACTGAAACAGAGGGACAAAGGAGGAGGATAAATTCAGTGGAACAATGATGTTTTATTCTTGTGTTTTCTGTCGACCTTACGCTCCAAGTCTCTTTACCGTCTGTGCTTTTTCCTGTTTGTTTACAGGAGAGTATCTTTGACTCCCGTCGCATCCCGATCTCCAGCTGTTAGTTCCCTCTTCTGCACCCCCTCATCCACTGAGAAGGCCAAACATGGTTAGTGAGGGCAGCTACTTTGAATGTTGTCCTTCATGCTGCAAATATCACAATGCACTCATTGACACCCTCAGTCCCACAGCCTGGTATAATTAGGGATGCACCAATCCAACTTTGTCTGATTGTTGTGCCTCGTGGTATGATATTTCATCAAATCCAGCATCTGTTGTACGTATTATTTGTATATCTTGGCAAAAAAGCAGTGGTTTAAAAAAAAAATTACTGTTTGCTTGGGTTTTCTGTTAAGAAAGTGTGGCTAAGGTGGGGTTTGCTTAAAGCCATTATAATATGACTGCTCATGTTTTGTGCCCAGTCAGATTTGTTCAGTGATGGAGCCATGTGCACTGATTTAAAAAAAATCAGACTAAATAATTGTAGTGAAGTGGAATTATTCTGCACTTTTAACAGAACATGTTAAGATGAAAACAATGAGAGTACATCTATGTCCATTCACTTTTCATTCAACCAGCTGACTGGTTGGTTGAAAATAAATGCGGACTGAATTCTGTTAAGCAAAGTGTCTCACATGTTTCTTAACATAGAAGCACATCACGTCATCAGGAGTATCCCTTCATTTCTGTTTCTCCAGAGCGTCCTTCTCCTCCCACTGATCCCGTGTGCCAGCCCCCCGAGTCCAAACGGCCAAAGACCAGCGATCCCCCGGTGAAGACCGGCGACACCCAGGCCTAGTGTTTGCAAGGAACGGCATGGTGTTATCAGAAAAGAGTACATACAGCAGAGGGTGAGAGTTAAAGAAGCTACAAAACCACAGAGACTGCCCTTGGATTTACCCCTGTAGTGCAAGAGCATTTTGTTTGGGTTGATATTGTCTGTACTTGATGCAAATGACCTCACATAATGGACTTGGTTTTAACACAAACTGCTTTGCAGTAAGTGGCCTTGAATTAACTCTTCTTTTAGTCATGTGTGTGTGTTGTGTTATACATTAAACATGTATTTAGGTTGTTGTATTATATATGATTTGTTTGACATTCAGTTGCATGAGTGCTGTTGTGGGGGGAAAAAAAAAACAAGAAAAAAGGAAAGTTTTGTCTCACTTCTTTTTGGATCGTGTGATTGTGAAATTTAAACTGCCCTCAAAAACCAGAAGAAGGAAAAGAAACAAGCGATTTAAGGTTTAATATCTTGTGCGAGCTTGACATATACAACCAGAGTCTTCATTTTCTCAAGACTGTTAACCAGCAGCTTTAGTGACAAACTCAACACTGTCAAGCATTTAAGGGTTGTTTTCTCTGTGTTTAATAAAGGATGATTCATTTAAAAGATATGTTTAAGTGGTTTGCAGTTAATGACTGGGATGAGTTCATACTTTAACTGTAAGGAGCTTGGCATTGGGTACGACGTTTCCTTTTGGAAAATGATCATTTATATGCTGCCTTTGTATAAAATTGATTGGAAGGTGTGCATCTATTGAGACAACTTGACATTTGAAATTAGGAGTTGGCTGTTGAGGAATTAATGCAGCCAGGTTTGCAAACCAGGAAGGTCTACTCTTTCTTATATGGATTTTTGTATTTCATTGTTAAATTACATTTTCTATAAACTTAAATTCACTATGTGATCTTAAAAATGTTCTCTACATTGCCAAGAAAACAACTGATGGGGAAATAATAAATCTTTTGTTTCGTTATTTTCCCAAAATGAGTCTTTTAAATGTTGAGTCTTGAAAAATGCAGGGACCCTCCAGCACACCAGCACATGTAGGCCAAGTTTTAATACTCAGGTTGATTAAAAAGGCAACATGATCTCTGTGTCTTACATGATTGCTTTGGTTGCAGTTTCCATTGTGTAAACCTTTTAATGCAAAGAGCCAAACAGAAATTATTACACAGAATATACCTCACTGTTATTACTCTACATTTCAAAAACAGACTACACACGCACATTTTTTTCCTCATTACTCCTTGTGCAAAATTAGCTTTGCTTTGTTTCGATGACAATTAATTTCTGCTGGCAAAAGTACACAAAAATTTTAAAAAGCAGCAACAATTAAAACTCGGAAGGTTGTGATGTTGACAGACCACTGGGTAATATGTTCATTTAATTCAGACTTAAAACTTTTAATTTTCTGTTCCATGTGACATTTTGAAGCTAAAATTCACAGGGTTGCAATTTCTGTTGTTTCTAGAATGAAAATTGTTTTGAGCAAATGGATCATCAGCCATTGTAAAATAATGTAACTGTATTACAATATTTGTACCTGACATGGAGATGACAGTGACAGCTGACAGTTTAAAATATGAAAACATTTGTTGGTATTTGTTCTAGCTAAATAATGTCAGGTGGTTTTCAGAAGATAAAAAAGTCGACCACGTTCGCTTAATAGTACCTGTAATATAGGTGTATCGCGGTTAACTTGACAGCAAGTGGAGCAAATACTAGTACACTGGCATCGTGTCTGAACAACCTACCTTGCTGCGAGGGGACGAAAACTAACTTGAGTGGCAGCTCCGTCAGCCATTCACATTTCGCCTGATAGAGCCTCTTTAAAGCTTCTGCTAATGGCCTTTGTCTGAAGGCGGGGAGGACTTGGGTCGTTAGGCTGCTGGTTAGCAACAAACAGAAGGTTACGAGTTTAAAAAATTGGATTGTTTCACCGCCTGACTGGCTTTACGGCAACGAGAGCGGTATGAACTGTTACGGGTGTGTGACTGTAGCTTGTTGGGTCGCTTTTGAGGGCAGCTGGCAGTGATTTGCAACATTTCGGGCTGATAGCGGAGGCAACCTCGCTTCTTGGTCGTTGGAAGTGGCGATGCTGAGCTGATAGCTGCGTCATCATGTTGCTTCCGACTCGAGTTGGCGAAAAGAAATCTCAAGTTAACGCCAGCGGTGAGGCTGCCTGCCGTCATCCAGCTCCGGAGGCCACTCCCGGCCCCTGAAATTGATGGAAGACGGTCTGCTGGTGAGCTGTTTGCGTTGGAGGGTGTTTACGTGGTCGCCGTCAAAGTGGTGACTTTACATCACTTGTCTCGGCGCTGTTGGCGCGATACTCTCCTGGCTGCATTTATTATCTAACTATACTTGGATGGACAGTTAAATATTCCCTATTAATACCGCGTAGCGTTACAGGCTGCAAGATTGTAACCTTGCGGAAATATTACCAAATGTTTCCCGAACAGAAAGTGCAACCAATGTTATATTATTTGGGGAGATGTTGGCCATAACTGTTTTATATAGTGAGAAGTGAAGCCCTCACTGACAGCTAGGATAGAAAGCAGGACCCCCCCCCAGTGAAAATGCTGCTGACTCCTATCTGATGGCCCCACTTGAGGAAAAACCCGTTTTATAAGCCACAATGAGAGACCTTAGGGTTCGTTTTAGCTAAGTGCTTAGCAAACGTGTCAGTGTTTCTTGGGACTTATTGTTGGGTCGGTGATCTGTTGTCTCCTGTCACCGAATCCACGTGGACTTTGTTTCAGGTCGGTGGGTAAAGTTTGGCTAGCAGCTCACCGCCGTGACGCGCGAGGGTTTGTTTACTTCAAAGAGTAAGAAACTGGTTTCCCCAGCTCGGATAAAGTTACCACAATACACCAGAATATAAAACCGGTTAAAATGGCCGGCGACTGCACCCACACTAACGATCATTACGCGAACGCAGAGACGTTTTGTCCATCCCAGCCCTGGTCGGATGGAGACGGAGAGAGAGCCGGGGAGATGCAGTCAGCCGAGAGCTTAAAAGGGCGTGGACCCCACGCAAGGTGGGCGCCGAACTTTGAGGTGATAGACGGGCTGCTGTACCGCAAGAAGCTGGAAAGGGGCTTCATCAACTACCGGGAGGTTTTGGATGAGGACCGGAGACATGAGGCAATCTCCACCTTTCACCGGCGACAGCGCCCTGGTCAGCGCCACCTCTCCCTGGAGGAGACCTACAGATGTGTGGCTGAAAACTACTGGTGGGAAGGTATGAACACAACTACCATCCTTACATCTGAGCTGATTCAACAGCATGTGGTTACCAAGTCTATAAACCAACTACTGGCTTCTTACTGATGATCTATAATCCTAATTAGAAGGTTTATTCATTTCTTAATGTAAGGAAGTATCATCACAATTAAGCCACACAATATTGATTGAATCAGTCAAAGATCAATAAAGTTACAGGAATGATAGCTGTAGCAAAAATGTAGCAAAATTAAATTCCTGTATTATTTGGCTTTACAGTCTGATGTTTGTGGAACTGTTTTCTTCACAGGGATGTATTTCCAGATCAGAGATTTTGTCCTGGGCTGTCCAGAGTGTCAGAGGCAGCACACCAAGAAGACTGAGGTAAGGAGCGGACCAGAGTCTCACTGGACAAATGAGGCTGTCCTGAGGTCACTTCCCCCTCTTCCTATCAAACTTTGAGCCCTGCTTTGGTTTCATCAGTGCCTCATTTTTCCTCCTCACAAATTTTAATTCTCACTTCTCTGTCTCATTCTCACTTAATTCTGCTCTCACGCTCAGACGTCTCGCCAAAGTACTTTCTAACACATATATTCCTATAATGATGCCTCTCTATCTGCTCATACCTTGCTGTCTTTGCCTCTCAGGAGCTGGGTGGCAGAGGATGTGTCACGAAGACGATGGCGTCACACAGCGCTGACATGTTGAGCAAGCTTAGGAGTCAACGGGAGGCGGGGCTGTTCTGTGACATTACCCTGCGTACGAACGGGCGGCCCTACCTGGCCCACAGAGCTGTTCTGGCCGCTGTCAGCGATCACTTCCAGGAAATTTTCACAGAAATGGATTCGAACATGAAAGCAGACTTGGACCTCACCGGTAAGAACAGATGACTAGGGTCCAAAGCACTAGAAAACACCTCTGCTTGAATTCTGTCAGCTCCGGGCTGGATTTAGATGTAAAACCCTGAGCCTGCTCCTTGTGCCAATATGAGTCACTGAAGCTTTAGAGATGACAAAATGACGCAAAAAGTCTTACTCTCTGACTTTTAGTGTACCTGCTTAATAATGGGGACACAACTAAGGATTAAGGTGAGCTTATACTTCATCAGCACTGTTTTCAAATGGAGGAGGTATACGGGTCCTATCACCTGCATTAACCAGATGGACTATTTATATTTCCAGTAGGTGAGAACACATCTGACATGGAGAGACAATCCTCTGTTGTGTGCTACGTGTGTGTGAAAGGGAAACTCTTGAACAATGTCCTGACCTGATTCTCTGGAGTAGCATTGTCCAGAGTTCATAAGAGAAAATGGCTTCTGTCTGAAGACACCACTGTGTAGTGTCACTCAAGTGCTGCCTCTCCCACAGCATTATCTGATTGGTTACACATCACAAGTAGCCTATCAGTCTGTTAACACTGAAGGCTACTGGGCTTGACAGGAAAAGAGAGAACTGATGGATTTAGAAGCACTTATCAAAGGAACACTACAGATTTGATCAGTTTGAATTTAGTCAAACAAGAACAAGAACAACCAACCTACCCACCACAAGAAAACAACCCTAGTTTTAAATTGTGTTATCCCCGTATTTAATCCCCCGTATTTACCCTACTTCTGAAGTGCAGCCATTTGGAACAGCTGGAAAACATGTTGAACAAACAAATTATTTCCCTGCAAACACTGGTCTTTATTTTCATTATCAATTCATCTCCAGACTATTAAATGAATAATTTTCTCTCATTTTCTAATTCTTCCGACCCCAAGGTAATGTATTGAAATAATTATTTCATCCAACCAACAGAACAAAATGCAAAGATAGTAAACTAGATATGATATGATATATGACAAAGCGTAACACCCTTAGATTTGACAGGCTAGTAACAGTGAATGTTTGACATACATGAGAAATGATTATCTGATAATCAGAATAGTTGCTGGTTCACTTTTGTTGATTGACTAGTCAGCTAATTGACTTACCGTACTCTTTACTGATAAATTTTTATCATCGTCATCAGTGTTCCTGTTATGTTCTTTGGTTAACATGTCCAGGAAAGAACAAACAGATGAGTTCAGTGACTTCACCATTGAAGTTCAGTTCTATAAGTTCATGTGATATGTTTATCAGACGCTGTTGACTGCCCAAATGCAGTCATCTTACTTGAGTTGACACGTTTCATCTCTCATCATCATTAAAACAAAGGTTTGCAGAAATTCGCAAGCTACAGATGATATACTGGTCGTTCAGGCAAAAGGAGGCTGCTCAGCTGCATTACTTTTGAAATGGTCTTTCTTGTCAGCTTGTCTTTACTCAGTCACTCCACAAATCTGGAACTGGAGTATCCAGACCATGTTTGGGACACAGCCATGGTCTGTCCTCTCATTTACTTGCGTCTTTGATGTGTCGCGGCAGATAGGATGGCCCTGATTAAAGCACTTGTTATATTGTCTCCTGTCTCAGCCATCTTGTTTACACTTGCTCCCACTCTGCCTGCTGTCTGTCTGATCCTCTGTTTATACCAAGTCACTTTCATCTCACGCATTTCACTCACTGATTGACCAGCATTCAACATGTTATAATTAAAGGTTGTTTTTGTTTTTTTCCTCCCTCAGGTTTTAGTGAGGACAGTCTCCTGGCTCTGCTGGATTTCTCCTACTCCTCCACTCTGTGTGTTTATAAGGAGGACCTTCCCGAAGTCATGGCCATGGCCCGCCACTTGGGCATGTGGCCTGCAGTGGAAGCCTGCTCAGCTCTCATGAAAGAGCAGGAGCAGCAACTCTGTCCTGGCAAGGGCTGTACCTCAGCCTGTGCTGGTGCATGTCATGAGCATCACCGCCTGCAGAGCAAAAGGAAAAGATCTTTGGGATTAGAGCAGAATATGGACAACAACTTCAGTCTGACACTGGATGCATCAGATGAGTCTTCAGAAGGAAGCCCAAGACGTAATTTGCGCAGGACACCGAAACCCCAAGGCCATAATGGCCTTCCTCTGAGTCCCTCCCACAGGATGAAGCTCATGGACTTCAAATCTCCCTCTTCCAAGAAGGTTACTGCATCTCGACACACCATTGCTACCCCTCAGGCACACAATTACTCCCCCATATCACCATCAAACACCCGTCTTCTCCGCTCCACTCCTGGGGCTGCCAAGGAGGTGCAGCGATTGCTAGAGTCCCCTCGACCAAGCAAAAAACCTCACCCTATCACTCGACTCTCGTGCAGCCCTGTGAGGGTGAAGCAGGAGGTGGAGGAGGTTGGAGAGGATGAGCAGGATTATGCGAGAGCACAGGAGAAGTACAAGCTGATGACTGTTCTTGGCTTACAGAGGACCGCCCTCCTCCCCAGACCAGAAGATTTGATCGGCTGGAGACAAAAGAAACGACTGAGAAAGCTGAAGGCTAATAACTATTCTCTGACCAAGCGGCGAAAACCACGCTCCACCTCCCCAGGGCTGTCATATGGAGATGTGACGCTGTCACTTCCCTTATGTAACCCCGTAAACACTCGCCTTCTCAATAAGTCAGTAAAGACCAAGCCTGTGGGTCCAGTCAGCACAGAGCTGATGACAACAAGGAGGCCCAAGACCGCTCGGCGACATGTCCCTCCAAGTGACAGGAGTATGCGAAGTAAAGGCGTGTTACCAGACATATTCTCGCCTTCCTTCGGTGGGAGGGAACTTAGACGATCGGTGAGGAAGGGTGACAGTGCCCGCCTTTCTGCACAGCAGCCTCCACGACGCAACACCAACAAAACTCTAGTAAGAAACACAGTCAGGATCAAATCAGAACCA
Organism: Scatophagus argus; assembly: GCF_020382885.2. NCBI lineage: Eukaryota > Metazoa > Chordata > Actinopteri > Scatophagidae > Scatophagus > Scatophagus argus. The sequence continues at coordinate 10,167,039 of NC_058503.1, read as the reverse complement.
GCTGAATACTCTATCTCAGGTCTCCCTCCTGCGTCAGACATTTGCCATGGTCACGCACCTCCCATATCCCCACCCTCACAGAGAACACAGGCCAGAAATAAGGTCACCGTCGAGACGGTCAAAACGCTGCGTTACAACAGCAGCAGACCTGCACCAAAGGCCAAGCTTAGACGGGGCTCGGCAAGAGTGGTGGAGAAGACTAAGTGTAAGTCCACAGAGGAGGGGAGGAAGCTGGAAAGCCAGGGGTTGAGGGGCGTCATGGACACTAGACCGGGGGTGAAGGTTAATGAACCTGGTGAGCTCCTTTTTTCAGAGCAGGCACCTCCTTCATCCATCTACAACCATCCTCTGTACAAAGTCATCAAAAAGGAGCCAGCAGAACCTGTACCAGTTGTTGGTCCTTTCCCTGATCCTCCCTCACCAGACAGGGGTAAGCGCCAGAGCAAGCCCCCCATCAAATTACTGGACTCAGGCTTTCTGTTCAGCTTCTGTCGGCCAGCAGGGGGTGCGATGGCAGTACTGAAGAAAGAGGAGGAGAGCGTGGACATCTGCTTAACACGCTCTGTGTCACAAGTTGGGGAGAAATTCGGAGCAGAGGAGTCCCCCCACAGGGCACTGCGAGCCAGAGTGCCACCCACCCTGCCTGTGGTGAAGAGGGAGAGGGAGCAAAGGAGCATAAGCCAAAGCAAGGTTCAGAGATCCAGGCCAAAGTCCCGAGACAACACTCACCAGAATATGGCCAAATCTGCTGGGCCAAAAGCCACACGGACTATGCCAAAGGTGGGGGGTTGTGAGGATGAATGCAGTTTGTTTAGAGAACTTAAATCATCAAATTTTAATTCAATTTTAGCTTCTCACTCCTTTCATCTAATCCTTTCATTTTGTATGTATATGATGTGTCATACAACTACAACATTTTGATCATTTAATCCATAATTGTCGTTTCCCTTCTGTCTTTTTCCTGCCTCTTCAGCAGCAAGGTAAAATCCCTCTGAGCAGCAGGAGCTGCGTCATGCTGGATGCCATACGTCGGGCAAGGCTAAAGCAGCTTCGAGGGCCTCGTAGTCAAGCCCCCAAAGTCCCAAAAGCAGCCCATGCCTGTCTTCAGTGTCCAGCTTCATACAAGGACTGCGATGCTCTAATCATGCATCGCCTCAGGCACATCGAGGGCAAGCACTGGCCATGTCCGGTAAGCCCTGGCTTTCCTAAACCTTAACAACCTAGAGCCACACAAAAGTGAAAAAAATTTACGTTTGTCACATGTTTGCCAACTCCTGGTATAGACTGTGTGCCGTAGTAGAGTGTAATTTTACAATTATGAATGACTATTGCCGTTGAACGAGTATTGCCATTTTAGGTCACTTTATACATGTACTTAAATACATTTTAGAGGGATAGTTTATACTTTTTACCCCGTTACACTTATCTGACAGCTGTAGCTACTGCTAGTTACTCTCACAGTTGTTTTTTAAGCTGTTAAAATCTAATTAACTGCTATAGATTAAACCACTCAGTGGGATATAATGTAGTAATAACAAACACGGACGTTACAGAGACATTCTTCATAATGAGTATTTATTTCCGTTTGAATTTGAACTACATTTGGTTGATATTGCTTCTGAGTACTTTTCAGTAAAAGTTTCTTTGTTGGACTTTTATCTATAATGGAGTGTTTGTAAATTATGGTACTGCTACTTTCACTGAGAAGAATAGTTTGACACTTTTGTAAATACACTTGATTGCCTTCTCTTCTCTAATGCTGTCCAAGAGAGCAAAGTGGCATCACACCTGTATGCTCAGTAGTTATACTGAGGTATACCGTATGCTCAGTATAACTCAGTGGTTCCCCTTTGTCCTCTTCAGTTCATTTCTGTGTTGTTAACCACCTTACGCTCTGTGCTGTGTAGCTCTGCAGTAAGACGTTCTTTCGACTGAGGAATGTACGGAGTCACATCCGCACCCATGACCCCAAGTTGTACAAATGCCGGAGCTGCATTGTCGCTGGTTCCTGAGGCAGCTGGGGGGTCCGCTCTAGCAGTGAGACTAAGGTGGGTCGAAGTGACACCTTTCATGGCTGAGCTACATTCAACAGAAAAGCTGCTATGCTTTATGTTTGGTTTGCACATCCGTTGTCTTTTGTTATGGCGTCTAAAAACTGAGTGTGTTTTCTATGGTCACACTTCATGTTTCTTGCAGAATCAGCTGTCATTACACCACAGTGCATTGTGATCATCATGTGCATTGATTTTTTTGTACCTGATTTTCGTACCTTGTCTGTTTCTTAACACCCATGTTTATTTTCCAGGGTGAAGGCTGTCAGTGTCTTACACCAGCGAACAAACTGCAGTCAGTCACCCGATCGATCAGCAGCTTGTACATACTGCATTCGTCACACAAAAGCACAGCGGTCTGTGGAAAGGCATAATTACTGATTATATACTGATAATAACTGATTCTAATCATTGCTGTCATCAATGATTGCTAATGTTATTTAAATAACCAAACCACGTTTGCTGGTCCTCTTTGCTTTTCCGTAGCTACAGAAGGTTAAACTTGAACATTACACTCAGGGGGTGGGGAAGGTGATGCCACGACATAAAAGTGATTTAACGTCACGGATGTGTATAAAATGAAATGTAAAGTGATTGTTATAACTATTACTGCTACTTATTGTTATCATTATTTTTTATGTATTGATCGATTTTGAGTGCACTTATATCATAGCTTATGTTGTAAACCTAAGAAGTGGTAATGAAACTGAAGGTTTCCACGGAGGGAATACTTGAAGTGATGGAAGCGCTGGAGGGAATACTTGAAGTTGGAGGGGGTGGGGGTCCTGGGAGTGAGACTTTGGGTGTTTCAGTGGGTCTTTGTCCTTTGGTGTGCTAACTCTTAAATGACTTGACTAGTCTGTCCCTCCTTTTGTATTGTCTCTCACAGTCCATGAGTCAGGGATTGGACTCTTGACACCACTGCATGCGTATTTGCAGGCCCTTTGTAGACCACTGTCTTTTCTAAGGCTGCCAATTTTAAAAAGGGAAACGTGTCTCGTTTTTAATGTGAATTTCTGAACAGTAATTAACACAACTGTGTTATTACAGATCTCTTCTTCCACTTTAATCCAAGACACTTGTAGTCTTGTTCTACTAGAAGTCCTTCAAGTACTCCTCCTGAGTAAATGCAATGTGTTCACATGAAGAGATGTTTATGTTTTACAAAGTGATTTTAGAAATAAATGAGCTGTCTCTTGCTATCTGTTAAAAGGCTAAATAAATTTTTGCTTTTTATATTGTGCTATTCTTGCTTTAATTACATGTTGTTGATATATATATTTTAGTCTACATTTGTTTGGAAAATAACTCCCAGCTCAAAAACACAAGTTATTTTCCAAACAAATGTAGACTCATATATGTATTATATTATAAGAATGTGTTGTAAGAATAGTTATTAAAGATTTATTTGTTGCTTAAGGTAACCATAGCTTTCTTTCTGAACAGTTACGTTTTTAAACAGAAGGTGTTTTACGAGTCATTCATATCGAGACATTTATTATAATTACTATTAATCAACTGATTTGATTGATTGTAAGTGAATATTTCCTGCTTTGTCTCCTAATATTAAATAGAACATATTTGGATTTTGGACTGTTGATCAGACAAAATAAGCAATAAGAACATGTGGCGATGGATTCCGGAAACTTTCCACCATTTTCTGTCATTTTATAGACCTAATGATTAATTGAGATTCAAGATTATTAGCACAATAATAAATGTTGAAAATATGTACTCTACAGGAGAGAAAACATTTCCACTCAAAAATATTCACGTTATGACTTTGTTTCACTGCATACTCAAACTTTACAGAAGTGTAGTGTTGGTGATATACTGGATAGTCTGGTTCCAAGGCTGCATTTATCCAGGAAGAGGATGAGGAGTTCTGTCTGGGCGGGAGGTTGATGATCCAGGAGGAATGAGGAAGAGCTTTGGGCATGAATCACATCTTTGCATCCTTTCTGACTGACTCATCAGCAGCAAAAATGGACGCCTTTGTGTTATCACATGCAGCAAGGCTGAGCCCTCTGAAGGACCTTTGCAATGGTTAATTTCTTCAGAGAAGTGAAGGCTTTTTGAGATGTGGGATGAAGCAGCAGGATTTCAGTGAGGTGATCAAAACATCAAAACTAAAGCCAGGGAAAGCATGAAATGATATTTATTGGATCTCCAAAACGTATACGCTTGTCCTGCTTTCATTAATAATAGAATCATAAGAAAAGTCTTGCAGGGTGGATGGGTGTATGCAGGAAAATTACACTTAATGAAAACAAGTAATGCAAGTTATAGATACAGTGCAGAAAATATGTGATTAGGATGAACCCAAACTTGAGCATGAGTAACCTAATGTGACAGTGAGCTGGAAACTGAAGATGCTGAAAGGAGTAAGAGCTCATTCCTGAGGGCGGGAGGTGTTGTCTCAGTTAAATCTCATCCTCCCTCAGTAGCTGTCTCTGCAGCTCAGTAGCTGTCTCTGCATTAAATACATGCCTGAAACAAATTTTATTGTAGTGCAAGTTCTGCTTGGTCCACCATTATATGAATTTGTGTACCTTTACCCTCCAATTAAAACCACCTTAAAGATATCTTGTCACAAAATTTTCTTTGCATTTATTTATAAGGACTTAGATCTGCATTTATTAATAACATGACAGGTTGCAATTGCAGGTTGCAGTTTTGAAACATCTCAACATCCTGCAGTCCACAAAGGCATGTCGTGTTGGAGTGCTGGTGGCTCTGCAGATGAATGAAAACTTCTTGAGATTTATTTAAACTGGGGATCATATGTATTGCCATTGCTTATTTTGCTCCATCCTCCTCCTCCTCCTCCCCAACCAATTTCAAGCACAGCAAACAGGACACATGTTGAAACATCAGCATTTGCACAAGTGTCTTTGAGGCAAGTTGCTGAAACCCAGACCGCTCTTCTTCTCACAAACTGTGAAGGAGACTCGTCAAAAGTGAATTTGGTGTATTTGCTGTGATGAGAATGTTAATCAAATCAGACAGACAGAGGAAGCAGGGACTTCTTTACTTACTTTGTGTTACCAGGATTCACATTCATGTTTCAGGTCCCATTTCTTTGATTATTCGGGTTTCACTGCCAGTGTGTCCTTCACCCAAACCACAAATACAAAATGGTTTCTCTTATTGTGCCTGTCAGTCTGAAGTGAATCAGTAGCCCTTTTGCTGTAATGTTGCACGAGTTTTAAACTATTACACATTCAATTTAAGGTCTGCTTTGGTGCTGCTCTGAAAATGTGTTGCTTCATTAAACCAACAGTACCCAAACCTGACACTAGATGACAGCCTACACTAGTAGATAACAATGGCTGCGCTGTAACAATAAGACTACAATGCAAAATGGTTCCAGCCATATGAACCCCTAACTCTGGAAACCTCCAGACACCCGCAGTGAGGAGTATGTGAGCACGAGGGAAAAGCTCAGTGTTAATAATACATTTCTAGAGCACATTTAGAAACAGCAATTGTTGACCAGAATGATGAAGCCCTTCCATGACTTCAAGATAACAACAAAAAAATGAATTACCTTCATGTTCTTATGTTTAACTAACCCTGAAAACAGGCAACAGAGCGCTAATTATAAAAACTGACAATGAAATGATTGTGATTTAAGCACTTTTAACTCTCAAACAGATGGTGCTGAGTGAGTTGTGGCTTTTGCAAAACTGCCTTTGAATGCAGGAAAGGAGTGAGATATACACAGAGGTGATACTGGTAGTACAGAAGTGATAGTACTGGTTACTGCTTGTGCAAAGATGACAACTCGCACAAATAATCGAGCATCAGTGTTTGTATTAATGAAGTAAAAAGGCCAAAAAGAAAGTATGCTGGCGTTAACCTTGCAATACCATAAGCCTCGGTATCTGTTGCAGCTTATTATAGAGTAAAACTCTCAGTGCCTCCACGCTGCAGCATTATTCGGGGGCCTTGGTATACTTTTTCAGACTCATAACCAACAGGGCTTACTTGGGTTACCCTTGTCCCACCAGCGACTGCATATGTGGGCTTATGTGAGTTTAGGGAGCCGTGGAGAGTACGCCCAGGAACAGCTGACAATTTATGCTAGTGGGGCCCCCACATTCTCAAAGAGAGAGAGAGAGAGAGAGAGAGTGGGGGGGGGGGGGGGGGGGGGGGGGGGGGGGGGGTGGAGGAGGAGGGGAGAACAGGAGTGAGGATGAAAATGAAAGGGGGTTTGAGAGGGTGGACAGTGTAAGGAGTGAGGACGGGTGGGAACAAAACGGACTTGGGTTGAAGGGGTGAGATAGACAGAGGGAGAGAGAGAGAGAGAGAGAGAGACAGATAGAAAGAGAGAGAAAAGGGGAAAGAGGGGAAGGGAGGGTGTCTTGTTTGTAGCTTGTCAGCAATTGCTTGAGACAAGCTTCCCCTCCATGTGTGAAAGCTACTTGGCAGGAATGCTTGGGCTGTACCAAGTGCAGCCAGTCGAGAGGGGGGTTCCACAGGAGGAACAGACCCGGATTGAGGAGCCAGTGTGTGGCTGAAGTAATCCTTCGGCGGTGTCGGCTCTTTGATGTTGTATCATTGTGAATGTGTGTGTGTGCGTGTGTGTGTGTGTGTATGTGTTGGGGGGGGGTTGTTGGTGTGTGGGTGTGAATGGGGCTGGAGAGAGCGCTCTGTATGGATATGTGCTCTCTCTCTCTCCCCAGCAGCAACAAAAGAGAGGGAATGAGACACCCCCACTGCCCCCCCTCCCTGGCTCTCAAGAGAAAGAAAGCAAAAAAAAGGAAAAGAAGATGATGAAACCTGAAGGGGTCCTGCAGTGTGAATTGTGTGCGTGCATGTGTTTGTGTTGTGTTTACACACACACACACACTCATATGTGCATCTGCATATTTGTGTCTGCACGCATGCCAGTGCGAATAGCTTCTCCAATTTAATCTGTTTACTAACAATCTGTCTGTATCCTGTGTGTGCTATTTATGTGTGTCGGGCCTGATCTGTGGGTGGGTTTCTGCATGCAACGGTCCCCGTGTGTTGGAGTGGTGTGGTCATGTCATGTGTTTTCTCCCCAGTAGAGGCTGTTATTGTCCTAAGAATGTGTGTGTGTGTGTGTGCGTGCGTGCGTGCATGCATGCACAGGGTCAGTCTCCAGTAGCCTGTTGCTTTCTGCTTCTGACTGCTCTCAGCTCTACACCAGGAGGAATGCAGACTGAGATGGACTCCTGCAGGATTCCTCTTCCCTGGCTTCATTATTCCCAGTGTCCCCACCGCTAAACAAAAACACACACCTTTCTGCTGGTTTTGGTAACACAAACAGAGAATATTCTGCAACCTGAACCAACTGGTGTTAATGAGGAACACTTGACGAGCAGAAAACTTGAACTCTAAATGACAGAAATGCAACTGTCTCACCATCTTTCTCTCTCGCTCATATTCTCACAAATACTCACTCTGTTGTTGGCAGTCACAGGGTTTTATTTCCACTCTCATCCTTTATGTGTGTGTGTGTGTGTGTGTGTGGAAAAGCAGTAAAGTTTGAGAAAGTCCAGTCAGCAGCAGCAAGCTACCAAAGAGCAGCAGCCTCTACATTACACAAGGAGCTGAAAGCTGCTCTCATCCCCTCACGCCTGCTCATCATCTGTTTCCACGACTTGTGGTGGAAAAAAAGAGGCCAAGAAATGGGATGCAATTTTAAATGAACTAGGCCGTGAAAATTTTTCAGGATGTCAAAATGTATTGGGATGAAGGCGTTTATGTAATTGGAGCACTTGGTTCACTGGTACACAGCTTAAGAGAGGAAATTCTTTATTAGGACTGGAACGCACCACACACACATACACACACACACACACAACCTATGATGAATACACAAATTCATGGACTTAAATTTGTGCATGCATGTTTCTGTGCACACCTACGCTCACACCTGAGTGATGCGGTTGATGTACTCGGCTGTGCTGACCTCATTTCCATGTCCTCCTGAGGAGGTGTACTGTAAAGAACGGCGGGAACAGGCCAGAAAGAAGAGAGACAAGCAGGGAAGCTAAAGAGAAGAGGAGAGGGAGAATGGGAGAGGAGAAGAGATGAAGGGTAGGAGATAAAAAGGAGAGCAAAAGAAAGGAAAGGAGAGAGGAGAAAAGGCATGAGGGAAAAAGAGATGATAGGAGTGGAAAGGAGATGCAAGGAGATGCAAGGAGGGGAGAAGAAAAAAAGAGGAGGAAAGGAGAATAAAGGAGAGTGGAGGATGAGAAGGGAGACTAGAAGTAAAGAAGAAGGGAGATGAGGAGGTTAGGAAAGGAAAGAGGAGAGGTGAAGAGGAGAGGTTGAGAGAAGGGAGGCAACGAGAGAAGAGAGGAAGAAATATGAAAAGGACAGGTTAGGAGAGGAGATGAAAGGAAATGAGACGGGAGAGGGAAGAAGACGAGAGAAATGTTTCATGAAGAAGTGATGATAAAGGAAGACGAGTTGTGAAATGTTACGTGAAATGAAGGGGAGACTGAGCTGTGGGGAGAGGAAAGGATAGGTGAGAAAAAGAGAGAGGAGAACGGAGATGAGAACATGAACCGAAGATGAGTAAATGGCAAAACTGAAGGGGAGGAAGGCCTAAAGGAAGAGGAAGGGAAGGATGAGGAAATAAGGCAGGGAAAGAGGAAGTGAGGGAGGGCACATGGGGAGGAGAAGAAGATGGGATGTAAAAGGGTAGATGAAAGAGAGGGAAAGTTGAAAGGTAAAGGGGGCGGAGAAATGAATGAAGACTGTGGCAAAGGAAGACAGGGGATGGAGAGAGGGAGGGAGGGAGACTGGAGGAGGAGGGAGAGAACGAAGGGAAAGGGAGGAGGGTTGATCTCTGGGGTTTGAAGCACATTAGTATTCATGGGGAAGAGGAGGCCACAGACAGCAGAGAAACAGAGGGACCAGACTGAGAGCAGCATACCACACACACAAACATAAATACGCTCACACTGCACACATCTTTCTGCACACATGCCCACACACACACACACACACACACACACAGTGTATGTATTATGTGGATTTAGGTGCTACAGAGGGCCTAACCACTCATTGTGCTGAAAGCAGAAACATTTGTGCTCCATCTTGTCCAATATCTCCAGGTTGCACACATTAATGTGCATATAGACCCTGAAAATCCTCCCCAGAGATGGTTTAGCGGTTCAGGCCTCCGATACCACACGCACCCCTGCTGGCCTTGGATCGAATCCCGCTTCAGAAGTGTCTCTCCTGTGTTTTCACTGCTTCTCATCCCTTCCCTCCCTCCTTTCTCTGTCAATAAAAGCAGAAACATACCGGAGGGCTGCCGATGACGTCTGCCCGCTCTTCTTTTCCTTTTAGAATAAGAAGACCTCGACCGCTGCCGTACAGACGCAGGAGTGGAGCGAAGCAGTGCAGGTGACTCATTTCACTATGGGAGAGAAGGGGCTGGGCTGAGCTCTGGGGAAAGGGTGGAAGACAGAAAAGATTCCTATCGTGTTGGAGGCCACTTGCAAAACGCCGCTGACGGTGGCAGGAGGAGAGCAGGGAGAGGGAAGAGGAGGTGGAGGGAGGAACAGCAACACTCTCTGGGTGTTCTATTCTTAGTCTCTTCTCCTCAGACTTTGGGTGCACGTATGTGTGTGTGTGTGTGTGTGGGCAGGCAGGTGGTGTACAGCTGACAGTTGATTTGCTGTGACACCAGACACACTGGCTGCCTTGGACTCCCGTGGCCTAGATATCAGAGTCTCCTGGAAGCCCCTCACACTCTATTTCACACACACATGCATGGCCACAAACACACACACAAACACACAAAGGAACACACTTAATCACATGCACGCACTCATCTGTGTTACTCTCTTTTCTTTCTCGTTTTGCCCCCCCTCTCTCCCTCTCTCAGACCTACATATCATCTTCTTATTGGCAAGCAGGTGGTCTCTACTGTATGTCCTTAAGGGTTTGGGGAAAAAAGAAAAACTTAGCCTAGCAAAGATAAGACCAACAGCAAGGCAGCAAGCGAGAGACAGAGGAGAGGAGGAAAACTGTGACAAGAGAGAGACAAATAGAGTGAGAAACAGGGAAAAGGGAGGAGGAAAAAAGAGAAAGAGGAAAGACAGAGTGCATGAAGCTGATGGAGAGAACGATGGAGTGAGAGGGAAGAAGAGAGTGAGATCCCATCATGTAAACAGTCTGAAGCACCGCATAGAGATGGAGGAGGCTGTTGCCATGGCGGCAGAGGCTGCATCCTTTTGTTAAAGATGTCACTCAGGGGGAATCAGGGCTAATGAGGAAGGACTTTGCGCCTGCGTGCGTGCATGTGTGTGTGTGTTTAGTCAATGTGTATCTGAGCAACACGGTCTGCTGGTATTCTTGGCTATATAATGGTTCTTACTTAAGGACATAAAATAAATGTAAAAGGTGATAGTGGAAAAGATACAGCTGAAAGCGCGAGGATAAGAGAGGAATTAAAAATAGAGGAGAGCTGAAGTCAAGCAGGGGTTGCACAGTCCATGTGGAGAAATGTCAATGTCATTGGTGAGAAGGGCGCGAGGCAGTGAGCTACAGATGAATGTAACTCTATGTGTGTGTGTGTACGCGCATCTGTGTGTGTGTCAGTGTGCCCGGGTGAACTCTATTGAGACTTGAGCAAGTGATGTGTGTGTGTGTGTGTGGTTTGGTGTGGCACTGTGGTGCGTAGGTGGTTTGTTCTCTGTGCTCTTCATCTCACTGCAAATTAGTGAAGAATCAAAGGGAAACAGGTTTCATTTAATCCTACCCTCTCTGTCTCTCTCCGTCTCTCTTTCTTTTTCTCTTTTCCCTCTCTTGTCTCTCCGTCCTCGGCAAACAGCCTTGAGCCTCCCACAGAGTGAATGCAGACATCTGCCTGCACTTTCTCTCTCTCTCTCTCTTTCCCTCTCCTCTCCCTCTGTCTCTCCCTCTTTTTTTTCGGTCTTAGCACAACACACAAACACGCACACGCACACGCACACACACGGCGCGTATTTGTTTTGCTGGCAGCACAGTCATCAAAGAGAGTGAGAGAGGTCTTCGCGCCATTCTTCCATTCTACTCCATTTCCCTCTCCTCACTCATTTTTCCCTTATGTTCCCCTCCACCAGCTCTCTTTTTCCTGATCTTCTGCTCTTTCCCTCTCTTCCTCTGCCTTTATAGACAGGGATAAATAATTTGATCGGGAGGGTTTTGAAATTCCACCACTCTGAGAGGCGTGACGTTAATCTTTTATTATCTGCTCTCTCATTCTTCCTCTCCCTTTCTCTTCCATTCCTTTTTCTCCTTATCTCTCCAACAGACCCTCCCCCCCATCCTCCTGCCTTTCCCCCAGCCCGTCCTTGCAGTATTCTAATGATTCATATTTCACATCCACTGCCTTTTCATTTAGCCTGTCTACACCGCTTCAGGGACAGCTACTCACGATCTTAATTGACTGAGGAGATAGAAGGGCTGGGTAGGTGGCAGAGGTAGAGCCACCATCCAACCCCCGCCCCACCGTGCACAAACAAGGTTGAAAGTGAAAAAGACGTGAGCACATATATACTCTTGGACAAAAACACATCAACGCATGGGCAGGCATGCAGATTTGCATGCTGGGGTAATTAAGCTGTCGATTTTTCTTAGGGTCAGGGGAGTGACGCAGGGGAGCAGAGCAGAAATGATGATGTGAAGCAAAGGATGCTCAGATGAGGAGAAATGAGAGGATTCAGTCCCTCCCTTTCTCACCTCTCTCTCCATCTCTGCCTCTCCTCTCCTCCTCTTTCTGTCTCTGTACCCCCACCACCCCCACCCTCAACCCATCTCTCTGTCTGTCTGTGCCTCTCTTTGATCTCAGCCTCTGTCCCACACTGCATATTAAGATGCCCAGGCCCCTGTTTGGTATTCTGAGGCGGGCACCAGGATGCCAGTCTCCATATCCTCTCCTCGCTTCTCTCTGAAAGAGAGCAAAAACCCCTCTGTCTGTCTCAAGATGCTTATCCTGCTAAATGGGTCTGAAATAGCTGGAGAACAGGGCGGGGGAGCGGTGGTGGCGGCAGGGTAGAGAAGAAGAGAGATGCATGGAGAGGGGGAGAGGGCGGTAAGGGGAAGTATTAGACACACCACAGACGGGTGGCGGTGGAGGAGGAGGGGGGAGTGGGAAGGGAAGGGAAGAGAAGCAGAGTGATGGGGCTGATTTTAGCTGAGAGGATAATTAAACGCTATTATCACAATGGGCCAGTAATACAGCTAGCTTGTACATAGAGAAGCCAGCCCTCCCATGTTTGCCTCACAGAAAGCAGGGAGGAAGGAATGAGGGAGGGAGGGAGAGGAGAGGAGAGGAGAGGAGAGGGAAGCACAGATTAATAGGCGGAGGAAGAGCAAGAGAAACACAGGGAGGAAGACAGGGACGCACGGAGGGGGGAGAGAGGGAGAGAGAAGGTAAAATAGGCAAACAGAATTAGAATGGGAGAGTGAGTGGGAGAGTTTAGTGGTGGGGTGATTGCTCAGTGTTTGGGATTAACATGACTCTCTCTATTTCTCTCTCTGTCTCTCTCTCTCCATATATCTCCCTCTTTCTCCTTCTCCTCCCTCTCCTTCTATAAGCCCTGGGGATGGCACAGCTTTAGTTAAACTGCTCTATTAAACGGCGCCTGCTGAGAAAATCAAATTATAACTTCCTTTAATCAGCGAGTATCAGTGGCCCACACAGGAGCAGCCGGCTCTGACAGCACATAGAGAGAGAGAGAGAGCGGGAGAGAGAAGGAGACTGTGACTAGAGACCTGAGGGAGGCCGATATGAACCTGTCTCCCGTCTGCTTTGGTTCCCATGGCAACAAGATAGAGTGAGGGGGAATATGGGTTGTGGAATGTCTGCATCTATCGTTTCCTCTCGGTAAGCATCCATACACAAAGATAGCAGAGAGGAAGAGAATACGCTCAGCGAGGCAGGGCGTTCTTCTCTTCGGGTGGCGTTGGATCGGAGGGCACACACGCTCATATTTGTTGTCATCTGTCTGCCCATGTCAGCGAGCCCCTTGTGAGACCTGAGCCACGGTGGAAAGTAACCAGGCGAATTTACACAAGTGCTGTGCTTAAGTACAATTTGTGGTACATGTGCTTGAGTATTTCTATTTTATGATACTTCAACTCCATTAAATTTCAGAGGGAAACAGTGGTGTTTTTGACTGGGGTGTCCCAAGCAGGGTACTGATCTATGCAGGGCTAACATAAGTGTGTGCATATGTCAGAATGGCATTAATTTTCCATTTGTGATCTACTTTAATTACAAAGATTACAGTATTTTACAGTTTTTTTTTTTTACATTCCTGTGTTTAAAATCCTTATGTGAGAGATAAGCAGTCCTACCAATCACAACACAACAGTGGAACCATACAAAATATAATATATAACGTCAAGATTTAATCTAACATGGCAACTCCAAAAGTAGACTACATACAAAAGAAAACAATGCTCATTCAAAAAGACTCATCAAACAGTTCAAACTAAGGTGGACCCTCTCACTGGGCAGATAGCCAATCATAGTTTAGTATAATGGGGTGGCACCCTGGGTGGCCAATCAGATTTCAAAAGTGGCATTTAGTAAATTGCAAGTTACCTTTCAGATTAAAATGTTACGTTACAAACACAAGATAAGATTATAAAACGCACTGCATTGGAATGGATTAAGCCAATGGTTACCACGCAACCTTTTTGGCTTGAGGTCTCTTACAAAAGACTTTCTGTTTATTTACAGCCCGATAGATTATTGCCAATAGTTTGCCCATCTGTTTTTTTGTTTTGTTTTATTTTTGTGCTTTTTCCTGGTTTGTCATTTGTCATTCACATTATAGACACTGCCACTGATTATCTGCGTGACAACTGTGCCACAATATATCCCATTGACCTTACATGATCCAGATCCATACGCTTGGTTTTGACCGAGTCTTGTTTTTTTTGGTGAATGAATTTATGAATCAAAAAAGAGTTGCATGGAGCAGAGACTGGGGCTTATTTGTGGTTGGGTTTAGGCAACAAAAGCACTTTGGTTAAGGTTGGGTAAAGCTTGTGGTTTCAGTTAAACATTAACTATTACATTGTGTCTCATAAATTCAGTCACTGTAGACTTTTTCTGTCTAAAATCAGACCATGATCTTTTCCTAACCTAAGAGAGGTGTTTGAAACATCACTATTAAAAACATGTAGTGATGCTGTGATCACTACACTGCATCAGATATTCTGTGAAGTATGTGACAGTGAACATTTCAGTATCTTGCCAGAAATGTCAGTGTTTCATTAAATTAATAGCTTTTTCAGCATTATGTTTCCTTCAAAACATATCTGCTATTGAAAAATAGTTGTACATAAATGTAATTTCTAGGAGACAGGGTTGCACAATACCAGATGACTATGAGTTATTAGCAATTCCACAAAGAGACGTTTCACCCCAAAACTTCTCTAATGGTTTATACCGGCTCAAACCAATAGCTGATACCATCTCTGTACTTTTACAGAAGTAGGTAAATGCAGGACTTTTACTTATAGTGGAGTATTTTTAGATTGTTATATTGGTACTTTTACATAAAGGAGTGGAATACTTCCTCCACCACTGAAGCTAGGTTCCTGTAAAGGCCTCAGCCATATAGGCATAATAGACTCGTGCAATCATAAATCCTTCTCTTTAGGAGGCAGTCTAATCGTTCTTGCCTCTGATTAGTCATTAACAGTCCAGTTAGTGAAATGGTGAGACGCAGGTGGGTGGGCAAGTGCTTAGATCTCCGGGGTCTGCCTTGACTCGTTAATGATCAGTTAATTAACATTGTTTCAGTCCTCCAGTTTGTTTTCTTTCACCTGCTACAGGGAAGAGTCAGAAAACACTGCTGCAGGGGACAGTAAACACAAGGGGAGGTGGGGGGGGACGACAGCAAGGTGGAAGGGAAGGAAATGATGTTGAAACTTATAATTGAATTCTTTATGTCTGCAATTGAGATTCAGCTTCTGCAAGACCAATAAGGGAGGAGAAAACAGTAGAATAGAATAAACCAAGTGGCAGCATCTCAGTGTATCAGCCATCATTAGGAATCTGTGAGGCAGTGCTTGACTCTCTTACTCATAGCAACACTGCATACCACGATAATAGGCTGAGTGATGATTGGTCAGGCTGCCACACTCCAGTAAGTGACCTCACTGCTGTGTGAGTGAGCTCACTGTCTCAGTATTTTGATAACCCAGCCAGTCCTGGTGTTCTTCTCTGCACCACCACCAAGCCTGTTAATGAACAAACCCGAACACCAGGAGCCTATCCTGCTGTAGGCTAACACAGGAGCCCTGAAGATACAGTACACAGACCCCCATCCCAGTCTTCCCACAGCCACTGGTCTGAGGTCAGCTGTGTGTCTGTTTTACTGTACTTTGTTAATATTCTACATGTCCATTTGTCAGAGAAGATCAATAAAATACATCACACCACCAACCCACCTCGTCCCTCCTCTCAGCTTCTGCAGCGTGTCTCCCCGGCATAAGACTGTTTATTGAAGCTTTAAATAATGCAGATGGTAATATGATAAGTGAACAGTCAATGTTGGTGCTTAAACACACACACAACACACACTCACCAGATGATGCACACACGCCCACACATGCAGGCAGACAGATGGGCAAACACACACAAAGCGGTCACAGTGCAATAAACGCGATTCCTTATTCTTTCCCACTTGTTTAATGTAACGTTGGGGAGAATCTGGATTTTGTTTCCGTTTTTCCGAAGTATTCTGGGTTAGTCGTGCCAGAGAGCTACCACGCTGGAGAGCCAGAACATCAACCTGAAGAGCTTTGCTGGTGTGCATGTCTAATGCAACCCAGTCTGGGAATACTGCCAGTCTACTGTTACTCCACCAGTGGGGTTTATCGTACACACATGCACACACCCACACACTTACACACACACACAACCAAAGATTGAGGGAGTGCATGTGTGTGTGAGAGAGCGAGAGAGAGACGGAGTTTTGTGGTGTGTCACTGATATCTGCTAGCATGCACAAACCTGTCCCACGTAGCCATGGCCTGCTTGTCAAAAGTCACAAATATGCAGCGCTCATCCCATGATGTTGTGTCCCAAGAACATGTATGTGATTCCACAAAGCTCACTGCCGTAACAGGCTTCAGCATTGCTGATGCTCTACAACCATGTGCGATGTATGCAGAGAGTATGATGACACGCCTATGGTATGATTAAAACACCTAGAAGAAACAAGAAAGTAATAAATAATAAGTAATAAGTAATAAACAGTTTCAGCCAAGTCTCAGATAAACTAATGACTTCACACGGGCCTAAAGAGCTAGAGATAAGAAGAAGTTATCATTAAAGTAATTAATGAAGAAAAACAATCCCAGCTAGTATGTGTTGTTCTTCTTGGTCATCTGTGATTGCAAGCCCTTGAATTTTGGACCACTGGTCAACTCAAGCAATTTGTGTCAATTTGGGCATTGGGAAATTGCTATGGTATTTTGTAGACAATGAATTGAGAGAAAATAATTGCCATGTTTAGTCAATAAAGAAAAAAATTGTTATTTATCCAACCCTAAATACAGTATAAGTACTGAGCACAAAACATGCAAACCAACCAACTAGTCATCTATTTTCTGTGTGCTCCATTTCAAATCTGCTGTTACTGTGCACCTTTTTCCAACTGTTTTGGCACTCTGAGAAGAGAAGCTCGGTTGCTAACTCAAATTTAATGACACGGCTCATCTTAAAAATTCCACAGACACAATACATGCACAATTCTGTCCTTGTGAAAAATTTAAACTGCCATGCACACGTAAAACTGAGCCCACTGACTCGAACAACCTCTTGAAGGAGAGTGTTCTCAGTTTGCAAAAACACTTTGAGAGTCTAAATCAGTTCTCAAAGAAGTACAGGAACTGACACACACACACACACACACACAATCAGGTCAGCTAATAATGTGTGCACTTAAACACCAATTCATTCAATCCCCATGTCATGATTATACATTTGGATTAGATTTGAAATGTATCTTGATTAAATATTGAGGAGGACCACTCTCACATTCCATGTCCTTAATGTTTCACTCTTCCTCTGAGACTTGTGATACTCTGATAAGAGTGTGTGTGTGTGTGTGTGTGTGTGTGTCTTCTTGTAACCATGTGCATTGGTGATGACTACCGCTCACATGAAACTAAGACAACCCTATCCATTTATTCACAGGTGAATTTGTGCATGCACATACATGACTGGATACGCAGTGTTCATACTGTATGTAAACCTGTTTAAGTGTGTATACCAACAAGAACTGCGTCGTCAATAACAACAGCTGCATCCATAGGCACATGAATACAACGAGTTCATGTGTTCATTCACACACACACAACCTCACAAACGCTTGACCTCCATGAGAAATTTCAGCCTCGTAGATGCAAAGTTATGGTTGCTATGGGATGGGCACAGCTTTGTGGACCAATAAATGGATATATTTTTATGGTTTAATCAACTATTGTACCAAGTGATGGAGATATGAAGTTGCGGGCCGTAGCTAAAAATATTACATTCCTCTTTGCTATCAAATGTTATTATAAACTTCCAGAACCGTTTGCAATATAAGGGCGCTTTTGCCCACATATGCCGCCTCCACCCCCACACCCTCTTTTTGCCACCTGGCAAATAGAGTTTATCAGCTGTCCTTTGGCTCAGTACCAACCTTTGAATATTGCAGCCTTAACTGCTTTGATTTTGTCTTTCTCTTGTGAGTCCCGCTAACCCACAAACTACAGCTGTACTGTGTGTATTCTGCAACATGCTGAATTATGTCTCTTTTGTGTATGTTTTTGTTGCTGCTGTTTTTTAATATAGGGCCACATGGAGGACTTCACTACTACTAGAGCACAACTTACTCAAAATGTTAATATTTTATATATTAAAAAAAGTATAAAAAGACACTTTAATAAACCTGCTGCTAATTTCACAGCTTCATTAAAGCAGAAAAAATATCTGGATAAAAAAAAGAGAATGTTAATTCCACCCATGACAAATTATCAGCACAGTAAACCAGGCTGCAACTTTTCATTATTGATTCATCTGTCATTTTTTTTTATTGATGTTTATTGATACTTTGATCTTTATTATCAGAAGACATTGAAACATATCAGTCACAAATTCCATGACAGATGACCAATGACCAACACCAGCTCACTATCACATAATGCAAAGAAAAAGCAAAAAAGTGGCATTATTGAGAAAGTGAAAGTAGAGATGTTTGACATTTTTCTTAAAATAATATTTCCAATGGTTAATCTAGTACCAAAATAGCTGCTGATTATTTTCGTGTTGATCAAAAAATAAATTAAATTACCAGAGTAGTTTTTTTTGTTTATACGCTGGACTCGTATTGCCATAACTGCCTTATTTGCACTTCATCCTGTGAGAACTTCCACAAGTTTGATGCTCTACTACTTCCCAAGTTCTTTCATGAGAGGAAGTACTATGTTACCACAAAGACGAGGGTTTAACTCCGCAAAATAAAAACATAGCTGAGATGTATTTGTCCTCTGTGTAGCTGTATCTTGCATAGTGTTTACCGTGTTACGTGGAATGGACACTGGCGTCTCGATGCTGTCCGGCAGTAACATTCACACTGGCACACAGACCTGACCTAGAATTGCTACTTAGAATTCGGGCTAAACCATCGCGCTGGAACGGAGGGGGGGGGGAGACGACAGGAAATCTTGACTGGGATGTAATGGAGTAGGACCACTGGAAAGCTCGGGCGAAAGGGGGGGAGACACATTTCTATTTTATAATGTTACCGTGATAATGTTGTGATTTGATAAGTGTACGGTATGAATCAGTCGTTTGAGGAAAACGGAAGTTAAACTAGCATTCCAGGTGAGTGTTCTTTTTTTCCAATCCAGGTGGAAAGTGTAGGTTCCAGAGCTCGCCTCCTGGCAACGGGCACACGCGGGTCCTCCTCCCGGGGACATCTCACTCCGGTATCCGTTCTTCTCTGCCTCTGTCCCCGAAGGCTGGCTAGCAAACCCACGTCGTGTCTGGCCTGGCAGACAGTGAGCACCCTTTCAACCGTGAATGCCGATTTTTCGAGCGCACCAAAAGCGGATTATTCACGATGTTTTCAGCATGGTGTAAAACCCGCGGAGAAATATTGGTTTTTACCCCATTATACTGGAGGACCGCCCGTGCTTCGTGAAAATGAAAAAAGGATACAATGCAGCATGCATGTTCTGCATTCTTCGGGAGTACCACACCGCTGGTATTGTATTTCCTTCATTAAAAATGTGTGTGATATGTTTTATAAACGCGTAGCGAGATTATAGGCCTCGGCTGCTGATTGTGTCGGCCAGCCCTATCATCTGCCGAGCGATTTAATTGTTACATTGTTAACGAAGCTAGCACAACTTGAAAATGATCGTTTGCCTTGGCAGAGCCTGTATTGTTTTATTAACAGACAAATCACTTAAAATGAATCGCATTTTGTGTGTGTGTGTGTGTGTTTTTTTGTGTGTGTATGTGTGTGCTTGTGGCCGACGTCGTTGTTCTCGCTCTCAGCCGCCGTCCAGTGCCTCCCTCTTCGGGGAAGACTTTGTTTGCGCTGGCCGACGCTCCATGAATGCAAGTGCTGAAGTCCTCCCTTCCCCCCCCCAGCTCTCTGGCGAAACAGGAACAACTTCTTTTAGGAAAAAGAAAAAAAAAAGTTCCTGGAGTTTCAAGCGCCATGGAATTACTTTGTCCGCCAAGAGTTGTCCAGTGAGGCGCTGAGATTTCAGGGGGGAAGCCTAGTCTCTGTAGTCGCTGTGTGCTTTACGCTTAAGTTTTTTTTGTAGGTTTGCAGATGTCTGTATATATTTCAGGACGACTTCCTCGAGTAGGCCCGTTTGTGAGAAACTTGTGTGGCATTGTGCCGTGTTACCTTGGCAAGTCCAGGGAGCTAAACGTAGCAAAGAATATGTTCAGTCCCTTTTTTAAAAAAAATCATTTTTTCTTTTTAACTTAACTTGTGAGTGAAAGAAATCCACAGGTCTTTTGGTGGAAGTTTAGTTTAGTAAAATGCATCTGGTAGCTCCGAATTTTGTGAAGTTGCACCCATAATGAATAGAGAACTTTTTGTTTATTTAAATGCCCCTGTTTATTTTGCTTCTTTTTTTAGTGAAGCTATTCAGATCAAATTTTCAATAAATGTTTGCCCAACATCATATTAGCTTAATACTAATGCTTTTTTTCCCTCTCCCTTATAATTGTAAGGTGAAAATCGCCGTAGTTTTTGTGCTTTGTTGCAGTTTGCCTTGTAGCTCTTTAACTTATGCTGTTATCGAGAGCGACTTTTGAGCTCACAGGTAGGAGTTTGGTGTCTTGTTTGAGGATCGTTTCGAAGCATACCTGCCAGTTGCTGAGATTGAACTGCAGACCTTCCTGTTACAGGACTCTGGTCTCTTCAATTGCTAGGCAACACTGCTGTGTGCCATGAATGTGTATCTGTTGCACAGTCTTGAGGCTGTTCCATATTTATCTTTTCTATGTTCGCCACTTCTGCTTCATTTTCTTTGCATTGTTGAGGAGCAGGGGGTCATTTTTCGCTCCCGCGGTTGACATTTGGAGGGAGAAACAAGGAAGCTCTTAATAGAGTATCACACACTGTCTTGTAGTCCCTCATGTGTACATCCGTCGATAACCAAAGTATAACTGAGTGTTTGGGTTAAAAAGGTGAGTGTACACTGCTCCTGTAGCCCCTAATGACCAAAGCTTTGCACAGGTTATGTGTTTGCTACACGCTGGTCTTGTCAACATGAACAACTGAGTGCTTTTCCTTGCCTTTTGCTTGTTTGAGTTTCACCCGCTGAGCAAAGTTCTTCTTCCTCTGTTCCAGGTGTGAATGACTTGTGGCTGTAGGGTGTCGTGAGTGGGCCAGGTTCCTGCACAGCCTCTGTGGCTGACTGGGAGGAGTCGAGTGGACAGCAGACATCAGTGCCCAGGGGACCTGAGACCTGGTTCTCCATATGAGGCCCTGCTGAAAGGGCAGGGGGGCTTCTGAGGTAACCCAGCTCAACTCTGGCTCAATCTTTCTCTGTGTGTGTGTGTGTCATATCTAATCACACCGTTTCTTTCATACGCACACATCTCAGCTCTTCTCAAAAACAAACATCCGTAACAGACTGCTCGTGAAGACGATTCTCTCATCCTAATTGCTGTCCGTGAGCATGACTAGAAGAATCAAGTAGCATAAGACACAGCAGTAACATGTGAGCTGTGTATGAAATCGCTCCGTTTGCCATATTGTGCACTACATTTGCTGTCAGCCATTTTATTTAAGTGTCCATCAAGTGTCCAAATTGTGTGCGTGTTTGTGTTGCGCTTACAAACTTAACGAAGAAAGTAGTGTCCTAGCACATACAGTATGTTCTGCTAGCAATCCCACAGTGCATCGCGTCAGTTTATATACAGAGTAGTGATTTCAGACGCGGTCGAGGTGTAGCAGTAAAAGAAGCATGAGGGCTAAGTAATGCAAAATGACCACCTTTCCAGTCTTTTCTCACTAGCATTTCATACATTTTCCCGACTAAAATGTTTATTTTTCAGCCTAAGCCAATATATTTATTAAGCATGGCAGCGAGCACTTCTTTCTTGCACTCAATGACTAACTGCTTGATAGCTTAACACCGCTCTAGTGCAACTGTAACAAACCAGGCTCACGCTCTTCCTAACACTGGTCCCTATCTCTTTGACATTTATCTGCGGAGGTGCCCACATTGATAGCCGCATTCTGATGAGAGAGGCCTTCAGTTGTAGAGTAGATACCCATTCTTGATGCTCAGGGATGCGGCTCGAGGAGAAAGACCTCAGAGCTGCATTGCTTCGGACTATCAGCACAATATTTGGTCTTGCTCTCTGATCTGCGCATGCTGAGGACGCAACATGGTCAGGGTGCTCTTCCTGAGAATGCTGTCCACACTGTTTATTTATCTGCTATCTAATCCAAAGCGTGTTAACCAAAAACCACAGTGAGGTGAAGGACGCAGGGAAATGGATATTGATGTAAAGTGGCAAAGGATTTATTTTCTCCTCTGTGTATTGCCCTCTCATGTTTCCATGCGTTTGTTTGCTTCATGAGTTTTCTAATTAAAACTCGCAAGGCTTGTGTTGTGTATGACATGGAGGGATGTGCTGGAGGGGCGGTATGTCTCATCGCCTGACTGTGAAGTCGATGGCAATGGACTCTCCCCTCCTCATTCATACAGGAGGTTAGACCTAAGTCTGTATTTCTATTGCTTAAAATGTTTATTTTCACTCTGTTTGCTCATAAACTAAGGAGAAGTGACATTTAGCCAGTGTTCTAATAGGTCCATTCACAATTAATTAAAGAATTTAGTTCATCTGCTGAATGATTGTTACAATAGTCAGGTCCTCATTGTACTGTAATTATGTAGTGTCCCCAGGGAGCAAGAAAAGTACTATTTGGTTTTTAATCAATTTAGGTCCACAATCAACCTGTTTGGAAGTTTTGAGTGATGTTTGACATTCCCCGCAGTGCATGAAAATATGTTAGTGTTTTCACAAATTTGACTTATCGAGAGGATTTTCTTTTTTTCTTTTCTTTTCTTTTTTTTTTTCCAAAATGTGAATTTGTTTCTCAGTTCTAAGAAACTGTGACTTGACAGGAGGCACATTTTGTGTCTTCAGTTTGCAGAAGATAGTTTTAAACTGCTTTAATTTGCCATTTGTGGGCATAATAATATCATGTAAAGTCGATGACCAGGTATGAAGTGCGGAAACAAGTTAGAAACTGTAACGTAACATAAAACAAGATCAAATGGGAGGAGATTCATGAGAAATGTCATTACAGTTTCGAAAGCAGTGTTCAGTAAAAAATGTCCTGTTGTTTAAGGAGCACTAACACCAGTTATTTAGAACCTAATCTAGTCTCTCAGTTTTTAGTCATTCATGCCACGCAGACCTTTCAGCAAGAACAAAAATAAGTGTATCAGTTGTTTCCTTCAATTATTAATTTGGTCAAATTATACGCTGACCAATATAGAGAAATCTTCACTCAGAAACATAATACAGACAGCCTATTGTAATAACGCTAATAAATAAAGCAAGGCTGTAGAACGTAATTTTAAAACAAATCTTATAGGGCTCTGAGCTTCTAGTAAGTTTTACAGCTTAGTGCATCCATGCAAACATTCACAGCTATAAATATGAACGTGTTTTTCTCAGAGCTGCATTTTGTATCTTTTTTAGTGGAGGAGGTCTCAGTCTCACATGTGTGGGTGTGTGGTGGGATTGTTGCCCATACAGGATCCTCAGGGATGTGTCTGACTGAGCCAGACTGTACCCATAATTCTGCTCTCATGTTTCTCTACTGTGAGTGACAGTTATTGCACAGACGGACTGCTCCACCCCTGCTGCGAGGGGTGGGGTCCTCTCAAACAGGGCTGCTCTCAGGTAGAACCTGGATGACCTGCAGACACCTCAGCCATGCATGCTAAAAAGCCATCAGCCAAGGTGCCGCTGTTGTCACTAGTTAGTCTCGTCTAATGTATTAGCAGATGTTTGGAGAGCCGACGACATTTTAAAATCAGGTTTTCGGATTCCACTAAATTAGCAGTGATGGCACTCAGGAGTAATTCATATTTGTCCATCATGATCAGACTGAAGATTTAAAGGTGGAGATTTTGGCTGCTACACCTGTAGGGATTTTCATTTATATTTTCTTTATAAGAAGAAGAAAATTAAATTCCTGAAATTCTGGTCATGCACAGTGTGCATGACTCAATTCAGAGAACTTAGGTTTGATATAAAATCTGTTTGTTACATCCATCGGTCATGTCAAATCTTCATTATCAAATGTTCTTTGATTATACAGTCAGTTTAAATGAGAGCAAACTTCTGGTAGGCTGGTATGCTCTTTGGTTGAGCTCCTGCTTCGTGATGCTTTGTTTGTGTCGGTGCTTTGCCGAAAATCTTTGGTAGTGTTTCATATTAGTGTGGGTGAAAATAAGCCCAGCTTTACTGAGCTGAATGTTGGGGAAAAACAGGACCACCTCCTGTTCCAATTTAATGCTTTATTCCAAGGTAGGTTCAATCAGTCTTGATTTCACACTGTTTAAAAAGTCTAAATTAACAAATTTTAGTGTGTTACATAATTGGTGGTGGTTGTGGCTCTTCAGCCATTTTGACACCAGTTTGACACTTCTGTAGTTCTTCTCACTAAGAGAACTACAAAACTGTGTGATGCATATGTGATGATCACCACTCAGCTGCTTATATTAACAGTGTAATCAATATGATGTGAACAAGGCACAAATTACATGCAATTTATTGTGTAATATCAGTCCATCACTACAGGTAACAGTCAGCAGGGACCTCCCAATAAAATAGGATACTGAAAGTACTGCTGCTAACCAACTAACATCTATTGTGATCCCTTGTGTGCTGTGCTTTTTTGTGATTTGATAAGAATTTTCATGTTTTCTTAAATATCTGGGTTAAATAAAGTTGGTTGTGTTTTTGGAATCTGTTTGGCAGGCAAATCAACAGGTCATTTCTCATTTCTGCTTCTACTGTGTGGGTCTGGGTGGTGTTTAGCAGGATGCATCTGCATGTTGGTTGTTTAACTGCCATAATTTAATTTGTGCGCAAACGACTGTAGTCTTATCACGCCATATGTCATTTTAAAAAATCGTGACATCCGAAATAGTGCCACACCTTGGATTTCGACTGCTCAAATCTCATCCTCATCCTCCCTGTTTGTTTTTGCTCCCTGTCTAGTAATTTGAGACATCTGCTTATGCTCATAAACAACGGACGTGACTGTGTTTTTTGTGCCTCTGAATGCATCAGTTTTACCCACTTTGAATGCAGTGAAAAAAGAAATCTAGTGGAAATTTATTCTAAAGTCAGAGCAAAAAATGTTTGAAAATTTAAAATATGTAACATTATCATATCATCTTTATCGAAAAGTTGGAAGGAAGGAAGGAAGGAAGGAAGTTCATTGTGTCAGGAGTAATTGGAAAATATACTTTATGCTATCAGTATATCATGTTGTTAATGGCAGGCTGGACATGTCTTGTTGGAGAGAATTCATAGAGGGACTTGACTGAGGCTCATCTAAGCAAGCTGAGACTCATGGGAACAACAGATGCCCTTAACTTGTAGCACAATTTTCAGTCCATCTCAGACATTAGGACAGGCTTTTGTATGTGCACGTATATTGCTCTGCATCTGTATATTTAATTGGACAGGTCTTAGCCAGTGTGTTTGAAATTCCATGGGAATGACCCAAAAGCACAAACTGGGGTAATTCAGGGACACAATCTGGCTCATATTCTCTCCAGAGTCCTATTTTTGTTGTATGATAGCAGTGAGAGGAGACGGCACATGTATTGCGTACCCTGTGTGTTTGTGAGTGCTCTGCTTTGTGAAATACATGTTTTTGCCCGTTTGTTGTCATGCCAGGCCAGTAGAGATGCCTGAACTGTGTCACATGGTCTGACAGGTTGAGATGTCACTTTGTGTTTCTGTTACAGTGATTTGTAATGCAAAAAAAAAAAAAAAGACGACTCCATGGAAAAAATATTTTGAGCAGCACATCTTAAAATTACATTTCAGCCTAATGTTCTTAGTGATATAAAGTGAGGTTCTGCTCAGTGTGGGTTGTATTGACTTCAAATGCTGCTGCTTTGCCGTCTGTTGTGGGGCTTACCATCAAGACACTAGTGACAGACATGTTTGTTTTTTTAATATATTTTTAATATATCTCTACATTTTTGTTAGTTCAGACAGACAAGCGAGGAACATAAGCCGCCTTTACACTTTTACGTCTGCATGTCCTCTAAAAGGCCTGGCCGTTGGGATTTCCCACAATGCTTTTAGCCACAGGGAGACGTCCTCCCAGCATGAGCAAGGGAGGAATGTGGCCCAAGTGTGGGAGCGACCGTCAGGATGGAGGGAGGGAGTCACGGACCAGAGAGCATGGTCAAGGGAAGGGAGGAAAGAAGGGGTCTGCACAGAGGGCAGCGGAGTCTCTCTTAAGCAAATGGAGTTTCTGTTTGGCTTTTCATTTGAGCTACAAGGGAGAGAAACCTGCTGTAGGCAAAATCGTAGAGTGGGAGTGTGTTTTACTATGTACTAACTGATTTCAGTCAGAACTATTAACACAACACATTGTTTTTGCCTTAATTGGCAGGTTGATCTCGCTCAGAAACAAGAAAGTGTTCTGTTTTCAGAATTGTGATCCTATGGAAAACCTGCCATAATGCGATATACATAAATTAATGTAAAGGGTCCTGTCCAAAAGGGATCTTAAAGGATTCAGACTCGATCTGAACTAGGCCAGAGGGTAATTAGGACTAGATGTAAAATGTGGTTGGCCCCAATGGACCCCAAAAGACCCACAGACAGTTCGTTGGTCACTGGCAACATGATGAGCCACCAGTCAAAAAGCAGCTGTGGTTTAACTTTATATAAGTTTTCACTGTTTCGTATATCCTTCTGCAGTTTGACAGATAAACACAGATGATTGTAAATTTGGTAGGATCCATTCGTGCTTTAGACCCTGTAATTCAAAAACCCAAGACCAAACGTGGGCCAGATCCGACTGAACATGATTTGAACCTTGCCCAACTTGCATCCAGGATCAGGTCTCATTTATTACTATATCTGAATGGACCTATGAAGAACATCAGTTTCAGTAAAACATGCTGACTCTGAACCACCAGGGCCTGCCATCAGCCTATTGAAGAACAACCAGTTTTCCAGTTTTCAGGTGAAAAGTTCTAAAAGTAAAGAGATGTTCAGCAAAAGGGTCTCAGGGTCTTTATAGCATTTGTCACACACACCTAGTGGTGTACACTTTTACCTTTTACATCCAAGGTAGACATGGTGCTTACCTTGCGCTTATACCATTCATTATTACATCTATACTGTAAGAATTTGATACTGTCACACCCATAATTTGCACCCACGCTTGTTGTGTCAGCCAAAGAAAGGCACGTTGTTATGTTAGTTTGCTGGTCTCTTTGTCTCGTACTAAGTAGAAAGGTGAGTCTGTGTGTGTAAGTAAGACACACCCACTCGGCCAGAGATGCAGAGACTGAGGGCAGATTGACAGAGATGGAAGCGCAGGGTGAAGTGTGTGAGGCACAGCCGGCCGGAGTGCTGAGCGCCAGTCCTGCTGCTGGAGCTGGCCGCCACACATGGCACCGTGCCCAGGCTACGCCAGCAGATGTGTCACTAGTGAGTCAGCTGTGTGTGTGCGCGTGTGTGTGTCTGAGACACAGACACCCACCCGCACACTCTGCGAAGAGAGCAACTCATCTAGTACCCCCCCTCCTCCTATGGGTATATCTGTATCGCACCCCTCTTCATCCTCCTGTTTTCATTGCCACTTCCATCATTGTGATGGACATGGTGATGCTTCTGTCACCACGATATGATATGACAGAATGTGACATTACACACATGTCGCCTCCCCGGGGACGAAGGGGCATCATCCCCGACCAGAGGAAAGGATGAACCCAGGCTGGTGGAATGAGACTTTGTAGAAAGGCAGGACGGACACACCAGTGGAGACACAGCTTATGACGGGGCTAACACAGTCAGTGAGAGGGAAAGACTAAAGACGCACTCAGGTGAACAGAAGAGAAAACCTGGGTGGAGAAGGATGGAGATATGCAGCTGTTGTACTTTGCAAGCAGTTGAGAGTTTGGAGAACATGCAATGATTTCAGAGTTCATTGTAAATACTTGCGCAACTTGGTTTCAGCAGAACAGCAGCTCAGTCATACTTGCGTGGGTTGCCCTTGTTACTGGTAGATGCATTATGTCAAATGTTACGTTGGTGGTGTTGCAGCTCTGTCTTTAGTGACGGTCGGCATTCCTGGCATTCTGTATGTTCTCGAGCGTGAGTCACAAGTGCTTTCTGCAGGGTGTGGCATGTTGGGACGGTGCTCTCAGGAAGCCACCTCAACAGGTGAGCAGATGTTTCCTCAGCTCGGGTTCTGTGGGATGTCCAACAGGTCTTTGCTTGGAGATCAGTAGAAGCTGTAGCTGTTTTAGGCCTTCTTTAAGTAGCATTAGTGCTGTGTGTTCTCTCTACAGGTAGTTACTGGAGCTAATTAGTGTAAATAAAACCGGTTATATGCAAGGAAATGCTGAGTTCTTCAAATCGATTTCAAGTTTGCAAAATAAGATAAGAACTTTATTGATCCCGCAAGAAATTGTTGTGGCAAGGTTGTAATACAAAGAATGTTATCATCATATTGGCCTGTTGCTAAAATGTTTTTAGTAACAAAAAAAAAAAAAAAAAAAGAAGAAGAAGAAATTGTTCTAGAAAAAGTTAGGTTTCGGTTTTGGTTAGGTTTAATGGTTAATAAGCATCTAAAGAGTGAAGAAGTAACGCATTAATTTTCATACCAGTGAGAAGTTTTAAAGATGGTTATTTACTGATTTTATGATTTTGCTCTCTTAAAAAGAAGAAGAAAAAAACTTTATATTGTTCTATCGTAAGAATTACTACAAAGATGTTCCACACAGGAATGTTTTACACACAGGTGTCTTTGTGAAACAACCACAGTATCCTTCACACAGTCTATTGCTTGTACTCACTAAATTTATGACATCTCAGTTCTTAGTCCATCTGGGAAATAATGATAATTTATTTCACAAGAGTAAAACAGTAGTAAACACACACTGTCGTACGTTGTGGGAACCCCTCACTGTTTCCTGCTTGTGGTCCCATTACACTTCCGTCTTTCAATGCACAGATAGTAGTGTCAGTGTGACGACATTAAAGTATTGACTGGGGAGGTTTTTGGGGTTTTTTTTGTGGGGGGGGGTTATTTTTTGAAAAGTACTAAATTTAATGTGCCTTTATCCCATAATTACCACCTGTAGCTGTTTTCTTTTGAAAATTACTCTGCTCACTTTTCAGGGCTTTTTTATTCCTCATTTTGAAATCCTTGCCTTTTACATAGTTTGATTTAAAATGCAGATACTTGTCAATTAGACCATCTGACCTATCGGATTCTAAAATCCTCCTTTTCCTCTCTCTCTTTTTTTTTTCTTTTGCAAAACGTTGACTTGAGACTTAATATTTGTCATCATGATTTGAATGAATGTTGGGTATGTATAAATTGCAGCCTTTTCGTTTGAGAGAGCCAGCTGCTGCATCTTCACACTGCACGTTTCCTTGCTTACAGCTGTGTGTTTTTGCATATTCTTGAGGAGAAAACTATGAGGAGACGTGGAAATAATGTTTTGGATATTACCCTAAACAAATAACGGACTGAAGAAATTCTTGAGATGGAGGCCGAGCAGACGGAGGGGAGCTAGGGAGCGAAAAGGAGAGAGCAATACTCCATTGTGACTGAACTGCAAAATGGGATTTGCATAAATAAAGCTGAAACATCAGCAGGCCTTTTTACAGCCAACAGCAGGACTGAGATGAGGGAAGAGAGTTGGTGTGAGTGTGTGTTTGCACTTGAGTGCCCCCCCCCCATTTTAAAGTAATGTCTTGGTAGCATTGTTGTGTTTAAAAATTGAAGCCAGTGGACTAGGTTGGCAGCGAGGTCATGGTTCTTCTCCTGTTGTTGGTCCCAGTGGATACTCCTTTGGCATAGAGCCCCTCCATCTCCCCTTCAGAGGAATTTTGATGACGTAGCAGGGAAGGGTCTACTCTTGACACTGCACTCAGCAAGCGTACGATGATTGTTACATAAGCGTGAAATGAAATGCTCCCTTTTAGTGCCACCCGCATTTGAAAACCCAAATCTAATTGAATTGAACTATTTTCTGCCCTCTTTTCATGTGGAACCGCATATTTATATGAGAGGCAAAAAGCTCATTTTTAGAGCCTCATTATACTGTTTTCCCATTAACTTGCATGCACTGCAGCTCCTCGCGTGTGCTGTGATAGACAGTTCAGCATCTTTAGTGGAGATGGAGGAAGAGAAATCTCTGTGATTACCTCTAAGGTGCTTTGTTGTGCGTGTGTGGTCGGCTGCAGTGTGCACGCTCGATGTACGAGTATACGTGTCAGTGTACCCTTTATGACAGTCATGTTAGCAAGCGTCCCAATTAGTGTCTCATTAGCGTGAGATTGGAGGGAACAGGTGATTGACAGGTCCTGCTGTTTGTGTGTGTGTATGCATGCACATGCTCACATTACGGCCATTTGTGTATGATTGGAGTTTAGATTTAGATGACGCCCCTTGAGGAAATACATGCTAGTTAGGGCTGAATGAGGTACGAGGTTGGTTCTTTGATATAGTAAAATGAGAGCTCCCTTGGCAAAAAATTTTTTCCAATGGCCGATTGGCTGTCTCTCTGAGGCCCCTGTGCGGGCAATGCTCTTCTCTTTCCTTGCCCCACCATGGAGAAATAATCTCTCCACTTGAGTCAGGACAGCAGAGTCACTGCCTGTTCACATCTAACCATGCCAGGCCAAAAACCAACCTTTTTTAAACTACACCTAGACACCCAGGTGCTTTGTGTTCAGACATCGTCTTAAAACCCCCTCCCACAACACCGCTCTAATGTTTGAATAGAGGGGATTTTTGCAACTATGTGAAACTGAAAATCCAACATTCGCACCCACTTCATGCACTGCAGAGCTGAGAAAGCAAGCACGATTTCAATTTCTCTCACATGCTCTTTTTTTTTAAATGGTTCACACATGCTACTGCCTTCCTTTTTTGCGTGGAAAATCAAGTAAAACATCCTGAACGCCTTTGAATAAAAATAGAAATTATTTGCCCTTGGACCTTTATATACACTTACTGATGTCCGATTATAGAAAAATATAAGACTATAACCTGTTGTACGGTATCAGCATTTATTCTAAGTCACATCAGACAAAAGCATCTGCCTGTTGTCTGCTTCACTTTGACTAGCAGATAACATTCAACAGCAATACCAAACTGCATCTGTGTTTTTGCCACTTTTTCCATCTCGTACCCCAGACACATTGTTTTCCTGCCTTTCATGCAAACTCTGCCCCAGCCAAACCCCACTTCAAGAAATGACTGCCAATCTGAAAGTATCACTGTTACTTAGACACAGAATTTAAACTGTGAGCACAAATTCAACTCTTGTGTGAAATTCCTGTTCATTTCTGTGTGCTGTACCTCACTGTTGCATACTCTCATACTCACTCATGTATAATCGTGTGCTGCGGTCCTTGTTTCCAAAGTAACATATCCAAGTGTGTTGCATTGCAAAATGGAAACATGGAAACACTTAGAATAGAGTTTCGGGATTGTTCTGTTGTAAGTTCAGTCAAATCACTCCTTCAGTAATTACACCACTTCTCTGAAGAGCCCCCACTTCTGTGTTACAGAGTGTATTTTTGTATTTAAAAGGTTAGACTAATCAGTGTTGTTTGGATGCATGAGGCACCTCTGTGCTCCCCCCTCCTCTGTGTCCATGTGGAGAAGCCAGCCTCTGCTCGTGCGCAGTAGTGATTTGTGATGCTGATAGTTGTAAATCTCTTCTCCTGTAGACCAGCAAGAGATGAGCGTTGCTGCTGTAGCAGGAGTCGGTGTATTTGTCTGGTTCCCAGTGACACCCACCCCTCCCCCCCAAACACTCCACCTCCTTCTCCCCAGGGGAACTCTGGAGCCAGTTACAGTGTTGAGTGTTTTGGAAGAACTC
Source organism: Scatophagus argus (assembly GCF_020382885.2). Lineage (NCBI taxonomy): Eukaryota > Metazoa > Chordata > Actinopteri > Scatophagidae > Scatophagus > Scatophagus argus. The sequence continues at coordinate 10,135,342 of NC_058503.1, read as the reverse complement.
CTAAATATTTTCAGGATGACAATGTAATCTGACTGACTGGGCTGCTCGCTCTCTCTCGAACAGGATTCTCATGCAATTCCCATGCTCACTCACTAACACAGACACACACATGCACACACACACACCAGCAGAAACCCACAATGGCTGGTTTGGACCACAATACTCCCTCTCCCACTGCACCACCACACTACGCTGTTGGCTGCCGTTGAAATGTTTTGCTGGTATTTATTTAGTTAACATGATACTCCCCCCTCCCGAAAATCTTTATGGTGTCAGAGACTAACCTGATAGATATGACTTTTTAAGCCAGTACTAGTATCGGTATTTTAGGTTGTAGAGGTTAAAAATCCAACAATGATCCGGACAAATAGTCTGCTTTTACTCAAATATTTTAGGGGTCCCTTAAATTTCTGTGTTTGACAATAAACCACAGTATATACCAAGTGGGGCCGCTGAAATGTAAAGTTGAAAAATGGTCAGTTCTCTCTGCTGGATAAATTATGTAGTGGTTTCTCTTTCTAGATTTAGATTTTTCTGTTACATTATCTTGTTACTTATCTGTTGATGCGATGTATCTGTGTTGACCAATTTATCGCTCTAACTCAATGAAAGGCTGAATGAAGGAGTGAAGCATCTTCGTTTTGCGTTGGCAGGACGTTACAAGCGCTCATATTTTGGTTCACTTCACGTTTTCCCTTTGTGTGATTAGCTGTTGATGCTGACCTGTCATACCGAGAAGATTTAGGGAGATTATGCTGCAGGAGAGTTTTGAGAATTTCCTTTATTATTAACACCTGTGCTTTCCCTTCTGGGACATGTCAGAATGTCTGCTGTGAAAAAGACCTATTGGAATCCATTCCAGCTGACATGAATTAAAGCTCACCAAAGCCACTGTAAAAGATGAAAACTCCAACTTTTAACACCCACCTTTCAAAGTTACTCTAGGAGATTGATGGTGAAGATTTTGGGTGAAGTGTCATTTTAAGTTTGTTCAGACTGTGGCCCCCGTTTCCAGTTTTGTTAACCATCTTTTCTCCTCTCTCCTCTCTCAACAGTGTGCCCAAGGGCCGTTGAAAGCCCCCTTGGGGGGAGTTTCATAAATACACGGTGAACAAGAAAAGACTCCTGGACTATTGTTATTGTTTTTACACACTCTCTCTCTCTCACTCACACACACACACACACACACACACACACGCACACACACACGCATGCACACACACACTCACACAGACAAGGACATAGAGAGAATGTTGGAGGTCCAAGAGGAGAGGCCAGCGGCGGCAGGTACAGCAGCGACACATTTCAACAAGAAGGAGCGAGGGAAGAAAGAACGAGAGGAGGCCAAGGACAGTCGTGGAAACCTCTCAAACATTGGGAATCCTGTTCCCGGCTCCAGGAACGTGCGCGCCAAAGCGCCACTCTCCCACACAGGCAGTCCTCACCAGCTCATCACTCCACCCTGTTCTGTCGTCCTGGGAGCCCCATCAATGCACTCCAATAGGCTAAAGAACTCCCCATCCACCAACACACAGAGGTGAGTGGTCTCACTGACCTTTAGGCGGAGTGTTGTGATCCACTTATGCAGTGCTGTGATGGTAATAGTAAGCAAGCACTGGTTTGAGCGTGTATGTGAGATCCTGTTGATTGCTTAACAACGTAATCAGCCATAGACTGATCCAAATGATAATTAAAATTATGCATTTAACTTTGTACTTTCTACAACTGCACAGCAAGCTGAAGTACCATTTCAGCTACTCCATTGTTTTTATGGCAGCACAGCATTGTTGAAGTCAGTAAGAGACACTAAATCACGTTTTTATTCAAGGCATTGTTGTTATGCACTGATGGGGGGAAGTGCTCTAGTCTATGCGTCTCAACTACATAAACAGGTTTTACTGGAGAAGCACAATCTTCATTCCATAAACCTGTTTCAAATAGTTGTTATTAATTAATTAAAGAAGAAACTTTGTCTGCCTGTTTATTAACACAGAGAAGAGGAACAAGGACTCAACTCTTTGCTCAAAAGAGAATTAAGTAAAAAAAAAAACATCTCTGTAAAAACAAAGACTAAGGCTGCTTGTATGTATCGACTCATTTTCTGTAAAAATACAAGACCTCTGCAGTTCAGCCAAGTATAGATGCCAATTTAAGCAGACTTTTGGCTGATGTGATTGGTCTCAAGGTGATCAGTGCATCCCTCATCCCTGTGTTTGGTATGTTGTGAAACTCTTATATTTCACCAATTACAAGGTGCATAGTTTGCTGAGTTTTGAATTTTGAAAAAGCTGATCAGGAGCAAGTTTACCGATAATTTGAGTCATAGCCCTTAAACAGTATTTTTTTTTGTACTTTATTAATACCTCAGGGGAAATGTGACCCATCCCAAGTATTTAAATACAGTGAGCAACCATTTCTCAGGCCAGTGGCTTGGTCAGTAGCAGAAGGCTTTTATATTATCTAACATCATGCACTTTTTTAATGTGGTGAGGAAATCTGAGGACCTGGAGGAAACACATGTAGAAAAGAATGTGCGATCTCCACTCACAAAGGGCCAAGCCTGAGACTTCCTTCAGTATCGTGTAACCATGTAGAGACTTTACCAAGTGTGTGTACATGGTATGTGAACTGTAGTGAAATTGCGTCTTTGCAGTGGTGGACTAAAACCTGTACAAGTCACACTGGACTTACCCATCCTGTTCAGAGAGCCAGAGTGCAGGTAGAGTCTGTTGCAGATCTATGATCAGATTCCCTGCTCCATTCTTTTACCTGAAAGGTCTTGATGTGTGATCCAGAGCTCTTCCAGGGTCAGGGAGTACACTGAGCTTGGAAGTTTTCCCTGCTGACTCATAGTTCTGGAGCCTCTGGAAACGACTGTCTGGACTGCCAAAATTCGGGCTTTGCCTTCTTTTTCTGCTGCTGTGTGTCTGTGTGTATGTACATAAAGTGTGCAAGGCTGTGGTTGTGCTTTTTGAACATGTTGGCATTTGTTTCATGCTACTTGTACGTGTGTGTGTATGTGTGTGTGTGTGTGTGTGTGCATGAGGGAGAGCGAGACAGAGAAAGAGATTAGGGTGTGGTAAGGGAATTCTCTGCCATTTGGATGTGTCCTGCTTGCCTGAACTGAGCTGCTCTCATAACTAGTAAGCAGCAGTCATTTGTAGATGGCCTGTGTCTCCACAGTGTTGAACTGTGTGCATGAACTTCAAACTACCAGTCACCTAATCTTGTGTTAATACACATCCGTACCAAATGCGTAATGCCATATCATCGTGTTTAGCAATTGCAAAGGGGGGAAAAAAATGATGCTAAAAAAAGAACAATCACGTTTTCCTTCCTGTCTCCTGTGGGGAACATGGGAGCATGTTATAGCGGGAAGCTGGGGGATATTGGACCTCACGTCCTCATGGTCAGCGAATTGCCGGGCTATGCACCGCTCCTCTCATCTGGTCTGTGTCCAATTCCAGAGCATGAGTAGTGGATAACCTAACTTCAGGCCCCAGGCTTTTTGTTTGATATGCCCCATTTCTCCGTTGTGTGTGTTTCATAATCGAAAACAAGGTCACAAATATAAGTAGGAAGACATAACATGACATTTTGGAAGTCTGCAGAATGTCTTGTTGCACACTTAAATAGATCATTATAATACAATTTGTAACACATCTGTTATTTTGTGCTGTTTTTATAAAATGGCAACCAGTCTTGTTCTTTTCTTAATGCACATTGTAAGTGTATTACTTATACCTGTTATCTTCCCCTGTCTTTTATCAGCCCTAAACCTAAGACGGAGGCCATGGTACGCTCACCTCCTGTCATGTCCCCCTCAACTGCCACCCAGATGGACTCTAAAATGCCCAATCAGGGTAAACCAGGGAGTACCGGCAGCCAATCACAGCCCTCGCCCTGCGACCCCAAGACCCTGGGTGCAAAGGGGGCTCAGAATGTGGCAGGGGGCATGGGGCTGAAGAACGGCCAGGGTCTGACCTCTGGCCCAAGCTCCAAGGTTAAAGTCAAAAGGGAAAGAAGCACCTCAGTGGAGTCATTCGAACAGCCAGAGAGCGGCACACCCACTAGTGAGGAAAAAGGTAAGAACTGTCCGTAGCCTGTACTCTGTTGTCAGAACAACTAACTTCCAGGAAGTGGCTGTCGGTCACAAATTGTCAATAGACTACTGACTTAAAGTGAAGAGCTACGAGTTTGACGGTTTAAACTAAAACCTCTGAGACTTTTTTAAATGTTCTTCTTATTCTCACCAGAATGATAAAATAGTTGAACCAAGGTAAAGTGGACAAAGTGCATAAATTTGTCTTTTAGGAGAGCAATTAGCAGCTGTACTTTTATAATTTGTTACCAAAGTTCTCTGTGTGCTCTGCTCAGTATGGATAGAATACATACAGTGCGTTAACAATGCCAAGTCCATAGTGCTTGTGTTGTGATTGTTCCTATACATCTGGTAGTTTTACACATCAGTTCCTGTAGAGGCAGTTTATATCAAATTTATTTAGCATTGATTAATGGAGGAAATGGCACACATTCTCTACATTACATTACATGGTTGGCTTGTTGTGTTCCTCTTACCCATACCACTGTTTAACTTAATTTAGGAAAGTGCTGTTCATGTAGTTCTTTATTTTCTCTAGGGTATACAACACTGTCTGTCCAGAGAGAGCAACACTGTGGACATCTTATAAAATTCACTTTGCAGTCCCTCGTTGTCATTTACACAGATCAACCCAAGCCCACTGATATTTGTGTGTGTCTTTACAGACAGCAGCAGGGTGAAGAGGATGTGTGTGGCAGAGAGGAGGCAGCCATACAGTGGAGCTGACTGGTGTTCTGGGGGAGAAAGTGACGAAGATGACAAAGGATTCTTCAGTAAGTGTGTTAAGTTGTGCATCCAAGTATGTGGTGCAGTCCCTCCACTGATCAACTTGACTCATGACAGTTACTCAATAGAACTACAATCCCCATAAGCCTGTGCTGGTCCTAAAGCCATGGTCTTGCCTGTCGTCTCCCTGTAGACTGCAACTCCAGTGACGTGAAGCCCCAGGACTCGGTCACACATTCTACCTCCAATGCCGGACTCAGTCGTTCCTCCACACCCTCCCACAATACAATGGGAGGCCAGGGATCCACAACAGAACCTCCTACTGGCCAGAAACCAGGCTCAAAACTTGTTTATGTCTTCACCACAGAGATGGCCAACAAGTAAGTACACTGAGTTACTTTTCATACATATATGTCTGTGGTGGCCGTTGTGTTCCATGCATTTGTAGCTCTGAAATCTTGCTCATTAGCCATAATTTAATATCCAAATATGAAATTTTTAGTACTTATTTTACACGTGTAATTACTGCAGTTATTTAGTTGTGATTTAGTGATTAGTATTTATGGTTAAAGCTTATCTCTTCATGTTTTTAATATTAATGTGTTTAGACAGGATAATTAAATCATCATCTCAATACTCAGGCCTTTTTTTACATAAGCAAAATATACACCCACAATGAAACCCTTAGTGCAATTGCAGTTCAAAACTAAGTGGAATTACATTAATTACAGTGCCGATTGCCTGAAGTGTATCTCTGTGCCCCTGTCATCAATGGTTGTTGTTGTCTTTGATGTTGTTGTTGTTTGTTGCAATTTTTGTATGCACTAAGATACTTGCCTCTTACTTCTTACTCCTTTTCTTCTTTCCCCCAACTTTCCCAGTTGTAGCCTAAATCCATTGTATGTATCTGCTCAAACATGTGTGGGAGCATTCACTTGGCTTAGATTAACACACTTTATGTGAATTAGGTATCAAAGATGTAGATGCTCAGTGGAAGGTGTGTGTGTAGAAGTAATAGTTTACTTTGTCTGTTGACCTTGGTTTTACCTTCATGGTCCCATCTAGTACTCATTCATCCGGTTCTCTGTCTCTCAAATGCGCACACATACACACACACACACACACACACACACACTGACACACACATATTTATTGTGTCTGATGACTGATATCTGACTGTCTGCCTTCTTGTCCTCAGGGCAGCTGATGCAGTTCTAACTGGCCATACAGAAAACATCATTGCCTTCCACATGAAAAACATCTCCAACAGCAAGGACAAAGCTCACCTCCTCCTGGTAAAAACAGAGTCTCTTTTTCATCATTCACATTCACATTGCTTTCATACGGCAACATGTCGCATGAGCATGTTAAAATTTAATCTGATTTCTGTCCCTCTCTGTTAAAGAACAATGCAGCAAGCGCCCTCCGAAATGACCCCAAGCCTCCCCAGCAACCCCCTTCCCATGGTCAAGATCAGAGTCACCAGCCTGGAGCCAAACCGTCCTTACCTGGCATAGCAGAGCCAGCCCCACCCCAGCCTTCAACACAGGGGACCCAGTCTGGTGTTCTTTCACAGGAAGGGTCCTCCTCTGCAGGCTTGGAATCCAAGAATCTTCCTGGCAGTAGCCCTAGTAACACTGCTGCGCCAGTTGACCAGGCCCCTGTCACGCAGCCTGAGGCAGGCCTCAATCCCCCAACAGCAGGTGAAGGAGGGCCGGGTGGAGCTTCTGGTGGAGCGGGTCTGACACCACAGCAGCAGCAACAACAGCAGCAACTGGCCCAGGAGCTGTTGAACATGGAGGCCAACACAGAAGGTCTGTCCCAAGAACAGCTGGAGCATCGCCAGCGCTCTCTGCAGACCTTGCGAGATATTCAGCGTATGCTTTTCCCTGATGATCGTGATGCCCCTCCAAGTGGTCCCCCACAGTCCCATGGGGGACCCCATGATGGAGGCCCTGATGGTGCACCCCGTAGGTCTGAGCAGGGCCCCCTACAGGCTATGATGGCACAGTCTCAGAGCCTCGGCCCACCAGGTGGGCCTGGGGGACCTCGTCCTCAGGGTCCGCCCTTTGGCCCACCACATGGTCCCAGGGACATGCCTCCGTTTTCACAAGATGAAATGGGTGCACACATGGGTGGCCCAGGGGGCTGTGGAGAGGGAGATCAGATGACTCCTGAACAGGTGGCATGGTTGAAACTACAGCAGGAGTTTTATGAGGAGAAGAGGAAGAAACAAGAAATGCAACATCGGCCACTTCCTCCAGACATGATGATGCACCCCCATGGTCCACGTGGCATGATGCGAGGGCCCCCGCCTCCCTATCAGATGGGCCCAGGAGAGATGTGGGGAGGACCTGGTGGTCCACCAGAGCACTACCAGGAGCGCATGGGCATGGGCCCTGGCCCTGGCCCCAGGGGTATGCCTCCACATATGCAGAGGATGCCTGGCTTCTCTGGTATGATGAATCCTGAAATGGAGGGACCTCCAAGGCCTGGAATGGGTTGGCCTGATGATATGCCTCCCCGTATGGGAGATGCACGAGGCTTCCCTGGAGGACCTGGAGGAATGTTTGCTGGTCCAGGGGGTCGGGGTGAGCGTTTCCCAAATCCTCAGTCAGTCCAAGAAGCAATGTTCCACCAAGGTATGGGTGGAGAGAAGGGCCTCCCTCCTGCGATGATGATGGACATGCAAAGGATGATGGGGCACCAAAGAGGTGGCATGGAACCTGGTAATGGTATGGGTATATTTCCCAGAATGCCCGGTGATGGTCCTATGAGTCCATCCTCTAGGCTCCAGGGAATTGGGGGAAGGGAAATGGGGCCTGAATTTGCCATGGGGCCTGGTCCTGGACCAGGACCTCATATGCATCCTTCCAAACTACGAGATCCTGGGATGAATATGAGTCCTGATGAGATTATCAGAATGAGAGGAGGTGCAGGACCTCCAATGGAGAACATGGGTCCTCAAGGCAGACCCATGCAGGGGCCTCCCTTCCCTGAGCAGACACAACCAGGAGACTTTCCTATGGGGCCTGGGCGGTCCTTCCCAGGAGGGCCTGGAGGGATGAGGGGTCCACATGGAGACCAAGCCTTCGGTCCAGAGCACAGATCTACACCAACAGGAGGTAATGGCCGTATTAACCACCTCCCCTCTTCTGGTGGCCCTTCACAAGGTCAGAGGGGCCGTAAGCCAGCAGATCTGAATGTCCAAGCAGGAGGAGGTAACTCTCCAAGTGTCAACCCTCTCAAGTCTCCTCCTTTAAGGCAAGTGCAGTCCCCCATGATGGGCTCTCCCTCCGGAAACCTTAAATCCCCTCAGACACCGTCCCAGCTGGCTGGCATGCTCACTGGTCCTACAGGCCCTAGTGCCCCTCCGGCCCCGCCAGCTTCAGCACCAATGAAGTCCCCCCACTCCATGATGGGATCAGCTGGTGCCTCTCCTGTTCATATGAGGTCTCCTTCTCTTCCTAATCCCTCCCCAGGATGGGCTTCCTCACCAAAACCACCAATGCAGAGTCCTGGAGTACCGCCTCAGGGTGGCAAACCTCCCCTCAGTATCACCTCACCAAATATGATGGGGAGCATGGAGCAAGGTATAATAATCTCTCCCTTTCTTTCTTGTTATTTATCAGCACTTGTGTGCCTGCTTCTTCTTAGTGTTTAATCTTTATTAAATAGCATCCACTTAAAATTGGGACTTGTTGTGAATGGTTGCATGCTGAATTTTATTTGTATTGCATTTTTAGTCAAATGTGTTATTGATTGTTGTTTAGTTCTTTGAAATCAGAAGTAGTTGACAAAACTGAAACCTGAAATTAAAACAGATGTGGTGGCTCTCAAATGCATCACTCATTCAAGTTAACACATCTGTATGAGGGGTGGGGTTGGGTTGGTTATGGTACAGTGGCTCCCTCTTGTGGCCACATAATTTGGATTTCACTGGGTGCCACACACTATTGCTGATGTCATCACAGATAAAAACAGTTTGCCAGGGAATGAAAAGTCAGAACTCTTTTATCATGTTTTTGTCATGTCATCTCTTTCTCATCATGTCATCCTCTAGGTGGAAACGGCCCTCCCTCTGCACCGCCTTCATCAGGGGCTCCATCTGGCTCCATGTCCCTCCCAGGCAACGTTCCGTCTGGCAGTCCATATACCATACCGCCTGAGCCAACTCTATCTCAGAACCCTCTCTCCATCATGATGTCACGCATGTCCAAGTTTGCAATGCCCAGCTCCACCCCACTCTACCATGATGCCATAAAGACTGTTGCCAGCTCAGATGACGACTCACCCCCAGCTCGCTCCCCTAACCTGCCATCAGTGAACAATAATGGTAAGACATCTGAAATATCTTTTGTTTGGTGTTCAAGTTGTCATTTTAATTCAAGCCATCATGGGCTGTATTTACACTAGATGTCCTCTGACCTGCTTCACAGTGGTTTGGAGTGAATACATAATGACTTCTTTTTGTCTTGCACGTACAGGTATGGCAATGAATCACCAAGGTAATCCACGTATGATGGGACCTGGAAATGCTGGACCCATGTCTGCTCTCAGTCCTCTTGGTATGAATCCAATGGGATCCCAGCCCCTCTCCCATGGCATGGCCCCACAGATGCCCTCTCCCAATGCCCCTAATATGGGCCCTGGCATGATGCCTCATGGCATGATGATACCACCAAATCCCCAAGACCCTGGTATGGGAAACCCTCAAATGATGCCCCAGGGACGCATGGGTTACCCTCACCGAAGCCAGGCATACCCCCTCACCCAGTCACCTTCCCAGCAAGGCCCTTTCTCCCCACACAACGGTCCTGTTCCCCAAGGTTTCCCTGGCCATTCCATGGGCTTCCAGGGAGAGGGAGGGCCTATGGGAGGACGTATGGGGAACATGCCTCACGGGGGAGGGGGTGATGGGGGTATGTGTAAGCCCAATACACCCGGAGGGCCAGAGTTCAACAACATGCAAGGTGGATTCAGTGATGCAGACCTTCACGAGGTGATGCGGCCAGGAGCATCTGGCATTCCTGAGTTTGACCTGTCCAGGATAATCCCATCAGAGAAGCCCAGCCAGACTCTGTCTTACTTTCCCCGAGGTGGAGGAGACAACCCAGGGGTAAAACCACCACACCCCTCTGGCTTCCCCATGCAGGGCATGATGGCTGATGGTCCACCGAGGATGGGGATGTCCATGCAGGGGATGGGGGGGATGCCAGGGGGGCCTGGTGGGGGAATGGGCCCCCAAGACATGCCAATGGGCAACCCTGGCCACAACTCAATGCGTCCCCCAGGATTCATGGGCCAAGGCATGATGGGCCCCCAGCACCGGATGATGTCTCCTGGGGGTCCAGGAGGAATGATGCAGGGGAGACAAATGGCCCACCCAGGCCCTGGTGGCTCACCTAACATGATGATGTCACTGCAGGGCATGGGTGGCCCCCCACAGCAGACAATGATGATGGGAGGTCAGATGAGGCCACGTGACATGGACATGGGGTTCAGTCCGGGCCCTGGAATGTTCTAATCCAACAGAAACCTTGTATCTAGAATGTTGTTTGACAGTACGCAAAGATGGAGTAAAGGTCATGGTGTGTGGAGAGTATTCAGAAAACTCTGGTGGACTCAAGTAAAGGAAGTATATACAAGAGAGAGGATGTACCCAGAACTGAACAGAATGGAGCTAACCAGTCACCTAGTAATGTCCTGTGGGAACTATTCCAACGGAGACTCGGACAGGCCCAGATTGGAGTACTTTAGCCACAAGAACATTTAATTTTGACTCATGAACTTCAGAATGTATGGGATTGTTGTGCATCAATTTCGCAAAACTGTTCTTGTGTTTTTTGATTATCTGACTATTAAGATGACTTCAACATCAAAGAGGAATCAACCTAACAAGTCAGCGTGGAGATGCTACAGTATATGTCTACTTTTTTCAAATTTAAAAAAACGAATTTGTCACGAAAGCGGTATGGAACCAGAGAAAGGAATGAGAAGAATTTGTGTTTTGTGAAGACTTTAGTGGAACACCATCTTGTCTCTCGCTCCATTGTTTTGACTGTTTCTGTACAGTATATACGTGTGAGAGTGTGTGTGTATGTGTGTGCGTGCGTGTGTGTGTCAGACTGTATGTTTGTGTGGTATGTATGTATGTGTCTGTATGTATAGGCATTCTATCAGTGACCTCTCAACTCCTCTTACCCAACTTTCATTGGGGGGAGGAATGCCCCCTAAAAATACTGTACTGTTTACCATTGGTGGGCTATTCGAATTTTAGTCTATTTTAATTTCCTTTGTAACTCCAGTGTATAACAAACCAAACTATGACCTCATTAAGATAATAGTATTATTAAAAAAGCACAAACATGGACCGTTTGCAGAAAGCGTCTTCTTTCTCTATTTTTACCATTGAGAGCAACACATTAAGTGTGAGGATCCTGGCAGCTTTGCAGCACGTAATCCCCAGCCCATTTCAAGTTGTGGATGACATTTGGCTTTCAGTGCTCCAAAACTTTCAGGACTCAACTTTCGCCAGCGTGAATAATACTGCTAATACCCAGATGTGCTATGTGTCTTCTTGTTCCTGTTGTGTTCCTGTTTTGTTTTGACTCTCTTGTTGACTCTGGGTAATAATCATTCCCACAGCAATAATCCCCAAATGGCCCGCAGAATGGGACAGGAGTGGCTGAGTGCCACAGCAGGTATGCCAGGTATTATAGAACTAGAGCTAGGTAGATCTGGTTAAAAAATAAATTAGTAAGGCAGGTGTGGTGTCCAGAGACACAGAAATGTAAACACGTACTGCTTACCATCCAGTTGACTTCCTCTCTTTTCTCTATTGTATAAGCTTGTCATGTGTTTCTCCATTGGCTTTGGTGCAGAATAGCCTACCAGGGCTGTGGTGATGGACTACAAATAAAAGATATTGTTTTGGTATATACATGTTGTCTATTAAGTGTGTGTGCATGTGTGCACGTGTGTGTGTTCATGTGGCTCTTGACTATTCACATCTAGTCATTTATGTGGACCAGGTGGTGTCTTTGTCATTCTACACATCAAACCAGCTTACCAACATTTAGCTTGAACAAAGAGAGCAAGTTTTACCAAGAAGCAGCATAGCCAAATTGAGGAAGTACTTACTGAAAGCTATTTTCAGAGGACGTCACACTTCCAAAATAGATGCAAGCATGCTGAAGCATTGCATTTGAAGTTGGCTAAACTAGTTGTGCTGTCTAACTGGTGTTTTGAAGTTTTATTTGGGGTGATGGGAATAGTAGAGCCCCTTATGTGACATGAGCCAAAGAGGCGGACATAGCATTCATCAAAACCTTTATTAATGCCTCACCAATCTAAACCAGACCTTTAACTTTTGAGCAGTAGTTCATAGGGAAGTCCCTCTTACCAGATATAATGTGTTACTGTAACACAGTAACTTGTGTGTATATGATCGGCATGTATTCATGCCTATGTCACCTTGGGCCAATACTACCAACAAATCCCCACAGAAGACAACCTAGTGTGTCACTCTTCAAACATGCTGTAGCAGAATTATTCCCTTTTGCAGGTACCACATGATTATGAAGACATTCAGCTACACACTAATGTACAATTCACTGTCTGCAACCCTTTGTTGAATATTTGATATAGTACATGAAATGCTTAGTATTCCCCTGAGAAGGAAATGTTTTAATATGACAGATTTGACTGTGAACACAACCAGATGGGAAAAATAATTGCATCAGCAATCAAATACAGGCACTGATGATACCATATTTGTCAACACTGCAAGATGTCCCTATTTTAATTCAACATCGATCCACAGTTTGAACTTAAAAGGAGAAAACTGATAATACTCTGTATTTTTCCTGTCAATGCCTAACCAATACTGTAGGGGAGAGCAATGTAGTTTAACCCTCTGTACCACATTCCCCTAAAAACTAACTAAAACTACAACATAAAGGAGCCACACTTTCACCGGGTGACATGTTCCTTGATTGCAGTGAACACAAAACGTACTTTACTGTGTCAATCAGACTTGCCGTACATAGTCCTGGTGTCTTAAATACTCACTAGTACATCAAATTTTGTAGTTAAGCCAGAACAACAGCCTACATGTTTCTGAGCTGTTTTCAGAGATTTTTGAAGCTGCTGGAAAATGGGCAGACAATGTTGATGTTAGTTGACAGTAAGAAAGACAAGGAATGATGCCAGCCATCATTAAGCCAAACAGATGAAATGCATGCAAATGGACATCTATGCAACTCATTATCCGATAATCAGTCATACACTGTATAGCAAACTTATTAAAAACATACATTTGTCAATATGCCATAATCATTAAATTAATTTACCTATATGGAACAATTTACTGCCATGGTTACATGGAGATGAGGAATCCTGAAATTAAATGTCTCATTTCTCCCACTGCAGTCCCATAGGCGGGTATCATGAATAGGGTGGATGGATGGTTTGACAAAAAATAAAACAACCCAAAAACACAACAAAAAAAAAAACCATGATGTGTGGTTAACTGTGAGAGTCTACCGTTGTGAGGCGTACTGTGTTGAGATGTGAAGGTTTGTTGAAGGTTCAGGGCTCAGTCAAGCCCTCGGTGTTATTACAAAGTGACTTGTAGAGTTCAGAGCTGAGCGAGTATGCTGACAGGGCCTGTTTGAACTCATCCAGGGGGCAGTAGACTCCGCTACAACCTGGTATAAGTTGATCCTACAGAAAGACAAAGAACTTAGAGAAAAACTCAAGGGGGAAAAAAAATGCAACAGCTTAGCAAATAAACACACACATTCTCACCTGGCCTATATATGACACTTTGACAAAGGCCTCATTGGTCTGCTGGTGTTGGTGCAGCTCCAGTGTGATATCGGCGGCATACGGTGGCCATCTCATGTCAAAAATTCCCAGAGCCATCAGACAGGGGATCAAAGTTGTGTCATGTGCAGAATACAGAAACAACTTCCTGTTTGAGAGACGAGTTTAAGTGTACCATTTAAAGACCAAACACAATCAAGTCTGAGCAAGACACGGGTGTGTCCATCCCGGGGTGTCCAACCTGTTTGGCTCTGATGAAGTGCCCTGTAGTTTCTCTTCGACGTTGGTTAACAATATGTGCAGGAGGGGTCCCACACACAGCTGCAAGTTCTCCCTGCCAAAAACACAGTGGAAGAAATAAATGTGGTCTGTGAAAACAAAAGGGTTAGGTAAGATCCCTCCTATGATGACATTGTTTAATCTAACCTCTTGCTGGGTTCATACACATGGCACATCATGTCCACTGCTCTCTGCTCCACTTTATTCCTCCAGGTGTCCAGTGCTGGTGGGCAGGGCAGGCCATGGGTCTGTTAATGTGCAGAGACTTGACACGGTCAGCATCAGCTCAACACAAAACTTCAAAAGGAAACTAGCATGACTGAAGGTTTTACTCACTATTTTACAGAGCTATTTACCATTTTTTTTCCTTCATCATAGTTATTTTCTAAAGTGGCATTTATATGAGCAACTAGTAGTAAAGACAGTGTCAATTTTAAGATGTGACAGTAAAATGTACTGGTAGTTTTATTTTCTATTGAAGTGGATTCTAGCTGTACTGAAAATATGTGACTGTAATTCAGTTTGAATGAGTTGATGACAGGTGGATCCGAACATCATCAGAATGAGGAAGGGCTTCAGTATCAGGCTCTGGCTGGTGAATGAAAAGGAAAATTCAGCAAAGTCCAATAAAGACGCCCCTTCGGCCTTGTTTCAGATCTTTTAGTGGCCCCAATGTGCTCATTTAAAAGATGGTTATTTGAAGATCCAACAAAAAAAATGCTCCTCCAAAATCTGATATTACCCTACAAATTCAGCTATGCAAGAAAAGATCTTTGGTTTCTGTTCCAGCAATGCATTTCTTTCACTGACTGAATTAGAAGTGTTTGGATTTGCCAATCTATGCAATCACGGGTTCCAAACTTATTTAAAAATCAACAATTACAGCAATGAGTACACATTATCAGTATTTAGACTCAAATCATGCTGAATCTGTTAGCTTGGTAATCTCCAGAAACTTCATAAACTCTGTTATAGAGTTTTATCTTACATAACTAGCAGCTTGCTAGTTTTCTGCCTCTGGCCATGCTAAGTCTTAATAAGAATGGTATGTATTCTGATAGCTAGTGGTGAGACCTAATAAAAGTCATATGAATCATGATGTGGCAGTGTCACCTCTCTGGCAACCATGTCGTCCCTAATGAGGATGAAGTCGATGTGCTGGTGAGCAGCAATGCCCAGCGCGCTCTGGATGCTCTGCAGGTCTGCTGCGATGTCTGGCAGAGTGGACGACTCTGCCCAGCGGTGGCTGCAGAGAACACACAGTGTCAGCCACAAAACACAGACACACCATGACAACCTGTCAGAGGCATCTCAACACGGCTTATAATTTTGCACAACACATTATTCAAGATTCCGGTTTTTGGGTAGCGACTGCATGGGCTTGGTGTGACTTTTGCCTGGTATTAAAATAAACTCTACATACCTGCCAAGGATTTTGAGCATCTTGCATCCGTGGTAGTTAGGATACAGGATTTCAGATTCTGCTTCCGTTGTTAATATGGGCACAATGTCTTTAAGTGGAACAGAAAATTACAAAAACAGATTAGATGAGATCCAGAATAGATTAAGTTAACATGTAGATTACTGCCTTACCTTTTTGTTTCTGCTGGAAGAGGCCTGCTACCAGGCACTTGGCAGATTCAATGGTCCTCACAATGTTAGTGGAGCGCACACTAAAAATGGATAATATAGGTCATGGAAGGCAACTAGCTTGAAAATAGTAAAGCATCTAGGTTGATATCCTTTGTACTGTGCCCATATACCCGATGTATTAAAACTACACAGAAAAGTGTTTTTGATTCCCACGATGAGGTGCAACACTTACTAGACCTCAGCAGGACTAAAGGTGGAGCTGAGGAAATTGCTCTCCTCAATGTATTTCCTCCGCAGCCTCTTGCCCAGCTCATACAGCTGCTGCATGCCCAATGTGGTCAGCTGACCGGGGAACGTGCCACCCTGCAACAAACCGGGCAACAAGTTTTACTCACTGATGGGGCCAAACAGACACACAAACCTGCACTGGCACGCAGGAATCCAGAGTGAATGTGGTACAAGGATGGCAGGAGTCCATATTGTGGGATTTGGTTTTCTAAGCTAAATCCAGAGCAGTAAACCTGTTTAGAAAAGCAGCTAACTCAGAACAGAAAACTGTCATTTCCATGGACACTGTGGCTGGCAAACAGGACACAGTCTCTCACCGGGCAGCTCTACATGCAGTTCAGTAGCATTACAGACAGGAGGTAAATGAATGAACTGGCTTTAATGTGATCTGTATGGCTTTGTAATGAATCCTAGAGGCCACTGACTGAATAACTTTGAGAATGAGGTGCACGGAATCACCAAGGTTCTACACATCTATAAAATAAACAGAATCTATAAAAAAAAATATTTAATGGAAAATCACTTGGCACAATTTGATAACACACAGGTGATGATATAACATCTGACACACCAGTGTTTTACTACAATATGTTAACTTGTCACAACAAGAAAACACAAATAATGATGAAACATAACAACACTGTGCCTAAGTAAACTAACAGATTGCACAACGTCGAGCAGAGGCAGACCTATGTGGAATGAGTGACACATTACTGATTACACCTGTGCCTTTTCAGAGTCACTACATGCCTACATTTTCATTTATTTCATGTCTGACTGCTTTCAAAACCATAAAACACACCTACTCACGGTCAGTACGTTTCTTCTATAGCTGTCTTCTACAGGAGCCGGGGGCTTCGGGCCACCATTAAGATCTGTCACTACATAGTTGATGTGGGTGTGCGCTGGAGGCTCCAAGAGCGTCGGCACCCACTGAACCTTGGACAGGACAAACATGCCCACACAAGGAATTACATGGTGGTTTTTATACACAGACATTAGTAAACACTAAACTAAATGAGTTGATGAAACACAGAAGAAAAAGTTTTACCTCCATCACATCAGGTATGGACTTTAGTGGCGTTCGAGCACCATGTCGGAACAGGACTTGGACCAATTTTAGTTCGTAGGGAGAACTTGGGTTCGTGTCAGCAGAGGTGCAACTAGAAGCAGCCTGGTCTGATTCAGTCTTCTTCTGGGACCACAGCATTGAGCCAAAAGCCATCGACACAGAACCTACAACACCTGCTTTGGTCCACAGATTCATCATGGCTGTGCTGTGGACAATACAGACCAACTGCTTTTAGCGTGTTTGAATTAACTACACACACACACACAAAAGTATATGTTAAGAGAAAGATCAAAAGGTCTTTTATCACAATGAGAGAAATGAAAAGAAGTAAAAATATTGCAGGTGGCATTAAGAAAAGCCTGCCTAATGTGCAACACACCAACACAAGCTTCCTTTTCTCTGGAGTGAGACAGCAACTACCTATGAGTTTCACTATCAGGTAGTCTGACAATTGTGTCACAAGGAAGTGATTCATTGTTTGGTCTCTCAAATACAAAAAAATATCAAAAAAAGTAGAAGTTTCCTGAATAACAATTTGACATATTAATGCCTTTTGTTTTAATGACTACTCAGTCAGTCAGTTCTGAAAACTGATTTCCGTCAACACACTAACCAATTAGTTAATCAATTAATCAGTTCCGTTAGGGTGAGCTCGCTGCAGCTAATGATGATTTCAAAGACTTTCTCGATTAACTGATTAACTGCTTGGTCTAGGACACGTTGAAAAATGCGTTCATTATAATTTCTGAGAGCCCAACGTCTGCAAATGTCTTGTTTTATCTACGAACACTTCAAGACCTCAAAAAACTCAGCTTACAATGAAAACAAAACAAAACAATATTCTCAAAGATGATACTGAAATCCGGTAATTTTTTTAGTATTTTGACTTTTTTGGGGCATCGTTACGCATTCAGTCGACTAATTTAGTTTGATTTTAGGTTTTCAGTTATTCCAGCTGTGTATTATACACCAACCTGCGTTATTCGATCAAATTAAACTTCCTGCCCAAGTCCAATGATGTCAAAATGATGATGGTGATGATGTCGTCGATCTTGATGATGATGATGATGATGATGCAGTAAGAGTAACGTTAAGTTTACTCTTCTGGCTGAAGTAAGGCAGAGCAATCACCTGGACAAGGTCCACCAACATGAAGACGCTTCATTTTAAATCTTGATCATATGTGACGCCAGGTGTGATACATTAAGTTAGTAAAAGGCCAAGAGCCTCAGCTGTAGTGCTGGGCTGTTGTAACGAGCTCTTCAGGAGAGTAACGGCTTTTTTACTCAACTCTATCCTCATTTGTGTCATACGTAGTTATGCAACCCAGCTCACAAATACCGCCAGAGTAGGACTATTCACACGACGGATAAGCCGAGTTAGCCAACACAATTTGCTTAACTCTTGTCAACACAAAACACGCTGCTAACTGAACCACGTTAAGAAAACACTGCTTGGCACAAAGCTAATATTAACTCTTTCAAAACCAGCCAGTTGCGACATGAAGTTTAACCTCAGCCTCAACAGTCAGCCTAGCAAACTGTACTATGACCAGGACACCGGAGCACGAAAGGAACAAGTACTTACTTTCTGAAACGAAGTTCTTGGGCTACTCTCGATAGAAAACACTTCTTTCAGTGAAGGATAAATGTTCTTGTCATTCGCATTGGTGTATATATAACGTTACATTCATTGTCATTCGGCAACTGTAGCCGCTGACAAATCCAAAGGAGATGTCGGGAACTGTAGGGCAGCAGTCGCCGCACTACAATAAAAATAAACGCGATAGCTAAGAAGATGTGACTACATTTCCCGACATCCACATTATAGGCCAACTTTCTTCTTCTTCGTCTTCTTCTACTTCTTCTTCCTTTAAAAGTTTTGTGGTGGAGGAGATGCTTGGAATTGTGCTGCTGCCCTCTGCAGGACATAAGTGTTTCTACACGTCAAAGTGCTCCAGTGCTGAAGTTTGTTATCCCAAACAGGACGCAATCTCCTGTCCTCAACTAATGTAATCTTTAAGAACATACAATAACACGTCCGCTTCTTGACTCTTCATACAAAACAACAATCCGGAGGAAACCAGAGGATTATTTTGTTCATCAGAGAAATCATACAAGTTGGAGGCTATGAAAATAAAAACCATAAAATATATTAATTTGATTCTTTAAATTTAATCATATTCTGAAAGAACTATCTAAATCAAACAACAGTCTGATAATATATGTAACAGTACAAAACTCTGAATGGTGGCATTCAGTGTAACGAGTACTTTCACTTTGGATACTTTTACTTTAACCTGCTGCTTATAGTCAAGCGGAATATTAATTGACTTGTAAGTTATCTGAATGCTTGTTTCATCACTGAATGACACTCACATTCCATCCTGAATGGATATTCAACTTAGTGCCAAACCCTGTGGTGTCAGTCAAGTGAGATAATTCTCATACAGGGTTCATTGTTCAAATTAAGTCTGCCTGAGAGACTGAAAGCTGAGAAGCATATTCTAATTTTAATGTTAATCTCAGTTTTAAATAAATTAAGAGAGCAGACAAAGAAGAATACCAGTACCAGTGCCTAAATCATCACCTCAGCTTTGCCCGTGACTGATTTGCGGAGAAACAATCTTATTGAAGAGCAACATGGAGTCATCACCCTGGCTAAAATACATTCTCTGTGAGGTGTAACCTTACATAGCTATGATGGAGTGATGGTAACCTTGCTGAGGTGAATCTGATCTGCATCCAACAAACAAAATGGCAGCATTTACTGCAGCTTTCAACTCAGCCGCAGCTTGTGACAGACCGAGTTGGATACTGGCGCTCAGCTTGCTGGCAGAGGAGGCGAGACGGTTTTTGTGTAAATACTGTACATCTTCCCCAGTGTGTCTCTTGCAGGTCCTTTCTTGTGAGCGCAGGCAGAAAAATACAAATGGTGATAAGATACTGATTTAAAAATGCTGGAAATCCTTCATTTGAGTATGCCCTTCATAAGTGTATGGCTGCTAATAATCTCCCTTCTTCATTTCCACTTATCCTTCAGGTGACAGCATTTCTGAATTAACCACAAGGTTTCTAATTTGGTGGTAGTTGATCTAAATATAAACTCATCAGTGTGAGACATTCAGTGTGTTTACATCTACATTTAATATATCATTTACCAGCATAAATCTGTATCTTTTATTATCTGTGAAGTTGAATAAATCACACAGTGTGAGGACAAGAGAGCAGATTGTACAGTTGATGGTTTATTAATGATGACATTTATTGCATAAATGTTTTTTGTGAAAGGACCAGAGACTGCAGTGAATGCACAGTAGACTGAAATTATTGCTGTGGGAAATATGAAGGATTAAACTTCAAACCCCTGGAACTGCTGTCACACACAACATGTAAAATTACTCAGAAGAAAAACGAAATGCTGAAAATGAAAAAAAACTTCATTCAAGAACATCAACTGAAACATATATTAGATTGGAACAAATTCACTATTTACACAATGGCTCCAGGAGAGGAAGTGAAAAACGTTAAGTGCAATGCTGCCACCTAGTGGCTGGATCTCCTCATGACTGCATCCAAGCAGGACCACATCTTTTTCCTTTCCCTTGAATCCCTCTCAAAAATAAAATCCCGAAACAGGCGAGATTCTCCCATCACTTCTGTACACAAAGGCTGCTGTCAAATATATAAGTAATGAATACAGTTTCAGTCGCACAGTTTTAGACTGTAGAGTGATAAGTCGAGTTGCATTACATGTTTGCTGACCTTCAGGCGTAGTGCAGTCAGACTATCAAGTCAGCAGATGCCTTACTTTAGTTTTACAGTCTTTTTCCATGGCTTTTGGAACACAGAATATATAGAAAACGTGTTATAGAAATGTATTTTCGCACTTGTTAAGGCACTTGAATTTGATTCACTGAAAATATGCTGCATAAAAACATTTGCACATTTCCAATTTATATGCCAGCTTGTGTAACAGTTTATTGCATATTATGCATCTCTTATTTATTCGCAGCAGGATAATGAAATGATTCACAGTCATCTCATACAAGCGTTGAGCATCACATCGTTCTCTTTATCTCTCTTAGTTTTTGGCTTTAACTGTTCAACTTAAACATAAAATGTGCAATAATTAGGCATCACACCTGTTACCCTGTTCTCTCAAAATTATTTTTCTTTTGCAGTTTGGTTGTCAGTTTTTCAAGCTCTGGGACAGATTAGTTCACAAACACTATCTGCTCACAGAGCTCATATGTATCAAGTTTGCTTATTCCACTCACAGACCTCAGTGTCTTTTTCTAACATGAACTTTCGATCCGTCCTCTAAAGCCAAATGTCAGGTTTCGACACCATAGTTTGCATAATAAACCTGACCACTTCTCTCAGATTCTTCTTTGTCTTGATGTCTTTGACTGATCTTTCTCTCCCTCCTCTTCGGCTCTGAACATCCAGCCTCTCCACCTCCTCTCCCCCCTGTCAGCCACTCTTTCTGGTTGTGAGTCTATACTGCCAGGTCGTCTTGGCGAGCCCGGCTGCTGGTCCCACTGGTCTTGCTTAGGCGGCGTTTGTCCCTCACGCAGCTGGAGTGCAGCAGGGGTGATGGGGAGTAGCTATTGGGCAGCTCTGTGGGTGCTTGGTCGTATCTCATCCTCAGGAAGTCTTCGTCATCCTCCATGTTGTCGCAGCTGTGATGCCGCTCGGTGGCAAAGTTGACTGAGTTCTGCTGCAGTGCCATCCTGTCGTTGAAGGGATGAGAGGCCATTGAGGTCATGGGATTCATGGAGCTTGGGGTTGCCAGGCACTGGGTGAAGTCAGGGGGCGGGGTGCAGGAGGCTGGGGGCCGAGGTGGGCTGTTTGGCTCCAGGGCTGCGGACACAGCCACTGTCACAGCTCTGTTGTTGCTCCTCTGTATCATCTTGTTACGTACACACCTCTTGATGCTCTTCCAAGCAAGGTGGTAGAGCTCCAGCACAGAAAGCAGCAGAGAAACACCAGCCACCACCAGCATGAAGATGATGAAAACGTTCTTCTCTGTGGGCCGGGACATGTAGCAGTTGACAGGGTTAGGGCAGGGCCAGGCCTTGCACAGGTACAACGCCTTGAGAAACACTCCATAGATCAGGTACTGCACCACAATAAATGCCACCTCCATCACTGTGCGAATGATGATGCTCAGCATGTAAGTCTGCAGCAGCGCTCCTTTCAGGCGAACACGACCAGTCCCTTCAGATGTCATTGCTCTTTCCTTCTCCTTCTGCTGGAGGTACTCCTTTTCCCCGTCCAGGTCTCCTCCGCCTTCCCCTCTTGCCTCCCTCTCTTCCTGCTCCTTCTTCCGCTGCTTCTCCTCCCTGCGTACCGTATGCATGGCGTGGCCCATGTAGATGAGAGACGGCGTGGAGACAAAAACAATCTGCAGCACCCAGTAGCGGATGTGGGCAATTGGGAAAGCGCTGTCATAACACACGTTGGTGCAACCAGGCTGCTGAGTGTCACACAGGAAATCGCTCTGCTCGTCGCCCCAGGAAGACTCAGCTGCTGTGCCCAGCACCAGAATGCGAAAGATGAAGAGGACGGTGAGCCAGACCTTCCCGACCGAAGTGGAGTGTTCCTGGACCTCCTCTAGGAAATTCCCCAGGAGACTCCAGTCCCCCATCACTGCTCACAGGCCAAGCGCACACCTGAGACACAAAGACTGGAGGGTGGGTGCAGTACAGGTGAAAAGGTGGAGAAACTGAGAGGTGGAGAATGAACAGAGAAGAGAAGAGAGTGGAAAAAAAGAGAAATAATCAGTCAGACAGCTGTAGGTCCTCTATACTCGTGCAGATGAAATGACCTGGGCGTGTGTGAGGCATCATAAGCATAAAAATAGCCTCTCTGCCTGTGAATTGCTTGAGGACTGGACACTGGCATGAGAACAACCATTTTCCCATGACAAAGAGACGCAGAGAGAGGGGGACAGAGAGGAAGTTTGGGTAGTCATGAAAAAATAAATAATGAGGTTGTTTTAAGACATATGATTCAATATTAAGTTATGTATGTTTACATTCCTCATGTCCATTTCCAAATTATGCATGACAAACAGAGACCACAGGCCACCGCGGGGCAAGTCAAAGCTAAGAGGCTTTGTCCTTTTAATGCTGTGACCTGGACTGAGCTGCACGGTCCCCATCTCGCCTGTGGACCATGACCTGCAGACACTGTCCTCTGTGCAACAATGCCTCCTACACTAGAAGCGTCAATCATATCTTTCCAACTGTCCATTGTGTGTATGTGTGTGTGTGTGTGTGCCTCTGCCTCTTGACTCCAGCATTAGTGAGAGTTTAGGTAAGACCCAAACATGGCAGTGACTGGCTGGCAAATCTCAGCCCAAGAATGACCCTATAAGGCAGTTCACCAGACAGCTTTAAGGGTGCAATAAATGACCTCTGTCATTGAGGGGTTAACAAAACCCATCAAACTCCATCAAGAGGTGACCTCTGATGGCTACATGTGCCATTTATATGCCTAACTGTCAGCTTTTACTATGCAATTAGAGATCAAGGTCAGATGACATAGAACATAAGAAAAGAGGGCTGAAAGTTTGACGTTTTTTCCGACGCGTCACCCATCTGAAGTTTCTGCCCTACTTGGCAAGGTAATAGAAAACGTATACATTCCTTAAAAGCTGTGTGTTAAAACAAACTGTCATTTTAATGGCGTGCCTTGTAGAACATACAATATAATCACTACAATCACAGAGAGCGACAAGAGCCAAACAGGGAGTTAATATTATCTCTTACCACCCTTCATCTCCCTCCAAGTGTAATCCAAGAGCAGCTGCTTCCATAATAAGTTATTCCCATTGTGTAGTCCACTGTGCAGGACTTTGAATTGCCTGGCTGTCACTGGTTATGTGTGTGAGAGAAAGAAGGTCTAAATGACCATGACCATCTGTCCCTCCGTCTCTCCCCCTCCCTCAGTGTCTCTATGAAGTATATATATGGCAATAAGATGGAAAATCAGAGCCTTGTGCTCTTTATCTGTAAAAAAGGGAGAGGCGAGAAACAAAACACACACCACGTGGGAGAGGAAAAAGTTAAACCTTTATCCAGGCTGATACACCAGTGCATACCAAGGAAAAGTTTGTGGTTTGACATTTGTTTTCCAGTATGCATCTAATACCCGCTAACGTCAGAACGGTCACAGTTGGAGACCAGTTGGGTCATCAGTTAGTGTAGCAAGTCCCACTCAAAAAACTGGCTCAAATCCCTCTTGGGATGAAATTGGTGATGTTTACTCGAAGTAAATCACAAACAGGCAGAGAGCTGGAGGAGGCAAGGAGTGAGAGTTTAGCCAGAACAATAGCAGGAGGGACACACTACAACAGCCATGTTCTTATCAGCTGATACTAACAACAGGCTTTCCTCACCTGTGCAGACCCTGGTGACAATACATCTCCACATGGACTAAAACAAAGTTCACATTTGTGGATTGTCTCCTATTATTATGAACCAGTATCATGACTCTAAATAAAACAACAACAAACAGCGATAAACAACAAAAATCCTTTTGTAAAATGTTGTGTTTTGTGTTTATTTGCAGTGTGTTCCTTGAGTGTTAAAATGTGAAAATTAGAGTTTGTTGTTCTGTCACTGGTGTAGTACCATGATGCTCAGATCCCCTAGCAGCAATACAGCTACAAAAATATTGAACTGGTCAACTCCGTCATGTTCGGTGTTCTTGTGATGACTTCCCTTGAGCATTAAACTCAAAGCATTGCTGTGCCTGAGCTAGCATACTAACATACTAACAATGAGAGAGCTAACCTGCTAAAGTTATACAGGTAGAAGCTAATGTTACTATATTCACCATCTCTTAACTTAGATTGTGAGCATGCTAATATTTAATAGTTATCACCAAATGGTCCAGTCATTTGTTTTATTTTGATAATATTTGGTAAACCAAATATATCTGCAAATGCGATGCCAACACAAACTTTTTAAGATATTTCAGTCTCGACCAAAGTGGTGGAACAAGTCATGTTGCTAGCAGGGCTAAAAATAACCATATTTTGGAAGCTGATGCTTTGCATGTTAATTGTTAGCTTAATCTGCAATGAAACTAAGCACTTAAATTTTCAAAAACATTTCATTGAGAAAATGTAAATGTAAAAAAGAAATTCTCAAGTACAAATAACTCAACACTGTACCTACAGTACATCAGTAAGTTGGTTGGTGTAGTAATTTGGTCTGACTGTCTGGGAATATACATATAAAAATACATACAGTACACAGTACTAGTATAAACACACAGTGTTGGGAACTGTTCCTTTTCCTTAGTCATACTTAAATTCAGATGAGGACAGGCAGCAGTCTTAGTCTCTTTGTCCTTTCACTGACTACCTCTTCCTGTTCTTAGCGGAAGCAATCTCAAACAATATGATTTCCGAAGGACAAAAGGAACAAGGTATTAAAAGGAGTGGGAGGCAGGGGGGGCAGAGAGGATAAGAGCAGAGCTTCCACTGATCTTCTCTGGTGTAACAGCACCGTTTGCTATTAGTTGTCTATCATACCTGCACTTCTGTTGGCTCTCTGGAAGCCTGGCAATAACCATGGATTTACTGTGATACCTTGTGCTCTTTACTGGGCAGTCTGCTTTGCCTGTACACCATCATGGCTGTCATATTTGTTTATAATCTCTGTGGCAGAGCAATGGAGAAGTAATGGACAATCTGGTTATAAGGTATTCAGAAGGGTGAACTGCGCAAATGGGGTATTATGCACCTCCGAGCTATTTCAGTTTGACGTTGATCGAAGCGTCACAGGTGACCTCTGAGTCTCCCTCTCTCCTTATGATTGTATGTGTGAGGAAGCATATCCAAGAGTTGAAAGAGTTCCATGGAAAGACATCTAGGATAGGTGTTAGAAAGATATTATGATAAACTAAGCAAAGAAAAAGAATCTGTATGAACTGCTGCCAAAAAGTAATTTCACCACTTTAATGTCAACTCAAACTGGACAAACCAACTGTATTTAAACTTCCAGTCAGACGTGCATGCCCTGATGCTGAGTTGGTCTGGATGGCAGCCAGGCAGCTGAGAAAGAAATAGCAGCTACTAAAGCGCATCACTGTGAAATGAAGGCCGCTGCTGTGACGCCATGCAGAGAAACAGGAATAAATGCTGTGCGTTTTCTCTACCCTGCAACACAACAGTAAATCTTCCAATCTGTTGGACCAACCTCAGTTTTGCCTTAGAGGGCAGCAATTCTGGACCAGGAATCAGTCAGGGCTGTGGCAGCACCTTGGGCAGGAAAAACCCCTGGATGGAAGTTTTATGGGGCCATCAGGTCATGCAGAGATAGACATCATTTATCAGACTTTAGGTTTTAACACTCAGAACTACTGACAAGCTGCCGATGATTACATTTTTCCTTTCTACTTTAGTTTACGAGTTTCCAGACTCTTATGTCCCTGCCAGTTTTTATCCGTTATCTTCCAGCACTTGCTGGTTTCCCTCAGGCTGCAGTGTAGCCACAGGCCAAGAACAACAGGGGGCAGGGTTGATTTAAACATTCCTTCAGTGATCTGCACTTTCAGCGCTAAGCCATGTTTGACAGACTCCGGATCCTCATAGAGGACCGGGATACGCTGCCTGCCCCATGCCGTCGCCATAAACACACAGGCAATTAGATGGTGAGGTATACATTTCCTTGGCTTCCTTTTAATGGGGCTTGTTTAGACTAATATCACTGGAGGAAAGAATTTTTACAGAGTGCTGTGCACTAAGTACAACTGTGCTATTACTTGTGTCTGAGACAATTTGCTCTCATCTTAACATGCTGGCTTAGCAACCACATGCCTGTCATTTATCATTTTCGTTAAAAAGTAAAACACAGTAAGAAAACTTTTTCCCAATAGTATCCACAATATTTGACATTTTCTATAGCGACAAATTTGCCCACACATACTCATGCCGGAGGGCCCCAAGGCTCTAAAAGTATTGTGGAGA
Organism: Scatophagus argus; assembly: GCF_020382885.2. Taxonomy (NCBI): domain Eukaryota; kingdom Metazoa; phylum Chordata; class Actinopteri; family Scatophagidae; genus Scatophagus; species Scatophagus argus. The sequence continues at coordinate 10,108,466 of NC_058503.1, read as the reverse complement.
ACCAAATGTGGCCGGTGAGTGTGTGACATACTTAGACCTACGTGGCCGCCTATTTGTTCTAGATCAGAAAAACACAACACATTTGGACTTTATGGCTACATTATCTCCACATAGATCATTCCATTGCTAAATGCTTAATGTCTAGAGGTGTATGACCAGACACATTTCCTAATTTTTCATGCTGAGGTGTGCTATGAAGTGTGTTAACCACTGCCCATGTTGCCATGTGGCACCCCCTGTGCCAGGAGTTTGGTCACTGCTGTGGTTCAGATATCGTTATTTTAAGGCAAAATTTTTAAGGGAAGATCCTAGTGTTTATTTGACTATATTAAAAAGACCAAAAAAGTCTCAACTGGTAAATAATTTTTTTGACATTTTTCTCTTGATGACTACTTAACCTTAAATATTCCATCTGCATATATTCATCTGGGAAGAAATTCTTTCAGGTAATCCACCTTTTAAGTGGAATGAACAGCAAACTTCCCTCCAATTACACTCCCCTTTGAAATATTAATCATCTGAAGTTTTTTTGTGACTGATGTAAATGACTGAGCGAAGTTACCAAGGGAGAAAAAAAGCCTCTGCCAGGAGCTCAACAGCCTGAGCAAACTTGGCTGCAGAAGTTCACTTTGACAGCTCAGTAATGTTTCAGTGAAACAGCCACAGCAGAGCACGAGAAAAATGTCACACTAACTACACAACTGCTGTGCGCTACCACATTTATACACAAGCTTCATCAGTCTTACCTGACATCAACAGACCTGCATACAGGATGCCAAACATACCCAGGCTGCAGATATTCAGCTCAGGGAGTGTTATTTTTACTTTCTGGGTGACTGAAACTGTTTGATGAGGTTATATAGGTATAATAAAGGAAATAAATAAGGATTATTTGTGTTATTAGAACGACTGCCTGCACATACATGTCAAAGGTCAAAAGACGCGTGTTATATATGAAGCATGGCAAGGATTTCAGCACGCGTGGAGGGTCAGTCCCATTACGCATTGCTGCAGCTGTTTAGCAGCAGGAGTGCTGGGGTGGCGTGCATATCACTCCCCTGAGTGTCAGGCTTACGATCAAGAATGACCATGTTTAACTTTAGCTTTACTGGCTCAGTGTAAGGACGAGTTAGGGATGGTGTGACCTGCAAAGTGGATCTGATGCGGGATGAAGGGGGAGAACACTTCCCACTCATGTGAGTCACCTGTTGCCACCACTTTCAGGTCTGCATGGATGTAGGCTGCCATATATCAGTCACACCAGGAGAAGCCAGCGGGGCCGATGTGCTGCCTGCTACCTTACATGGCTGTCTGGCTCTTCATGTGCCCAGTGCTGTACACAGACCCACAGCCCTGTTATGATCTGTTGTTTGGCTGCGTAGGGCATTACGCTGGAAACTTCAGGCCAGACAGCTGCAAGGTGTTTCACAGAGGAAAATTCTGATGAACACACTCCTGATAGAAATTCCTGAATAGCTGTTATTTCTGGGAGGTGACATCTTTTGTTTATTTTGGTCTGTTTTTTTAATTTGGAAGACTGTCTTTATAGTAAGAAAGTTCATCCTTGAACTGACTGAGTCTGTTGTTTAGCTTTTTATAGTCCACTCAGATAAGAAGTCTGTTTCTTATGACTTTTATGACTCACACTAATGTCACAGTGTTGGTTACTTTTCAATGTCGACTGTGTCTTCAGTTTCAAACAAAAAGCACTGCCACATAACTTGGTGCCACTTTGTCTGAGGGTGTGCATAACAGATTTGTTGTGGATATTAATTTTAGTGACGACACTTTTCTGAATTTTTACAAATTTTGTCTAGACTTACATAGATCAGTCTACCTTTGCTCAAGCACTGCATTTAGATATAACATAATTCTAAGGTACATTGTTGGAGTATTTTTAATTTTGGCTACTCTTCCTTTGTACTCATTTCCATTTCACAGGGAAATACCATGATTTTTTACTATACTACATTTATTTGATAGCCGTAGTTACTTCTTATTGTTCAGATTAAGATGTTAAATATCTATAATGAACATATGAATTAAATATTGTTGCTTATGCACAGTGAAGTAAATCACCTAAGGATATACAAGAAGAATAAGCTCCACCACAGCCAGCTACAATGTTAAAAAAGTTCTACCAAGTTAATGCGTAGGCGTAGGCTACATCACCTGCGTTCATATCTTTACTTTTGTCCTTGCAGTACAGATTGCTTCTGCTCGTGCCTCTAAACTTTAACTGAAGTAACATTTTGATTAGAAGACATTTACTCGTAATGGAATATACTGTGATACTGATACTTCTACTGCAGTAAAATATCGGACTACTTCTTCTACCACGCCTGTTACAGAATCTGAAATAAAATCTGCATCAGAAAAAAATTAAAACTGCCCACACTCATATTTTCTTTCAGTTATTTCTGTGTAGATACAAGAAACAGTGGAGGGAATTTGAAACAGCCTTAAATCAAAACTTCAAGGATTTGCCCCTGAGACACCACAGAGATAATAACTCCTAAATGTTTTCAGACAGTCTGTACACATTGCTGGTGGCTCTACTTTCTTAAGGTCTCCAGTGTAGCACTTTGTTTGAATATATGTGTCTCTTCTGCGAGTTATGAGCAGAAGGGAGGAAGAGGGAGAAAGATGGAAGGAGTGAGAGCAAGTAGGGTGACAACTGTACCTGCCAGGGAGGACAGGAACTCTAATGCACGCCAGGCCTCCCTACCCATTGCTCCAAAGATACTCTCTGTTTCCCAGAGACTTCAACAGCCTACATCTGTAGTTTTGAAGTAGGATGCTCACATTGTTTACCCAAATATCTGCATTCTTCTGGTTTGGTAATGAAGTTGTTCTATCTGATGTTCATTTTGTGGCTTACCTGCTTTTCCTCCTGTGGTTTGTAAGAATATTTCTAATCGAGCAGAGGCTCCTTATCAGTGCCCCCGGTGAGACAGGTCTTCCTTTAACTCAGTGGATGCAAAGATGAGCAGACGACCACAGGCTCAGCACGACGGTGGGACTACTTTTCTTCTTTCTGTGAACATCAGTGGGAGCTGGCGTTCTCGTGGATGGCGTCTGAGCCTCGTGTCGTCCCAACACCAAACTGTGAGTCTACACAGGGGGGCATGAGAAGAAAAGCAGGGGCATCATGAGAGAGTGTTTCCCTTCATGGCCCTCCCTTCTGTCTCTCCTCCTCCTACTCCTCTTTCTCCCCCCCCCCGCTCCCCCTTTCTTCTTACATCCCTGGTGCTCTATTTTTTGCTGGGAAGAATTCTTCGGCAACGAGAGGGGAAGTGGAATTGTTTTCTGGGATCAATGGCAATTCCGCTCAGAGTCAACTTCCAGAGCGCTCTTGTTTACTGTGTGGTCCTTCAGGTTTACAGCTCTGTTGTCTGTGCTGTGTTCAGTACAAGGCACAGTGAGATTCCTGTAATGAAATATTTATATTAAAATATCCAGTAAACTACTGTGTTTACTCTTCAAACTTGTTCAAGCAAAGACAAGAGATGAATGAATTTAGATTGATTAAAAATGCAATTTTAGCTTTATTTTGGTCAACCATAGTTCTCACAAATCTGGATTTACTGAAACTAAAAACCAACCAGTGGACACAGAAGAACTAGTCATAAAATCAGCTCTTACCTTAAAGGCTTTGGTGGAAAAACTGTATCCACTTTGTTCATCTGTGCGTCTCTCTGGCCTTACTCCTCCTCTCACCAGCTCATGCTGGTCTGAAACCACTTGCTGAACTTTATGATGCAAACAAAGAGTCACAGACAAAACTAAAAGAGCTCATCCTCCTCTTTCTTTCCTTCCTTCCCTTTGTTTTTCTTGGTTGCCATAGGAGGTGTGAGTTATATCCTCGTACAGTCTCCGTGCAGCCTGCCTGCTAATACATGCTGCATTATATAATGGAATCTTTTAGGTTTGATTTCTCCTTGCTGAAGGGCCAACGCGCATTCAAAGGCATTCAGATAGCTGTAATTATGTGGCGAGGGCACAGGGTATAGCACCCCACACACAGACAGACAATTCTAATAATAGTCCTTTCACTAACAGATGTAACTTTAATCCTACATTCGCATCATTCTTTCACTTGTTACATTACATCTATCATCTCTTTAACATTTGTCATATGCACTCTTTCTTTCTATCTCCTTGAGAGAAAAAAAGCCCTTTGAGGCTTTCTTGCTAGGAGTTAAATAAGACGTGAAGCTACTGCCAGTCAGTAATAGTTTAGCTGGTTAGCTTTGCTAAATTAATTCACAGTGACTAATAAATAAACAAATATTTTATTACTGTGCTGAATTTGTTACTTTTATACTTGTTCTTAAGACAAGTTTAATGTTTAGGATCAGTGACGCTGTCTTGTTGAAAGGGGCATCTGCCATTCTGGAGGGCAAGGGCCAAGGATGTATTTTATCATTTAATTTGAAGGCTCATCAGGATTTTATTACAGGTTGTTTCACCTACAGTCTCCAATCTTTGTAGCTAATCAGCCTCTGTTGGCTTCATATTCAATGAACCACAATGTTTTTCACATTACTCTTCCAGTAAAAAGTGAATAAACAATATTATCCATAACGTCAAACTATTCAGCTAAAGAGTTGTTTCCATTTGTCCTTTCAGTAAACTGGTACTTCAAAAACTGGTAGATCAAAAAGATCATTCTCAGTCTTGTTCATTTACAGAGTTATCATCTCCCCGCCAAAGTTAATCAGTGATCTGAATGGTTAAATTCTCCTCTCCAACAACTGTTCCTTTCACTTCAGATCAGAGAAAATGTTTTTTGCATGTATAAATAGCAGGGGAAACCAAGTGATTAAGATCTCATGACAAACCCTGCCAGACCTCTGGCCAGGAGATGTGACCCTCATATCTGCTGAAACCCTCCAAAAATAGTTCATCTGGTTATTTGTTGTACTTGCATTAATTCTGATCTTTCTAGCTCATGCAAGACAAAGCAACAGTCAGCATAATTTGTCAACTTGGGATAATTCTAGGACTAAGAGCCGCCAGACAGCAGTTAGAATCTCCTACAATTTCTGAGTTTCCTTAAACAAAAGCCAACAGAGCATCTAACATTGCTCCAGGCCTCAGTCAGTTAAACTCCAGTGAAGTGCTGCAAAAGCTGTTGCTAATTCCCAATTACGTAGCCATCCTCAGTTTAAAGTCTCCTCTGACATTTCCACTGGGCTGCTCATCAGGGTAGCTTTAGAAGGGGAACAGTATTCACACAGGATAACAGCTTGAAGTGATTTGTAACAAAGAAGTGATGTTGCACGACTTCACTTAATCTCATCACTTACAGCCTGTCGGCAGCGCCTGGACAAAGTCTGAATGTGAGTGTGTTTTGGAGAGATCAAGAGCAAGAGAAGTGAGACGACAACTAGATCTGTTTATGCGGGCCCGTGTGTATGTGTGTGTGTGTGTGCATTGCACGTGTGCTTGAGCATTTGATGGAAAAAGCCCACAGTGCCAGGATGCATTAATGTAACCCACCCCACCCGCCCACCAGCCTGACCTCAGCCTGCCATTCTGTTCGCGACCCAAACCCACTTCAGCCCTGCATAACCCACGTCCGAGGGAAGCCAGGCTTGATGGACACGTGCTCCTGAACGGCGATCACAACCTCGTATACGCCCTCCAACTAATCTCTGCAGCCCACTGGTGATGGTCGGGGAATATGACAATACAACACAGCATCAAACTCTGGAGCTGGAAAGGTTGAGAAGAGAAACTCAAGGTTGTTTTAGCTGAGGCCAACACACACATGCACAAACTGTTACTGACTGGTATGTGTCAGCACTAACTTTATGTCACTGACAGGTGTGATCCACAGCAATGGCATGTTGTTGTGGCAGACTTCCTGTCAATCAGACTCATTTACTGTAATTTGCGTTTACTGGTGACATGCAGTCATCGTTCAGAAACATCCTGATGCAGTATTTGTGAGACTTCCTCTCTCAGTCATACCTTTGTTTGAGTTTTATTCATTTATTCTGGCCTTTTTGCTTTTTTTCTTTTGGATGTTTGTCTTGTTGTAGCCTGTTGTAGCCTGTTTCTTCTTTTCCCTTTTTTGTGTATATTAATTTGTTTAATCATCAGTTTTTTGCAGCAGCTTTAAGTCATAATAATCTGCAGTTTGTGCAAAGCTGTGGAGCATCTGGAGTAAAATTCATTCATTCACATCTTATTTATAACGTATAACAATGAATATTTTGGACTTTAAGATTATTTGAGACTCTAGAAAGTGAACTATGAAAGTGTCTTCCTGAAAAACGAAGGTAAGGTGGGAGATATTTTCTCATGCTCAATATACCTCCAAATCCAAATGAACAATGCATCTATCTCTGTGTATTGGCTATACTGAAGAAAGGAACTTGATCACATGTAAACTTGATGGCTGTAATAAACTGTAACAGGCAATACATGTTAGTGGGATCGGTTATTGTCAACTTTAAATTTTGTTTGTTTTTGTGTTCTTTATCCATAATGCTTTAATTAATTATTAACAAAAAAAAACATTTAAGAATGAATATTATAAAAATTTTAGCACGATACCCCGTCAGTCCACACTCTCATCTCATCAGCTTCTTCACCAGTGAAACCGGGTTATTATTAAACCGGTGCTGCTGTGCTGACAAGCCGAGAAGAGCCTTCATGGTCACGGGCAGTGAATGATTATCTGTGATGTTTGCTCATGTAGGGTGACAAAGCTTTGAGCCAACAGGTGAGGGATTGAGAGAAACTGACATGGCCGATGGTCAGTGGTTTGTTGTGTATTTTAGACTTGTGTCACTGAAGGCTCCACATGTTCCCAACACTGTTTGCGTCTACAGATTTAGACCGATGCTATTCTTACCAGCTGATCCCTGACCCTGCCGCTGACTGAAATGCTGTCTGGAGGCATCGATGATTCCACATATATGGGTCACACATGCACCGCTATGCGTGTCAAGGATGACCCTTTCTGTGTTTGGCTCTTGTTTACTTCTCTTTTTCCATCTGTCACACGTTTGTTTGTGTGTGTGTGTGTGTGCGTGTGTGTGTTCGACCGCTTGAAGATATTACAGATTATTTAACTTATCTTGAGTGTTGAGTTGAGTTAAGAGTTGAATTAAGTACATTATTACAACCTTGATATGAAATAAGTTGGGATGCTGTGCATAAATATAAACCTGTTGACCTGTGTTCAGTTGGTGTTATAAAGAACAGGTTTGTATTCCCCCCAGCTGAGCTCTCTCCATACACACCAGTCAGAGGTATTGTCATTCACATGCACAGTTCATTGTTCATCCAAAGTTTCAGTATTTATTGTGTGTGTGTGTTTGTGTCCGTGTGTGTGTCTGTCTGCAGCTAACCTCACAAGCCATCAGTCTTGTATTTATGACTGTTTGCTCACAAGCCTGTTGTGGTGATTTACATTATTTTCTTTTATCAATTGCTGCATTTTATACCAACATTTACTGCTGACTCCTCTTAACTGGCTTGGAGGAGCCGCAAATGTTCAACAACTGCCTCAGTTTGGAATCATGTTCCTGCTAAGGTCACTCAGTACTTCTGAAGGTTTATACTACTGAGGAGATTAGAAACTGCAGAAACAACAAAGGTGTTTCCAGAGGACACTAATGCTTAACACAGCTCATACACTCTTGTTTCTATGGTTTGTGATTTGTGGATCATTCATTTGTGTTTGCTATGGACTGACATTGTGCTTCTTTTTTACCTGAAGGATGTTGAAACCTCTGCCTTTGATTAGTTTACTCTGATAACCCCTGACTAACAAACACGGTAAATGTTATCCAATCAGAGACAGTGTAGGGCGGGACATTCCCTTGCCTTCTAAGGACAAGAAAATTGGCACTTGCCAGACTTCAATAACTTTAAAAGTCACAAATTATAGCAACAAGCATATACAAACTGTCTTCAGTGCTTGTGTTGTTGTTGTGTGTGTATTTCTGTGTTGTGTGGTATGCATGTGTTGTCGCAATGATGAGATTTTCTTAATTTGCTTGTGTTTTGTCTCTTTGATTTTGTGTTCCTACCTTGCAGTACATCAAACTCTCAAAACCACCGTGCAAAAGACATTTCTGGCAAGAGCTAAAAACAAAGCTTAGCTTCTGTTGCAGGCCACGTTTTGATCCTGTCATGGCTCAAAAACTGACATGCATAGAAAAGTTTGGGCTTGTTTTAAACCAGAGCATCTGCAGATTGATTCCATACCAGATTTATTATGATTCATGACAGTTAAATGTCCAGAATGTCAGTCAGGCCTTTAAACCCTGTAATCAACATTTTTAAAAGTTTTTATAAGATTACTGCATGTTTCTTTGTTGAAAGTCAATAACTGATGGGCTAACAAAATGAAAGCAAACAAAGCTCATGCTGCAGACCTTGTCAGTTCCTCCTCCGCCCTACTAAGACCAAGGTTATCAAGATATGGAGAGAGCCGGAGGAAACATGGACCCTTAGTGCCATATTTTGACCCCTGGCACCACTGTGGAGTTACAGCATCCCAGTGTGCAGTCATGGAGAAGGGGCAGCCTAACAAATACAGGAAGAGGGATATCTACAAAACCCCTCACCCAAGACAGCCGACTAACTCAGACATGAGGACAGACGGGTGCACTGTGTGTGTGTGTGTATGTGAGAACAGACTGACTTTGTCCAGCATATATGCTTTATGTGTGTACGACGACTGAGACGAGGGGTGTATGTGTGTGTATGTGCACACCATACATCCCTGAAAACAAACACTGACTGAAAGGATGGTATTGTTCATCAGGTCCTGCAGACGTGCGACCTGCAGTCACCAGCCAAAGGCAACGAAAAGGCCATTCAGGCTTAAAGTACAGCCTCTTCCTCCCTGCTCAACCTTCAGCTGGAATTATTATAAGTCAAAATCAAGGGTCAGTTTTACATCTGATCTGACAAATTAAATAAAATTATGAATGGATGTTTTGTAATTTTGGGGGGTGGGGGGTGGGGGGCACTTAGCTTGCTCTCTGTCTTATACCCTTTACTATGGCAATGTTTTATGACTTCCTGTTTGTCCTGGTCATTGTTAAAGTGACTTGGCTTCGTTTGAGGAAACAACATTAAATTATAAATCATTTCTCTCACCCGCTGAATGTGTGTGAGAAAGCCTTGTGAGTGTTTGCCGGTGGATGGTTGACCATGTGTGCTGGCACTCCTATCCGCAGATAACATTGTGTTGGGCGGCTGGCTGACTGAGGGGACCTGGAGGCATGAAATCATCCTGTGTCGGGCCATGTGTTCCCCTGATAGAGACAGAGAGGGTGTTACCCTCCCCTGAAATCTACCTCCAGTCCTTCAAGCAGCTCTTCCTGCCCCACACCCACAGTGTTCCCTCTTACACTGCATTTCTCAGAGACCTTAGTCAACCCTCATGCATGTTTATCAAAAACTTCCCAGTTACTTTCACCCTCCTTTTGTTTTCTTTCCTCGCAAGTTTAAATGTCCATTAACAACTTCTGACTGATTCCCAGGAACAATGAGTAATAAAATGTATCTTATTAAAGCACCTTAAACTTCCTCTCAAATCTTAAAACTTTTCTAATTAATATTCTTTTACTAACAACGTGTCACATCACTACTCTTATGTGTAACGATCTCTATTTGGCTCACTCTCACTGGTGCCATTTTCAGTCATTCAGACCATAAAAAGCTGTACTGTAGTCACAGAGCATTAGTGAGGTCAGATAATGATGTTGGACGAAAAGGCCCAGCTTGCAATGATGATGGGGTTGAGGCTTTGAGCATTGGGGCGCATTCATGCCTGCACAGAAAAGGGCCTTCCCCACACTGTAGCCACAAAGTTCGAAGCATAGCATTGTCAAAAATGTCTCGGTATGCTGAAGCGTTAAGATTTACCTACGCTGGAAGTAAGGGGCCCAGTCCAACTCCTGAAAAACAGACCCATGAAGAGGTGCGTCTGAATACTTTTGTCTATATTTTCAATTTTTAAATCATTAAATTCTAATTGGTGCATGGAAATCAACTTAAAAAAAGCACACTTCCTGTGGCATGGGATCTAACGAGGAACTGAAGCAGAACTGGCTAAAACATGGCAAGGCAAGGCAAGGCAAGGCAAGGCAAGGCAAGGCAAGGCAAGGCAAGGCAAGGCAAGGCAAGGCAAGGGTAACCTGGCAAGACATAGAAGACAAACTAAAGGTAAAGCTAACGCTCAGACCAAGGTGGCTGGGAAGACAAGGACTAAATAGACATGACAACGAGACGCAGGTGACACACATTAGGAGGGAGAAAGCAATCAGGAAAACCAAAAGCAAAGCTACATGAAAACAGGACACACATGGGAAGAGACGCTTTCAAAATAAAACAGGACGTGACAGAAACCTTGAACATAAAACACGAAAACACATGAGAGACAAAAATGGCACATGGGCTCAAACATAAAACATGGAAACACATGACAAGACAAACGTGAAACATGGCACATGGACTGAAATCAAAAGACAAAGCATAACAAAAAACACCAGGCATGACAGAAAGCAGATATTTCTCATGTGAAATAATCTGAAAAAGTTGTTCAAGAGCAAGAAACAAAGGCAACTGGATTTCTCTTCAGTTCATGAAGTGAAGAAGCCTTTCGGATGAGAGGCGAAATGTCTTCAACAACCTAAAAGAAATCCAGCTGCCTTCGTTTCCAGCACTTGAACTACCATGACTCAGATTACTGAGAACCTACACAGACACAATAATCACAATTGTTTCAGTATTAATAGTGTGTTAATATGGGACCCCACCATTCATTCATTAACACAGAATTTGGTATTTATTGAGCAGCAGACAAAAGGCTTTCTTCTAAGATCACCAGTTTGTATTATTTTTCATTAATACATTGAATTCTTCATAAAAAAGTCTGAGATGATTATTTCATCAGTGTTAGTCTACATTTAAAATTAATGCAAGGCAGCCATATGGTGTTCCATTTGAAGATTAAGGATATCATTATGACACGGGTCATTATGGGAAACATTAAGGACATCACTGAATTGATGAGGCAAGTTGTGGGAAAGTGACAAACAACAAAGAAACACAACACAATAAGTCCGGGGTGGGGGGGGGATCCTTCTACTTCCTGTCTGTCTCCAATCATCATCTCAACTCCTCGACAGTCATCCTACACTTCACTCTCTCTCATCCAGCCCCTCATATCCAGGCACACACAGCACTTACATCCTCCCTCCATTAACACCTCCCGTCTGCCCTCCACCCATCCCTTTTTCATTGTGTGTGCTTCGATTCTCCTCTCCCTCCCATGGTGCCTGGGGTTGCACAGAGAGGAAGCTGGCCTTCCACTTCCTTCTTTATCGGTGAGAACAATTCATGCCTTGACTCTCACCCCGTGTCTCTCTGTCCTCTCTCTTTCTCTTAAAACCCAGACTGCATGAAGCTGCCAGGTTGCTTGGTTTCCTGGTCTGGTGTGGAATTCAATTACAGACCTCAGACTGTTGGTCACATGTACATCCACTATGACTAAGAGACAAAATAGTTTTGGCAGAATTGCAAACTGGGAACTAATTATAATGTGTTAGACCAATTATAATGTTTCTAAAAGTGTTGTTGGTTGTATTTTAGAGCTGCCTTGGGGTATACACAAACTAATAAATTAACAAATAATAAAATAAACTTTTTTTTTATAAAAGTGAGCGTGGTGAACCCCACTCCACGACTGAGTGAGGTGACGACTGAGCCTTTCGAGCTCCTTTCATACGCAGTCATGACACTTTCACCTGTTAACACTGGACCTGTTTACCTGTGAAAGGTTCCAAACAGGTGTTTTATGAGCAGTACACAACTTTTCTTCAAAATACATGACTGATCTAGAATGAATAAGCAAAGGCTCAGTGCTTTTCTTTTACATGGATGCACGTAATGAACTGGTGCTAGAGCCTCAAAACTGGCACACAAGGCGACTCGGAAGTATGCACACCATGTTTTAATGATTCAGGTTGAACTTTTTTCCCGCAAACCAGATGTCAGACAAAAGACCAAACACAGGTGGCAGCAATACACACTAAGTGACCTGATTAGGCAGCAACACACATCCGGTGCAATCAGCAACAAAAGCATCAGGAAATAGGATTGGAAAAAAAAGGTTTTATAAATAAAGGTTTTCGTGACTCTTTAATGGCATATAATAAATAACTAACTCATATGAGTTTTGAGCAGTTCAAACAAAAAAAAGACCTAATTAGGCTCCCCAGTGATTCTAATGTTGTCTTGGTTTTACCAACAGAAATAAAAGTACATTATTATAACAAATAACTGGAATATGCAATGTAGGGGTGTTATTGTAACCTTTAGGGTACGTATATTGTGGGTTCCAAAACCTAACTGGCTACTCTACATTGCCCCTACGTGTGAGTGTGTCGGTGTGTGTCGGCCCTGTGATTGACTGGCGAGCAGTCCAGGGTGAAGCCCACCTGTCATCCTTTGCCAGCTGGGATAGGCTCCAAACCCTCTGCGACCCTGATGGATAAAGCAGGTACAGAAAATGTGTGGATGGATGGTCTGTGGGACATGGTCTGTGAATAATGAGTCAGTATCAGAGAGGTGTTGAGGTTCTGCCAGGTTCTTCACCATAAACTGATGTTACTGTTTGGCAGTGATGACGTGTCAGAGTTTGTGTTTCAGATATTAGAATGTGACACAAAAAGCAAGAACCAAATCATAATAAAACTTTCCCAGAGGAACAACTTGAGATCCGAACACCAGACTCACGCACCCAAACATATGATGAAGACAATAGTGGCCCCTTTAACAACCGAGGACCCTCACAGACACAGGAGGGTAGTTTGGTTTGTTCTAACAGGACATGGCAGGGGAAACCTTAAGTACAAATGCAGGTGGTGAGTACAAACAGTCCAGTCTTCTCACCATTTAAACACACCATACTCTCTTTTGTAATCTTACCAACGATCACTCTGTATTTAACTCTCCAACAAACTGTCGCACAATAGCCGGTGAAAAATATTTACAGGGGAACAAACTTTAATTTTTGAGCACCACTTTGTCTTTGTAGTGACGCATTTCAATTTTATGTATGTGACTTTTTGTGTGCCAGATCCTGTAGTAAAGTTTGCTCACTACACAGGCCTGGCTGTGCATTTCCACGCTTTAAATGACCCCGTCTCACGAGGCTGCCGTCTGTGTGAGCTGTTGAGGATAGGAGAGACCATGAGCTCGTCCAAATTCAACAAATCTCACCTCCTGAACACAATGGTCGAACCCAAGTCCAGCTGGGCGACAAGAACTCTGCCCTAAAAAACACAATGCTGTGGTCCTGGACCAGATATGAGATGTAAGTGCAGGGGTGTGTGTGTGTGTGTTTTTGCAAGTGTGTATTCATGTAGCTTATAAATGGGAAAACTGAAACTCATTCTGACTAACTTCTCACCAGCTTCCGTTGACTAATACTGAAGCGAGTGGCTTCAGTGTCACTGCTGTTTTCTCAGTGAATTTTGGATGCCTTTTTTGGATGGTTTCTCTGGTTTCTCAGGAAAGAAATGACTGCTTGGTTTTCAGAGGAAATGAGAGACTGCCAGAGAATAATGTTCACTCTTGAAAGTGAGAGATAACAAAGAAAGCTGCTGGCATCTTGACGTCTAATGGCTCCATTGAAAAACAAAACATGTGGCTCTAAACGGATGACTCATGAAAAAAACAACAAAAAGAAAAAAACTTACTGAGAGGAAAAAAAAAATGAAGGCTTTGTCACCAAGGCAGCAGGTCACTAAAACACAAAGAGAAATGATGGGACTCACAACATACATATGTATGGACTATGTTTGCACGCTGAACAAACAAGTATTTAGAAACAAGTGTATCTCTGTCTTTAAGCATAAGCCTTACGCCATTGAGGTCTTAGTGTTGTGCTATGTCATGGGACTCAGCGCTGCCCCCAGGTCATGTTGTATCTGCGAAGGGCATCGCTGATACCATCGCTTTAAACCCACTGTGAATGCCTCCTTTCTGTCTATGTGAGACTATGTTTGACACAGACAATTCATGAGAAGTTCATGAGCTTAAAATTGTGAGTGAGAGAAGCGACACAGAAAAATCACTGGCTTGGAAATATTTTTTCATCTAAAAGCTGGTGGTCATCTCAGTTTTGAACACTGTCATTACAAATGCATGATAATATAATATAATATAATATAATATAGCTGGACTGTAAGTTTAAGATAGCTCTAAGTAAGAGAATCTGTCTTTCAAAGATGTTCTTTTGCTCCACAATTACAGTAAGTTTAAGTAAGTAAGTAGTTAAGTAGTTTCAGCTCTGTGTATGTGCTTCCTTGTTCTTTTTTTTTTTTTTCTATTTATTTCTATATTTTCCTGATCTTTGCTCTTCCTCCACTATCAAAAGTTTTGCACCTCTCTCATGTCTGTACTGGCAAGACCGGCATAAAGGCATAAAGCCTAGCATAAAGACTGGGAACAGGGAAACACTCCGGTCGTGTCAGAAGGTAACTGTCTACCACCACTATTTGGTCTTGTACCTTGTTGCTAAGGCTAATGTTAACTAATGTATAAAGGCCTTCTGCTGGGTGGAGATGTTTTCTTTGTAAAATCTTGACAGAACAACAGGTATAAGCACACAAGAGTAAATAAAAGTATGAGTACTAAGTAATAAGTTATAAGTACTTCATGTTTGTTTTTAATGATCCAGTGTGTAACTGTCTGATGCTCAAGAGAGGAGTTTGTATCGACAGGCTTATATGAAATATATAGAAAGTTTAATGAAATGTTTGGAATATAAGCATAGCCTAGTATAATATTGAGTGAATCCTAGCTAGTCTTGCCATGTCAAATGCAAAAAGTTTCTTTTGCAATGTTAATGATATATGATAATGGATAATGAAAAAGCAAAAAGTGATGATGATATTGGCCATAACACACACAGTATGGTTTATTTGCACTGCTGTGCCAGCATTCATTTAATTGCAGTTGATTGTATGTACTGCAGTCTCCTTTTTCTAGCTCGGCTCAGAGGATAAGAGTGTTTAGAAACTTAAATGAAAGGCGAGGAATCACTTTGACTTAAGTCATCTCAGTCTTACTAAAAAACCTTAACTCTCACTGTGGGAGGGCTCTAAATAATTGCATGAAGTGTGAGCTTCAGCAGATTATTCAAATCAAGTTTAAAGTGTGTAATGTATGAAGACTGTGCGCTGTATGACCTCAGCATTTTCAGCTGACAGTAAAACTTTAAGTCTCGGTCAGTACACCCTGAAAAAAAGTACCTCAGGATGGCACTTTTTGAGATTGTGCAGTGGATGGATCAGTATCTTAAAATAAAGAATAAGACTGGCATATTTTTCATATAGCCAATACATTCCATGAAGATACCAAAACTAACACTACTTCAAATCACCTCTTAATACACAGGATGCACTCAGTCTGACTGAGAATATACAGTGTACCTTAATTTAAAAAAACAGATGTTGAACAATATTAGCATGCACTTGCGGTCTTGTTCCTATCACCTGTTGAATGTATGTTCAACACTGCTCACCTTTCAGCTCTGTTTTGGGCTCCACCAACCCATGATTAGAATATCTGACTTTAAACCACTAAATGCTTCATTATGTTGTCTAGTTTTTCCAAAAAATAAAGTTAAACGCCAGAAAATGAGAGACTGAGCGATACAAACTCACTACAAGCAAAGGAGCTTAAATCCTGTAAGATAATTCGGTTCTGGTTCGTTATTATCTTGTGTGCAAAACAGAACTTACACAATGTACACATAAAGATAAAAATATAACCTTCATCACAGCTGGAAATATTGAGAAAAACAGTGGGCTTCTTTTCAGTTTTTATTTTTTTAGCTTTTTGTCTTTTGTCTCTTGCTTACCTACAAACTAAAGGTGGGCAGTTTGCTGTTGTGCTCCTGGTAAGCCAAACTGTGTTAAAACCTAGATGTTTTCTTCAGCTTTCTCTCGATTTCATACACTGCACCCGTAAGTCTGCTTCTGTTTATGTATTGTCTTTTTTGTCCGCTTAATCTCCCCCCTCCCCCCCATAAAGCATGTTGCAAATTCCATCTCAAAGGTGCTATATAAATAAAGTTTTCCTGCTTGCTTGCAGTTTCGGCTGTGACAGCCGTCTGTGTTGTAGTCTTTGCTGCTGAGGACTCCCACTGTTGTCCAGAGAAGAGTGCAGATGGAAGGAGACAGACCAACCATGTGCTGCAATGAGGATGGCAGTTACATGCTCGTTTTATGGCACATGAGTGAAAGAAAAAGTTATTTTCAGCACAAAAACATGCTGGTGTTGTTGTTCAGGGAGTGGTGGGAGATGTTCATTGCGCGAAAGGTAACTAGGAGGCTGTAAATCAAACCACCCCCTGCCAACATGCATATTGTATTGTATATTGTTAGATCAAATACATATCTAAAATTGCATCGCATTTATAAGGGTGTTACAAAAGTAAGATTTCAGTTACTTCCTGTCTTTCAAAGGCCCTACGAGCAGGAAGCGCGTGGCACCATCGCGCCGTAGGCAGATCGCCGTACGATATGTTTGTTAGCGTGTTAGCATTCTGATTAACGGCCAGTTGGTGCCCTGCTTCGAAGGTTTAATCTGACCTCACGCCTCACTGCACAGGCTCAATAGAGTCCGCACCCTGCATCATGACATCATGTCTTTGTGTAAAATCCCGGTGCCATTCACTCACCCACCGTAGGGCTTAGCATGCAAGCGTCCACTATACCAACACACAGCTCTTTAAAGGGAGTCCCCTGGTCCCCCTAGCTCAGTGGATACACCCTGATGCCTCCACAGAGCTCTGAACATGGCCTCTATCTTCCCACACAGCAGGCTGAGCCCATATGCCATCCAGAGGAGAGCGAGTATTTGAGCTTTTCGTTGGGGACATTTCCATATGAGAAGATATTACTGCTCCTGGATATGTGGAGACTAGCTCTAGCTACCCAATCAGATCGCATACACTCTGGTGTTCCTGGAGGCCATGTCATTCAGAGAGAAACAGTAGCAAATGATTTGGGGACATTTAACATGGCAAGATAGTGCCTCATGCTGGTTTTTTTGCTCTTAGATTACATCATCCATTTGTGAAAAGCTGTGGGATCAGAGGAGCTCAGTGTGGAGGCCAAAAACTGCCACTAACCAACAGATCAGAGAGCAGAAGATCAAGAGGTGGACTTTCTAGTTCACCAGCCCAGTGATGTCACCCTGGACAGACAATGCTATTGGTTGAGAGGCAGCAAGGGCTAGCCTTAATCAGATGGGCAGAGTGGAGATAGATCCACAAAAGGAGCGATGACTTGTGTCGGTTGATGCCTGCTGATTTTGTCCACCGATATATGTTACATGTGGCCTGTATGAGCTCACCACCACTGTCCATCTGAGAAATCAATTCAAATGAAAATTGAAAAAAAAAGTCACTATTTTGTTTTAATTATTATTTGTCACTCGAAAGAGAGCAGAGATCCAGTGATCCAGATGTCCAGTGATGAACTAAATGCAGTTTCACAAGTTTTCTATTCGGACTAAACAATGAAGAACAAAATACTTATTTCTAATTTTTAATAAAAGATTAAAGATTAAGTATTACACATAAGTTTTTTGAAGGGATTATCAGCAGTGACTTCAAAGAAAATGGCACAGTTCAAACTTCATTGGGTCCTGGGAGTATGAAACAATTGTTGAACCTGGAAATTAGATTGTGCAAAGGGAAATGAGTTGTGTAACTGACTGTTTCAGGCTGCCATGTAATTGTTTTGTTCCTTCCTTTAAATTGGTGCATCAGTAGTTTACAGAGGAAACAAATTTTCAACAGTTTAGATTACTGGCAAACAAAAGTTTTCTTCAAATAAACTTTTCCACAGTCCAACTGTGGTCTATAATGAAAGTATTAAATGTTGGCTCAAAGAAATCCCATAGTTCATATACAGCAGGTCTTAGAGTTTCACAAGTTTTAGATTCTGCCTTTCAGCATGTGTACTATTCCAATGAATGAAACTTTTGTTGAACATTAATAAAGGGACATGTTTCACATAAACAAGAACTATTTGAATTCTAGAAACATTACAGAAACTATTTACCCAGTTTATAATAATACAGTTAAGTTATAGCACCCGTAAACCTCCAACACACCTGCCTGAGCTGTTCTCAGATATGATCTTCAGTCTTTTGTTTTCAGTGAGGCTGATGAACGGCTACGTTATTAGATGCAACAAGTGCAGCGAGCTTCATTTTCATTTTTATAAAACAAACTAAATGCAGTTCATTTAAGCTAAAAAAAATGTAAAAACTCAAAAGTTTAAGAGGTAAACAAAATCATAACTTAAAAAACCTAATTAGGACTTTTTAATCTTACTAAAACATCAAAATACAAATCAAATCATTTTATTATCATTTTAAAAATAATACTTGCTGTTGATTATATTACAGTGATTATGACTGCAAGTCATTTGTAACCCCCTAAAAATGATACTTTTTTACTATAAAATCAAAGATTTCTTCAAAGTGCAAAAGAATAAAATTGCTGTGTGTGTGCTCATATCTTTATGCACACAACTTTGTATTTAAATATATTTGTGAGGTGCAACATGTGGTCAACAGTGTGGTCCATCGTTAAACTGTGGCTGTGCTACATCAGAAGGTCACAGCTTTCATTTTATTCTGAATATTGTCAGTTGTATAGAGTCTCATAAAGTTACTGATTGTATTTGTGCAAATGAGATATTCAAGATAATCAGGCAGTGGAAACAACCCTCTTTGGGCTCTGTGGTGTAGCTTTTTCCCTGTTCAAACGTCTGTGGAATCGTTGGGAGATCAAAGATTGCTGCTGAATGTTTTTCTTCCCCGAGCCGGGAAAGTTTTACTAACCTCCCTAATAGAGAGATTTCAGCGTGTCCTTTCACTCAATGGTTCACATTCTTCTCATTCCAGCTAAGTGACACAGTTATGATGATACACACAGCCAAGCGCAAAAACACAGAGGTGGACTCAGTTATCTGCTATGTTAAAAATCACTTCTGATGACAGAGATGCTTTAGTTAAAAAAAAGAAAGCTATATAAGTGTATTGTAGCCTGTTAGAAAAACAAAAACAGATCAGTATTACATTATAATGTGAAAACTTTGTTGTTATAACAATGTGGCGCTGTTTTTTTTTATTTTTAACTTAATAAGATATTTTCTTGTTGTTATGAGATATAAACTTACCACATCATTATGCTTTTATAAGGTGAAGGGTTTTATATTACAATGTGATAACGTTATGGTAGGCGGAGAACAAATTTTGAGGAATATGGCTCATTTATATAATCTAATACTTGTTTTGGCGAAATCGTGCCATGTCATTGCCATTGAATACGGTGGGTATTGTGACATGGATGTGTACGCTAAGAATCCAACAGCTGGTTCACAAGAGGCGCACAGATCACAGGGACTAACCCTAACCCTAATCTCAAATCTCAAACAAAATGTTGTTTATGTTATATCAGTAATTTAACATGTAATAACATTAAACATTTGATGTAGTAACAAGATAAACAGTACATTGCTATAACAAGGTTCCTGGTTATAATGTTATAAGTTTGCATGTTGTAATAATGTGAAAATCTCTTCCCACGTTACAACACAAAGTTGATCCATTTTTCCTATGTTGCCATGAGAAACTGCACAGTTTAGTATAGCATATGTCTCTTCACATCAGCGCAAGATCACGTTCAACAACGAAATTCAAAAACAAGCACAGCAAAACGTGTAAATGTGATTTTCATAGGAAAACAACAACAACAACAATAAAAGTTTGGTCCTGAATCATAAATTACATTTCGCCTTAAGTTGCCGCACTGTGGTTCTTCATGTGGCTATTTGGATATTTATGAGGAAAACAGAAAATGTGAGCTGTGTGATTTGGGAGAAGAGAAAATTTCAGGGTCCTGAAATTTTCTTTTCTCCCAAATCACATATAATAATCAAAAATTGTGATTGCTGTTTAATTAACTTTGTCTCAAAAATCAAGAAAAAAAGTGAGATGGACTATTTCTTGTACTATTTACTCTTACAAAAAAATGTTTTTGTCAGTGATTTATCAGTTTTGTTGTGGATACAAAGGTATAGAAACCTGTTTATGAAAATTATTCCATTCCTTATAATTATTCCTTTTTCATAGTATTTAAAAATCCATGCATTCTGGATCTGGCTGATATGAATTTGTGGTGTTTTGTAATTCACCTTTACTTCAGTAAATAAAATGAGAGACAAGTGGCCAGAAATTCCCCTAAACAAAATCAGAAATCATTTGCTCTCATGTTGAAATGAGAGCATTTACCTTATTTAAACCCATACTTGAAATGAACCTACTGCTGTCCGTGCTGAATAGCTGGATAAACAACAATGTCCAGAGTTAATGTGCGAGGACATAAACTCTCCCTCTTCCCCGCCTGGTAGCTTGTCACTGACCTGCCTCTCTGCTCTAATGTTGAGCATGTACAGCTGGAGGCATAAAAGCTGCTGTTTCGTTTACTGTATGTTTTTACATGCAGTATATATAATGTATGCGTGTGGGGAAGTTGCATGCGTGGAACTGAATTGCTCTGCTGTGGACTCGGTGCCCCGGCCTTACAGTGTCCATGTTGGTGTGGGAGCCTGAGGCCTGCTCCCATACATCCCCGCTCTGGCTCTGTTGATCCTATTGTCTCCTGCGTCACCACACGTCGCCCGGCAAATAAAGGCCGTCTGGCTCCAAGCTTAAATATTGCAGCAAACTAAAAACCAACCATCAGAGCCGATTCATTCACATCTGCTCAGTGGGGCGACAAGGACGGGGCTTTAGGTGGGATAGAGGGCAGAAAAAAGTTCACTTTCCCCTGCCGGGTGCCAAGAGAACGGGACAGGACTCAACTTCGCCGGAGCCGCAGCTGTGGCAAGTTGCCCATTTGATTACATTTAACCTATATCATACAGTGAAGAAGAGAGAACTATTTGTTACTTATTGATCTACCTTTATGAGTTTGTAGTCAGGAGTTAATGTGTGGAAGGTTTTTAAAGAGCCAGAGCAAGAGATTTTTTTGGTTTGCACCGCTGTTAATGTTCGACATAGTTAATGGTGTTTACACTGACAACAAGCAGCCTTATAAAAGGTTAAGTCAATAACTTGCTAAACATTTTAATTTCATAATTGACTCATTGTGTCGATGTTTTTAATGTGATGGACTTGAACACCACACTTTACAAGTTCCAAATTCTTTAGATTTTCTGATAGAATCGTATGAGGTCGCATGAAATTACGACTTACGTTTGATTTTTGACGAGTTTGAGTTTTCCTCTTTTACATTTCTTACTTCTGGCACCCTATTCCCCTCCTCCTGTCTGTCCTGCCTACCCCACCCTCCCTCTCTGTATGCACCCTCTGTGTCCATTCCTACCCCACCCTTCATTTTGCAGTGCTACGGACCGACCATGGGTGACTGGAGCTTTCTGGGTAATATTTTAGAGGAAGTTAACGAGCACTCTACGGTGATCGGCCGGGTGTGGCTCACGGTGCTCTTCATCTTCCGTATCCTCATCCTGGGCACGGCGGCGGAGTTTGTGTGGGGTGATGAGCAGTCTGACTATGTCTGCAACACACAGCAGCCCGGATGTGAGAACGTGTGCTACGACGAGGCCTTCCCCATCTCCCACATCCGCCTGTGGGTGCTGCAGATCATCTTTGTGTCCACACCGTCTCTGGTGTACGTGGGTCATGCTGTGCACCATGTCCACATGGAGGAGAAACGCAAGGAGCGCGAGGAGGCAGAACTCAGCCGGCAGCAGGAGCTGAGCGAGGAGCGTCTCCCTTTGGCACCCGACCAGGGCAGTGTCCGCACCACTAAGGAGACCAGCACAAAGGGAAGCAAGAAGTTCAGGCTGGAAGGCACCCTGCTGAGGACCTACATCTGCCACATCATCTTCAAGACACTGTTTGAAGTGGGATTCGTGGTGGGCCAGTACTTCCTGTATGGCTTCCGCATTCTGCCACTGTACAAATGCAGCCGCTGGCCCTGCCCCAACACGGTGGACTGCTTTGTGTCTCGCCCCACGGAGAAGACTGTCTTCATCATCTTCATGTTGGCTGTGGCCTGTGTCTCTCTCTTCCTCAACTTTGTGGAGATCAGTCACCTGGGCCTGAAGAAGATTCGCTTTGTCTTTCGCAAGCCAGCTCCAGCCCCGGCCCAAGGCGAGGGCTCGGCTCCCCTGCCCCCACAGGTTAAGAGCCTGCCGTCGCTGGCTGTGCCCTCCCTGCAGAGATCGAAAGGTTACAGGCTGCTGGAGGAGGAGAAAGCTCCCCCTATAACTCACCTCTATCCATTGGCGGAGGTGGGCATGGAGGCTGGAAGAGGGGCTGCACCCTACCAGGGGCTCGAGGAGAAGGCGGAGGAGGTGCTGCCCATGGAGGACATCTCTAAGGTGTATGACGAGACTCTTCCCTCCTACGCCCAGACCACTGAGACAGGGGGGGTGACATTACATGAGGAGGAGGAGGTCGAGGAGGTGCAGCCAGCGGAGGTGGAAGCAGAGAAGGTGGAGGGTGCTGTGGAAGAGGATGTGGAGGTAGAAGAGGCAGTGAACGGGGAGGGGGTGACCCCAGTGGAGCCAGGGATGGAGGCCACGGATACGATAGAAGACACTAGACCGCTGAGCCGACTGAGCAAAGCCAGCAGCAGGGCCAGGTCAGACGATCTCACCGTATGAACCTGTGAGAGAGAGAGCACATGTACACCTGCACACACCAAACGTTCAACATGAGAGAGAGCACACACACACACACACACACACACACACACCTAACTCAAGACAACGCACACTCATGAACAGGCAGGTCAAAAAGCAAAGGATGAAAAACAACATTAACAGGGATAGATCAAAGCCTTTAAAACAATTCTACAAAGCGACAAAAAAATATGCGTGTTTGTGATAAAAAGGAAATATACAAAGTAGAGATTGAAGAGGGGAGGAGTAGGTTTTTTTTATCAAGCGTGTTCTTATATTTAAAAAAAATGTGGAAAGGACACATGCAGGGGGGGAAATGTTTTTACTTGATGAAAATCCATGTTCAATTTTTAGAAACATCTTTTTCTATTGAAAGAGTTTTAATCATATACAATGGAAGATTAGACATTTTTACACGGGGTTTGAGTAGATAGGGAAAGGAGAGTTTTAATATACTTGTGTGTCTGCAAATCAGTAATTTTGCTGTAGTTAGGCACTGACTTTCAATCCCACTCAGACAGCAACATACTGCAAATGCAGCATGTGGCTGCACATGGTGCGGGTGAGAGGGCTCTCGCATACAAAAATCACGTTATTAAGTGCCGTAACTTTTACAGGTATACAGCTCTTTGAGAAGAAGAAGAGGAAAAGTCCATTATCAGGTTGAGAAGAGCATACCTTTTCTTTGCACATCCTGACGTTTAGACTTTGTGCAAGGCCTTTACAACCCTCATAACACCTCATTTCCATTTACACAGGATTCTTTCAAGTGAAGAGAGATGTGCATCAATTTCAGGGCATTTCTCTCCTTTTCATGTTTATATACCATGTAGCACAGCCAGAGCTGAGTTAGTGAGGAAAAACAAACAAACAAGAAAAAAAGACCACATGTTGAATGTCTTTTTCAATGTGATTCTCTGCTTTTTAGATTCACGTTTGTAGCCTTTAAGTAGAACTGTGTACTGTGATATCAGATGTCTGACGGTAGAGAGCAGGGCTCATTTTGCCCTATCAGAAAATGGACTATAGTAGCGACCTCAGGCCAAATCCTCTCTTTTCGCGCTGTACAAACAGGCGTCCGGGCGATAAAGATCATGCACCATCAGCACAAAGTATTGTTGGAGGCGAGACAATAAAAGAAACCACGCTCATCAATGAAAACAAGCATCCTTGACCTGACTGTGAAAAAAATCTTTCTACTTGATTTCATGTGACCACTGAAGGTTACTTACCCCACAATAAAACACAATACTTGTGACATGCTTTTCCAATTCAGAGAGACACAAACAACTAGAGGCAACCCCCGCTGTACATAATGCCCTGTCTCATGTCTGATAATGTACATAATGTGCAGAAAAGCTTTTTTGGTTATTTTACTGTCTAAAGGGATCACACAAGTTGTATTTGTGACTACAATATTGATCTAATCTCACAAACACGAGGAGAAAATGCCCACGCTGCCATATTGTGCATTTATCTGAATAAAGGCTAATTTAATTTGCAGATCAGTTGAAAGTATTTAAATACAAAGTGCATCAAGCCTTATATTATGCCTTTAGTTTATCACAAATTTACATTCTCTGGCTTGTTTATTCCAACAACTACCATTGTATGATTTCCTGTGCCTTATCTGTAAATGTTGTAAAATTGTAGCATGTGCATATATTGCTCTGGGACCTATGTAAACTTGATGTTTTATTTACATTTTTTGTTTTTAATCTGAGATTTATTTCTTATCTGACCCCCACGTCACTCACACAGACCCACTCACACTCACCCACCCACATAAAACGTGGCTCTGTTATGCAGCTCAGATGGTTAAATAACAAATGTTTACAACATTAACACAATTTAAAAAGATAAGAAGATATTAAAGCGTAGAGCTGCTGGTTTGCAAACATGAACACACTCACACAGTGCAGGCTTATGCTCATACAGGTGTCTTTATGAGCACACACACACACACACACACCTCACAGTGTTGGTTTTGGGGGTATGAACAAATGGCTCTAGAGAAACTCAGAGAGAAGGCAGCTTTGACCCCTTTGTGACCCCCTGCCATCCCTTCTCCTCCCATAATCCAATGCTGCGCGATCTGAATCAAAGAGAGCCTTCAATAAGTCACCAAACTGTCAAACATGTTTAAGCATTTAACAGTGTTACACTCAAAGCATGATGCTGGTCCTTGTGTACATCTATTATGACTGGTAATGTATGATTTTTTGTATTTTAAGATGTTGGCATTGCCTTTATGTTTGTAAGAGGACGTGATTAATCTTTGGAAAGAAAAAAAAAATCCTTTTTACTAACTTGTAGTCTTCTTTGCTGATAGATGTGTGGCAGTATCTTCATTTGGAATGGGAACCAACGCAATAAAAAGTCACACGTGGTCAAGAAGTGTTGTGCCAATGTTCCTCTGCAGAGTGTACTTGCACGTGCACACACACACACACACACACACGCACGCACGCACACGCACACAAAGTACAAATGACCTCAAACATGAGACTTTGTTATCACTCAAAGTAAAAAAATCTATATTTATTTATTACTATATATTATTAGATTATTAAATAATTATGTTATGTTTCGTATTAACACATTAAACTAACGAAAAAGTTAAAGAGGTCTTGAACAGTGACAAAACCTGTGGTGCGGTTTACAAAGAAACTCTTATGAACATGATCTGCGTGAATGCTTCATCTTCATTGGCTGCAATGTGTCAGTTAAGCGCTGATAATTTGCTTTATTTAACAACCATATACGAAACAAACAATAGTATATAAATGGTGGACAATATACAACATGAAATTGAGAAAGAGGAAAATAATAACAATAAAAAAAAAGAACATAAGTAAATTGAAAAATAAGAATGAAATAAATAAAAAAATAAAAATAAATACACTCCAGGGGTCACAAGTAAAACAGGAGAAAGAGTTAACTTGAATTAAAAATATTATTAAAGTGGGAGCACACCCTCATAGTTTTAACAGCTTTCTTATTTTTAGAAGAAGACACTGATTTAAAATACAATTCGAGTTCTTTCATAAAAAACACAAAAAAGAGGTCTGACTACACCTACTAAATAGTTCCAGTCAAACTGCCTGTCAAAATGACATGAAAAAAACATCAACAGCACTTTAGCGTCGTCCTGCAGTGCTTCCTCATCCTCGCCACTAGATGGCGACGGTAACACACAAACTGCACGCAGCCTGCACCGCCTCCCTTAACTCTGTGAACCCTGAAGAATAGACCGTCACGTCAGCTTCACCACCCATACACTGTTCAACTCGCTACTTCACACAGGGGTCATTTGTTAGTAAAATGATTTGACATTTATCTGGGGACAGTGAGATGGCTGGATACACACACACAATGTGTTATATATATTTACAGCTCTTCCGTTAACCGTACTCGTCATTATTGACTGACTCTTGCTAGCTGCTAGCATAACATTAGCTTATGAGTGGACAACACCGTAGCCAGGTCGTTTCGAAGGTATTTACTGTAGTGTGGAGCATCGTTTCAGTCATGTATTGTTTCAGGTATTAGTCATACCCAAGTGAGTTCCCAGGGAAACGGAGTTATGGCTTTTGAAAACCTTAAGCTTGAGGTTGAGCTTGAGGGGTTGAGGTTTGACAGGACGCCGGACACGCTAAGTCAGTCAGGGTGCTACAAGGACATGCAGTCACATTCTAGCATTCCACAAGTCCAGTAATCTTACATTTGACCTAATTTCCACATCTCTAGACCGTGGGAAGAAAAGCAAGCAAACTCCTTCTTCAAGTTAAGCCATGCTCCACTGAAAAAAAACACACACACATTGAGTAGTAACAAAAGCACTAATACTAAAACATTATGTGCAGATGTTTTACTTGTTTGACTTGAGGCATGTTTGGTTACAAGAGGGCAGATTAAAGAAGAAGAAGAAGAATCAACTTTTATTGGCAGTATATATATATTTTTTTACATACACACATACTGAATTTTACTACTGCATTTATCCCATCCTTAGTTGAACACACACATGCAACACCCGGCAAATTACATGCAGTGGAACACACACAGGAGCAGTGGGCAGCATCAAGCGCCTGGGGAGCATATTGGGGGGTTAAGTGCCTTGCTCAAGGGCACATCAGCCGGCTAATGAAGGGGGGGGGGGCATTTTATCGCATTAATCACTCCACCACACCCAAATTTTTCCTGTCCGTCCGGTGGGGGAATCGAACCAGCTGCCCTCCGATCACAAGCCGCTTCTCCAACCTCTGGGCCACGGCTGCCCCCACCCCCAAAGGAAATACGGTTTATTTATGTATTGACTGTTTCTTGAAGAATGACGAAGGATTGGGAGAATAAAGATTATATCACTACTGAAGGGCGCAACATGAAAAGTTATTTTTAGTTCTGGACCCGGCCTTTCTGTCCTCCAACAAGGTATCTGAGGCTAGGGTTAAAATCATAGTTCAAAGGAATAACTGAGTTTATTATTATTTATTATAGTTTATTTCATCATTTAGGTCTATTCATAGAGGCCTTTAAATCAAGAGTAAAAATGGACAGAAAAAAAGGGAAGTGAGAGAAGGAAGTTATGCAAGATGTGTGATGTAACATTTTCCACGTAATGCAGCATCTTTCCACGAGATTCCTATCTATGCTCTCTTTAAGTGACAGCTACCCTAATTCAGTGCTGTTATATGACTTCATATGGGACCAGTCATCTCAAAAGTGCGTGGGCAAATTACCATCTATGGGCAGTTGTCCCTCAGCACGCGGTTGAAAAGCTGAGCCTGCTCGGCCTGAACACCTCCCTCTGCAACTGGATCCTGGACTTTCTAGCTTAGAGGCCTCAGAAAATTTTGAACACATGTAAATACCTGTACTTTTTGATTTTAGATTTATACTTATCTTGGTTTTTTTTTCACTTTTCTTTCTTGGTTGGGAATACTGCAAGTGCAATGTCTGTACAAAAAAGAATTTCCCTTCGGAGATAAATAAAGGAATTCTGAAGTCCGGATTGGCAGCAACATCTCCAGTGCCACAACTCTGAGCACAGGTGCCCCACAAAGGATGTGTGCTCAGCTCTCTGCTGTTCACACTGCAGACTCATGATTGTGAGGCAGTGTACAGCACAAATCGCATCATTCATCATCAAGTTCACTGATGGCACGACTGTGGTGGGTTTCATCAGCAAGAACAACGAGTCATCCTACAAAGAGATGGTTGTGGAGTTCAGAAGAGCACAGACGAGCACAGACGAGCACAGACCCCCCCCTTCTGCTGTCTGGGAAACGCTCCTGATGCATTTGAGCTCTTACAACCAGACCACAAGTCAACAACAGCAACTGATCTACTTGCACTTTATACCGTTTACACTGTGTACAATACTGTCCCTACCTGCACTCTATGGCTTTCTCTAACATTCCATAACAGGACCGTGTCCTTTGTATGTACAGTGTATTTAATTTGGTCCCTGGAGGAGCACTGTCTTGTTTCACTGTTCACTACTGTAAATAGCTGAAATGGCAATGAAAAACCTCTTGACTCTCTTATGTCGGCAGTCCTTGGTCTTATAACAACCGCCATCTAAATTTAGAAAATGACAATACCTGGTATGCACATGTGCATGTGCCACAAAAATCAGGAATGCGTAATGTCACGTGTTACTTTTGTCGCGCATGTGTCCCTGCTTACCATTTATGTGCACCTCAGCTTATATGCACCCCTGAATAAAAGCATGTTTAGTTGTCTTGATAGATACCTGATTTTACCATTTTTTTGACCTTTTTACCTGACATGATGAAAATGCAAACTGTCATTTCAATCTTAAACTGAAATGGAAAAGGCTCACTTTACATTTTCATTTTCAAGGTGTGCAATGTCTGCCAGAATAAAGATCCAAGGTCCATTTTGCATTCAATTTCATGATTATAATTGACAGCAGGCTGAAAATTGTTTGTAAGGGAACGTTTGTGCATTTTCACATGTACTCTGGAGGTCATGGGTAAATTGAGCAGTCTTTCCAGTACATGGTCTTCAACAAACATCTCAGACAAGTCTTACAACACTTTGCACAGTAGACACACACACACACACACACACACACACACACACACACACACACACAAAGAGAGAGAGAGACCACTAAAAGTTATCTTAGCATTCACTTCCTGTGAGGAAACCAGTTCTGGTGTAGGTGTCTGAAACCTGGCACGTTTCTTCAAATTACACAGACATGTCAGTATGAGAGTTTTAATTATATTATCATTTATATGTAGGTTTGTACTTTTTTGCCTAAAGTGAAACTGTGTTAAGGAGAATAAGGCAAAACAGCAGATGCAGACACCCACTACCGGTAAGTAAATGTAGTCAATATATTCATCATAACATATGGGTTACGAAAGCACGAGATCTTCCTTATGATTCTGAGCTGTCTTATTCTGCTTTCGCAACACATTTAGTATTACCTTTTTTAATTTTGTTAGCCTGGACACTGAGTAGAAATACATTTTTGAGTTGGAAACCACATGAACATGACGTTTACAATCAAATTATCTTTGTTTCAAGGTGGTATGAAGGATTTTCCTAAATATCTGAGTATCAGTTGGACCTTTGCTCTGATATGCTGCATGTTCCCAATTTTCTCACCAGCAGGTAATGAGTATACAGTTTGGGAAATGTGTTAATCTGAGTTTCTTGTAGAGAGTTTAAGACAAGAAGAAGACAAATGCTACTCTCGTAGCTGTACAATAAATCTGAAGCTGTACGAAGTGCACAGTTATGCTTTTACACACTGGTTTTTATACAGATAAAACAAGCAAGATATAAGGTGTTAATTAGTTAGCTTGTAAAGTAGTTGCATTTTGTTTCATCTAGACAGAGACTAACAGTTTCCACCTGTTTCTAGTCTTTATGCTAACCTAAGATAACCAGCTGTTGGCTGTACAGAGGAGATTGTGAGAGAGGCATCGATATTCTTGCCAAATCTTGGCAAGAAATTCACACGTTTACCAAAGCTTACCTGAAGCGTACCTGTGGTGTGGTGTAATGATGACAACATGGTTATGTTAAAAATGTAATTTATCATCTTAAAATTTCCTGCACAGGTGGAAAGACCATATCAGCTATGGTGGGCAGCAGAGTGGTCCTGCACTGTGGTAACAAGTCAAATATCACATTCTCTCAGCTGACATGGAAAATGAATGGACTGACTTTCTTGAGCTTGATCCCACAGAAATCATTTTACATCGATCCAAAAGCTCAGAACCTCACTATGAATATTTCTGAGTCAAAGAGTCAAATGTATGCATTGATCATAGAGAAAGCCCAGATGTTTCATACAGGAAACTACACCTGTGAGATCAACACGGATGCAGGACCATGGGAACATAAGTCTGAGCTGATAATTACAGGTGTGTTACTAAGGTATAAAATCAGATTAAACAGAAGTAATCCCTGTGTCAACAGTAAAGGAAATAGGATCTAAAA
Source organism: Scatophagus argus (assembly GCF_020382885.2). NCBI lineage: Eukaryota > Metazoa > Chordata > Actinopteri > Scatophagidae > Scatophagus > Scatophagus argus. The sequence continues at coordinate 10,078,203 of NC_058503.1, read as the reverse complement.
GTAAACAGAGTGAATTACAACTCAGTGCTGTGCTATTGAAATGAAATGAAATGAAAATGAAAGAAATGAAAGTTGCAAAGGTGCCTGAATGAACTTTGTGCTGTATATTATCCACAAAGGAAACGTGTGAAACTCATAAATGAGCTACACAGTTTTGGCTGCTTTGCCTTGGACTCCACTTCTACATTCTATAGAGATGTTATTATGCTTTTCACTAAAACCTCACACGATCAATTTTAATGTTAGCCTGTTGTGACAAGTAGCTTCTCAAATTTAAAGCTTGGATATTGTAGTATAACTGCATTGTAGACAGCAGTGTGTATGCTGGGACTATTTTGAGAAACCGCACAAGTAGATGCCACTGTTTCCTTTACACACACACGCAAATCAGACATGGCTTTGAGCTTAAATTAAGAGCTTAGTATTAGTCTTAAAGTGAGTTTAATACCTCCCTCACCTCTGCAGAGTTTCCCCTCAATTCGGAAGGTGAAAATTGGAATAAACTAGTAATTGCTGCAGCCGTGGGTGTTTCCTGTGTGTGCTGCCTGGTCTTTATAATTGCTTTGACCGTCCTTCAAAGATCCTGCAGACATTGTGCAGGGTAAGTTGCATTTGCTTTCAGTCATACTTAGATATTAAATTATAATTATTAAATGCTCATGAAAATGTATGTTTAGTGACACTATATTGCTAGAATATAACCAAAATGTCACTTCTGTTTTACAGAACTAGCATTCATTCTCCCACTGCAGAAATGGTAAATATAGTTATTATCACCTGTTGAGACCTTTCATACAGATGCAGATTTGTGAAGACTGGAGTATCACAGAGAGCTCAATTCACGACAAAGTGAAGAAAAGAAAATTCCTATTACCATATGTTTTGCAAAGATCTGAGCTGCAGTAACTGTAAGTGACTGTGTTCAGTTTTTTAGAAAAATAAAAAAATCTTTTGTTTTTCTTTCCAGCAGGAGCAAACAGAAGAGATCTATGAAAACTGCCTGGCACTCGATGTTAATCAACAACACGGCTATAATGAACCGCACTGCCACTATATCAGGGCTCGCTGATATGAAGTGTAGTCCAAAAACACAAAAGTGGTGGGGACTGAAAAAGGAAACAAGTATAGCAAGTAGGCAAATGTGTTTGTGAAACTGCTCTCAATATTTCACGGCAGTAACCATCTTTTCCAAAGTAGAACCACATGTTAAAAAACAGTTTGTTCACATCCGTTTTTTTATAAGTGTATGTATAATTCTTAAACTGTATATAAATGTGCTCAATAAATGTGGTGTCTTTAATAAAGAGCATAATCTTTGAGAGAACAGAGAGAAAATCAGGTATAACTGGAGGTTTCGGGGAGGTACGACAGTTAACTTACAGGGGCAACTTCTAAATATGGCCAGAATTCAGAGTTAGCAGGGAAAACTATAGGAGGCAGCTTACCCTGCATTTTATTTGTACTCCTAAGTAATCAGAGTGACATCACATCCATTAAAAACCGAGCTGGATGCGTTCTATGTCTAACCTCCAACTGTTTCTCACTGTCCTATTTTCTGCAGGTTTTAAGGTTTTGAATGGCACAATTTAAAATTTGAATTTGCATAGGTTGTCAGCAGCATGTGACATTACATTTACTTAATACCCTATTAATTTTAGTTATCCCAAAGACATGACACCACATAGTAATCTAACATGTAGCTAGTATTTTATGGTGTTATTTAGGAAGTACATATTCTATAGTACTATGCTTTGCTCCAATATTTAGTTGAAGTGAAAAGCTGTTTATGTGTTTTATAGTGATGGGCATATTGCCTGCACCTTTAACTGTGCGGACTCTGACCCAAGAGGACTCTGGGGTTTCACCGGTTCTCTGTCATACTGACTCAAGTGACTCAAAGGACTCGAGAAACTGGAATCAGTATATTAAGTGATCCAGAGGGACTCAAATTCTTATGCAGAACTGGATTTGCCGTGACTACTGGTTACCAGAGTGTCATTGAACATATCATAATGATGCTGCAGTAAAAGATGACATGCAGAGGATTAAATGAGAAAGATGGCCGGTGGGGGGGGGGTGGGGGGACAGGGAGAAGTGAACATTTTCATGTCTTACTTAGACATTTATTTAGACCAAACCAGGGGTGAGTTGTGAGACAAATAAACGAGTAAACGAGAAATGCAGAATGTGTAGTTGTATTTTTCTGTTCATTTAAGAAAACAGGTGTAAGAATAGTTAAATCCTTGAGATTTTGTGGATTAGTTTGGTTCACTTTTAAACTAAATGTTAAGAGAGCTTGTGAAACTCGCTGCTCAGCTGAAACTATTTGTTACGTCTCCGCCTGCTGCCCACAGGAGGTACAGAGTGATATTATGAGACATCTTCTGCCCACAGCTATGTGGCACTACACAGCCTAAACAGCAAGCTAAACAAAACAGTCCATGAGTCTGAAGAAGCTTTCAGAGCATTTACTTGAACCAGTACCCATTCAAATGCTAACATTGTCTCTGGTGCTGAGCACGTGGTGTAGTAAGTGGTGTTTTAGAGCTCAATGTGTTCTAAGAAGCTACAATGCTCTGCAGAGCTGAGGCGAACTGCATGGTCAGATATTCAAATTCTCTTGTTTGTAACTATGAGCCACCCCTTTCACATTACAGAGACCCTCCCTGTCTAAATGCCAAGCATCTCAGCTCCATGCTGTCTTTACAAGTGGGTACCCATTTTCTAAATTGCTCAGCTCTACAGGCTTATTCAACGTGTTTCGTTTACTCAGTAACATGTGGTTAAGTGTCCGCCACAGATGGGCTGGGTCTCACAGTTTACAGTCATAAATGGGGTTTAAACCATAGACATAATAAAAAATAGACGAAGCTTTTGCTGCCGTGGCACGAGAAATGCGGCTTCCATCTTGAACTGGTCATTCTACCGTAAACTACCAAAGCAGCGCGATGCCTGAGTACTGTGCGGCATATTGTTGTACAAATCGGAGGACTATTGAAAACAGGGCTCAGGAGATTACATTTCACAAGTAATATTGAACATTATTATTGGTTGTACTTTGTGAATAGAATATTACTGTTCTGTATTTATGTCCACCAGCAAAATCAGACAACAGAACATCTGACTGTAGAAGAGTTTGCAAACCAGCTTACTCACAATTTCAGCTTTGGTTCACTATCAACATCAAAATAGGAATTTTGTTGAAGAAAGGTACTGAGACATTTGAAGGAAGAAAATAGGAATAATAGGAAATAGGAAGATAGGATATAGAGAAATAGGAAGAAGGAGGTAGAAAATAAGCTTGACTTCCTTTGTAAAATGTTTCTCCCAAATTTCCCGTTTTCATTTTGAAGGTTTCTCAAACACGAAGACATTAGGAAGAAGTGGGAAGTGGCTTTGCAGTGAGCATTTTAAGCAGGAAGATTTTGATAGAACAGGTCAGACAAAGACCACAGTAAAGAGTTATTTTGGGGTTTGAGGGAAAATTTAAAAAAATTAAAAAACTTTCATGATGAAAAAAATTAAAACTTTCATTAGCAACTTCGTGCATGTGTAAATATGGTTTGGGGCGAGGGAGCGTCAATTTCTTGTGTTTAACTTGAGAATCTACATTTTTATTCTCTCTCCATGTGTCCTGTATCATAGCTACATGTATAACGTTTGCAGCAAAAACAAACCCTCGTGAAAATCAGTGAAATATTCAGCGAGTTGTGATTGATTAAACGCGCTTAACACTTCACTGCTCGTCAGCGCCAACAGACACTAGCGGTCGATGCAGCGTTTACTTTTTATTATGTCTATGGTTTCAACTGTTTGAGGTGTGACATGAACCACCAGGTGTCACTAACTTCCTTCAGTTTGACAGTGCATGGGTTTAGCCAAAGTGGGGCTTGGTTGTTCTCATGACAAGAATCTCACATATGTCTGCTCTCATAACATTAGATTTCACTGTTTTGGCCAGCTGAGTAGCATTAATCACAACAAGTGGACTGAACTATACATCTGAATTCAGCAGAGTGCCCCTTTGAAGGATTTTTCACACAGTATGCATATGCTGTGTCACTTTGGAGAAGTTACAGGTTGCTGTAATACATTTTCCTGATTTATTTATTTGTTGGGCCTCAGAAAACTTCTCTTTACAGCCTTACAAAGAAGTCATGTTATCCTGGCTCACAACATGAGAATTGTTTCTACGAGACTGGCCTTGTGACAGCTGCTTCTTCCATTCACATGATCACAACTGAGTCATGAAGGGCTGTTACTGTGGCTATATATGTATTTGTAGAGAACACTTTATTACCATAAAAAACACACGTTAAAAACACAAGTTACACAGAAAAAAAACATTTAAATCAGTGTAAAGAATGGCACTACTTGTCTTCATTGTCTAATGTAAAAGTGAAATACCAGAAAGAATTGCAAACATAAAAAACATTATAGGTTTACAATGCAGGATTTTACTAACAAATAGTGTAGACTAGATAGTGTTTCGCTATGTTCTGGGTATTTGAAAGCGTTGGGACAATTTTGGGTTGTCGGACGGCACTTTGAACAGTGTGTTTACAAGAAGCAGCTGACTAAATATGCATAGTAAACCTATAAAGCAATACCATAAACAGTAAATGAAATGAAAATTGTAAAATGTTATCTAAAACCTTAGTGCACACAAAACAACAACGGAATTTGAGATAAGAAGCTGCCTTTGTGAAACAAACATTTGAAATTAAACCCAATTATGTAGTTTTACATAGTACCTGTACCTATAATAACAAACTGAGATCGACTTTTCAGGTAGCTTCTCGGTCTTCTATCTTCTCTTCTGTACAGATTTCATCTGTAGAATCTTTCTAAGAGACTCACACACACACTGACTGATATCACATGATTCAGTTGTGTGGTCTACCCTTCAGCAAAAACCTTCCTCCCTCTGCTCACTGGACTCCTACAGTGTGTCACCTTCATCTCTGCTTTCTCACAGCAGCAGGCTTGATTTACTCCCAGCTTTCATATGAAGTTCTGTGACACAGTGGCTGGACATAACCTGTTTAAAGTTATCACATTAAAAAAATAATGCTGCTTACTATAATAGATTAAATGCACTGAATTCCTTAAAGAAAGTCATGCAGCAGAATGCTCATTACAACCATAAGAGACTTGAGACATGTCTTGTACTTGTACTAAAAAATGATATGGGACCATCTCTGCCTTGACCTGACACTGCATTTTAATTTCTGAAGCTTATTTGCGCAGTGCACTTAAAGGCTCCCTGTGGGGTTTTCAACCACATCTAACAACACACAACTTTTCATTAAGGGTAACCAGAAAGTCTCATGCATCATTAATGCAGTGCAAAGATGCTCCATGATTCAACACAAAGTTTGGTGAACACATTCATGGTTCCCCTTCTTTGCTGCAGCTCCATTAGCAGGTTGGTATTTTTGGGTCCAAGTGAAATGTCTTGACAATAAATAGACTGACTTATGATAATAAATAGATAATAACACTTACAGGGAAATGCAAGAACACAGCTCATATTCATTACAGAATAATTGTTTTCTTCATCATTTGTAACCCAGAACTTCATTTTGACCTTTAATAAACTTGTGAGTTAACCCTTAAATGAGAACCTCAATACACAATAGGTCAACAACAAAAAATAAAAGCTTGTTCCAGCACATGATTACTTAGAGCAACCTTTTTTCTCTGTTGTGTGCATGTAAACATCCTTCAAAGTCAGCTGCTGATATCAGCAGCAGTTCATGCTGTTTTCACACGTTAACTGCTGCTGATATCAGCAGTTGATGCTGTTGGTGGAAAACATGTCAAGAAGTCAGCGAATGCAGCAGTTAGGGGCGTTACAGCAAGCACAGACGGTTAAAAACGATAAGCTGAAGATAACTGAGGCTGAGTTTAAGTCTCTCTTCAAAGTCACTTGACAGTCTCATGGTCTCATTTGTTATTTTAGAACAAATTCTTTGTTTCTGCCATTTTAGCTTGAAAATATTAGTCAGTATTTACAGTTTGCAATCCTCATTGTTTTTTCTTTCTTCTATTGTTGAAAAAATAAGCAAGTATCATTGTTAATGCTAAGAGGGGTGACTAATGGGTTCATGTCCTAACTCTGAGAAACCCAGAACATTGAGTTTTCATCAATTCAATCCCACATACAGCGGCGTACACAGAATTCTCTCACAGGTTCGGCCAGATGTGACCACTGGAAAACTTAGAGCGGCACACCAGAAGCAAAGACCATAACTGAACTTCAGGATATCTATTGTGTTGTTGTGCTAGCCTGTCTCTGATCGTCTGTGAGGACAGACGGTTTGGTTTGGCAGTAATGCGGGTGCTGTACTCGACTGATTGTGGAGAAGAGAGAGCTGAGCTGGAAGGTAAAGATTTACCAGTCGATCTCTGTTCCAAAGCCACACCTGAGAGTCCAAATGATTACATGTCAGATGCTCTCCCACCCATCATTATGAAGTGCTTTGAGAGACTAATATTAAAACATCTCCAAACAAGTCTCCCTTCAGCCTTCGACCAGCACCAGTTTATGGACGGCACAGACTGACGGAGGATGCCGTCACCATAGCTCTCCGTTCAGCACCGGCTCAAAGCAAGGCCATGTGCTGATCCAAACACTGTACTCACTGCACACATATGAGCCCATATGTGCCCATTCTACTGATATCATCAATACATTTGCAGATGATACTTCGGTAGTCAGGCTCATATCAGCAGGACATGAGTCTGCATAAAGGAACAAGGTCCAGAAACTGGTGAGATGGTGTTCAGTCCATAATCTGATACGGGACACAAAACCCCCTGAAGAACCCATCATTGATTTTAGGAAGGACAGAACAGACCTCTCACTGCTATTTATAAATGGTGACTGTAGATGGTGACTCAAAAAAGACTCATACATTCATCCACAGTTTTTTTTTTTGTTTTTACACATCACGAATGGACTTGAAAATACAAAATAAATGTTTCTTTTTTAATATTATTACTCATGTGCAATAGTTTCTAAATGTTACTTAGATTTTGAATTCTCTATTTATTTTATTCTAATCATTATTATTGTTATTTATTAAGGTGTGAGTATGTATGGATGAATAGGTGGAGAACGTGTTTTTAATTTGTCGCACCATATTAGAGCACCTCTCAAAATCTTGTATGGTTTTTCTAAACAATAAGCAAGTCTATCCTGTCTTGTCCTATCATGTACCTCGAGGGCACCTGCCTTTCACTAAATTCATCAGGTATTGAAAGGAGGTTGAGAGTAGCAGACTCTGCATAAGAGCAATAAGACCTACAGCACAGTCACTAAAAATGAATCTAAGAATATACTTATGAAGAGCTTCAGTTCCGTTTCGTTTCTCGGCTACGTCTTTCATTTTTGTTCAGTAAAACTTGCAGTGCGGCACAAATTAATTTAACTTGACTCAAATTTACTAACTTAAATATGCCATTAGCATAAAACAGGAAGGTGCAACTAACAAATGAAAGTTGAATAGAGAACATACCAGGTATTAGTTCTTAATAAACAGGACTGATCTTCTGAAAGGAAATAACCAAAAGGGAAAACACCTTTTGGTTATTTCCTTTCAGAAGATCAGTTTTAAATAACTCTTAAATTTCTCTCCTTTGAGAGGTCCTTGCATCAATGTTGGGCTTTTTTAAGTGCCATTTTTTCTAAGATTTGGAGAGTTCAGACAAAAGTTCTCATAAAACTGAAACTTCTTCAGTTAAGATTCCAGATGCTGTGCCTTGTGCATTAACCAGATTTCAGTGTCCAGACAACATCAAGGCACCCAAGAGCCGTAAAGACATCAGGACAGCAGACGAAACAGATCCACAACTAAGTCCACATTGTGAACAGAAAGTATCCTCCCACAATCTGCACACCAGTGTGTTGTGCACAACAGTTATCATGTAGACTGACTTTTCTTTTTTCACTGTCCATAGAGTTTGCACATCAACAGAAACTAATACACATCTGGCCCGTTACATCTTTACAACCCCCTTTAGCTTTAACCATAATGCAAATACACACAAACTGACTTATATGCTTCATTAGATCAACCATGCAGGCTGCACTTCCTTAACTTTTAGGCAGTGATTGGCAGAGGAAGGCGACTGGGCACCTCACTACCACAACCACACTTAGGTCTACTGCATATCACCCAATATGTTATATCCTTACTGGTCTTAAATAACACATGATTCAAAGAATCACATCAAAATCTTAATGCCAACCGGGCAACTTCATGTGGCTAACTCACCAAGTTAATCCACTTAACTGGAAAGAAAGGATGGACAGAGGTCGCCCTGATGGTGACTTCTCTCTCAACAGTCTACAGCTAAGAATCAAGCTTCACTCAATTTCACATCTGAGAATGTCTAATGTCACTCTGCCAAAACCCAACTGAGTTTCTGTCTCACAAACCCACTTCATGTGCCTGAGTTCTCCAGTGGCAGCAGCCCACTAAGTGCTAACCAATCGCTTGTGAGGTGATTAGGGAACATCTGTACATTGGGGACACACAACTTTCAGTCACCCCTATTAGCAGTAAAACATACTTAAGGAATGACATCTGACTACAAGAAAAAAAGTTGTTGGTAATTTGGGGGGACTAAAGCTGACCCAGATGTTTCAAAGCTTGGATCATCGCCATGGTAACTGATGTCCAAATCAGTATTCACATGCTTTGTTGTTATCAGGGGGAAGCCACACCAGAAAAAGAAGAGCAAGAAACAAGTTCCTCTATAGTGTTCCATTCGTTTTTAAACTTCCACATATAAAAATGGGTGCGTGTAAGTGACACAAGCGCACAGAACGGCAACCACAAAACATGTCAGCTCCACATGCTCAAATGCAGTTCAACAAGCATGTGGCTGAGGCAGGGACAGGCTAATATCTCCCCTCCTGTCCTCATCTCTCATTAGACTCATAAATACAATAACAGTTGTCTTAAACACTGACTGGGAAGGCAGCTTTTGGTATTTCAAACATGCATGCAGGCTTGAAATACCAAAAGCTGTATAATCCTTAATCCTTAATTAAATTAAAACTTTTAAGAGAAAAGCCGAAATCATAAACTTTCTAAAGGAAACAGAATTAAATGGGACTTCCTGGTAGAATAAAAGTGAAAGGAGGACTGCTGCTTTACTCCAGACAATCTGTGTGAATCTGGGCTCTGTGTTGCCTTTCAGACATGTAGAAGAACACAGACAATTAAATAACAATCACAATAATCAACGTTAAAAGTTAGGCTGCTATGTCTCATGTGTAAATGCTTACAACGTCTCTCTTACAGACGAACTTCATCTTTATCACTGAATCTTTGATGCCCCAAAAAAGTGGCATTCGAGACAACCTCAGAGAAAAGAGATACAGCAGCTGCATGCAAATGTTCATTAACCAGCTGAGTCAGGAATGAAATGTTAGCCGTGGCGTCTGTATGACGCCACAACAACTGTGCTACAACTTGCCACTGCAACGGATGTCAAAGAGGTCCCTAAGGTATACAGTTTCAAATGTGTCTCCACATATTTTCAGGCAGATTTTGGAAATAAATATTTTAAAAAGAAAATGAAAAAAAGACAAACCAGTAAGAATTAAACCAAACACCTTTGACTACTAAATCCTCTACCTCTGCCTATAATGGCCTCTCTTCTTCTCTTTCTTCGTCTTCTTCTTCTTCTTCTTCATGATCAGTGTGTTCATGTGATCTGGAGGATGTTCGTACTGGTTCTCTCTCTCTGCTTGTGCCCTCTTCTGACCTTGAAAAAAACCTACCAAATAACAAAAGATTTACAGTGTATGTATAATTTATACTTACATACTTGACATATTTATCCACTCATATGCACGCAGTACTACTGTGATATTACTGTACCTTTGGAATTTCCCAGTTTTATGGAGGTACCACCCTGCACCAGCAGCAAAAGCAATGAGGATGAGCAACATAACAAATAAGGCCCAACAAACACGGCAGACCTCTGCAGGGAGACAGACAGCAAGAGAGAAGAATACAGGAACAGTAAATATAATATGGTACACTAGTTTAGCAGGCACATCCAGTTATGACAAAATATAATATGTTGCTCTACTGCTGCCCACAACAAAAGTCCTGAAATGAAAACCACATCAAAGCACATCTTTATCCTTTGGTAGTCAAATCAGGTCAGACAATAAGTTCCTGGCTTTAATGAAGCGATGGAATCCAGAGAGGAAAACATACCGTCATTAAATTAAGATAACTCATGGTGTCACTGTATGTTTGTGACTGCTTTAATGAGCAAAGAAACAGTGTGTGAGGCTCTGTGCACAGTGATTTTACTGATTCATGAGTTCAGTTTCAGTGTAATATGGTGACAGCTCACACGTTTATTTATACCTGTTATACTGTTATATGTATTTATACTTAGGAAACAAATATCTTTAACAATGGCTCAGTTCCATCAGGTGTCCCAGTAAGTCATGACAGTGAGCTAGCATGTACAATACCACACCTTGAAAGTAGCTCAGCTGAACTGAATGCAGTCAGTAATCACATCTGTTCCTGTTATGACATGCCAAAAAGAAAAAGGTCTTTGAACATCATTTACTAAATACCCTCACAAGATTGGACATGCTTGTACTAAGTAGTTGCACACACAGAACTGAATTATTCCCTGTAACACACTGGATGGAGTGTGGGCAGCAAGTCATCCTTCACTGGTGTTTTACACTTGTCTGGGTTGCGGTGGCAAAAGGCGAGACAGCCAAACCTTTCAGCTGCTTGCCAGATGCCAAATGGACGAAATCATTCACCAGTTAGCTACTGAGTTTGTCCCGGTTTGCTCTTTCAGTTCAACATGGTTGAAATACCTCCATGGGGAGGTCTGAAGGGAATCCTGATCATATTCAGCAATTCCATGCCAGGTCAAGCTAATAAAAAAATGTTAACAAAAGCAAACAACATCAGAGGACTGAAATCCAGAAACAGAATAACAACAAAGGCAAAAAACACCAACAACACTTGACAAAAACAGCCAAATCAAACCTGACCTCACCTGAAGTCACATGCACATAGAGGTGACCACGTTTTCTTCCAAAGGTGTTCGATGCTTCGCACTCATAGAGGCCATTTAGCTCAGTGGTCACGCTACGAAACTGTAACGTTGCACCTACTCGGACAGCAGACTGAGGCCACGAGTTGTCAGGTCTGAAACACACGAACAAGCACTGAAATGTACAGCTAAATAAAGACTTCAGATGTATAGTCAAATACATACAAGGGCGCATATGTTGTTGTGATGGTGATTATGCTTTCATTTCAGCATAGGATCTAAATATTTGTTTAGTTTTATGTTAGTTTGGTCTGTTGCATTTAAAAAAAAAACGCTTCATACAAGATGACGTGACTTTTATTGTGTGTACATATATATATATATATATATATATATATATAGTACAAAACAACCCACCCTAAAAAATGATTAATTATGCCAGCTCTCAGAGCAGATAATGACCTTTATGAAGTGGTCACACCTTCTATCTAAAGTAATCCTTTTAGTTAAATATTATCTAAAAGTGTCCTCCTTAAATTTGTTTAGGATTGTCTGATAACACACCTTTCAGTTTAATTTTTAGCCAAATCCTCTGTCATCAGTCACAGTCCAGAAAACGAACACAAAGCTGCTTTTAAGGCAAATATCGATCAACACACCATTTGTTTTTTCACCCACAAATGACTGTTTTGTAAGGGTTACTGCACCGTATTTCTCTTGGTGTCTGAGAGTATAACTACTATATTAGTAAACAGCTACTTTTAGGTTGTTTAGGATTTGTAACAGTTGGTAACTTTTCTTGTTCTCATGCAAGTAACAACTTTACACCTTTTACACCTTTCTGTAATAGTTCATAGTCTCTGTTCATATCGATTCTTTTCATTGAAGAATCAGATACAAATAAATGTGTAGAAAATACAACACAAATACAATCTACACTGAGGTTTAAGCTACCCTGCTCTACATCAAGACTAATAATTCTAATTCTAATATTTTATGTTTATTAAGAAAATTAACTCCAGTAGAAATTATTGTTCTGAGTAACATTTCTCTCGTAATTCTCATGTTCCAAAATCATACAGCTAAGCTGTGTTTTCCTTTTCTGACATTCAGAAACACTTTTACTGACTCTACTGCAGTCTGCAGGGCTTTAAAGCAGTAGTTGTCAATTGTTTTATCTTGACATGAATGTATTTTTTGAAACAGGCGAGTCTAGGTGTCCAAAAATAAAAAGAGGGCTACAGTCAGTGCTTCCTGTTTTAGTTTTATGTGCATTGTTTTACAGTAATATTTGCACTGCAAAGTCAAGATCTTATAATAGACCACATGGCCTTTATACTGTATTTCAACAGAAGACAAAGTGCGTGCCTGGCAAGATTGTGAGATTCTCTTTATATAAAAACAACAATTATCCCGCAATATTAAGCTCTGCATTTTTTTCTCTCTGAGGTGGATTTAAGACCACACAGTTGAAACCACTGAAGAAGCAGTGATTGGATTTACTCTAAATTCCCAGAAACATTTTAAAAAGTCGAAAAGCTGCAAACTGAAATGTTAAGAGCACAAGGTTGTTGCCTCTAATTCTGTGATAATTTGTCAGTTAGTCTCAGTTTAGCATAGATTTTCAAATAGTGAAATGTGCTGTGCAGTAGAGGACAAAGATGCAAAGATAAGAAGACAAAGATTTGTGCATTTTTCATCTGTTCAGTGCATTCCAGCAGGAACTGAAATATTTGTAAAAGCAACCAAAAAATGTCGAAAACTTTCTGCGAACACCAGAGTTCCTCTATCAGTTATTTGAGCTGACTGCGTGCTGTGGAATATTGCTCCAGCAGAAGTAAGGCACGACAATGAAATCAACACATCATCAATAAAATGCACCAGTATTCTTTGAGCACAGTTTATGTCAGCCCGTGCCTTAACCCCACTGGCCCCATGGGACTCTGTTCACAACAATGACGTTTTCAAATCCCCTGGCCACGATTCAAGAGTCAAGATGTTTTATGTTACTCAGGATGTATAAATACACTGCTGTGAAATGTGTTGTCTGTACTAAAACTGGGAATATATGGAGAACATGTACGCAGCGATGAAAGATAAAGCAGGAATAAGGTGCAAATGTAATATATTAAGGCATATAACAACAGGAACAGAATATAATGAAGGATATACAAGCAATAAAAGGTGTAGCAGCAACACAAAGATGTACAAAAAGCAATATGAATATAAACAGAGTTTCAATAACAATAAAAGCATAATTGCAAGAGGTGCAGTAATAGTAAAAGGTACATATACACGACATGAACGCCATCTGCCCATCTGCCATCTACAAGACTTAATCTGTAAAGAGAACACTTCTCCAGAGAGTCAGACGCCACCAGAGAAAAAGTCTTTTAGGATGCAAGAATGTGCTGCTTTTCTATATTTGTTTAGTTTAAAAACAGCTTATGATAAGAACAAACCAAACAGAGCTTCAAGGTAAATACTATTTGAACTGAAACTCGTTTGTTACCTGCTCCAGGTAAAGTCTGCATCCGGATTGGCGTCAGACACACATTCAAATGAGTCTTCAGCTCGTTCACGAATGTTTACTTCCACAGGTGGGACTGCAAGAGACGGGGAGAGGCCCATGTCAGCACAGTGTTTTTTTATCCAGTGTCAGCATCTGTTTCGTGTCTGTTTATACTAAACTTTATGGTACATAAATTTTATTAACCTAGACAGAGAAGCCAATTTGTGGTGGTGCGTGGAGGCTGGCCAGACACCGAATGTTTCTGAAGAGAGTCTATGAAAACACTATGAGTTGTAAGTTTGTAGTTGTGTCCAAGCCAACCCTTTGTTAACATGGTGCTAAGTTAGGGACCAAGTTATTGTCAATAAAAATCAACATGTTGCATTTTGTTTCTCTCAAAGCACTCACATCTGTGCTCCTCAGCACCCTGCCAGCACTTTTCTGTCAGCAAAAAATGGAGACTTAAATAATTTAAGATCATCATAGTTCAAAGTCATAGCAATCAAGGTCATACATCACACAGCAATGTTTGAATAAATAACATCAGATAACTGACACTGAATCTGCGATTCCTTCATGACTGGTCGTCTCTCTACACGTTACTTTCCCTTTAAGGCAGGCTGGACAACAAAGGAGGGTTTGGCTTCAGCAGTCAGTATGGGGAAGTTCCACAGGCAACACCAGGTGTTAGACTGGGAAAGTACCATCTGCTATTGTTGTTGCCTACCCTTTAGGCAGACACTTAGATGCTGTTACTTGTTATTGTCATTGATCTTGGGCCTGTAACTGTGTTCTCTTTTTGAGCTTCTGCTTGGGAACCAAACTGCAGAAAACAAAGAATATTTTGCAACTGACTGTTTCTTTATGCTTCCTCTGTCACTGTCTTTCTCGTTTTATGTATCATTGTTCTTGCTCTTCTGTAATACAATACTATAAACGGAAGGTCTGATCATTAGCTTAGCTCAGTGTAACACTACGGTCATTTCAAAAGAGTAGTGAAATAAGAGTTCACAATATAAATTAACTCAATATCAATACATCTACTGTATGTCAATATATCTTGTTGCTCTAAAGATAAATGGGCTAAATGAAATGTAATTCTATAGCCATGAAATTATGCAAAATGTGACCACTTCAACAAGTGAACATTATCAGCCATTACATAGTGTGCATGAGTTAAGGCCTTCCACTATGAAAATACCCTTCAGCAGAACTGACAACTGAAATGATAATATGAACCTTTTGAAATGAGAAATTCCATGTCACACACCAATCCACAGTTTCAAAAGTGCCAATGGCAATCGTGTGACAGCTCTGGCACCAAAAAAATCACTTTAGAGGTGATCGGAATAATCCGCAGACCTTGCTGTCAGCAAAAATTTTGAGTGACTAAGTAATGATTTCTGGAAAGAGGCATTACTGTTGACTTATTATTGTTCTATTAATGTCCATGTAGGAGCCATTTCTAGAGCCAAGTGTATGAAGAACACCACACTGGTCCAGTAGGAGTCATCTTGTGGTTTAGATCACTTACAATGAAGGCACGAGGCGAGCACTGCATTGTTGTTTTGGTCAAATGTATGGCTGTGTGGAGATTTATGGACGGTGGTTGTGGATTCTTCAACTTACCACACTGAAGAACATTAATGATGAGCAATAAATATTCCATCAAAGACAAAACGCAGAAATGGGATGCTGTTACTTCACTAGTCAAAGCGGTGCTTTGACAGACAAGTTCGGCAAGTTCAAACATCCTGCTTAAACATTTTTTTGGTACTTTGAGCTCCACAAGTGAACTGCCATTTAGTGCCACTGATTCCAAAACTGAGCTACTCACACCAAATTAATCGAGCATTACAGATGACAAAAATCTGTACTTCTGGGGTGAACTGTCCCTTTAACACAGTGCTTCTCAAATAGTGGGGCGCGATGCCAGGGGGGGCGCGTGTGACCCTGGGGAACATGCTTTTTTTGCCGTACTAGAATAAAGTGTAATTGCACATCCACTACAGTAGTTGGCAGTGGCGCTCTCATTGTCAGAGTGTGCGCAGGGAGTATTAGCTCTATGGTGTAGCGGTTTTTTTGCACCGAGGAGGCGATATGAAGTGCAGTAAACGAACCCTTAAGAGACAACATGAAGAATTTTTTAACAGGGATGAGAAGAAAGGCGGAGAGAGACGAAGATAATGAGACAAAAGTAACTCACCCGAAAGCTAAGACGAGGAAATATGACGAAGCATATGTAGCGCTTGGCTTCACTGTGACTACAGTGGGAGACGAAAGACCGGTGTGTTTACTGTCTAAAAATGTTGGCAGCGGACAGCATGAAGCCAAATAAATTAAGGCGCCACTTGAAGACATTACATCCCAATCATGCTGATAAGCCGCTGGAGATTTTTCAGCCAAAACGTGCCGAATATTGCCAACAATCATCCCGCTTTGTGAATGCTACTTCAGTAAACCAGTGAGCACTGTTAGCATCCTATTATTACATATTATTAAATATTATTACATATTATTATTACTATTATTTATAGTCGCGGCGGAGAGTGGGGGGGGGGGCGCGAATTGTTTTCTACTTGCTGGGGGGGGGCGCAACAGAAAATAATTGAGAAGCACTGCTTTAACATAACACACAAAACAAGATTCAAGTCTGAAAAAAGGCTTATTACATACGCATGAGCTGCACAAGTAACTGAAGTAGGGAATTATTTTTATACCCACAGTGGACCTGCAAGGTGAAGGGAAGGGTTTCTTCTTCCAACAGGGCTGCGTTGGTGACGACACACTGGACCATGTGGCGATTGATTTCTGTGGTTGGTACTCCAAACAGAGAGCTGACTGTGGTAGTCGTACCGTTGTCATGCTTGGTGGAGTTGGTTGTTGCCCTCACGTTTCCTTCCAGAGTACCAGTCAACCACTTCACCTCCGCGGGAGGCCTGGAACCAGCAGCCGTGCACAGAACCAGGAAAACCTCCTCATTGCCCAGAACAGGAATATTGTACTGGAGGCTTGAGACTGGAGGAACTAGTAGAGTTACAGTACACAAAGAGTCAACATGCAAGCAAGAATGAATAGAAAATATCCAGTGCAATACATTAATGCATTTTACCAAGCACGTTTAGAGGCACTTCTGTCTTGTGGTTTCCACTGGGGAACATAGTGAAGACACATGCGTAGCTGCCTTCATCCATCAGTGTGACATTGGAAAACTGTAGTGTTCCATTGCAGTCATTAACACTCCCAACAAATGTAAAACGTTTATCTTGTACAGTGACAACTTCTGGTCCATGCGTGGACACGACTGTGAAGAAGTTTTCATTCTCATTTTTTTTCCTGGTTTTTCTCTGCCATGAAATCTGAGTAACCGTCTCCGTGGTGTCAATGACTTTGCACGGTAAGACAGCAGTCCCTCCTTGTCCCACGGTGATGTTTCCTCCAATCACCTGTAGAGCTGTCAGAGTCAGAAATTCTCATCAGGCATTCAGATCACATCTCAGAAAGGTCAAACAAAAGGAAAAAACACATGAATTTACACAAAACGTAATTTAAAAAAAAAAATTACTTAAAACACACTTTTTAATGCATAAAACCACATGGAACACACAATTGAACAATAGCTGCCCACTGATCCTAGTGGTGTCAGGGATGTCGGCGTTGCTGACGCAGAAAAAGCTGAACCCCGATGCAGAGTGTAAAAAGGGCTGGCAGGCGAGGCAGAGGTCTGAGCAACAGTCTTTACTTTAACATAACAAAAACCAACTCAAAAAGGCACACACTTACTATGTCCTGGGATGTATGAATAACTGTGGCTAAACTCCTGGCAAAAACAAGGCATGGCATGGCATGGCAAAACTAAACAAAAGTTCCTGGCTTGACATGGGTAAAAGACACTCTTACAAAGGTGACTGGGAAGACAAGGACTAAATAGACATGACAACAAGACACAGGTGACACACATTAGGAGGGCGAAAGCATAGGCCCGGCCTGAAACCTCAGGCGGGTGGCCCCAGTTCAACACCCAGGTGGGGCTTGATGCATCAGGGGGTCTGCCCAAGTGCTGGGCCAGGACACAACGTGAGGCCTCAGGCGGTCTGCCTGAGTGCTGGGCCAGGACCAAGGGCCGATCCATGAGCCGCCTCTGTGGCGACCTGACAAGGCGTGAAGACCTGAGGAGACGTGGAGACCTGACGACGAGACATGGAGACCTGACTTGGAGACTTGAGGACCTGACGTGGAGATCTGGTGAGACCTGACGAGACGTGGAGATCTGAGGACCTGACGTGGAGACCTGACGAGACGCGCAGATCTGGCGAGACGTGGAGACTTGGCGAGACGAGACGAGAAGGCAGACGGACCCAGCCCAGAGATGGAGAGCTGTGGCCCCTCTGCTGTGGCGAGAAGCGCAGGCGAACCCAGCACAGGGATGATGAGCTGCGGCTCCTCCGCTGGGGCGTGAAGACATGGTGTGGCTTGGGAAGCTGGAGGACCCAGCCCTGGATCTGTGAGCTGCAGTCCCTCAGCTGAAACGTGGAGACCCGAGACGGCAGACGGCCGCACCATCAGGGTCTGGACTAGAGCACTGATCTCCGCGGCGGCTGGCGGCTCGATCTGCGGAGTCTGCACCGGCAGTGGGGAGCCTGTTGCCGGATGCAGGCCTCCCTGGGCATGAAGCGGCGCATCTGCTCCTCCCAGAGTTCGACCAAATTGGGAAGCCGGGTCGCCAGTCCGGTCTGACTTCCAATTAAACTTATACTTAAACAAATAACATAACATTGCTTTTGGCGATAAGTCAACGTTAGCAGCTGCAGCTGATCCGGAAGTTATATTCAGAGTTTTCGATAAAAATATTAACTGTCTCATCAGTATGTACCGTCGTTTGCTTCAAATATTAACACCTCAAACTTTACTCAGTATGTCATCCCTGCATTTTAAAATCCCATAAAAATCCAAATGAAATAGTGTTCAGCAAAATCATCCAGGTTCTTGTGAAGCATTTTCCCTCCCTTTCATTAGCTGTTCTTCCACTGCTCTTAAAAGAAATAAATCAATGGAACATGCAAATGAGTGCAGTTTTAAAAACCACTAAACGGTGTAGTAATTTTTAACAAAAAAACATTACTTAAACAAAACACACTTTTTAATGCATAAAACTGTATGGAACACACTGGCTTACATGTGGAATCTTTCCCCATGTTTTGAACAAAAGCTGCCCACTGATCCTCACGGATGGGTTCAACACAAAGGAAACGAGTTTCACTACGCGGTAGTGACGCATGTGATGAATTAAGAGTCTCCTCTTATCGTAATGTCATTTTGTATTCATTTTTGGATTTTCAAATTCTAAGTTAGTTGAAAAACACTTTGTAACCAGGGAACAAAGGAGTTTGAATCAATCTTTCTTCATGAGTTACGTCTGATTAAATGTGACCCTGCCGGTGAACTAGCAAAGTGTCATGCCTGGTGTTTTTTGTTATGCTTTCTTTTGATTTCAGTCCGTGTGCCATGTTTCATGTTTGTCTTGTCATGTGTTTCCATGTTTTATGTTCAAGGTTTTTGTCATGTCCTGTTTTATTTTGAAAGTGTCTCTTCCTCTGTGTGCCCGGTTTTCATGTAACTTTGCTGTCTCGTCGTCTTGTCTATTTAGTCCTTGTCTTCCCAGCCACCTTTGTCAGAGCGTTAGAAAACTTTTTTTTGCCTTGCCAAGCCATGCCAGGAGTATTTCTGTCACAGTAAGAGTGTGCTTTTTTGAGTTGGTTTTTGTTCTTTTGAAAACAAAGTCCATTGCTTGGACCTCTGACTCGCCTGCCTGCGCTATTTTGACTCTGCATTGGGGTTCAGCCTTTTCTGCGTCAGCGACGCCGACAAACCTCACACAAAGACTCCGTCATTTTTAAATACTTAAATATAACAGGTAATTAGCAATTAGTAGGACTTTGGTTTGGTTAACTAAAAACTCTCCACAGCTTATGCACATATTACAAACACAACCTGTACGGTACCATCTGTTCTTTATCCTCATTTTCCCAACAACACAACAAACACGTTGCGTCGTAGACAAGCTGCCTGCTTAAAGAAAAGGTCGTTCACTGTACATACCTTCAGCTGTGCTCAGGTTTAACACTAACATCAGTAAAAGCATCGTGGAGCTACACGGCATCCATGTTCAGAGATGAAAACCCGACAAAGGACTTCTGAGTAGTCACGTCACGTGGGCGGGGAGGGGAGGATATCAATTAATCTCACTTAAACAAATAAATAACGGGCTTGTTTTTGGCGAAAAGTCAACGTTAGCAGGTGCAGCTGCAGCCGCACTTTTCTTTAACTGTCTGATCAGTGTGTACAGTCGTTTGCCTCAAACTTTACTCACTATGTCATCCATGCATTTTAAAATTCCATAAAAATCTAAATGAAGTTGTGTTCAGCAAAATCATCCAGGTTCTTGTGAAGCATCTTCCCTCCCTTTCATTAGCTGTTCTTCCGCAAAAAAAGAAGTTTAACAATACTAAATGTAAAACAGCTCTCAGATCAATAGTTTAATAAACAAAATCAATAAATAACTCAAATGTGTTGTGTGAAACTTGTCATACGCTGTGTGGCAAGTTAACCATTTAGTGGTATTTAGCCCTGCCTATAAAGATTTGTTACAGAAGATAAAGAAGCTGTCGTTGCTCGTGCTAAACACCTGCAGTGGAAGTAACACAAAGAGTCGAGCGGAGAAGGCAGAGGCAGGACTACAGTGACACGCTTTACCGTACAGAACGATGGAGACGTGCAGCCGATTTTAAAGTACAGATGGTGAGCGATCCTGCGCAAAGCGGAAACAGGAGCTTCACCTCACTTCACCTCCCCAGGCTGCTGTTTCCGGATCGCTCGGGATCTGATCTTAACGTGTTCTGCTCACTATGAACAACTGATCAAGTTACTGTGACTTCATGTGATTAGTTCATAGCTAACAGATCAGTAAGGTTACTTCATGGATCAATTTATATTTTTGTTATATTTAATGAATACTTCATATATTTAGGCCTGCTGTTCTGCTTTAAAAGAGACTGAGGAAATACACAGGTCTGGAGAGTTCAGGGTTTTTTTGTTTTTAACCACTACAGCCTGCATATATTAGACTTTTTTATTATTATTATTATTTTAGATCAATCAGAAGTACCAGCCAACAAAAATTCGTGCTGATGCCGAATTTGCTCTTTTAATAAATATATATACACAACAGATATACAATGGTTACATTTCTCACTGTCATATTGATAACTACCAAAATATGCATTTTGTATTATTATTATTATTATTATCATTAGATTACGTTTAATAAAGACCTTTAAAAGAAAAATAAGAATTCTCTGAAAGTGTACCTCACCCATCATGCTGCATTTAGGACAACTGTACAAGTTTTAATCATTTGCATATTTTTTGCAATATCATTACATTGTCATTTTCAAATTTGCTTTGCAAATTGTGGTAACAAAGGTATCTTTCAAGTTTTGCAAGAATATTTGAATTAGATACAAATGTGGGACCAGAATGTCCTTCTTACTGAAAGACTCAAGCACAGCCTACAGTTCAGATCTTGTGCTCTAATTTTGTATGTGTGGTTGACAAATAGATGAATGAAATCTGAAATACTAGTTCAATAGATTCCATGCAGGAAAGAGGAGGCCACCAAGTGGTTGGATGAATGATGTTAAATAAAAAAACGACTAAGAAGAGCAAAAAGCAATATATTTCTTCTGACATCCATTCAGAGCATAATTGTTATTCAGATTTGAATATAATCTCTTACTACAAGTTTCAACCCAGCAGTTGTTAAAATGTATGTAAACAACGAGAGGGAGATAGAGAGAGAGAAAAGATTTAAATTGTAATTTGGCTTGAGCTGTTGAACCCATTCTGCTTAGAGACAGAGATGCGCACCGCTGAACCCGACCTTTTTCCCTTTAATGATTAATCCAACAGCGATCAGAATTAATGAATGACTCCATTGTGGAGGAGCTGATGTAGGAGGAGAGCCATTCTTCCTGACAGAGTTCAAAAAGTTCAGAGCCATCTGGGAACAGTTCTTCATTGTTTAGAGCATAAAAAACTACAGTTTGTAGGAGTAGAAATGAAGGAAACCTCTGTTTCAAAAAGAAAATTTATTTCTGTCTGCCAACAAACTCACTGACCTGCATGGCGCTTAAATACTGGCAGCTTCAGGAGGACTTGATTAGAGAGAATGATCAGCAGGTGTTCAGGTGAAGAGATGGGGGACAAACCGAGGAGATCAACTAGTCATGTTAACAGTTACTCAAGTAAAGTTGCACTTATAGAGAGGAGGCGCAATGTAATGTAATGTAATGCAACGGACTGGTACAAAGTCAACAACCTGTCCATGAACGTCAACAAGACCAAAGAGATGACTGACTTCAGAAGAGCACAGGGGGACTGCTCTCCGCTGAGCATTGATGGCTCCACTGTGGAGATCGTTCACTTGGCTCGGCTATTAGGAACTATAACCCTCTATATGCCCAGCAGTGACTCCACTTCCTGAGGAAGTTGAGGAAAGCTCCTCCTCCTCCCCCGTCTTCAGGAGGACCGTTGAGGCAGCTGCATCACTGCCTGGTATGGCAACCCCAGGATGTTTCTGCCACATCCTTCTGATCAGGTTTAATCAGTTTCTCCATGTATTAACCACATCCTCAGGAAAGTGGAGTCCAGCGTTCATTTGACTTAACGAGTTCCTCTGATCGGCTTGGCTTTGGGCCTTTTCATTTCTTTTTCTGTCAATCTGAGCACGTGCACTGAATACTTGCTGAATGAAACTGCCTAAAATCAGGTTGTCCTTTGTCTTTAAAATCTTTTGACCAATTAAACTTCAAATGATTATAGCAGCTTTTAAATTTCGAATCAGATTCAATGATCAAAACAATATCATAACAAGAATGTGTATTTATCATTCACCCTCCATCTCAGAGATTTATATGTTTGGCAAAGCAAGGCAAGTTTATTTGTGCAGTACCTTTCAACAACAAGGCAATTCACAATGCTTCACATGAAAGAAAGCATCAAGACAAGAAAAGAACAAAAGCAACGTAAGTAAACTGAAACAACAGAAAAATGTGAAAGTTCAGTCAGGTAGAAGATCTCCTCAAGTCACAAGCATATTTGTGCAAACCTTAAGCTCCACCATCTCATTTGGTCCTTGTTTTATTTATATTGAGCGCACCCACAAGGACACGTTGACAGACGTTGAATGACGAAGCAGGAGGGGTTGGAGCCTATCCCAGCTCACTGTGGGTGAGAGGCGGGGTCGCCCTGGACTTTTTTTTTTTTTTTTTAAATTGCTTTATTTAACAACCATATATGAAACAAACAATAATACATAATACATAATGGTGAACAATATGCAACATGAAACTGAGAAAGAGGTAAATGATGCAGAAAATAATAATAAAAAACAGAAGTAAATTGAAAAATAAGAATGAAATAAATAAAAAATAGAAATAAATACATGCCAGGGGTCACAAGTAAAATAGGAGAAAAAAATTAACTTGAATTAAAAATATTATTAAAGTGGGAGCACACCCTCATAGTTTTAACAGCTTTCTTATATTTAGGAGAAGACATTGATTTAAAATACAATTCGAGTTCTTTCATAAAAACACAAAAAAAGAGGTCTGACTTTGGACAGTTTACATTTGTGGATGTAGAATTTTGCAAGAATTATAATAAGATTAATTAAATAATATTCTCTTTCAACTGAAGTATCAATCTTGAAAAAACCAAAGAGCACATCTTGCAGTTATTCTTACAACTAGATGCGTTGAAGCATACTTTACCAACTGGTGAGTCAGTTACAGCCGTAAAAGGGACATCAGGCATAGAAACAGACATATTATTTTTGAATAACATAAGAACACCAGATGAACAGCATCGAAGACTATAGCATACTGTTTAGGTATTATAGGTATCCCATAGTGTTGAAGGCATTCCTGATAAGAAAATAAAACTCTCTGTTGAATAGTTGTTTTACCCAGATAATATTATTGTTAAACCATTCCTCAAAGAAAAAGGATCTGTTTCGGTAGAGTAAATCTTTGTTATTCCAAATAGAGTAATGGTGCTGTGAGAAATTGTGCTTGTGAAAGTTGGAGAGATGAACAGGAATTTTCTCTATGTTATAGTTGCATGTCAAAATGAATTTTAGACCAACAATTTTAGAAAAAACATAGTTAGGGATACTATTCCATATAGAGTCAGGTTTTCTCAAGAATTGTTTGATCCTGAGTTCATTAAATCTTCCTTGATCTTGAAGGTGTTGTTCAAAGCTCCTCATTTTCACATCTTCATGACAACAGATTTTTTATGTAATGAATTTTATTCTTCCATAAAAAGTTAAACAACATATAATCTATGTGTTTGATGGTTTTATTATCAAGGTATAATGAGAGGGCAGTGTAAGTTAGTCTGGATATACCTTCTGCTTTTGTTATTAGCATCCTTCCTCTTAAGGATAGATCTCTTAGGAGCCAGAGATTGAATCTTTTTTGGGTCTTTTCTATGACCAGGGTAAAGTTTAAAGCAATTCTAGCTTTCTGATCTTCAGTGATGGAGACTGCTAAATATGTTACTGTATTTTTGACAGGGATGTTTGATATTGAGCATGAAGCTGAGTCTTTCACTGCCATTAACTCACATTTGTTTACATTTAAATGTAGTCCAGAGGCCTCAGAGAACATATTGATTATGTTTAGAGCACGAGATGTCTGGGTAGAATCTTTTTAAAAAATGGTTGTATCATCTGCAAGTTGACTGATAACGATTTCTCTTTCTGCAATTGTGATGCCTTTCAGAGCGCTTGATTTAACATGAATAAGAGTCAACCGTACCGAATTCCTCGTTTAATGTCAAAACGTGGGGTTGTGTCAGAACTCAATTTAATAGAATAATTACTATTAGCATATAAGGTTCGAATAGCTTTGCTGAAAAAAAGCCCCAAACCAAATTTCTCTAAAGAACTAAAGATAAACTGGTGTTCAACTGAATCAAAGGCTTTATAGAAATCTAAAAATAGGATATAACTGTTATCAGAGATTAGTTCAGAATAATCTAACAAGTCTAATACCAATCTGATATTATTACATATGTCTATTGTTCATGAATCCAGATTGTGATTCATCTATAACAGAATCCAAAACTAGCTTAAGCCTTTTTGCAACAATAATTGCTAACACCTTATAGTCATTGTTTAAAAGACAAATGGGGACCAATTATCAATAAGCAGTACATCCTTATTAGGTTTCGGAATAAGCCCTGTGTCAGTGTTGGAGGGAGCAGTTCATTGTCTATGCTTTCTGTGAAAACCTTCAATAAGAATGGGGCTAACTGATCTACTAAAGCTCTGTAAAATTCAGAAGTACATCCATCCACTCCGGGGGACTTGTTACATTTGAGGCTATTGATGGAGTCAATTATTTCTTTTAGTGTTAAAGGAGCATCACATATACCTCTGTCTGCATCATTAATATTATTCACCTCAATAGAATCTAAAAAGGAAGATGTACTCCTCTCACAATAATGAGAGGTGTAAAACTTGCTATAGAAGCCTGAACAATATGTAGCAATTAGCTTGGGGTTATCACATGTTGTATTATTAATTTTAAGTTGCTGGATGGAGTGGGTTTTAGAATGAGATTTTTCCAACCTGAAAAAATAGGCAGAATTTTGTTCTCCTTCTTCCATCCATTTCAGCCTCGATCTAATAAATGCACCCTTTGCTTTCAGCATATACAAGTTGTCCAGCTTACTTTGACATTCAGTGAAAGTTTCTTTTTCATTTGTAGAGACAATCTGGGGGCTTTTGAGAAAGAGAGGTTATGGTAGATACTATCTCATCTTCTTCTAAACTTCTCAACCTGGCTAGATCAGAACTATATTTCCTAAAGTAAGGAAATACAATGCAATTTCAAATTTCACAAGTTCCCACTTGATACCATATTTATTGACAATCTTAGCCTCATTCCAATATACAATATTTCCAATAAGTCTTCCAACTTCAGCTTTTACATCTTCATAATTCAAAATTGAACTATTCAATTTCCAATACGAGGAGTGGTTAAAGCAAGCAGAGGAGAATAAAGAGATAACAATATGTATAGCTTTGTGATCAGTTAATGGAGTTGCCGTAATTTGTGTCGTATTTTTTCTCAGACCTCTGGACAACAGCCAATAATCTATCCTAGATTGGGAGGATCCAGTCTTATCAGACCATGTGTCCACTACACTATCAAGAGCAACATTAAAATCTCCACCAATTAAAAGGAAGGCATTAGGTTCGCCCTGGACTGGTCGCCAGTCGCAGGGCTGACACAAAGACAGACAACCACACACGCACACACACTCACACCTAGGGGCAATGTAGAGTAGCCAATTAACTTAATGTGCATGGTTTGGTGGATTGTGTAAGGAAGCCGGAGTACCCGGATGAAAACCCATGCAGGCACAGGGAGAACGTGCACAGAAGGGTCCAGACTGGATACAAACCTGCAACCCTCTTGCCGTGAGGTGACAGTGCACCACCCGCCCGCAAGCAAAGGTGTATGTAAAAAATACAGGATTTAAAAATGTTTTTTTTGGCCCCAATGATGCACAGCTTTTTTTTTCAATATGAACTTTTACACTGCGTGTTTCTAGCCAAAAGGGGGCCTGGTTGTTCTCACTACAGAGATCTGACATATAGCTTCTCTTGTAAAGGAGACTGAAGACGACGACAGAAGATTTAACTGTTCAGACAGGCAATACTAATCAGAAGTGAGCTCTATGTCTAAATTCGGCAGAGTGCATTTTGCGAGTGATTCATCAAAATAAAGATGAGTATTTTGTGCTTGCCACACATGTTTACATAGAGGGCTGACTGTGGGTTGCTTCTCGGTCTTCTACCTTCTCTTCTGTACAGATTTCATTCATCTGTACAGCTTTTCATCTAGATAATGGGGTTACTATAACAGATTAAATGCATTGAATTCCTTTAAAAAAAAGTCATGCAGCAGAAACCCATTACAACCATAAGAGACTTGAGACATGTCTTGTACTTGCCAAAAATGACTTGGGACCATCTCTGCCTTGACCTGAAGGAAGAAATCAGGGGATACAGCAGTAAGAGCTGTTAAAACAGAAAAGTTAAAAATGATAAGATTAAGAACCCTGACACTGAAATAAAGTCACTCAAAGGTCTCATGGCCTCATTTCTTATTCTCAAACAAATTCTTTGTTTCTGCTATTTTAGCTTGAGAGCTGAAGTTACTTAATTTGCAATACCTCCAGGGCACCTCACTTTAACTATATTCACCAGATTTTATGAGTAGGTTGGTGGCAGCAATAAGACGTACAGCACACAGTAGCACACAGTTGAGAGGAATCATTTATTGCATATATATTATATATTTATATATATATATTTTAAAAAATAATAAAAAGTACATTCATAACCTAAAAAATTAAAGTATAAAATCTGAAAAGAGAAAACAGCAGACAGTCTTCCTTAAAATAAGTGTTTCCCCCCTTTGATTCTTTGCTTCCTTTCAGATGATCAGTTCAGAAACTTGAATTTCTCTCGTCTCTGTGGTGCAATTAAAGGCTCCCTATGGGGTTTCCAACCACATCTAATCATCACACAACTTTTCATTAAGGGTAACCAGCAAGTCTCATGTATCATTAATGCAATGTAAACATGTTCTACGGGTCAACACAAAGTTTGGTGAAGACATTCATGGTCCCCCATCTTAGCAGGTTGGTATTTTTGGGTCCAAGTCAACTGTCTTGACAATAAATAGACTGACTTATGATAATAAATAGATAAGAACACAGCTCCTATTCATTACAGAATAATTGTTTTCTTCATCATTTGTAACCCAGAACTTCATTTTGACCTTTAATGAACTTGTGAGTTTACCCTTAAATGAGAATGTCAATACACAATAGGTCAATAACAACAAAGAATAAAAGCTTGTTCCAGCACATGATTACTTAGAGCAACCTTTTCTCTGTTGTGTGCATGTAAACATCCTTCAAAGTCAGCTGCTGATATCAGCAGCAGTTCATGCTGTTTTCACACGTTAACTGCTGTTGATATCAGCAGTTAATGCTGTTGGTGGAAAACATGTCAAGAACTCAGCGAATGCAGCAGTTAAGGGCGTTACAGCAAGCACAGGCAGTTAAAAATGATAAGCTGAAGATAACTGAGGCTGAGGTTAAGTCTCTCTTCAAAGTCACTTGAGAGTCTCATGGCCTCATTTGTTATTTTAGAACAAATTCTTTGTTTCTGCCATTTTAGCTTGAAAATATTAGTCAGTATTTACAGTTTGCAATACTCATTGTTTTTTCTTTCTTCTACTGTTGAAAAAATAAGCAAGTATCATTGTTAATGCTAAGAAGGGTGACTAATGGGTTCATGTGCTAACTCTGAGAAACCCAGCACATTGATTTTTCATCAATTCAATCCCACATACAGTGGCGTACACAGAATTCTCTCACAGGTTTGGCCAGATGTGACCACTGGAAAACTTAGAGTGGCACACCAGAAGCAAAGACCATAACTGAACTTCAGGATATCTATTGTGTTGTTGTGCTAGCCTGTCTCTGATCGTCTGTGAGGACAGACGGTTTGGTTTGGCAGTAATGCGGGTGCTGTACTCGACTGATTGTGGAGAAGAGAGAGCTGAGCTGGAAGGCAAAGATTTACCAGCCGATCTCTGTTCAAAAGCCACACCTGAGAGTCCAAATGATTACACGTCAGATGCTCTCCCACCCATCATTATGAAGTGCTTTGAGAGACTAATATTAAAACATCTCCAAACAAGTCTCCCTTCAGCCTTCGACCAGCACCAGTTTATGGACGGCACAGACTGACGGAGGATGCCGTCACCATAGCTCTCCGTTCAGCACCGGCTCAACGCAAGGCCATGTGCTGATCCAAACACTGTACTCACTGCACACATATGAGCCCATATGTGCCCATTCTACTGATATCATCAATAAATTTGCAGATGATACTTCAGTAGTCAGGCTCATATCAGCAGGAGATGAGTCTGCATAAAAGAACAAGGTCCAGAAACTGGTGAGATGGTGTTCAGTCGATAATCTGATACGGGACACAAAACCCCCTGAAGAACCCATCATTGATTTTAGGAAGGACAGAACAGACCTCTCACTGCTATTTATAAATGGTGACTGTAGATGGTGACTCAAAAAAGACTCATACATTCATCCACAGTTTTTTTTTTGTTTTTACACATCACGAATGGACTTGAAAATACAAAATAAATGTTTCCTTTTTGAATATTATTACTCATGTGCAATAGTTTCTAAATGTTACTTAGATTTTGAATTCTCTATTTATTTTATTCTAATCATTATTATTGTTATTTATTAAGGTGTGAGTATGTATGGATGAATAGGTGGAGAACGTGTTTTTAAATTTGTCGCACCATATTAGAGCACCTCTCAAAATCTTGTACGGTTTTTCTAAACAATAAGCAAGTCTATCCTGTCTTGTCCTATCATGTACCTCGAGGGCACCTGCCTTTCACTAAATTCATCAGGTATTGAAAGGAGGTTGAGAGTAGCAGACTCTGCATAAGAGCAATAAGACCTACAGCACAGTCACTAAAAATGAATCTAAGAATATACTTATGAAGAGCTTCAGTTCCGTTTCGTTTCTCGGCTACGTCTTTCATTTTTGTTCAGTAAAACTTGCAGTGCGGCACAAATTAATTTAACTTGACTCAAATTTACTAACTTAAATATTCCATTAGCATAAAACAGGAAGGTGCAACTAACAAATGAAAGTTGAATAGAGAACATACCAGGTATTAGTTCTTAATAAACAGGACTGATCTTCTGAAAGGAAATAACCAAAGGAGGGAAAACACCTTTTGGTTATTTCCTTTCAGAAGATCAGTTTTAAATAACTCTTAAATTTCTCTCCTTTGAGAGGTCCTTGCATCAATGTTGGGCTTTTTTAAGTGCCATTTTTTCTAAGATTTGGAGAGTTCAGACAAAAGTTCTCATAAAACTGAAACTTCTTCAGTTAAGATTCCAGATGCTGTGCCTTGTGCATTAACCAGATTTCAGTGTCCAGACAACATCAAGGCACCCAAGAGCCGTAAAGACATCAGGACAGCAGACGAAACAGATCCACAACTAAGTCCACATTGTGAACAGAAAGTATCCTCCCACAGTCTGCACACCAGTGTGTTGTGCACAACAGTTATCATGTAGACTGACTTTTCTTTTTTCACTGTCCATAGAGTTTGCACATCAACAGAAACTAATACACATCTGGCCCGTTACATCTTTACAACCCCCTTTAGCTTTAACCATAATGCAAATACACACAAACTGACTTATATGCTTCATTAGATCAACCATGCAGGCTGCACTTCCTTAACTTTTAGGCAGTGATTGGCAGAGGAAGGCGACTGGGCACCTCACTACCACAACCACACTTAGGTCTACTGCATATCACCCAATATGTTATATCCTTACTGGTCTTAAATAACACATTATTCAAAGAATCACATCAAAATCTTAATGCCAACCGGGCAACTTCATGTGGCTAACTCACCAAGTTAATCCACTTAACTGGAAAGAAAGGATGGACAGCGGTCGCCCTGATGGTGACTTCTCTCTCAACAGTCTACAGCTAAGAATCAAGCTTCACTCAATTTCACATCTGAGAATGTCTAATGTCACTCTGCCAAAACCCAACTGAGTTTCTGTCTCACAAACCCACTTCATGTGCCTGAGTTCTCCAGTGGCAGCAGCCCACTAAGTGCTAACCAATCGCTTGTGAGGTGATTAGGGAACATCTGTACATTGGGGACACACAACTTTCAGTCACCCCTATTAGCAGTAGAACATACTTAAGGAATGACATCTGACTACAAGAAAAAAAGTTGTTGGTAATTTGGGGGGACTAAAGCTGACCCAGATGTTTCAAAGCTTGGATCATCGCCATGGTAACTGATGTCCAAATCAGTATTCACATGCTTTGTTGTTATCAGGGGGAAGCCACACCAGAAAAAGAAGAGCAAGAAACAAGTTCCTCTATAGTGTTCCATTCGTTTTTAAACTTCCACATATAAAAATGGGTGCGTGTAAGTGACACAAGCGCACAGAACGGCAACCACAAAACATGTCAGCTCCACATGCTCAAATGCAGTTCAACAAGCATGTGGCTGAGGCAGGGACAGGCTAATATCTCCCCTCCTGTCCTCATCTCTCATTAGACTCATAAATACAATAACAGTTGTCTTAAACACTGACTGGGAAGGCAGCTTTTGGTATTTCAAACATGCATGCAGGCTTGAAATACCAAAAGCTGTATAATCCTTAATCCTTAATTAAATTAAAACTTTTAAGAGAAAAGCCGAAATCATAAACTTTCTAAAGGAAACAGAATTAAATGGGACTTCCTGGTAGAATAAAAGTGAAAGGAGGACAGCTGCTTTACTCCAAACAATCTGTGTGAATCTGGGCTCTGTGTTGCCTTTCAGACATGTAGAAGAACACAGACAATTAAATAACAATCACAATAATCAACGTTAAAAGTTAGGCTGCTATGTCTCATGTGTAAATGCTTACAACGTCTCTCTCACAGAAAAGAGATACAGCAGCTGCATGCAAATGTTCATTAACCAGCTGAGTCAGGAATGAAATGTTAGCCGTGGCGTCTGTATGACGCCACAACAACTGTGCTACAACTTGCCACTGCAACGGATGTCAAAGAGGTCCCTAAGGTATACAGTTTCAAATGTGTCTCCACATATTTTCAGGCAGATTTTGGAAATAAATATTTTAAAAAGAAAATGAAAAAAAGACAAACCAGTAAGAATTAAACCAAACACCTTTAACTACTAAATCCTCTACCTCTGCCTATAATGGCCTCTCTTCTTCTCTTTCTTCGTCTTCTTCTTCTTCTTCTTCTCCATGATCAGTGCGTTCACGTGATCTGGAGGATGTTCGTACTGGTTTTCTCTCTCTGCTTGTGCCCTCTTCCGGACTTGAAAAAAACCTACCAAATAACAAAAGATTTACACTGTATGTACAATTTATACTTACACACTTGACATATTTATCCACTCATATGCATGCAGTGATATTACTGTACCTTTGAAATTTCCCAGTTTTATAGAGGTACCACCCTGCACCAGCAGCAAAAGCAATGAGGATGACCAACATAACAAATAAGGCCCAACAAACACGGCAGCCCTCTGCAGGGAGACAGACAGCAAGAGAGAAGAATACAGGAACAGGAAATATAATATGGTACACTAGTTTAGCAGGCACATCCAGTTATGACAAAATATAATATGTTGCTCTACCGCTGCCCACAACAAAAGTCCTGAAATGAAAACCACATCAAAGCATATCTTTATCCTTTGGCAGTCAAATCAGGTCAGACAATAAGTTCTGGGCTTTAATGAAGCGATGGAATCCAGAGAGGAAAACATACCGTCATTAAATTAAGATAACTCATGGTGTCACTGTACGTTTGTGACTGCTTTAATGAGCAAAGAAACAGTGTGTGAGGCTCTGTGCACAGTGATTTTACTGATTCATGAGCTCAGTTTCAGTGTAATATGGTGACAGCTCACACATGTTTATTTATACCTGTTATACTGTTTTATGTATTTATACTCAGGAAACAAACATCTTTAACAATGGCTCAGTTCCATCAGGTGTCCCAGTAAGTCATGACAGTGAGCTAGCATGTACAATACCACACCTTGAAAGCAGCTCAGCTAA
The DNA here is from genome assembly GCF_020382885.2 of Scatophagus argus. NCBI lineage: Eukaryota > Metazoa > Chordata > Actinopteri > Scatophagidae > Scatophagus > Scatophagus argus. The sequence goes on along the minus strand of NC_058503.1, from coordinate 10,045,838 downwards.
ACTAAATGCACTCAGTAATCACATCTGTTCCTGTTATGACATGCCAAAAAGAAAAAGGTCTACTACTACTAAAGACCCTCACAAGATTGGACATGCTTGTGCTAAGTAGTTGCACACACAGAACTGAATTATTCCCTGTAACACACTGGATGGAGTGTGGGCAGCAAGTCATCCTTCACTGGTGTTTTACACTTGTCTGGGTTGCGGTGGCAAAAGGCGAGACAGCCAAACCTTTCAGCTGCTAGCCAGATGCCAAATGGACGAAATCATTCACCAGTTAGCTACTGAGTTTGTCCTGGTTTGCTCTTTCAGTTCAACATGGTTGAAATACCTCCATGGGGAGGTCTGAAGGGAATCCTAATCACATTCAGCAATTCTATGCCAGGTCAAGCTAATAAAAAAAATGTTAACAAAAGCAAGCAACATCAGAGGACTGAAATCCAGAAACAGAATAACAACAAAGGCAAAAAACAACAACAACAACATTTGACCGAACCCCACAGCCAAATCAAACCTGACCTCACCTGAAGTCACATGCACATAGAGGTGACCATGTTTTCTTCCAAAGGTGTTCGATGCTTCGCACTCATAGACACCATTTAGCTCGGGGGTCATGCTCTGAAACTGTAATGTTGCACCTACTCGGACAGCAGACTGAGGCCACGAGTTGTCTGGTCTGAAACACACAAACAAGCACTGAAATGTACAGCTAAATAAAGACTTCAGGTGTATGGTCAAATACATTTCAAATATTAATAAGAATATTATTATTATCATATTAAATGGTGCATACGTTGTTGTGATGGTGATTATGCTTTCATTTCAGCATAGGATCTAATTATTTGTTTAGTTTTATGTTAGTTTGGTCTGTTGTATTAAAAAAAACCGCTTCATACAAGCTGACGTGACTTTTATTGTGTGTATATTGTGACGACCCCTCCACACGTATGAAGGATAATATTAAAAGTATTATAAAGGCTAATCTTGTTGATCGAGGTATGCTTGGATCTAAGAAACAGGCTGTTGATCCTGAGGTGGGTCAGGTGGATATGTCTGGCTGTGGCGAGGCAAGTTTCACTTTTGAGCAGAGGAGAGAGTTGTTGCTTTTGCAGACAGAGATGGAGAAATTGGCACTTTTAAGGAGAGAGGCAGAAATTAAAAAAATGGAGATGGAGGAGCGCAGATTAAGTTTTCCTGCTGGAACAGCTAGTCCAGTCTCAGGCTTGGGTAGATCAACCACTTCTTTTGATGTTGTTAGTAATTTGCATCTACTTCCTCAGTTCAATGAGCGTGATCCAGATACATTTTTCTCGCTGTTTGAAAGAATAGCGGAGAGCAGGAAGTGGTCGGATCCAGAGTGTACATTGTTGTTGCAATGTGTGCTGACGGGTAGAGCGCAGGAGGCCTACTCTGCTTTGACAGTGGCAGAAAGTAAAGCGTACTCAACAGTTAAAGCTGCTGTGTTAAAGGCTTATGAGTTAGTTCCAGAGGCCTACCGTAGGAAGTTTAGAGCTTGGGAGAAATCCACCAGTCAGAGTCATATGGAATTTGCCAGAGATTTAGTTACTTTTTTTAACCGGTGGTGCAATTCATTAAAAATAGATAATTATGTTGCTCTGTGTGACTTGATTGTTTTGGAACAATTTAAAAATTCTGTCCCCAGCCATATCGCTGTATAAATCAGTGAGCACAAGGTGAAGACTGCCACTGAGGCTGCTGCTTTGGCTGACGAGTATGTGCTGACACACAGGGGTGACCGAGTCTCCAGGATTTCAGAGGGGGGTGGTATGCGTCGTAATCCAGGTAGATGGGAGGAGAGGCCTCCACAACGCCCCGGTAAGTTTGAACATGCCCCACGAGGTCAGATGTGTTTTGATTCTTCAAAGATATGTAACTTCTGTAGGGGAAGAGGGCACTGGAAAGCTGATTGCCCAAAAGCTAATGCTAAAAGGGGAGTTGTTGGAGGTCAGGCAAATTCAGCTGCTTGTGCAGTTTCTGTGGAACCTGTTTTTGCTTCACAGGCCAACCAGATGGATGTTGGAGAACCCAGTAATTTGGAAAAAACTGACTTTTCTGCCTTTGTGTCTGATGGGTCTCTTTGGGTAAAGGTAATGTCAGGGTCCCTGTTAAAATTTTGAGGGACACTGCAGCATGTGATTCATACATTTTGGACTCAGTGCTGCCATTTTCTGATAATTCCAATACTGGAGACTTTGTTTTAATGCGGGGGATGGGGATGAATGTTGTTCCTGTTCCTTTGCATTCTGTGGTTCTTAACTGTGGTTTGGTCCAGGGTGAGGTTGCTCTTGGTGTTCGACCTGCGCTGCCTATTGAAGGAGTGGATGTTATCCTTGGTAACGGCCTGGCGGGTAGTCGAGTGTGGCCTGATAGGCCACCTCCTCCAATCGTGTCTTCGACACCTACTGTATCTGTTGACCTGGATGAGAATGCTCAGTGTTTTCCGGAAGTGTTTGCAGCTTGTGCCGTGACACGAACTGGGAGTCGTGCCAAGGAAGAATTTAAGTTGAATGACGGAGAGGTGAGTGAGGCGGATATGGTTGTTGTCCCTGACTCACTGTTGCCTGTATCTCGCAGTGATCTGGTGGTGGAGCAGAGAGCTGATCCCTCCCTCAGACCATTGTTTGAGTTGGTCCTTGCCACTGAGGATGTGAACAGTGTTGCTGGTGGCTACCTGTTGCAGGGTGAACTTTTGGTGAGGAAACTTACTTACTTACAATTATATCCTACACTATTTTTTTTGGCCTCGTTTGAAGAAAGATGTGTCTCGTTACATAAGATTGTGTCACACATGTCAAATGACAGGGAAGCCTAATCAGAACATTAAATCTGCTCCATTGTGCCCCATTCCTGCCATTGGACAACCTTTTGAGCGCTTGATTATTGATTGCGTGGGACCTTTACCTCGTTCCAAAGCAGGAAGTAATTATTTGCTCACTGTAATGTGCCAAAGTATGCGATACCCGGCTGCATATCCATTACGTTCCATTACAACAAAATCAATAGTTAAAGCTCTGACGCAGTTTATTTCTATTTTTGGGATTCCAAAGGTGATCCAGAGTGATCAAGGATCAAACTTTTCATCCAAACTTTTTGCTCAGGTATTGAAGCAATTAAAAATCCAACATAATTGGGCGTCTGCCTATCATCCACAGAGTCAGGGAGCTTTAGAGAGGTTTCACCAAACTCTGAAGTCATTGTTGCGGAGCTTTTGTGTTGAGTTAAACCAAGATTGGGAGGAAGGGTTGCCATGGTTGCTACTAGCTGCTAGGGAAGTATCACGGCAAAGTACGGGCTTTAGCCCCAATGAGCTTGTTTTTGGTCACACAGTGCGTGGGCCACTTACATTGGCTCATGATGGTGTTGCATTGTCTGAGCCACCAAGTAATCTTATAGATTATGTAAATGGTTTCCGTCATCATTTATATTCTGCTGGGGAGATGGCTAAGGAGAAGTTGTTGAACGCCCAGACGAAAATGAAGCGGCTATATGATCGAAAAACTGAACAGCGTGAGTTTAGTCCAGGGGATCAGGTCCTGGCTTTGTTACCAGTGGTTCATTCTCCCTTCCAGGCTAGATTTACTGGTCCTTTTACTGTGTTGCGTCAGGTGTCTGAACAAAATTATCTGTTGTCTACACCAAAAAGCAGGAAATCCACCAGACTCTGTCATGTTAATTTGTTAAAGCCTTACTATTCTTCAGAGCACAAGTCTCCCTCCTCGATAGCAGCAGTGAGGAGCCAGTTTCCCACTGACGGTGATGACGGAGTGTTGGTGCCAGATGAAAGTTTGCTGCATGGCAAACTGAAAAATTCTGAGACACTAGGTAAACTTGAATCCCTACTGAGTCATCTATCTGGAGAGAGATGTGCTGAGTTGTGTGCTTTAATTCATAGCTATTCCTGTTTATTTGGGGATACGCCTACTCAAACGCGTGTTATAGAGCATGATACAGATGTTGGCGATGCACAGCCCATTCGCCAGAGTTTTTATCGCGTATCTGAAGAGAAGCACAAACTAATGGAAGCAGAAATTAAATACATGCGTGAAAATGGCATTGCCCAGCATTCATCCTCAAGTTGGGCTTCACCTTGCTTACTTGTTGAAAAGTCTGACAAGAGTCCTAGGTTTTGTACAGATTTTCGGAAAGTAAATGCAGTTACCAAACCAGATGCATATCCCTTGCCACGGGTAGAGGACTGTATTGACCAGGTTGGATCTGCGCAATTTGTCAGTAAATTTGATCTGCTGAAGGGCTATTGGCAAGTCCCCCTATCTGAAAGAGCGAAAGAAATTTCTGCATTTATTACTCCATCTGATTTGTTTTCTTATACAGTTATGAGTTTTGGTCTTCGAAATGCTCCTGCGACATTCCAGCGCCTTATGAATATAGTGCTTTCAGGTTTGGAAGGATGTGCTGTGTATCTTGATGATGTTGTGATTTATAGCAACACCTGGCCCGTATTAAGGAGTTTTTTGACCGTCTGAGAGAGGCACGACTCACAGTGAACCTGGCTAAGTGTGAGTTTGCCAAGGCTACAGTCACCTACCTTGGCAAAGTTGTAGGGCAGGGAAAGGTGTGTGCAGTTCAAGCTAAAGTCAGGGCAATTGAGGACTTTCCAGTGCCCACCACTAAGAAAGAGCTACAACGTTTCCTTGGTTTAGTTGGGTACTATCGCAATTTTTGCAGAAATTTCTCAACTGTGATAGCTCCCCTGACTGATTTGTTAAAGGGTAAAGTCCGTTTCATCTGGTCTGAATCTTGTCAACTGGCTTTTGATAATGTAAAGGCTATTCTGTGCTCGCCTCCTGTTCTTGCAGCCCCTCGCATGGGACTACCTTTTACTTTACAGGTGGATGCCAGTGATGTGGGGGCTGGCGCTGTGTTGTTGCAGGCTGGGGATGATGATCTAATGGATCGTCCCGTGAGTTTTTATTCCAAAAAGTTCAATGCCTATCAGTTAAACTATTCTGTGATTGAGAAAGAGACTCTCGCTCTCATTTGGGCTTTGCAGCACTATATATATATATATATATGTATGTATATATATGTATATATATGTATGTATTGTACAAAACAACCCACCCTAAAAAATGATTAATTATGCCAGCTCTCAGAGCAGATAATGACCTTTATGAAGTGGTCACACCTTCTATACATCTAGGATTGTCTGACAACACACCTTTTTGTGACAAGTTTAATTTTTAGCCAAATCCTCTGTCATCAGTCACAGTCCAGACAACGAACACAAAGCTGCTTTTAAGGCAAATATCGATCAACACACCATGTTTTTTTCACCCACATCAGAAACACTTTGACTGACTCTACTGCAGTCTGCAGGGCTTTAAAGCAGTAGTTGTCAATTGTTTTACCTTGACATGAATGTATTTTTTGAAACAGGCGGGTCTAGGTGTCCAAAAATAAAAAGAGGGCTACAGTCAGTGCTTCCTGTTTTAGTTTTATGTGCATTGTTTTACAGTAACATTTGCACTGCAAGTCAAGATCTTAATAATAGACAGCATGGCCTTTATACTGTATTTCAACAGAAGACAAAGTGCGTGCCTGGCAAGATTGTGAGATTCTCTTTATATAAAAACAACAATTATCCCGGAATATTAAGCTCTGCATTTGTTTCTCTCTGAGGTGGATTTAAGACCACACAGTTGAAACCACTGAAGAAGCAGTGACTGGCTTTACTCTAAATTCACAGAAACATTTTAAAAAGTCCAAAAGCTGCAAACTTATTCTTAGAAGTTCTGTGAGCTAACTGAAATGTTAAGAGCACAAGGTTGTTGCCTCTAATTCTGTGATAATTTGTCAATTAGTCTCAGTTTAGCGTAGATTTTCAAATAGTGTAATGTGCTGTGCAGTTGACGACAAAGATGCAAAGATTTGTGCATTTTTCATCTGTTCAGGGCATTCCAGCAGGAACTGAAATATTTGTAAAAGCAACCAAAAAATGTCGAAACTTTTTCTGCGAACACCAGAGTTCCTCTATCAGTTATTTGAGCTGACTGCGTTCTGTGGAATATTGCTCCAGCAGAAGAAAGGCACGACAAAGAAATCAACACATCATCAATAAAATGCACCAGTATTCTTTGAGCACAGTTTATGCCTGCCCGTGCCATAACCCCACTGGCCCCATGGGACTCTGTTCACAACAATGACGTTTTCAAATCGCCTGCCCATGATTCAAGAGTCAAGATGTTTTATGTTACTCAGGATGTATAAATACACTGCTGTGAAATGTGTTGACTGTACTAAAACTGGGGATATACGGAGAACATGTAAGCAGCGATGAAAGATAAAGCAGGAATAAGGTGCAAATGTAATAGATTAATATTAAGGCATATGACAACAGGAACAGAATATAATGAAGGATATACAAGCAATAAAAGGTGTAGCAGCCACACAAAGATGTACAAAAAGCAATATGAATATAAACAGAGTTTCAACAACAATAAAAATATAATTACAAGAGGTGCAGCAACGGTAAAAGGTACATATACACGACATGAACGCCATCTGCCCGGTACAAGACATCCAGGCTTAATCTGTGAAGAGAACACTTCTCCAGAGAGTCAGGCGCCACCTAAGGTGAACATTTGCTCTCAAGTCAGTTCCTATGACAAACTCCAGCCAGGTCAAAACTCTAGTAAGAACAATGAACAACTGAGATGAGATTTCAGACAGTTTGTGGAAGCCAAATATTGCATTAGTGGTCTTCCTGGACCGTTCGACATCTTATGTATGACACACCAATCAGGTGGATGGATTATTTTGGATAAAGGATAAGTGCTCACTGACACAGAATTAATGAATTTGTGAACAGATGTTGATAAATAAACCTTTAACGTGGACAGAAAAAGTCTTTTAGGATGCAAGAATGTGCTGCTTTTCTTTGTTTAGTTTAAAAATAGCTTATGATAAGAACAAACCAAACAGAGCTTCAAGGTAAATATTGTTTGAACTGAAACTCGTTTGTTACCTGCTCCAGGTAAAGTCTGCATCTGGATTGGCGTCAGACACACATTCAAATGAGTCTTTGGCTTGTTCACGAATGTTTACTTCCATGGGTGGGACTGCAAGAGACGGGGAGAGGCCCATGTCAGCACAATGTTCTTTATCCAGTGTCAGCATCTATTTCGTGTCTGTTTATACTAAACTTGTACATGAACCTTTATTAACCTAGACAGAGAAGCCAATTTGTGGTGGTGCGTGGAGGCTGGCCAGACACCCAATGTTGCTGATGAGAGTCTGTGAAAACACTAGGAGTTGTAAGTTTGTAGTTGTGTCTAGTCAACCCTTTGTTAACATGGTGCTAAGTTAGGGACCAAGTTATTGTAAATAAAAATCAACATGTTGCATTTTGTTTCTCTCACAGCACAAGAGCCTCACATCTGTGCTCCTCAGCACCCTGCCAGCACTTTTCTGTGAGTAAAAAATGGAGACTTAAATAATTTAAGATCATCATAGGTCAAAGTCATAGCAATCAAGGTCATACATCACACAGCAATGTTTGAATAAATAACATCAGATAACTGACACTGCATCTGCGATTCCTTCATGATGGTTGTAACTCTACACGTTACTTTCCCTTTAAGGTAGGCTGGACAACAAAGGAGGGTTTGATTTCAACAGTCAGTATGGGGGAGTTCCACAGGCACCAGGTGTCAGACTGGGAAAGTACCAGAAAAATGGTTCAGTTTGCACTGATCAAGTTTAACCTTATTCAACTGCTATTGTTGTTGCCTACCCTTTAGGGAGACACTTAGATGCTGGTTACTTGTTATTGTCATTCATCTTGGGCCTGTAACTGTGTTCTCTTTTTGTGCTTCTGCTTGGGAACCAAACTGTTGAAAACAAAGAATATTTTGCAACTGACTGTTTCTTTGTGCTTCCTCTGTCACTGTCTTTCTCATTTTATGTATCATTGTTCTTGCTCTTCTGTAATACAATACTATAAACGGAAGGTCTGATCATTAGCTTAGCTCAGTGTAACATTACGGTGATTTCAAAAGAGTAGTGAAATAAGAGTTCACAATATAAATTAACTCAATATCAATACATCTACTGTATGTCAATATATCTTGATGCTCTAAAGATAAATGGGCTAAATGAAATGTAATTCTATAGCCATGAAATTATGCAAAATGTGACCACTTCAACAAGTGAACATTATCAGCCATTACGTAGTGTGCCTGAGTTAAGGCCTTCCACTATGAAAATACCCTTCAGCAGAACTGACAACTGAAATGATAATATGAACCTTTTGAAATGAGAAATTCCATGTCACACACCAATCCACGGTTTTAAAAGTGCCAATGGCAATCTTGTGACAGCTCTGGCACCAAAAAAATCACTTTAGAGGTGATCGGAATAATCCTTGTTGTCAGCAAAAATTTTGAGTGACTAAGTAACGATTTCTGGAAAGAGGCATTACTGTTGACTTATTATTGTTCTATTAATGTCCATGTAGGAGCCATTTCTAGAGCCAAGTGTATGAAGAACACCACACTGGTCCAGTAGGAGTCATCTTTGTGGTTTAGATCACTTACAATGAAGGCACGAGGTGAGCACTGCATTGTTGTTTTGGTCAAATGTATGGCTGTATGGAGATTTATGGACGGTGGTTGTGGATTCTTCAACTTACCACACTGAAGAACATTAATGGTGAGCAATAAATATTCCATCAAAGACAAAACGCAGAAATGGGATGCTGTTACTTCACCAGTCAAAGCGGTGCTTTGACAGGAAAGTTCAGCAAGTTCAAACATCCTGCTTAAACATTTTTTTGGTACTTTGAGCTCCACAAGTGAACTGCTATTTAGTGCCACTGATTCCAAAACTGAGCTACTCACACCAAATTAATCGAGCATTACAGGTGACAAAAATCTGTACTTCTGGGGTGAACTGTCCCTTTAACATAACACACAAAACAAGATTCAAGTTTGAAACAAGGCTTATTACATAGGCATTAGCTGCACAAGTAACTGAAGTAGGGAATTATTTTTATACCCACAGTGGACCTGCAAGGTGAAGGGAAGGGTTTCTTCTTTCAACAGGGCTGCGTTGGTGACGACACACTGGACCACGTGGCGATTGATTTCTGTGGTTGGTACTCCAAACAGAGAGCTGACTGTGGTAGTCGTACTGTTGTCATGCTTGGTGGAGTTGGTTGTTGCCCTCACTTTTCCTTCCAGAGTACCAGTCAACCACTTCACCTCCGCGGGAGGCCTGGAACCAGCAGCCGTGCACAGAACCAGGAAAACCTCCTCATTGCCCAGAACAGGAATATTGTACTGCAGGCTTGAGACTGGAGGAACTAGTAGAGTTACAGTACACAAAGAGTCAACATGCAAGCGAGAATGTATGGAAAATATCCAGTGCAATACATTAATACATTAATGCATTTTACCAAGCACGTTTAGAGGCACTTCTGTCTTGTGGTTTCCACTGGGGAACATAGTGAAGACACATGCGTAGCTGCCTTCATCCATCAGTGTGACATTGGAAAACTGGAGTGCTCCATTGCAGTCATTAACACTCCCAACAAATTTAAAACGTTTATCTTGTACAGTGACAACTTCTGGTCCATGTGTGGACACGACTGTGAAAAAGTTTTCATTCTCATTTCTTTTCCTGGTTTTTCTCTGCCATGAAATCTGAGTAACCGTCTCCGTGGTGTCAATGACTTTGCACGGTAAGACAGCAGTCCCTCCTTGTCCCACGGTGATGTTTCCTCCAATCACCTGTAGTGCTGCAAGAGTCAGAAATTCTCATCAGGCATTCAGATCACATCTCAGAAAGGTTAAACAAAAGGAAAAAACACACATGAATTTACACAAAATGTAATTTAAAAACAAACAAAAAAAATTACTTAAAACACACTTTTTAATGCATAAAACCGCATGGAACACACAATTGAACAATAGCTGCCCACTGATCCTCGTGGTGTCAGGGATGTCGCCGTCGCTGACGCAGAAAAAGCTGAACCCCGATGCAGAGTGTAAAAAGGGCTGGCAGGCGAGGCAGAGGTCTGAGCAAGTCTTTACTTTAAGATAACAAAAACCAACTCAAAAAGGCACACACTTACTGTGTCCTAGGATCTATGAATAACTGTGGCTAAACTCCTGGCAAAAACAAGGCAAGGCATGGCAAGGCAAAACTAAACAAAAGTTCCTGGCTTGACATGGGTAAAAGACGCTCTTACAAAGGTGACTGGGAGGACAAGGACTAAATAGACATGACAACAAGACACAGGTGACACACATTAGGAGGGAGAAAGCAATCAGGAAAACCAAAAAGCAAAGCTACATGAAAACAGAACACACAGGGGAAGTGGTGCTTTTCAAAATAAAACAGGACATGACAAAAACCTTGAACATAATACATGGAAACACAAGACACACATGGAACATGACACAAGGACTCAAACCCCCCCCCCCTTTAGAGACAGATCCCAGATGTCCCTAAACAGAAAAACCAGTGCATAACCAGGCCGTGTGGGTGGAGGGGGACCAGGAAGGAGGGAACAACCAAAGAGCAATAAACAAAGAAAAACAAAGTCAGTGATTCAGCCCGGGTGCAGGGCATAGGCCCGGCCTGAAACCTCAGGCGGGTGGCCCCAGTTCAACACCCAAGTGGGGCTTGATGCATCAGGGGGTCTGCCCAAGAGCTGGGCCAGGACACAATGTGAGGCCTCAGGCGCTCTGCTGCACCATCAGGGTCTGGACTAGAGCACTGATCTCCGCGGCGGTAGGTAGCTTGGTCCACGGAGCAGGGACAGGATCGCTGATCTCCGCAGCGGCTGCCGGCTCGATCCGCGGAGTCTGCACCGGCAGTGGGGAGCCTGTTGCTGGATGCAGGCCTCCCCTGGGCATGAAGCGGCGCATCTGCTCCTCCCAGAGTTCAACCAAATTGGGAAGCCAGGTCGCCAGTCCGGTCTGACTTCCAATTAAACTTATACTTAAACAAATAACATAACATTGCTTTTGGCAATAAGTCAATATTAGCAGCTGCAGCTGATCCGGAAGTTATATTCAGAGTTTTCGATTAAAATATTAACTGTCTCATCAGTATGTGCCGTCGTTTGCTTCAAATATTAACACCTCAAACTTTACTCAGTATGTCATCCATGCATTTTAAAATCCCATAAAAATCCAAATGAAATTGTGTTCAGCAAAATCATCCAGGTTCTTGTGAAGCATCTTCCCTCCCTTTCATTAGCTGTTCTTCCGCTGCCCTTAAAAGAAATAAATCAATGGAACATGCAAATGAAGTTTTAGGAAAACCACTAAACTTTGTTGTTGTTGCAAAAAAAAGAAGAAGTTTAACAATACTAAATGTAAAACAGCTCTCAGATCAATAGTCTAATAAACAAAATCAATAAATAATTCAAATGTGTTGTGTGAAATTTGTCATATGCTTCACTGATCGTAAATGTGGCAAGTGACCCAACCAACCACATGAATTTGCACAAAATGTAACTTTTTAACAAAAAAACTTTACTTACACAAAACACACTTTTTAATGCATAAAACTGCATGGAACACACTGGCTTACATGTAGAATCTTTCCCCATGTTTTGAACAAAAGCTGCCCACTGATCCTCATGGATGGGTTCAACACAAAGGAAACGAGTTTCACTACGCGGTAGTGACGCAAATGATGAATTAAGAGTCTCCTCTTACCGTGATGTCATTTTGTATTCATTTTTGGATTTTCAAATTATAAGTTAGTTGAAAAACACTTGGTAACCAGGGAACAAAGGAGTTTGAATCAATCTTTCTTCATGAGTTACGTCTCATTAAATGTGACCCTGCCGGTGAACTAGCAAAGTGTCATGCCTGGTGTTTTTTGTTATGCTTTCTTTTGATTTCAGTCCGTGTGCCATGTTTCATGTTTGTCTTGTCATGTGTTTCCATGTTTTATGTTCAAGGTTTTTGTCATGTCCCGTTTTATTTTGAAATTGTCTCTTCCCCGGTGTGCCCGGTTTTCTTGTAGCTTTGCTTTTGGTTTTCTTCGTTGTCTTGTCTATGTAGTCCTTGTCTTCCCAGCCACCGTTGTCAGAGCGTTACTTTTGTATGCCTTTTTTGCCTTGCCTTGTCTTGCCAAGCCATGCCAGGAGTATTTCTGTTTTTGTTCTTTTGAAAATAAAGTCCATTGCTTGGACCTCTGCCTCGCCTGCCTGCCCTATTTTGACTCTGCATTGGGGTTCAGCCTTTTCTACGTCAGCGACGCCGACAAACCTGACACAAAGACTCCGTCATTTTTAAATACTTAAATATAACAGGTAATTAGCAATTAGTAGGACTTTGGTTTGGTTAACTAAAAACTCTCCACAGCTTATGCACATATTACAAACACAACCTGTACGGTACCATCTGTTCTTTATCCTCATTTTCAGTACAACACAACAAACACGTTACGTCGTAGACAAGCTGCCTGCGTAAAGAAAAGGTCGTTCACTGTACATACCTTCAGCTGTGCTCAGGTTTAACACTAACATCAGTAAAAGCATCGTGGAGCTACACGGCATCCATGTTCAGAGATGAAAACGCGACAAAGGACTTCTTCCATCTCGTGTCTGCGGAGCTGAGTCGCCACGTCACGAGGGCGGGGAGAGGAGGATATCAATTAATCTCACTTTAAAAAACAAATAACTAACGGACTTGTTTTTGGCGAAAAGCAGGTGCAGCTGCAGCCGCACTTTTCTTTAACTGTCTGATCAGTATGTACCGTCGTTTGCTTCAAATATTAACACCTCAAACTTTACTCAGTATGTCATCCCTGCATTTTAAAATTCCATAAAAATCCAAATGAAATTGTGTTCAGCAATTCCCTCCCTTTCATTAGCTGTTCTTCTGCTGCTCTTAAAATAAATAAAGCAATGGAACATGCAAATGAAGTTTTAGGAAAACAACTAAACTTTGTTGTTGTTGCATAAAAAGAAGAAAAAATGAAGTTTAACAATACTAAATGTAAAACAGCTTTCAGATCAATAGCCTAATAAACAAAATCAATAAATAACTCAAATGTGTTTTGTGAAACTTGTCATACGCTTCACTGATCGTAAATGTGGCAAGTGAACCATTTGGCATTTAGCCCTGCCTATAAAGATTTGTTACAGAAGATAAAAAAGACGCTTTTTTATCTCATTGTTCGTGCTGAACACCTGCGATAACACAAAGAGTCGAGTGGAGAAGGCAGAGGCAGGACTACAGTAACAAGCTTTACCGTAAAGAACGATGGAGGCGTGCAACCGATTTTAAAGTGCAGATGGTGAGCGATCCTGCGCAAAGCGGAAACAGGAGCTTCACCTCACTTCACCTCCCCAGGCTGCTGTTTCCGGATCGCTCCGGATCTGATCTTAACGTGTTCTGCTCACTATGAACAACTGATCAAGTTACTGTGACTTTATGTGATTAGTTCATAGCTAACAGATCAGTAAGGATACTTCATGGATCAATTTATATTTTTGTTATATTTAATTCATATTTCATATACTTAGGCCTGCTGTTCTGCTTTAAAAGAGGAAATGCACAGGTCTGGAGAGTTCAGGGTTTTTTTGTTTTTTTGTTTTTAACCACTACAGCCTGCATATATTAGACTTTTTTATTATAATTATTATTTTAGATCAATCAGAAGTACCAGCCAACAAATATTCGTGCTTTCTATTCAAATTTGCTGTTTTAATAAATATATATCCACAACAGATATACAATGGTTACATTTCTCACTGTCATATTGATAACTACCAAAATATACATTTTGTATTATTATTATTATCGTTAGATTACATTCAATAAAGACCTTTAAAAGAGAAAAAGAATTCTCTGAAAGTGTACCTCACCCATCATGCTGCATTTAGGACAACTGCACAAACTGAGTTTTAATCATTTGCATATTTTTTGCAAAATGATTACATTGTGATTTTCAAATTTGCTTTGCAAATTGTGGTAACAAAGGTATCTTTCAAGTTTTGCAAGAATGTTTGAATTAGATACAAATGTGGGACCAGAATGTCCTTCTTACTGAAAGACTCAAGCACAGCCTACAGTTCAGATCTTGCGCTCTAATTTTGTATGTGTGGGTGACAAATAGATGAATGAAATCTGAAATGCTAATTCAATAGATTCCATGCAGGAAAGAGGAGGCCACCAAGTGGTCGGATGAATGATGTTAAACAAAAAGCCGACTAAGACAAGCAAACAGCAATATATTTCTTCTGACATCCATTCAGAGCATAATTGTTATTCAGATTTGAATATAATCTCTTACTACAAGTTTGAACCCAGCAGTTGTTAAAATGTATGTAAACAACGAGAGGGAGATAGAGAGAGAGAAAAGATTTAAATTGTAATTTGGCTTGAGCTGTTGAACCCATTCTGCTTAGAGACAGAGATGCGCACCGCTGAACCCGACCTTTTTCCCTTTAATGATTAATCCAACGGCGATCAGAATTAATGAATGACTCCATTGTGGAGGAGCTGATGTAGGAGGAGAGCCATTCTTCCTGACAGAGTTCAAAAAGTCCAGAGCCATCTGGGAACAGTTCTTCATTGTTTAGAGCATAAAAAACTACAGTTTGTAGGAGTAGAAATGAAGGAAACATCTGTTTCAAAAAGAAAATTTATTTCTGTCTGCCAACAAACTCACTGACCTGCATGGCGCTTAAATACTGGCAGCTTCAGGAGGACTTGATTAGAGAGAATGATCAGCAGGTGTTCAGGTGAAGAGATGGGAGACAAACCGAGGAGATCAACTAGTCATGTTAACAGTTACTCAAGTAAAGTTGCACTTATAGAGAGGAGGCGCAATGTAATGTAATGTAATGCAACGGACTGGTACAAAGTCAACAACCTGTCCATGAACGTCAACAAGACCAAAGAGATGACTGACTTCAGAAGAGCACAGGGGGACTGCTCTCCGCTGAGCATTGATGGCTCCACTGTGGAGATCGTTCACTTGGCTCGGCTATTAGGAACTATAACCCTCTATATGCCCAGCAGTGACTCCACTTCCTGAGGAAGTTGAGGAAAGCTCCTCCTCCTCCCCTGTCTTCAGGAGGACCGTTGGGGCAGCTGCATCACTGCCTGGTATGGCAACCCCAGGATGTTTCTGCCACATCCTTCTGATCAGGTTTAATCAGTTTCTCCATGTATTAACCACATCCTCAGGAAAGTGGAGTCCAGCGTTCATTTGACTCAACGAGTTCCTCTGATCGGCTTGGCTTTGGGCCTTTTCATTTCTTTTTCTGTCAATCTGAGCATGTGCACTGAATACTTGCTGAATGAAACTGCCTAAAAACAGGTTGTCCTTTGTCTTTAAAATCTTTTGACCAATTAAACTTCAAATGATTATAGCAGCTTTTACATTTCGAATCAGATTCAATGATCAAAACAATATCATAACAAGAATGTGTATTTATCATTCACCCTCCATCTCAGAGATTTATATGTTTGGCAAAGCAGTTTATTTGTGCTGTACCTTTCAACAACAAGGCAATTCACAATGCTTCACATGAAAGAAAGCATCAAGACAAGAAAAGAACGAAAGCAACGTAAGTAAACTGAAACAACAGAAAAATGTGAAAGTTCAGTCAGGAAGAATATCTCCTCAAGTCACAAGCATATTTGTGCTCACGGCAAGCTCCACCATCTCATTTGGTCATTTGGTTATTCCAAATAGAGTAACAGTGCGGTGAGAAATTGTGCTTGTATGTCATAGACCATGTAAGCGATACTTGTTTATGAAAGTTGGAGAGACGAACAGGAATTTCCTCTATGTTATAGTTGCGTGTCAAAAGGAACTTTAGACCAACAATTTTAGAAAAAACATAGTTAGGGATACTATTCCATATAGAGTCAGGTTTTCTCAAGAATTGTTTGATCCTGAGTTCATTAAATCTTCCTTGATCTTGAAGGTGTTGTTCAAAGCTCCTCATTTTCACGTCTTCATGACAACAGCTTTTTTATGTAATGAATTTTATTCTTCCATAAAAAGTTAAACAACATATAATCTATGTGTTTGATGGTTTTATTATCAAGGTATAATGAGAGGGCAGTGTAAGTTAGTCTGGATATACCTTCTGCTTTTGTTATTAGCGTCCTGCCTCTTAAGGATAGATCTCTTAGGAGCCAGAGATTGAATCTTTTTTGGGTCTTTTCTATGACCAGGGTAAAGTTTAAAGCAATTCTAGCTTTCTGATCTTCAGTGATGGAGACTGCTAAATATGTTACTGTATTTTTGACAGGGATGTTTGATATTGAGCATGAAGCTGAGTCTTTCACTGCCATTAACTCACATTTGTTTACATTTAAATGTAGTCCAGAGGCCTCAGAGAACATATTGATTATGTTTAGAGCACGAGATGTCTGGGTAGAATCTTTTAAAAAAAATGGTTGTATCATCTGCAAGTTGACTGATAACGATTTCTCTTTCTGCAATTGTGATGCCTTTCAGAGCGCTTGATTTAACATGAATAAGAGTCAACCGTACCGAATTCCTCGTTTAATGTCAAAACGTGGGGTTGTGCCAGAACTCAATTTAATAGAATAATTACTATTAGCATATAAGGTTCGAATAGCTTTGCTGAAAAAAAGCCCCAAACCAAATTTCTCTAAAGAACTAAAGATAAACTGGTGTTCAACTGAATCAAAGCCTTTATAGAAATCTAAAAATAGGATATAACTGTTATCAGAGATTAGTTCAGAATAATCTAACAAGTTTAAAACCAATCTGATATTATTACATATGTCTATTGTTCATGAATCCAGATTGTGATTCGTCTATAACAGAATCCAAAACTAGCTTAAGCCTTTTTGCAACAATAATTGCTAACACCTTATAATCATTGTTTAAAAGACAAATGGGGCGCCAATTATCAATAAGCAGTACATCCTTATTAGGTTTCAGAATAAGCCATGTGTTAATGTTGGAGGGAGCAGTTCATTGTCTATGCTTTCTGTGAAAACCTTCAATAAGAATGGGACTAACTGATCGACTAAAGCTCTGTAAAATTCAGAAGTACATCCATCCACTCCGGGGGAAAGAGAGGTTATGGTAGATACTATCTACTTCTAAACTTCTCAGCCTGGCTAGATCAGAGCTTAAGTAAGGAAATACAATGCAATTTCAGATTTCATAAGTTCCCACTTCATACCATATTTATTGACAATCTTAGCCTCATTCCAATATACAATATTTCCAATAAGTCTTCCAACTTCAGCTTTTACATCTTCATAATTCAAAATTGAACTATTCAATTTCCAACATGAGGAGTGGTTAAAGCAAGCAGAGGAGAATAAAGAGATAACAATATGTATAGCTTTATGATCAGTTAATGGAGTAGCCGTAATTTGTGTCGTATTTTCTCTAAGACCTCTGGAGCCAATAATCTATCCTAGATTGTCATTAGGAAATTTTTCATTAGGAAATTTTTCTCTCCAAATATCTATCAAGTCAAATTTTTGCATGAAACGCTTTAAATAACAGCTTACATTAGTGTTTTGTCTTGATGGCCATCTGTCCACTACACTATCAAGAGCAACATTAAAATCTCCACCAATTAAAAGGAAGGCATTAAGGTTCGCCATGGACTGGTCGCCAGTCAGTCGCAGGGCTGACACAAAGACAGACAACCACACACGCACACACACTCACACCTAGGGGCAATGTAGAGTAGCCAATTAACTTAATGTGCATGTTTTGGGGGATTGTGGGAGGAAGCCGGAGTACCCGGAAGAAAACCCACACAGGCGCAGGGAGAATGTGCACAGAAGGGTCCAGACTGGATACAAACCTGCAACCCTCTAGCCGTGAGGTGACAGTGCACCTCCCGCCCGCAAGCAAAGGTGTATGTAAAAAATACAGGATTTAAAAATGTTTTTTTAGGCCCCAATGATGCACAGCTTTTTTTTTCAATATGAACTTTTACACTGCGTGTTTCTAGCCAAAAGGGGGCCTGGTTGTTCTCACTACAGAGATCTGACATATAGCTTCTCTTGTAAAGGAGACTGAAGACGACGACAGAATATTTAACTGTTCTGACAGGCGAATACTAATCACCATGAGTGAACTCTATGTCTAAATTCGGCAGAGTGCATTTTGCGAGTGATTCATCAGTATTTTGTGCTTGCCACACGTTTACATAGAGGGCTGACTGTGGGTTGCTTCTCGGTCTTCTACCTTCTCTTCTGTACAGATTTCATTCATCTGTACAGCTTTTCATCTGGATAATGGGGTTACTATAACAGATTAAATGCATTGAATTCCTTTAAAAAAAGTCATGCAGCAGAATGCTCATTACAACCATAAGAGACTTGAGACATGTCTTGTACTTGTCAAAAATGACTTGGGACCATCTCTGCCTTGACCTGACACTGCATTTTGATTTCTGAAGCTTATTTGTGTGGTGCACTTAAAGGCTCCCTGTGGAGTTTTCAACCATGAGGAATTTCTTGGTCTTTTTGACATTCAGTGAAGTTCAGTCAAGTTATAACTGCACACCATTCTGTTAATCTGCATTAGACATTAGCCCCACCCTCCATCATTATACTGCAGGACTGGCAAACTCTGAATTGTTGATTTTACAAACAGCAGTTCTGCATGTCATGTTTGTGTGGATGGGGTTTCATGATGAAGTTGAAAGCTCAGACGTAAAGCAACAAAGCATCAACGTATTAACATATCAACTGTAGAGTTTCAACATATCCCCGATTTGCAGAAAACACGTCAAGAAAACAGGGGATACAGCAGTAAGAGTTGTTAAAACAGAAAAATTAAAAATGATAAGATTAAGAACCCTGACACTGAAATAAATGGCCTCATTTCTTATTATCAAGCAGGGCACCTCACTTTAACTATATTCACCAGATTTTATGAGGAGGTTGGTGGCAGCAATAAGACCTACAGCACACAGTAGCACACAGTTGAGAAGAATCATTTATTGCATATATATTATATATATATATATATATAATATATTTAAAAAATAAAAAGTACATTCATAACCTAAAAAATAAAAGTATAAAATCTGAAAAGAGAAAACAGCAGACAGTCTTCCTTAAAATAAGTGTTTCTCCCCTTTGATTCTTTGCTTCCTTTCAGATGATCAGTTCAGAAACTTGATTTTATCTTTTCTCTGTGGTGCAATTAAAGGCTCCCTATGGGGTTTCCAACCACATCTAACAACACACAACTTTTCATTAAGGGTAACCAGAAAGTCTCATGTATCATTAATGCAGTGTAAACATGTTCTACGGGTCAACACAAAGTTTGGTGAACACATTCATGGTCCCCCTTCTTAGCAGGTTGGTATTTTTGGGTCCCAGTGAAATGTCTTGACAATAAATAGACTGACTTATGATAATAAATAGATAATAACACTTACAGGGAAACGCAAGAACACAGCTCATATTCATTACAGAATAATTGTTTTCTTCATCATTTGTAACCCAGAACTTCATTTTGACCTTTAATGAACTTAGAGCAGCACACCAGAAACAAAGACCATAACTGAACTTCAGGATATCTATTGTGCTGTAGTGCTAGCCTGTCTCTGATCCTCTCTGATTGGACAGACTGTTTGGTTTGGCAGTAATGCAGGTGCTGTACTCGACTGATTGTGGAGAAGAGAGAGCTGAGCTGGAAGGCAAAGTTGATCATATCATATCATCAGTCGATCTCTGTTCCAAATGATTACACGTCAGATGCTCTCCCACCCATCATTATGAAGTGCTTTGAGAGACTAATATTAAAACATCTCCAAACAAGTCTCCCTTTAGCCTTCGACCAGCACTAGTTTGCCTATGGATGGCATAGACTGACGGAGAATGCCGTCACCATAGCTCTCCATTCAGCACCGGCTCAACGCAAGGCCATGTGCTGATCCAAACACTGTACTCACTGCACACATATGAGCCCATATGTGCCCATTCTACTGATATCATCAATAAATTTGCAGATGATACTTCGGTAGTCAGGCTCAGGAGATGAACCCATCAGTGATTTTAGAAAGCACAGAACAGATCTGTCACTGCTATTATAGATGCTGTGCCTTGTGCATTAACCAGATTTCAGTGTTCAGACAACACGAAAGCACCCAAGAGCTGTAAAGACATCAGGACAGCGGACGAAGCAGCTCCACATTGTCAACAGAAAGTATCCTTCCACAGTCTGCACACCAGTGTGCACAACAGTTATCATGTAGCCTGACTTTTCTTGTTTCACTGTCAACAGAAACTCTCTCTTTTTGTTATTTCAGTTTCAAAATAATACACATCTGGCCTGTTGCATTTCTACAGCACCACGAGCTTTAACCACAATGCAAATCAAGAATCAAGGATCAGGAATCTTTGTTGTCATTATGCAAGGCACAACTAAATTTTGTTCAGCAGCTCTTGGCTTGAGGCACACAGTAAGACGCATAATATAAAAAAGGCACACCTAATACATATCTGAAAAAGAAACAGATATAAAAATAAACAAAACTAGTACAAAGTATCGGTGCAAATTCTGATCTTTAAAAATGACCGACATGAATGAATATATTGCACATATTGCAGCATACTGAAGTCCAAACGTGCAGTGCAGTGCGAGTGGCTGTCTACAGGGGTTTGCACAAATGCACACAAACTGATTTATATGCTTCATTAGATCAACCATGCAGGCTGCACTTCCTTAACTTTTAGGCAGTGATTGGCAGAGGAAGGCAACTGGACACCTCACAACCACAACCACACTTAGGTCTACTGCACCCAACATGTTATATCCTTACTGGTCTTAAATAACACATGATTCAAAGTATCGCAAATCTTAATGTCAACCAGCCAACTTTATGTGGCTAACTCACCAAGTTAATCCACTTAACTGGAAAGAAAGGATGGACAGAGGTCACCCTGATGGCAACTTCTCTCTCAACAGTCTATGGCTAAGAACCGAGATGAGAATGTCTAATGTCACTCTGCCAAAACCCAACTGAGCTTCTGTCTCACAAACCCACTTCATGTGCCTGAGTTCTCCAGTGGCAGCAGCCCACTAAGTGCTAACCAATCGCTTGTGAGGTGATTAGGGAACATCTGTAAATTGGGGACACATGAAAATACTGGGCTACAACTTTCAATCACCCCTATTAGCAGTAAAACATACTTAAGGAATGACATCTGACTACAAGAAAAAAAGTTGTTGGTAATTTGGGGGGACAAAGGCTGACCCAGATGTTTCAAAGCTTGGATCATCGCCATGGTAACTGATGTCCAAATCAGTATTCACATGCTTTTTTGTTTTCAGGGGGAAGCTACACCAGAAAAAGAAGAGCAAGAAACAAGTTCCTCTATTGTGTTTCATTCATTTTTAAACTTCCACATATAAAAATGGATGCGTGTAAGTGACACAAGCGCACAGAACGGCAACCGCAAAACATGTCAGCTCCACATGCTCAAATGCAGTTCAACAAGCATGGGGATGAGGCAGGGACAGGCTAATATCTCCCCTCCTGTCCTCATCTCTCATTAGACTCATAAATACAGCAACAGTTGTCTTAAACACCAATTGGGAAGGCAGCTTTTGGTATTTCAACCTGCATGCATGCTTGAAATACCAAAAGCTGTATAATCCTTAATCCTTAATTAAATTAAAACTGTTAAGAGAAAAGCTGAAATCATAAACTTTCCAAAGGAAACAGAATTAAATGGGACTTCCTGGTAAAATAAAGGTGAAAGCAGGGCAGCTGCTTTACTCCAAACAATCTGTGTGAATCTGGGCTCTGTGTTGCCTTTCAGACATGTAGAAGAACACAGACAATTAAACAACAATCACAATAATCAACGTTAAAAGTTAGGCTGCTGTGTCTCATGTGTAAATTCTTACGTCTCTCTCATAGACGAACTTCATCCTTATCACTGAATCTTTGATGTCCCAAAAAAGTGGCATTCAAGACCACCTCAGGGAAAAGAGACACAGCAGCTGCTTGCATCTGTTCATTAACCAGCTGAGTCAGGAATGAAATGTTAGCTGACGCCACTGTGCTACAACTTGCCACTGCAACGGATGTCAAAGAGGTCCTTAAGGTATACAGTTTCAAATGTGTCTCCACATATTTTCAGGCAGATTTTGGAAATAAATATTTTAAAAAGAAAATGAAAAAAAGACAAACCAGTAAGAATTAAACCAAACACCTTTAACTACTAAATTCTCTATCTCTGCCTATAATGGCCTCTCTTCTCCTCTTTCTTCGTCTTCTTCTTCTTCTACTCCATGATCAGTGTGTTCATGTGATCTGGAGGATGTTCGTACAAGTTCTCTCTCTGCTTGTGCCCTCTTCCGGTCTTGAAAAAAACCTATCAAATAACAAAAGATTTACACTGTATGTACAATTTATACTTACACACTTGACATATTTATCCACTCATATGCATGCAGTACTACTGTGATATTACTGTACCTTTGAAATTTCCCAGTTTTATAGAGGTACCACCCTGCACCAGCAGCAAAAGCAATGAGGATGAGCAAAATAACAAATAAGGCCCAACAAACACGGCTGCCCCCTGCAGGAAGACAGACAGCAAGAGAAACGAATACAGCAACAGGAAATATAATATGGTACACTAGTTTAGCAGGCACATCCAGTTATGATAAAATATAATATGTTGTTCTACTGCTGCCCACAACAAAAGCCCTGAAATGAAAACCACATCAAAGCATATCTTTACCCTTTAGCAGTCAAATCAGGTCAGACAATAAGTTCTGGGCTTTAATGAAGCGATGGAATCCAGAGAGGAAAACATACCGTCATTAAATTAAGATAACTCATGGTGTCACTGTATGTTTGTGACTGCTTTAATGAGCAAAGAAACAGTGTGTGAGGCTCTGTGCACAGTGATTTTACTGATTGATGAGTTCAGTTTCAGTGTAATATGGTGACAGCTCACATGTTTATTTTTACTTGTTCTACTGTTTTATGTATTTATACTCAGGAAACAAATATCTTTAACAATGGCTCAGTTCCATCAGGTGTCCCAGTAAGTCATGACAGTGAGCTAGCATGTACAATACCACACCTTGAAAGCAGCTCAGCTAAACTGAATGCAGTCAGTAATCACATCTGTTCCTGTTATGACATGCCAAAAAGAAAAAGGTCTACTACTACTAAAGACCTTCACAAGACTGGACATGCTTGTGCTAAGTAGTTGCACACACAGAACTGAATTATTCCCTGTAACACACTGGATGGAGTGTGGGCAGCAAGTCATCCTTCACTGGTGTTTTACACTTGTCTGGGTTGCGGTGGCAAAAGGCAAGATAGCCAAACCTTTCAGCTGCTAGCCAGATGCCAAATGGACGAAATCATTCACCAGTTAGCTACTGAGTTTGTCCTGGTTTGCTCTTTCAGTTCAACATGGTTGAAATACCTCCATGGGGAGGTGTCTGAAAGGAATCCTGATCAAAATTCAGCAATTCCATGTCAGGTCAAGCTAATAAAAAAATGTTAACAAAAGCAAGCAACATCAGAGGACTGAAATCCAGAAACAGAATAACAACAAAGGCAAAAAGCACCAACAACACTTGACAAAAACCCACAGCCAAATCAAACCTGACCTCACCTGAAGTCACATGCACATAGAGGTGACCACGTTTTCTTCCAAAGGTGTTCGATGCTTCGCACTCATAGAGGCCATTTAGCTCGGGGGTCATGCTCTGAAACTGTAATGTTGCACCTACTCGGACAGCAGACTGAGGCCACGAGTTGTCAGGTCTGAAACACATGAACAAGCACTGAAATGTACAGTAAATAAAGACTTCAGATGTATAGTCAAATACATACAAGGGCTCATATGTTGTTGTGATGGTGATTATGCTTTCATTTCAGCATAGGATCTAAATATTTGGTTAGTTTGTTGTATTTAAAAAACAGCTTCATACAAGCTGACCTGACTTTTATTGTGTGTATAAATACTACACAACATAACCCACTCCAAGTGTCTTGGATAAAGGATAAGTGCTCACTGACACAGAATTAATGAATCCGTGAACAGCTAAACCTTTAGCTTGGACAGAAAAAGTCTTTTAGGAGGCAAGAATGTGCTGCATTTATATATTTGTTTAGTTCAAAAATAGCTTATGATAAGAACAAACCAAACAGAGCTTCAAGGTAAATATTGTTTGAACTGAAACTCGTTTGTTACCTGCTCCAGGTAAAGTCTGCATCTGGATTGGCGTCAGACACACATTCAAATGAGTCTTTGGCTCGTTCACGAATGTTTACCTCCACAGGTGGGACTGCAAGAGACGGGGAGAGGCCCATGTCAGCACAGTGTTTTTTATCCAGTGTCAGCATCTGTTTTGTATCTGTTTATACTTTATTGTACATAAATTTTATTAACCTAGACAGAGCCAATTTGTGGTGGTGCGTGGAGGCTAGCAAGACACCGAATGTTGCTGTTGAGAGTCTATGAAAACACTATGAGTTGTAAGTTTGTAGTTGTGTCAAGTCAACCCTTTGTTAACATGGTGCTAAGTTAGGGACCAAGAAATTGTCAATAAAAATCAACATGCTGCATTTTGTTTCTCTCACAGCTCAAGAGCCTCACATCTGTGCTCCTCAGCACCCTGCCAGCACTTTTCTGTCAGTAAAAAATGGAGACTTAAATAATTTAAGATCATCATAGGTCAAGGTCATATCAATCAAGGTCATACATCACACAGCAATGTTTGAATAAATAACATCAGGTCTGTGATTCCTTCATGACTGGTTGTCAAACCAACACGTTACTTTCCCTTTAAGGCAGGCTGGACAACAGAGGAGGGTTTGATTTCAGCAGTCAGTATGGGGAAGTTCCACAGGCAACACCAGGTGTCAGACTTCAATTTGCACTGATCAAGTTTAACCTTATCCATCTGCTATTGTTGTTGTCTACCCTTTAGGCAGACAGTTAGATGTTGGTTACTTGTTATTGTCATTTATGTTGGGCCTGTAACTGTGTTCTCTTTTTGTGCTTCTGCTTGGGAACCAAACTGCAGAAAACAAAGAATATTTTGCAACTTGTTGTGGATTCTTCAACTTACCACACTGAAGAACATTAATGGTGAGCAATAAATATTCCATCAAAGACAAAAGGCAGAAATTGGATGCGGTTACTTCACCAGTCAAAGCGGTGATTTGACAGGCAAGTTCAAACATCCTGCTGAAACATTTTTTTGGTACTTTGAGCTCCACAAGTGAACTGCCATTTAGTGCCACTGATTCCAAAACTGAGCTACTCACACCAAATTAATCGAGCATTACAGGTGACAAAAATCTGTACTTCTGTGGTGAACTGTCCCTTTAACATAACACACAAAACAAGATTCAAGTTTGAAACAAGGCTTATTACATAGGCATTAGCTGCACAAGTAACTGAAGTAGGGAATTATTTTTATACCCACAATGGACCTGCAAGGTGAAGGGAAGGGTTTCTTCTTTCAACAGGGCTGCGTTGGTGACAACACACTGGACCACGTGGTTATTGATTTCTGTGGTTGGTACTCCAAACAGAGAGCTGACTGTGGTAGTCGTACCGTTGTCATGCTTGGTGGAGTTAGTTGTTGTCCTCACTTTTCCTTCCAGAGTACCAGTCAACCACTTCACCTCCGCGGGAGGCCTGGAACCAGCAGCCGTGCACAGAGCCAGGGAAACCTCCTCATTGCCCAGAACAGGAATATTGTACTGGAGGCTTGAGACTGGAGGAACTAGTAGAGTTACAGTACACAAAGAGTCAACATGCAAGCAAGAATGTATGGAAAATATCCAGTGCAATACATGAATACATTAATGCATTTTACCAAGCACGTTTAGAGGCACTTCTGTCTTGTGGTTTCCACTGGGGAACATAGTGAAGACACATGCGTAGCTGCCTTCATCCATCAGTGCGACATTGGATAACTGGAGTGCTCCATTGCTTTCATTAAAGCTCCCAACAAATGTAAAACGTTTATCTTTTACATTGATAACCTTTGCTCCATGTGTGGACACGACTGTGAAGAAGTTCTCATTCTCTGTTTTTTTTCTGGTTTTTCTCTGCCATGAAATCTGACTAACCGTCTCCGTGGTGTCAATGACTTTGCACGGTAAGACAGCAGTCTCTCCTTGTCCCACGGTGATGTTTCCTCCAATCACCTGTAGAGCTGTCAGAGTCAGAAATTCTCATCAGGCATTCAGATCACATCTCAGAAAGCTTAAACAAAAGGAAAAAACACACATGAATTTACACAAAATGTAATTTTAAACTTAAAAAACTTCACCAAAATACTTTTTAATGCCTGAAACTGCATGGAACACACTGGCTTACATGTGGAATCTTTCCCCATGTTTTGAACAAAAGCTGCCCACTGATCCTCATGGATGGGTTCAACACAAAGGAAACGAGTTTCACTATGCTGTAGTGACGCGTGTGATGAATTAAGAGTCTCCTCTTACCGTAATGTCATTTTGTATTCATTTTTGGATTTTCAAATTATAAGTTAGTTGAAAAACACTTGGTAACCAGGGAACAAAGGAGTTTGAATCAATCTTTCTTAATGAGTTACGTCTGATTAAATGTGAACCTGCCGGTGAACTAGCAATGACTCATTTTTTTAAAAAAAATGACAAAGAGTCATTTTTAAATACTTAAATATAACAGACAATTAGCCATTAGTAGGACTTTGGTTTGGTTAACTAAAAACTCTACAGCTTATGCACATATTACAAACACAACCTGTACGGTACCATCTGTTCTTTATCCTCATTTTCAGGTCAGCTGGAGTAATAAATTACAATTTGAATGCTTTTGTTTGTCCTTCCATTATAATGTCGACCATCTTTGTTATACTGTGAAATAAAACCTTTACTGTAAAATAAAACGTTTTGGTACGTCTTATTTTATCAGTAAAAATCCATTCATACTTGTTTTTCCTTCAGTTGCTTGTGTCGTATTTTCCTAACAACACGTCAAACACGTTGCGTCGTAGACAAGCTGCCTGCGCAAAGAAAAGGTCGTTCACTGTACATACCTTCAGCTGTGCTCAGGTTTAACACTGGCGCCGCACTTTTACAAATTCTTTAACTGTCTCATCAGTATGTACCGTCGTTTGCTTCAAATATTAACACCTCAAACTTTACTCAGTATGTCATCCATGCATTTTAAAATTCCATAAAAATCCAAATGAAATCATCCAGGTTCTTGTGAAGCATCTTCCCTCCCTTTCATTAGCTGTTCTTCCGCTGCTCTTAAAATAAATAAACATGCATGAAACATGCAAATGAAGTTTTAGGAAAACCACTAAACGTTGTTGTTGTTGCACAAAGTTTAACAATACTAAATGTAAAACGGCTCTCAGATCAATAGTCTAATAAACAAAATCAAACTTGTCATATGCTTCACTGATCGTAAATGTGGCAAGTGAACCATTTAGTGGCAGTTACAGATAAAGCCCTGCCTGCCTTCTGTAGCTTACAAAGATTTGTTACAGAAGATAAAGAAGACGGGATTTTTATCTCATTGTTTATGCTACAAAGAGTCGAGTGGAGAAGGCAGAGGCAGGACTACAGTGACACGCTTTACCGTACAGAACGATGGAGACGTGCAGCCGATTTTAAAGTGCAGATGGTGAGTGATCCTGCGCACAGCGGAAACAGGAGCTTCACCTCACTTCACCTCCCCAGGCTGCTGTTTCCGGTTCGCTCGGGATCTGATCTTAACGTGTTCTGCTCACTATGAACAACTGATCAAGTTACTGTGACTTCATGTGATTAGTTCATAGCTAACAGATCAGTAAGGTTATTTCATGGATCAATTTATATTTTTGTTTATGTAAACGTTTAGATCTGACAACCAGTTTGATAAAAACAAAAATAGATTAGGTTCATATTTGATATATTTAAGCCTACTGTTCTGTTTTAAAAGAGACTTTATATTTCTTATTGCCGTATTGATAAATCAATCAAAAATATTTATTCTGTATTATTATTGTGAGTCTCCATTCATTGTTTTCATGTGAAACGTGAACATACGAGTGTAAAACATAACAAATTCAGTAGCTTCCACGCAGGAAAAGATGATGAAAATGAAACAGAACAAAACAACTGTTCCCCTCATAAAAAACACAATGTGTGAATAGGATCGTGCTTCTGATTTCTGAGTTTCTGTTGTTATTCTGTTATTCTGAGATAATCAATGTTATTCACTTCACCTGTCAGTAGTAATAATGTTATGACTCATTGGTGATAAACTGAGCTCATGTCATGAGGGAAAAAGATTTAGAGAAAAAAAATGTTTTACATGTGATTTCATCATGGACAGGATGTGAAATCCTTGTATCATGAAGTAGATTTATACCACAGGGATTAGTCTGATAGAACATTACCAAAAGTTCTGACCCGATATATTGATAGTCTGTCTAAGCACTAACACCCCACCTGGCAATATTTGGGTTCACCCGTTGGTCTTATAATTAGCCTTCTAGTTCACTCATGGACATGGACCATCTCAATCCAGTCCACAGCATTCTAGAAAATCCATAAAACAATCCCTTAAATATCAAGAAAGCATGGGCGGCACGGTGGTGCAGTGGTTAGCACTGTCGCCTCATAGCAAGAGGCTTCCAGGTTCGAATCCTGGTCTGGGCCCTTCTATGTGGAGTTCTCTGCATGTTCTCCCTGTGACTGCATGGGTTTTCTCCGGGTTCTCCGGCTTCCTCCCACAATACCAAAAACATGCACATGCACATTAGGTTAATCGGCTACTCTAAATTGCCCCTAGGTGTGAGTGTGAGAGTGTGTGGTTGTTCGTGTTTGTATGTTGGCCCTGCGATTGACTGGCCAGGGTGTACCCCGCCTCTCGCCCGTAGCCAGCTGGGATAGGCTCCAGCTCCCCCGCGACCCTGCCAGATAAGCGGTATAGAAAATGGAAGGATGGATCAAGAAAGCAATGCGTCGATGAATCTCAAGGCCAATGACTGCCATGAGCCTGTATTGCTATTTAATTTGATTCCAAGAGAGGGCGCTGTCTACATTTCATAGAATAGAATAGAATAGAATAGATTGGACTGGACTGTTGGCCTCCAGATGTCTCATTCACCTTAAGTAGCAAGTCATGTTGATGGTTGACAGAGACATAATGGTGAATGCTTTAAAAAAAAAAAAGTGGAAAAAAAAGTTGATTCTGAATGGTTCAAAAACAGTACGTTCTTCTGATGGTGGAATTTTGAAAGACTGTAATGTAGATGCATCGGACGTCAGCTGTAGATGTAAATTTTCTTTTCAAGATTTTTATGCTCTACATAAAAAAAATAAAACAGGGGGTGTTCGCCCAGGGCGAAAAGTTCAACAAGTTCAAACATCCTGCTTAAACATTTTTTTGGTACTTTGAGCTCCACAAGTGAACTGCCATTTAGTGCCACTGATTCCAAAACTGAGCTACTCACACCAAATTAATCGAGCATTACAGATGAAAAAAATCGGTACTTTCAGTACTGGAGCGGTACTGGAGTGAACTGTCCCTTTAACATAACACACAAAACAAGATTCAAGTCTGAAACAAGGCTTATTACATACGCATTAGCTGCACAAGTAACTGAAATAGGGAATTATTTTTATACCCACAATGGACCTGCAAGGTGAAGGGAAGGGTTTCTTCTTCCAACAGGGCTGCGTTGGTGACGACACACTGGACCACGTGGTTATTGATTTCTGTGGTTGGTACTCCAAACAGAGAGCTGACTGTGGTAGTCGTACCGTTGTCATGCTTGGTGGAGTTGGTTGTTGCCCTCACTTTTCCTTCCAGAGTACCAGTCAACCACTTCACCTCCGCGGGAGGCCTGGAACCAGCAGCCGTGCACAGAGCCAGGGAAACCTCATCATTGCCCAGAACAGGAATATTGTACTGGAGGCTTGAGACTGGAGGAACTAGTAGAGTTACAGTACACAAAGAGTCAACATGCAAGCGAGAATGAATGGAAAATATCCAGTGCAATACATTAATACATTAATGTATTTTACCAAGCACGTTTAGAGGCACTTCTGTCTTGTGGTTTCCACTGGGGAACATAGTGAAGACACATGCGTAGCTGCCTTCATCCATCAGTGTGACATTGGAAAACTGGAGTGTTCCATTGCAGTCATTAACGCTCCCAACAAATTTAAAACGTTTATCTTCTCCATTGACAACCATTATTCCATTTGTGGACACGACTGTGAAGAAGTTCTCATTCTCAGCTTTTTTTCTGGTTTTTCTCTGCCATGAAATCTGAGTAACCGTCTCCGTGGTGTCAGTGACTTTGCACGGTAAGACAGCAGTCTCTCCTTGTCCCACGGTGATGTTTCCTCCAATCATCTGTAGAGCTGCAAGAGTCAGAAATTCTCATGAGAATTCATCCATTCTCTTCATTCTTTTACTGTGATGTCATTTTGCATTAATTTTTGGATTTCATGTTTAAATTATGTGAAAAACACTTGGTAACCAGGGAACAAAGGAGTTTGAATCAATCTTTCTTAATGAGTTACGTCTGATTAAATGTGAACCTGCCGGTGAACTAGCAATGAAAAAAAAAATGACAAAGAGTCATTTTTAAATATTTAAATATAACAGACAATTAGCCATTAGTAGGACTTTGGTTTGGTTAACTAAAAACTCTACAGCTTATGCACATATTACAAAAACAACCTGTACGGTACCATCTGTTCTTTATCCTCATTTTCAGGTCAGCTGGAGTAATAAATTACAATTTGAATGCTGTTGTTTTTCCTTCCATTATAATGTCGACCATCTTTGTTATGCTGTGAAATAAAACCTTTACTGTAAAATAAACCCTTTTGGTACGTCTTATTTTATCAGCAAAAATCCATTCATACTTCTTTATCCCTCAGTTGCTTGTGTCGTATTTTCCTAACAACACGTCAAACACGTTGCGTCGTAGACAAGCTGCCTGCGTAAAGAAAAGGTCGTTCACTGTACATACCTTCAGCTGTGCTCAGGTTTAACACTAACATCAGTAAAAGCATCGTGGAGCTACACGGCATCCATGTTCAGAGATAAAAATGCGCCAAAGTATTTTTCCATCTCGTCTCTGCGGAGCTGAGTAGTCACGTCATGAGGCACACGCGGGCGGGACTTCCTGGGGTTTCACGATGAAAGTCATGACGCAATATCATCCAGATTCTTGTTGCATCCTCCCTCTCCTTCATACCGATTCCCTTAAATAAATCAAAGGGATGAAGTGTCAGGAAAACAACTAAACTGCTGTTGTTGTTGCAAAAAATGTTTGTTTAATAAAATGTTCATGTTTGACAAGTCATAATAATTTGTTTGTTTTGTTTAATTAAAAAAGCTGAATAATACTCAATGTAAAACAGCTCTCACATCAATAGGTTAATCAACAAAACTGATCGTATTTAGTGGCAGTAACAGATAAAGTCCCGTCTGTCAGAGGCAAATTAGCTGTGAGGAAGTTAGGGTGCGCGAATTGTAGTAAATTCCTGTAGCTTATAAAGATTTGTTACAGAAGATGAAGAAGCTGTCGTTGCTCGTGCTAAACACCTGCAGTGGAAGTAACACAAAGAGTCGAGTGGAGAAGGCAGAGGCAGGACTACAGTGACACGCTTTACCGTACAGAACGATGGAGACGTGCAGCCGATTTTAAAGTGCAGATGGTGAGCGATCCTGCGCACAGCGGAAACAGGAGCTTCACCTCACTTCACCTCCCCAGGCTGCTGTTTCCGGATCGCTCGGGATCTGATCTTAACGTGTTCTGCTCACTATGAACAACTGATCAAGTTACTGTGACTTCATGTGATTAGTTCATAGCTAACAGATCAGTAAGGTTACTTCATGGATCAATTTATATTTTTGTATTTATGTAAACGTTTAGATCTGACAACCAGTTTTATAAAAAATTTAAAAAATAATAATTGGATTCATATTTCATAGGCCTGCTGTTCTGCTTTAAAAGAGACTGAGAGACTGAAATACACAGGTCTGGAGAGTTCAGGGTTTTGTTTTTTTTAACCACTACAGCCTGCATATATTAGGGTTTCTAAATTATTTTTTTAGATCAATCAGAAGTACCAGCCAGCAAAAATTCGTGCTGATGCCGAATTTGCTGTTTTAATAAATATATATACACAACAGATATACAATGGTTACATTTCTCATTGTCATATTGATAACTACCAAAATATGCATTTGTATTATTATTATTATTATTATCGTTAGATTACATTCAATAAAGACCTTTAAAAGAAAAAAAGAATTCTCTGAAAGTGTACCTCACCCATCATGCTGCATTTAGGACAACTGTACAAACTGAGCTTTAATCATTTGCATATTTTTTGCAAAATGATTACATTGTCATTTTCAAATGTGCTTTGCAAATTGTGGTAACAAAGGTATCTTTCAAGTTTTGCAAGAATGTTTGAATTAGATACAAATGTGGGACCAGAATGTCCTTCTTACTGAAAGGCTCAAGCACAGCCTACAGTTCAGATCTTGTGCTCTAATTTTGTATGTGTGGGTGACAAATAGATGAATGAAATTTGAAATACTAATTCAATAGATTCCATGCAGGAAAGAGGAGGCCACCAAGTGGTCGGATGAATGATGTTAAACAAAAAAACGACTAAGACAAGCAAAAAGCAATATATTTCTTCTGACATTCCTGTGTCTAAATTTATTTCATACTGGCCATTTCCTGTTGACAAAAAGTCGCTGTTAGTGGGTTCTCATGCCAGAGGGCGGCAGATGGTCTAAAGCTGCTGAGAGAGTTCATATATACTTGAATGTTGTTGTCTGATCTGCACCAGAGCAATACACACTAAAAAGACTCAAAAACATTTTCATGTCGACGAGACCAAAGAGATGACTATGGACTTCAGAGGAGCTGCTGAGCATTGATGGCTCCACTGTGGAGATCGTCACTGTGGAGATCGTTCACTTGGCTCGGCTATTAGGAACTATAACCCTCTATATGCCCAGCAGTGACTCCACTTCCTGAGGAAGTTGAGGAAAGCCCCTCCTCCTCCTCCATCTTCCGGGGGACTGTTCATGCATCACTGCCTGGTATGGCAACCCCAGGATGTTTCTGACACGTCCTTCTGATCAGGTTAACCAGTTTCTCCATGTATTAACCACATCCTCAGGAAAGTGGAGTCCAGCGTTCATTTGACTCAATGACTTCCTCTGATCGGCTTGGCTTCTTTTTCTGTCAATCTGAGCACGTGCACTGAATACTTGCTGAATGAAACTGCCTAAAAACAGGTTGTCCTTTGTCTTTAAAATCTTTTGACCAATTAAGCTTCAAATGATTATAGCAGCTTTTAAATTTCAAATCAGATTCAATGACCAAAACAATATCATAACAAGGATGTGTATTTATCATTCACCCTCCATCTCAGAGATTTATATGTTTGGCAAAGCAAGGCAAGTTTATTTGTGCAGTACCTTTCAACAACAAGGCAATTCACAATGCTTCACATGAAAGAAAGCATCAAGACAAGAAAAGAACGAAAGATTAGATTAGATCCACAAGGACACGTTGACAGACAGAATGACAGTTGGTGGAGAGAGACTGAAGCAGGGGGGTTGGAGCACACTCACACCTAGGGGCAATGTAGAGTAGCCAATCAACCTAATGTGCGTGTTTTGGGGGATTGTGGGAGGAAGCCGGAGTACCCGGAAGAAAACCCACGCAGGCACAGAACATGCACAGAAGGGTCCAGACTGGATTTGAACCTGGAACTTTCTTGCCGTGAGGTGACAGTGCACCACCCAACTGCAAGCAAAGGTGAACGTAAAAACTACAGGATTTAATTTTTTTTTTAGGCCCCATTGATGCACAGCTTTTTTTTTTTTTTTTTTTTAATATGAACTTTTACACTGCGTGTTTCTAGCCAAAAGGGGGCCTGGTTGTTCTCACTACAGAGATCTGACATATAGCTTCTCTTGTAAAGGAGACTGAAGACGACGACATAAGATTTCACTGTTTAACTGGCCGGGGATTACTAATCACAACGAGCGAACTCTATGTCTGAATTCAACAGAGTGCATTTTGCGGGTTATTCATCAAAATAAAGAGCAGAATTTGCGTGCTTGCCACACTTGTTTACATAGAGGGCTGACTGTGGGTTTCTTCTCGGTCTTCTACCTTCTCTTCTGTACAGATTTCATCTGCAGAATTTGCAGTAGAGACTCACACACACACTGACTGATATCACATGATTCAGTTGTGTGGTCTACCCTTCAGCAAAAACCTTCCTCCCTCTGCTCACTGGACTCCTACAGTGTGTCACCTTCATCTCTGCTTTCTCACAGCAGCAGGCTTGATTTACTCCCAGCTTTCATATGAGGTTCTGTGACACAGTGGCTGGACATAACCTGTTTAAAGTTATCACATTAAAAAAATAATGCTGATACTGCTTGTTCATAGATAAAGGGTTACTGTAATAGATTAAATGCGCTGAATTCCTTAAAGAAAGTCATGCAGCAGAATGCTCATTACAACCTTCAGAGACTTGAGACATGTCTTGTACTTGTCAAAAATGACTTGGGACCATCTCTGCCTTGACCTGACACTGCATTTTAATTTCTGAAGCTTATTTGCGCAGTGCACTTAAAGGCTCCCTGTGGGGTTTTCAACCACATCTAACAACACACAACTTTTCATTAAGGGTAACCAGAAAGTCTCATGCATCATTAATGCAGTGCAAACATGCTCCATGATTCAACACAAAGTCTGGTGAACACATTCATGGTTCCCCTTCTTTGCTGCAGCTCCATTAGCAGGTTGGTATTTTGGGGTCCAAGTGAACTAAATGCAAGAACACAGCTCTTATTCATTACAGAATAATTGTTTTCTTCATCATTTGTAACTTCATTTTGACCTTTAATGAACTTAGAGCAGCACACCAGAAACAAAGACCATAACTGAACTTCAGGATATCTATTGTGCCGTTGTGCTAGCCTGTCCGTTGCATGCGTGTTCAACTGAGGATGGGTCAAATGCAGAAGACAAATTCAGTGTGTGTATGTAAAAACATATATCCTGCCAATAAAGTGATTCTTCGTCTTCTTCTTCTTCTAGAAGAATCAGGAGTCATTATGCAAAGCATAAACTAAATTTCGTTCAGCAGCTCTTGGTTTGAGGCAAACAGTAAGACACATAATATAAAAAATGTACACAAAACACATCTGAAAAAGAAACAGATTTAAAAATAAACAAAACTAGTACAAAGTATTACGGACATGTTATATCCTTACTGGTCTTAAATAACACATGATTCAAAGTATCACAAATCTTAATGCCAACCGGGCAACTTCATGTGGCTAACTCACCAAGTTAATCCACTTAACTGGAAAGAAAGGATGGTCAGAGGTCACCCTGATGGTGACTTCTATCTCAACAGTCTACAGCTAAGAATCAAGCTTCGCTCAATTTCACATCTGAGAATGTCTAATGTCACTCTGCCAAAACCCAACTGAGCTTCTGTCTCACAAACCCACTTCATGTGCCTGAGTTCTCCAGTGGCAGCAGCCCACTAAGTGCTAACCAATCGCTTGTGAGGTGATTAGGGAACATCTGTAAATTGGGGACACATAAAAATGCTGGGCTACAACTTTCAATCACCCCTATTAGCAGTAAAACATACTTAAGGAATGACATCTGACTACAAGAAAAAAAGTTGTTGGTAATTTGGGGGGACTAAAGCTGACCCAGATGTTTCAAGACTTGGATCATCGCCATGGTAACTGATGTCCAAATCAGTATTCACATGCTTTGTTGTTTTTAGGGGGAAGCCACACCAGAAAAAGAAGAGCAAGAAACAAGTTCCTCTATTGTGTTTCATTCATTTTTAAACTTCCACATATAAAAATGGGAGCGTGTAAGTGACACAAGCGCACAGAACGGCAACCACAAAACATGTCAGCTCCACATGCTCAAATGCAGTTCAACAAGCATGGGGCTGAGGCAGGGACAGGCTAATATCTCCCCTCCTGTCCTCATCTCTCATTAGACTCATAAATACAATAACAGCTGTCTTAAGCACCGATTGTAAAGGCAGCTGTTGGTATTTCAAACATGCCTGCAGCTTATTTTAATATAATTAAATTAAAACTGTTAAGAGAAAAGCTGAAATCATAAACTTTCCAAAGGAAACAGAATTA
This sequence comes from Scatophagus argus, assembly GCF_020382885.2. Taxonomy (NCBI): domain Eukaryota; kingdom Metazoa; phylum Chordata; class Actinopteri; family Scatophagidae; genus Scatophagus; species Scatophagus argus. Next base: position 10,009,644 of record NC_058503.1, on the reverse strand, counting down.
AATGGGACTTCCTGGTAAAATAAAGGTGAAAGCAGGACACCTGCTTTACTCCAAACAATCTGTGTGAATCTGAGCTCTGTGTGTTGCTGTTCATTAACCAGCTGAGTCAGGAATGAAATGTTAGCCGTGGCGTCTGTATGACGCCACATCAACTGTGCTACAACTCGCCGCTGCCACGGATGTCAAAGAGGGTTTCAAATGTGTCTCCACATATTTTCACTTTGTTCAACACTTTGAAATAGCCCCCCATCCTTACACTGGACAATGACAATCACAAATGTCCTGCTCATCTACCTCATTTCTTTAACCATACAGTAATATTATTATCTGTCTTTTGCACTGCATTGCATTGCACTGTTTTTATTTTTAAAATGTTAGTCTACCTACACTGTCATTGCACTATTACACAGATCCACTGTTCTTATATATAGTATTTTTTACAGATAGATAGATACTTTATTGATCCCAGGGGAAATTCAAGATCTTTTTTTTATCTTATCTTTTAATCTTTACCATATTGTATATAGTATCTTTTACGTTTCTTACTGCCCCCTTCTGGTTTTTACTCTAATATGTGAAGTGTCTGTTGTGTACTTTGAGAGCAAAGAGACTAAGCAGAGTCAAATTCCTTGTTTGTATACAAGGATTTCTGTTAAAAAAAAAAAAAAAATTAGAAAAAAACTAAGCTGAAAAAAAGACAAACCAGTAAGAATTAAACCAAACACCTTTAACTACTAAATCCTCTACCTCTGCCTATAATGGCCTCTCTTCTTCTCTTTCTTCGTCTTCTTCTTCTTCTTCTTCTCCATGATCAGTGCGTTCACGTGATCTGGAGGATGTTCGTACTGGTTCTCTCTCTCTGCTTGTGCCCTCTTCTGACCTTGAAAAAAACCTACCAAATAACAAAAGATTTACAGTGTATGTATAATTTATACTTACACACTTGACATATTTATCCACTCATTTGCATGCAGTACTACTGTCATATTACTGTACCTTTGAAATTTCCCAGTTTTATAGAGGTACCACCCTGCACCAGCAGCAAAAGCAATGAGGATGAGCAAAATAACAAATAAGGCCCAACAAACACGGCAGACCTCTGCAGGAAGACAGACAGCAAGAGAGAAGAATACAGGAACAGGAAATATAATATGGTACACTAGTTTAGCAGGCACATCCAGTTATGATAAAATATAATATGTTGTTCTGCTGCTGCCCACAACAAAAGTCCTGAAATGAAAACCACATCAAAGCATATCTTTATCCTTTGGCAGTCAAATCAGGTCAGACAATAAGTTCTGGGCTTTAATGAAGCGATGGAATCCAGAGAGGAAAACATACCGTCATTAAATTAAGATAACTCATGGTGTCACTGTCACTGTTTGTGACTGCTTTAATGAGCAAAGAAACAGTGTGTGAGGCTCTGTGCACAGTGATTTTACTGATTCATGAGTTCAGTTTCAGTGTAATATGGTGACAGCTCACACGTTTATTTTTACTTGTTCTACTGTTTTATGTATTTATACTTAGGAAACAAATATCTTTAACAATGGCTCAGTTCCATCAGGGGTCCCAGTAAGTCATGACAGTGAGCTAGCATGTACAATACCACACCTTGAAAGTAGCTCAGCTGAACTGAATGCAGTCAGTAATCACATCTGTTCCTGTTATGACATGCCAAAAAGAAAAAGGTCTTTGAACATCATTTACTAAAGACCTTCACAAGATTGGACATGCTTGTGCTACGTAGTTGCACACACAGAACTGAATTATTCCCTGTAACACACTGGATGGAGTGTGGGCAGCAAGTCATCCTTCACTGGTGTTTTACACTTGTCTGGGTTGCGGTGGCAAAAGGCGAGACAGCCAAACCTTTCAGCTGCTTGCCAGATGCCAAATGGACGAAATCATTCACCAGTTAGCTACTGAGTTTGTCCTGGTTTGCTCTTTCAGTTCAACATGGTTGAAATACCTCCATGGGGAGGTCTGAAGGGAATCCTGATCACATTCAGCAATTCCATGTCAGGTCAAGCTAATAAAAAAATGTTAACAAAAGCAAGCAACATCAGAGGACTGAAATCCAGAAACAGAATAACAACAAAGGCAAAAAACACCAACAACATTTGACAAAAACCCACAGCCAAATCAAACCTGACCTCACCTGAAGTCACATGCACATAGAGGTGACCACGTTTTCTTCCAAAGGTGTTCGATGCTTCGCACTCATAGAGACCATTTAGCTCAGGGGTCATGCTCTGAAACTGTAACGTTGCACCTACTCGGACAGCAGACTGAGGCCACGAGTTGTCAGGTCTGAAACACACGAACAAGCACTGAAATGTACAGTAAATAAAGACTTCAGATGTATAGGCAAATACATTTAAATATTAATAAGAATATTATTATTATCATATTAAATGGTGCATACGTTGTTGTGATGGTGATTATGCTTTCATTTCAGCATAGGATGGAGGAGGATGTATATATATATATATTGTACAAAACAACCCACCCTAAAAAATGATTAATTATGCCAGCTCTCAGAGCAGATAATGACCTTTATGAAGTGGTCACACCTTCTATACATCTAAAGTAATCCTTTTAGTTAAATATTATCTAAAAGTGTCCTTCTTAAATTTGTTTAGGATTGTCTGACAACACACAAAGTTTAATTTTTAGCCAAATCCTCTGTCATCAGTTATAGTCCAGACAACGAACACAAAGCTGCTTTTAAGGCAAATATCGATCAACTCACCATGTTTTTTCACCCACATCAGAAACACTTTGACTGACTCTACTGCAGTCTGCAGGGCTTTAAAGCAGTAGTTGTCAATTGTTTTACCTTGACATGAATGTATTTTTTGAAACAGGCAGGTCTAGGTGTCCAAAAATAAAAAAGTGGACTACAGTCAGTGCTTCCTGTTTTAGTTTTATGTGCACTGTTTTACAGTAACATTTGCACTGCAAGATCTTAATAATAGACAGCATGGCCTTTATACTGTATTTCAACAGAAGACAAAGTGCGTGCCTGGCAAGATTGTGAGATTCTCTTTATATAAAAACAACAATTATCTCGGAATAATAAGCTCGGCATTTTTTTCTCTCTGAGGTGGATTTAAGACCACACAGTTGAAACCACTGAAGAAGCAGTGACTGGATTTACTCTAAATTCCCAGAAACATTTTAAAAAGTCGAAAAGCTGCAAACTTATTCTTAGAAGTTCTGTGAGTTAACTGAAATGTTAAGAGCACAAGGTTGTTGCCTCTAATTCTGTGATAATTTATCAGTTAGTCTGAGTATAGCGTAGATTTTGAAATAGTGAAATGTGCTGTGCAGTTGACGACAAAGATGCAAAGATTTGTGCATTTTTCATCTGTTCAGTGCATTGCAGCAGGAACTGATATATTTGTAAAAGCAACCAAAAAATGTCGAAAATTTTCTGCAAACACCAGAGTTCCTCTATCAGTTATTTGAGCTGACTGCGTGCTGGAATATTGCTCCAGCAGAAGAAAGGCACGACAAAGAAATCAACACATCATCAATAAAATGCACCAGTATTCTTTGAGCACAGTTTATGCCTGCCCGTGCCATAACCCCACTGGCCCATGGGACTCTGTTCACAACAATGACGTTTTCAAATCGCCTGTCCACGATTCAAGAGTCAAGATGTTTTATGTTACTCAGGATGTATAAATACACTGTTGTGAAATTTGTTGGCTGGACTAAAACTGGGGATATATGGAGAACATGTAAGCAGCGATGAAAGATAAAGCAGGAATAAGGTGCAAATGTAATATATTAATATTAAGGCATATAACAAAAGGAACAGAATATAATGAAGGATATACAAGCAATAAAAGGTGTAGCAGCCACACAAAGATGTACAAAAAGCAATATGAATATAAACAGAGTTTCAATAACAATAAAAATATAATTACAAGAGGTGCAGCAACAGTAAAAGGTACATATACACGACATGAACGCCATCTGCCCGGTACAAGACATCCAGGCTTAATCTGTGAAGAGAACACTTCTCCAGAGAGTCAGGCGCCACCTAAGGTGAACATTTGCTCTCAAGTCAGTTCCTTTGACAAACTCCAGCCAGGTCAAAACTCTAGTAAGAACAATGAACAACTGAGATGAGATTTCAGACAGTTTGTGGAAGCCAAATATTGCATTAGTTGTCTACCTGGACCGTTCGGCATCTTGGTATGACACAAAAAGTCTTTTAGGATGCAAAAATGTGCTGCTTTTCTTTGTTTAGTTTTAAAATAGCTTATGATAAGAACAAACCAAACAGAGCTTCAAGGTAAATATTGTTTGAACTGAAACTCGTTTGTTACCTGCTCCAGGTAAAGTCTGCATCCGGATTGGCGTCAGACACACATTCAAATGAGTCTTTGGCTTGTTCACGAATGTTAACTTTCATGGGTGGGACTGCAAGAGACGGGGAGAGGCCCATGTCAGCGTTCTTTATCCAATGTCAGCATCTATTTTGTGTCTGTTTATACTAAACTTGTACATGAACCTTTATTAACCTAGACAGAGAAGCCAATTTGTGGTGGTGCGTGGAGGCTGTCCAGACGCCGAATGTTGCTGATGAGAGTCTATGAAAACACTATGAGTTGTAAGTTTGTAGTTGTGTCTAGTCAACCCTTTGTTAACATGGTGCTAAGTTAGGGACCAAGTTATTGTCAATAAAAATCAACATGCTGCATTTTGTTTCTCTCACAGCACTCACGTCTGTGCTCCTCAGCACCCTGCCAGCACTTTTCTGTCAGTAAAAAATGGAGACTTCAATAAATAATAAGATCATCATAGTTCAAAGTCATAGCAATCAAGATCATACATCACACAGCAATGTTTGAATAAATAACATCAGATAACTGACACTGCATCTGCAATGCCTTCATGACTGGTCGTCTCTCTACAAGTTACTTTCCCTTTAAGGCAGGCTAGACAACAAAGGAGGGTTTGATTTCAACAGTCAGTATGGGGGAGTTCCACAGGCACCAGGTGTTAGACTGGGAAAGTACCAGAAAAATGGTTCAGTTTGCACTGATCAAGTTTAACCTTATCCATCTGCTATTGTTGTTGTCTACCCTTTAGGGAGACAGTAGATGTTGGTTACTTGTTATTGTCATTTATCTTGGGCCTCTAACTGTGTTCTCTTTTTGTGCTTCTGCTTGGGAACCAAACTGCAGAAAACAAAGAATATTTTGCAACTGACTGTTTCTTTGTGCTTCCTCTGTCACTGTCTTTCTCATTTTATGTATCATTGTTCTTGCTCTTCTGTAATACAATACTATAAACGGAAGGTCTGATCATTAGCTTAGCTCAGTGTAACACTACAGTCATTTCAAAAGAGTAGTGAAATAAGAGTTCACAATATAAATTAACGCAGTATCAATACATCTACTGTATGTCAATATATCTTGTTGCTCTAAAGATAAATGGGCTAAATGAAATGTAATCCTATAGCCATAAAATTATGCAAAATCTGACCACTTCAACAAGTGAACATTATCAGCCATTACGTAGTGTGCATGAGTTAAGGCCTTCCACTATGAAAATACCCTTCAGCAGAACTGACAACTGAAATGACAATATGAACCTTTTGAAATGAGAAATTCCATGTCACAACAATCCACAGTTTTAAAAGTGCCAATGGCAACCGTGTGACGGCTCTGTCACTTTTGGGCACCAAAAAAAAAAAAAAAAAATCACTTTAGAGGTGATCGGAATAATCCACAGACCTTGCTGTCAGCAAAAATTTTGAGTGACTAAGTAATGATTTCTGGAAAGAGGCATTACTGTTGAATTATTATTGTTCTATTAATGTCCATGTAGGAGCCATTTCTAGAGCTAAGTGTATGAAGAACACCACACTGGTCCAGTAGGAGTCATCTTTGTGGTTTAGATCACTTACAATGAAGGCACGAGGCGAGCACTGCATTGTTGTTTTGGTCAAATGTATGGCTGGATGGAGATTTATGGATGGTGGTTGTGGATTCTTCAACTTACCACACTGAAGAACATTAATGGTGAGCAATAAATATTCCATCAAAGACAAAACGCAGAAATTGGATGCTGTTACTTCACTAGTCAAAGAGGTGCTTTGACAGACAAGTTCGGGAAGTTCAAACATCCTGCTTAAACATTTTTTTGGTACTTTGAGCTCCACAAGTGAACTGCCATTTAGTGCCACTGATTCCAAAACTGAGCTACTCACACCAAATTAATCGAGCATTACAGATGACAAAAATCTGTACTTCTGTGGTGAACTGTCCCTTTAACATAACACACAAAACAAGATTCAAGTCTGAAACAAGGCTTATTACATACGCATTAGCTGCACAAGTAACTGAAATAGGGAATTATTTTTATACCCACAGTGGACCTGCAAGGTGAAGGGAAGGGTTTCTTCTTTCAACAGGGCTGCGTTGGTGACGACACACTGGACCACGTGGTTATTGATTTCTGTGGTTGGTACTCCAAACAGAGAGCTGACTGTGGTAGTTGTACCGTTGTCATGCTTGGTGGAGTTGGTTGTTGCCCTCACTTTTCCTTCCAGAGTACCAGTCAACCACTTCACCTCCGCGGGAGGCCTGGAACCAGCAGCCGTGCACAGAACCAGGAAAACCTCCTCATTGCCCAGAACAGGAATATTGTACTGGAGGCTTGAGACTGAAGGAACTAGTAGAGTTACAGTACACAAAGAGTCAACATGCAAGCAAGAATGTATGGAAAATATCCAGTGCAATACATTAATACATTAATACATTTTACCAAGCACGTTTAGAGGCACTTCTGTCTTGTGGTTTCCACTGGGGAACATAGTGAAGACACATGCGTAGCTGCCTTCATCCATCAGTGTGACATTGGAAAACTGGAGTGTTCCATTGCAGTCATTAACACTCCCAACAAATGTAAAACGTTTATCTTGTACAGTGACAACTTCTGGTCCATGTGTGGACACGACTGTGAAGAAGTTTTCATTCTCAGTTTTTTTCCTGGTTTTTCTCTGCCATGAAATCTGAGTAACCGTCTCCGTGGTGTCAATGACTTCGCACGGTAAGACAGCAGTCCCTCCTTGTCCCACGGTGATGTTTCCTCCAATCACCTGTAGAGCTGCAAGAGTCAGAAATTCTCATCAGGCATTCAGATCACATCTCAGAAAGGTTAAACAAAAGGAAAAAACACACATGAATTTACACAAAATGTAATTAAAACAAAAAAAAATTACTTAAAACACATTTTTTAATGCATAAAACCGCATGGAACACACAATTGAACAATAGCTGCCCACTGATCCTCGTGGTGTCAGGGATGTTGCCGTCGCTGAGGCAGAAAAAGCTGAACCCCGATGCAGAGTGTAAAAAGGGCTGGCAGGCGAGGCGGAGGTCCAAGCAACAGTCTTTACTTTAACATAACAAAAACCAACTCAAAAAGGCACACACTTACTGTGTCCTAGGATCTATGAATAACTGTGGCTAAACTCCTGGCAAAAACAAGGCAAGTCATGGCAAAGCAAAACTAAACAAATGTTCCTGGCTTGACATGGGTAAAAGACGCTCTTACAAAGGTGACTGGGAAGACAAGGACTAAATAGACATGACAACAAGACACAGGTGACACACATTAGGAGGGAGAAAGCAATCAGGAAAACCAAAAAGCAAAGCTACATGAAAACAGAACACACAGGGGAAGTGGTGCTTTTCAAAATAAAACAGGACATGACAAAAACCTTGAACATAATACATGGAAACACAAGACACACATGAAACATGACACAAGGACTCAAAAATCCCCCCCCCCCTTTAGAGACAGATCCCAGATGTCCCTAAACAGAAAAACCAGTGCATAACCAGGCCGTGTGGGTGGAGGGGGACCAGGAAGGAGGGAACAACCAAAGCAATAAACAAAGAAAAACAAAGTCAGTGATTCAGCCCGGGTGAAGGGCATAGGCCCGGCCTGAAACCTCAGGCGGGTGGCCCCAGTTCAACACCCAAGTGGGGCTTGATGCATCAGGGGGTCTGCCCAAGAGCTGGGCCAGGACACAATGTGAGGCCTCAGGCACTCTGCTGCACCATCAGGGTCTGGACTAGAGCACTGATCTCCGCGGCGGTAGGTAGCTTGGTCCACGGAGCAGGGACAGGGTCGCTAATCTCTGCGGCGGCTGGCGGCTCGACCCGCGGAGTCTGCACCGGCAGTGGGGAGCCTGTTGCTGGATGCAGGCCTCCCCTGGGCATGAAGCGGCGCATCTGCTCCTCCCAGAGTTCAACCAAATTGGGAAGCCGGGTCGCCAGTCCGGTCTGACTTCCAATTAAACTTATACTTAAACAAACTGATCCGGAAGTTATATTCAGAGTTTTCGATTAAAATATTAACTGTCTGATCAGTATGTACCGTCGTTTGCTTCAAATATTAACACCTCAAACTTTACTCAGTATGTCATCCATGCATTTTAAAATTCCATAAAAATCCAAATGAAATTGTGTTCAGCAAAATCATCCAGGTTCTTGTGAAGCATTTTCCCTCCCTTTCAATAGCTGTTCTTCCGCTGCTCTTAAAATAAATAAATCAATGGAACATGCAAATGAAGTTTTAGGAAAACCACAAAACTTTGTTGTTGTTGCAAAAAAAAGAAGTTTAACAATACTAAATGTAAAACAGCTCTCAGATCAATAGTCTAATAAACAAAATCAATAAATAATTCAAATGTGTTGTGTGAAACTTGTCATATGCTTTACTGATCGTAAATGTGGCAAGTGAACCAACCAACCACATGAATTTACACAAAATGTAATTTTTAACAAAAAAAACTTTACTTACACAAAACACACTTTTTAATGCATAAAACTGCATGGAACACACTGGCTTACATGTGGAATCTTTCCCCATGTTTTGAACAAAAGCTGCCCACTGATCCTCACGGATGGGTTCAACACAAAGGAAACGAGTTTCACTACGCTGTAGTGCCGCATGTGATGAATTAAGAGTCTCCTCTTACCGTCATTTTGTATTCATTTTTGGATTTTCAAATATTAAGTTAGTTGAAAAACACTTGGTAACCAGGGAACAAAGGAGTTTGAATCAATCTTTCTTCATGATTACATGTGACCTTGCCGGTGAACTAGCCGGTGTCATGCCTGGTGTTTTTTGTTATGCTCTCTTTTGATTTCAGTCCGTGTGCCATGTTTCATGTTCAAGGTTTTTGTCATGTCCCGTTTTATTTTGAAATTGTCTCTTCCCCTGTGTGCCCGGTTTTCTTGTAGCTTTGCTTTTGGTTTTCTTCGTTGTCTTGTCTATGTAGTCCTTGTCTTCCCAGCCACTTTTGTCAGAGCGTTACTTTTGTATGCCTTTTTTGCCTTGCCTTGCCTTGTCTTGCCAAGCCATGCCAGGAGTATTTCTGTTTTTGTTCTTTTCAAAATAAAGTTCATTGCTTGGACCTCTGCGTCGCCTGCCTGCCCTATTTTGACTCTGCATTGGGGTTCAGCCTTTTCTGCGTCAGCGACGCCGACAAACCTGACACAAAGACTCCGTCATTTTTAAATACTTAAATATAACAGGTAATTAGCAACTAGTAGGACTTTGGTTTGGTTAACTAAAAACTCTCCACAGCTTATGCACATATTACAAACACAACCTGTACGGTACCATCTGTTCTTTATCCTCATTTTCAGTACAACACAACAAACACGTTGCATCGTAGACAAGCTGCCTGCGTAAAGAAAAGGTCGTTCACTGTACATACCTTCAGCTGTGCTCAGGTTTAACACTAACATCAGTAAAAGCATCGTGGAGCTACACGGCATCCATGTTCAGAGATAAAAACCCGACAAAGGACTTCTTCCATCTCGTGTGTGCGGAGCTGAGTCGCCACGTCACGAGGCACACGTGGGAGGGGAGGATATCAATTAATCTCACTGAAACAAATAAAAAACGGGCTTGTTTTTGGCGACAAGTCAACGTTAGCAGGTGCAGCTGCAGCCGCACTTTTCTTTAACTGTCTGATCAGTATGTACCGTCGTTTGCCTCAAACTTTACTCAGTATGTCATCCCTGCATTTTAAAATTCCATAAAAATCCAAATGAAATTGTGTTCAGCAATTCCCTCCCTTTCATCAGCTGTTCTTCTGCTGCTCTTAAAATAAATAAAGCAATGGAAAATGCAAATGAAGTTTTAGGAAAACAACTAAACTTTGTTGTTGTTGCATAAAAAGAAGAAGAAAATGAAGTTTAACAATACTAAATGTAAAACAGCTTTCAGATCAATAGCCTAATAAACAAAATCAATAAATAACTCAAATGTGTTGTGTGAAACTTGCCATATGCTTTACTTGCCACATTCACGATGAATGTGGCAAGTGAACCATTTAGTGGCAGTTACAGATAAAGCCCTGTCTGCCTTCTGTAGCTTATAAAAATTTGTTACAGAAGATAAAGACAGGATTTTTATCTCATTGTTTATGCTAAAGACCTGCAGTGGGTGTAACACAAAGAATCGAGCCAGGACTACAATATATTATAAAAAATTTTAAAAATAATAATTGGCTTCATATTTCATATATTTAGGCCTGCTATTCTGCTTTAAAAGAGACTGAGGAAATACACGGGTCTGGAGAGTTCAGGGGTTTTTTTTAACCACTACAGCCTGCATATATCAGGCTTTTTTATTATTATTATTTCAGATCAATCAGAAGTACCAGCCAACAAAAATTCGTGCTGATGCCGAATTTGCTGTTTTAATAAATATATATACACAACAGATATACAATGGTTACATTTCTCACTGTCATATTGATAACTACCAAAATATGCATTTTGTATTATTATTATTATTATTATTATCGTTAGATTACATTCAATAAAGACCTTTAAAAGAGAAAAAGAAATCTCTGAAAGTGTACCTCACCCATCATGCTGCATTTAGGACAACTGTACAAACTGAGTTTTAATCATTTGCATATTTTTTGCAAAATGATTACATTGTCATTTTCAAATGTGCTTTGCAAATTGTGGTAACAAAGGTATCTTTCAAGTTTTGCAAGAATGTTTGAATTAGATACAAATGTGGGACCAGAACGTCCTTCTTACTGAAAGACTCAAGCACAGCCTACAGTTCAGATCTTGTGCTCTAATTTTGTATGTGTGGGTGACAAATAGATGAATGAAATTTGAAATGCTAATTTAATAGATTCATGCAGGAAAGAGGAGGCCACCAAGTGGTTGGATGAATGATGTTAAACAAAAAACCGACAAGCAAAAAGCAATATATTTCTTCTGACATTCCTGTGTCTAAATTTATTTCATACTGACCATTTCCTGTTGACAAAAAGTTGCTGTGAGTGGGTTCTCATGCCAGAGGGCGGCAGATGGTCCAAAGCTGCTGAGAGAGTTCATATATACTTGAATGTTGTTGTCTGATCTGCACCAGAGCAATACACACTAAAAAGACTCAAAAACTGACATTTCAAGAAAGATACAAGGTGAACAACTAGCAGTTTACAACTGAAACACAAATCATTCAGAGTATAATTGTTATTCAGATTTGAATATAATCTCTTACTACAAGTTTCAACCCAGTAGTTGTTAAAATGTATGTAAACAACGAGAGGGAGATAGAGAGAGAGAAAAGATTTAAATTGTAATTTGGCTTGAGCTGTTGAACCCATTCTGCTTAGAGACAGTGATGGGCACCGCTGAACCCAACCTTTTTCCCTTTAATGATTAATCCAACGGCGATCAGAATTAATGAATGACTCCATTGTGGAGGAGCTGATGTAGGAGGAGAGCCATTCTTCCTGACAGAGTTCAAAAAGTCCAGAGCCATCTGGGAACAGTTCTTCATTGTTTAGAGCATAAAAAACTACAGTTTGTAGGAGTAGAAATGAAGGAAACCTCTGTTTCAAAAAGAAAATTTATTTCTGTCTGCCAACAAACTCACTGACCTGCATGGCGCTTAAATACTGGCAGCTTCAGGAGGACTTGATTAGAGAGAATGATCAGCAGGTGTTCAGGTGAAGAGATGGGAGACAAACCGAGGAGATCAACTAGTCATGTTAACAGTTACTCAAGTAAAGTTGCACTTATAGAGAGGAGGCGCAATGTAATGTAATGTAATGCAGCGGACTGGTACAAAGTCAACAACCTGTCCATGAACGTCAACAAGACCAAAGAGATGACTGACTTCAGAAGAGCACAGGGGGACTGCTCTCTGCTGAGCATTGATGGCTCCACTGTGGAGATCGTTCACTTGGCTCCGCTATTAGGAACTATAACCCTCTATATGCCCAGCAGTGACTCCACTTCCTGAGGAAGTTGAGGAAAGCTCCTCCTCCTCCCCTGTCTTCAGGAGGACCGTTGAGGCAGCTGCATCACTGCCTGGTATGGCAACCCCAGGATGTTTCTGCCACATCCTTCTGATCAGGTTTAATCAGTTTCTCCATGTATTAACCACATCCTCAGGAAAGTGGAGTCCAGCGTTCATTTGACTCAACGAGTTCCTCTGATCGGCTTGGCTTTGGGCCTTTTCATTTCTTTTTCTGTCAATCTGAGCACGTGCACTGAATACTTGCTGAATGAAACTGCCTAAAAACAGGTTGTCCTTTGTCTTTCAAATCTTTTGACCAATTAAACTTCAAATGATTATAGCAGCTTTTAAATTTCAAATCAGATTCAATGACCAAAACAATATCATAACAAGAATGTGTATTTATCATTCACCCTCCATCTCAGAGATTTATATGTTTGGCAAAGCAAGGCAAGTTTATTTGTGCTGTACCTTTCAACAACAAGGCAATTCACAATGCTTCACATGAAAGAAAGCATCAAGACAAGAAAAGAACAAAAGCAACGTAAGTAAACTGAAACAACAGAAAAATGTGAAAGTTCAGTCAGGTAGAAGATCTCCTCAAGTCACAAGCATATTTGTGCAAACCTTAAGCTCCACCATCTCATTTGGTCCTTGTTTTATTTATATTGAGCGCACCCACAAGGACACGTTGACAGACGTTGAATGACGAAGCAGGAGGGGTTGGAGCCTATCCCAGCTCACTGTGGGCGAGAGGCGGGGTCGCCCTGGACTTTTTTTTTTTTTTTTAATTGCTTTATTTAACAACCATATATGAAACAAACAATAATACATAATACATAATGGTGAACAATATACAACATGAAACTGAGAAAGAGGTAAATGATGCAGAAAATAATAATAAAAAACAGAAGTAAATTGAAAAATAAGAATGAAATAAATAAAAAATAGAAATAAATACATGCCAGGGGTCACAAGTAAAATAGGAGAAAAAATTAACTTGAATTAAAAATATTATTAAAGTGGGAGCACACCCTCATAGTTTTAACAGCTTTGTTATATTTAGGAGAAGACATTGATTTAAAATACAATTCGAGTTCTTTCATAAAAACACAAAAAAAGAGGTCTGACTTTGGACAGTTTACATTTGTGGATGTAGAATTTTGCAAGAATTATAATAAGATTAATTAAATAATATTCTCTTTCAACTGAAGTATCAATCTTGAAAAAACCAAAGAGCACATCTTGCGGTTATTCTTACAACTAGATGCGTTGAAGCATACTTTACCAACTGGTGAGTCAGTTACAGCTGTAAAAGGGACATCAGGCATAGAAACAGACATATTATCTTTGAATAACATAAGAACACCAGATGAACAGCATCGAAGACTATAGCATACTGTTTAGGTATTATAGGTATCCCATAGTGTTGAAGGCATTCCTGATAAGAAAATAAAACACCATCTCTGTTGAATAGTTGTTTTACCCAGATAATATTATTGTTAAACCATTCCTCAAAGAAAAAGGATCTGTTTCGGTAGAGTAAATCTTTGTTATTCCAAATAGAGTAATGGTGCTGTGAGAAATTGTGCTTGTGAAAGTTGGAGAGATGAACAGGAATTTCCTCTATGTCATAGTTGCGTGTCAAAAGGAATTTTAGACCAACAATTTTAGAAAAAACATAGTTAGGGATACTATTCCATATAGAGTCAGGTTTTCTCAAGAATTGTTTGATCCTGAGTTCATTAAATCTTCCTTGATCTTGAAGGTGTTGTTCAAAGCTCCTCATTTTCACATGTCTTCATGACAACAGATTTTTTATGTTTAGTTCAGAATAATCTAACAAGTTTAAAACCAATCTGATATTATTACATATGTCTATTGTTCATGAATCCAGATTGTGATTCGTCTATAACAGAATCCAAAACTAGCTTAAGCCTTTTTGCAACAATAATTGCTAACACCTTATAATCATTGTTTAAAAGACAAATGGGGCGCCAATTATCAATAAGCAGTACATCCTTATTAGGTTTCAGAATAAGCCATGTGTTAATGTTGGAGGGAGCAGTTCATTGTCTATGCTTTCTGTGAAAACCTTCAATAAGAATGGGGCTAACTGATCGACTAAAGCTCTGTAAAATTCAAAAGTACATCCATCCACTCCGGGGGAAAGAGAGGTTATGGTAGATACTATCTTCTTCTAAACTTCTCAGGCTGCCTAGATCAGAGCTATATTTCCTTAAGTAAGGAAATACAAAGCAATTTCAAATTTCATAAGTTCCCACTTGATACCATATTTATTGACAATCTTAGCCTCATTCCAATATACAATATTTCCAATAAGTCTTCCAACTTCAGCTTTTACATCTTCATAATTCAAAATTGAACTATTCAATTTCCAATATGAGGAGTGGTTAAAGCAAGCAGAGGAGAATAAAGAGATAACAATATGTATAGCTTTATGATCAGTTAATGGAGTAGCCGTAATTTGTGTCGTATTTTCTCTAAGACCTCTGGAGCCAATAATCTATCCTAGATTGTCATTAGGAAATTTTTCTCTCCAAATATCTATCAAGTGAAATTTTTGCATGAAACGCTTTAAATAACAGCTTACATTAGTGTTTTGTCTTGATGGCCATCTGTCCACTACACTATCAAGAGCAACATTAAAATCTCCACCAATTAAAAGGAAGGCATTAAGGTTCGCCATGGACTGGTCGCCAGTCGCAGGGCTGACACAAAGACAGACAACCACACACGCACACACACTCACACCTAGGGGCAATGTAGAGTAGCCAGTTAAGTTAATGTGCATGTTTTGGGGAATTGTGGGAGGAAGCCGGAGTACCCGGAAGAAAACCCACACAGGCGCAGGGAGAATGTGCACAGAAGGGTCCAGACTGGATACAAACCTGCAACCCTCTAGCCGTGAGGTGACAGTGCACCTCCCGCCCGCAAGGAAAGGTGTATGTCAAAAATACAGGATTTAAAAATGTTTTTTTAGGCCCCATTGATGCACAGCTTTTATTTTTTAATATGAACTTTTACACTGCGTGTTTCTAGCCAAAAGGGGGCCTGGTTGTTCTCACTACAGAGATCTGACATATAGCTTCTCTTGTAAAGGAGACTGAAGACGATGACAGAAGATTTAACTGTTGTGACAGGCAATACTAATCACGAGTGAACTCTACGTCTAAATTCGGCAGAGTGCATTTTGCGAGTGATTCATCAAAATAAAGATGAGTATTTTGTGCTTGCCACACATGTTTACATAGAGGGCTGACTGTGGGTTGCTTCTCGGTCTTCTACCTTCTCTTCTGTACAGATTTCATTCATCTGTACAGCTTTCATCTAGATAATGGGGTTACTATAACAGATTAAATGCATTGAATTCCTTTAAAAAAAGTCATGCAGCAGAATGCTCATTACAACCATAATCTCTTATGGTTGTTTATTGCTCTTATGGTTATTTTTTTTAAAAATAATAAAAAGTACATTCATAACCTAAAAAATTAAAGTATAAAATCTGAAAAGAGAAAACAGCAGACAGTCTTTCTTAAAATAAGTGTTTCCCCCCCTTTGATTCTTTGCTTCCTTTCAGATGATCAGTTCAGAAACTTGAATTTCTCTCATCTCTGTGGTGCAATTAAAGGCTCCCTATGGGGTTTCCAACCACATCTAATCATCACACAACTTTTCATTAAGGGTAACCAGCAAGTCTCATGTATCATTAATGCAGTGTAAACATGTTCTACAGGTCAACACAAAGTTTGGTGAAGACATTCATGATCCCCCTTCTTAGCAGGTTGGTATTTTTGGGTCCAAGTCAACTGTCTTGACCAGGGGTCGGCAACCCGCGGCTCTGGAGCCGCATGCGGCTCTTCAGCGCCTCCCTAGTGGCTCCCTGGAGCTTTTTCAAAAATGTATGAAAATGGAAAAAAATAGGGGGGGATATCTATTTTGTTTTAATATGGTTTCTGTAGGAGGACAAACATGACACAAACATTCTTAACGTTTTCCAATGCTGTAAAAATGTTTATAGCAAATATTAAATTTCAACATTTCTGTCAACGACGATGTGCGTCACAGCCTGCGACACACGTTTCAGTGCGACGCGGTGCCACGCAGGTGGCTGTTGTAAACAAACCGGCGGGTGTGTCATGGGCCATGGATCCCAAAGGGGAAAAGCGAAAGATAGCTGATGAGAACAGAGGATTCAAGGAAGAATGAACCGAATCATTTGCTTTCATTGCCGATGCGGAAGGATTGCCTGCATGTTTGCTTTGTAATGAGAAGTTGTCAAATAACAAAAAGAGTGATTTGGAAAGACATTTCCAGGGAAGGCATGCTAAATTTGCAGCAGACCACCCAGTTGGGAGTGAGAGAGAAAAAGTGCGATTGCTTTACTTTTGGAGAAATTAGAGGAGCGCAAAGATAGATTTAAGAAGTGGATTGCATCTCCAAACTCCACTTCTGCTGCTAGTTTTGTTGCAACGTAATAACGCGTGGAAAACCGTTCACAGATGGTGAGTACATGAAGGATTCATTCATCAAATTGGTCATTTTGGTAAGCTAATATAGCTAATATACACTTACAGCCTGTGTTCCCTTCATATAAGGCTTTTAATTTTTTGCGGCTCCAGACAGATTTGTTTTTTGTTTTTTTTGTTCAATATGGCTCTTTGAACATTTTGGGTTGCCGACCCCTGGTCTTGACAATAAATAGACTGACTTATGATAATAAATAGATAATAACACTTACAGGGAAACGCAAGAACACAGCTCATATTCATTACAGAATAATTGTTTTCTTCATCATTTGTAACCCAGAACTTCATTTTGACCTTTAATGAACTTGTGAGTTTACCCTTAAATGAGAATGTCAATACACAATAGGTCAATAACAACAAAGAATAAAAGCTTGTTCCAGCACGATTACTTAGAGCAACCTTTTCTCTGTTGTGTGCATGTAAACATCCTTCAAAGTCAGCTGCTGATATCAGCAGCAGTTCATGCTGTTTTCACACGTTAACTGCTGCTGATATCAGCAGTTAATGCTGTTGGTGGAAAACATGTCAAGAACTCAGCGAATGCAGCAGTTAGGGACGTTACAACAAGCACAGACAGTTAAAAACGATAAGCTGAAGATAACTGAGGCTGAGTTTAAGTCTCTCTTCAAAGTCACTTGAGAGTCTCATGGCCTCATTTGTTATTTTAGAACAAATTCTTTGTTTCTGCCATTTTAGCTTGAAAATATCAGTCAGTATTTACAGTTTGCAATCCTCATTGTTTTTTCTTTCTTCTGTTGTTGAAAAAATAAGCAAGTATCATTGTTAATGCTAAGAAGGGTGACTAATGGGTTCATGTCCTAACTCTGAGAAACCCAGCACATTGATTTTTCATCAATTCAATCCCACATACAGTGGCGTACACAGAATTCTCTCACAGGTTCGGCCAGATGTGACCACTGGAAAACTTAGAGCAGCACACCAGAAGCAAAGACCATAACTGAACTTCAGGATATCTATTGTGTTGTTGTGCTAGCCTGTCTCTGATCGTCTGTGAGGACAGACGGTTTGGTTTGGCAGTAATGCGGGTGCTGTACTCGACTGATTGTGGAGAAGAGAGAGCTGAGCTGGAAGGAAAAGATTTACCAGTCGATCTCTGTTCCAAAGCCACACCTGAGAGTCCAAATGATTACACGTCAGATGCTCTCCCACCCATCATTATGAAGTGCTTTGAGAGACTAATATTAAAACATCTCCAAACAAGTCTCCCTTCAGCCTTCGACCAGCACCAGTTTATGGACGGCACAGACTGACGGAGGATGCCGTCCGTTCAGCACCGGCTCAACGCAAGGCCATGTGCTGATCCAAACACTGTACTCACTGCACACATATGAGCCCATATGTGTCCATTCTACTGATATCATCAATACATTTGCAGATGATACTTCAGTAGTCAGGCTCATATCAGCAGAAGATGAGTCTGCATAAAGGAACAAGGTCCAGAAACTGGTGAGATGGTGTTCAGTCGATAATCTGATACGGGACACAAAACCCCCTGAAGAACCCATCCTTGATTTTAGAAAGCACAGAACAGACCTCTCACTGCTATTCTAGATGCTGTGCCTTGTGCATTAACCAGACACCAGTGTGCATAACGGTTATCATGTAGCCTGGCTTTTCTTGTTTCACTGTCCATAGAGTTTACACATCAACAGAAACTCTCTTTTAGTTATTTCAGTTTCAATATAATACACATCTGGCCCGTTACATTTTTACAGCACCATGAGCTTTAACCACAATGCAAATCAAGAATCAACAATCAAGGGGGCAGCCGTGGCCCAGAGGTTGAAGAAGCGGCTTGTGATCGGAGGGTCACCGGTTTGATTCCCCCACAGGAAGGGCAGGAAGAATTTGGGTGTGGTGGAGTGATTAATGCAACAAATGCTCCCCCCCTCAATTAGCCGGCTGATGTGCCCTTGAGCAAGGCACTTAACTTCCAATTTGCTCCCCGGGCGCTTGATGCTGCCCACTGCTCCTGTGTGTGTTTCACCGCATGTAATTTGATGGGTGTTGCATGTGTTCAACTAAGGATAGGTCAAATGCAGAAGACGAATTCAGTGTGTGCATGTAAAAATATATATACTGTCAATAAAGTGATTCTTCTTCTTCTTCTTCTTCTAGAAGAATCATGAATCTTTATTGTCATTATGCAAAGCACAACGAAATTTTGTTCAGCAGCTCTTGGCACACAGTAAGACACATAATATAAAAAAGGCACACCTAATACATATCTGAAAAAGAAACAGATTTAAAAATAAACAAAACTAGTACAAAGTATCAGTGCAAATTCTGATCTTTAAAAATGACCGGCATGAATGAATATATTGCACATATTGCAGCACACTGAAGTCTTGTGAGGTGATTAAGGAACATCTGTAAATTGGGGACACATAAAAATGCTGGGCTACAAGTTTTAATCACCCCTATTAGCAGCAGAACATACTTAAGGAATGACATCTGACTAAAAGAAAAAAATTGTTGATAATTTGGGGGGACAAAGGCTGACCCAGATGTTTCAAAGCTTGGATCATCGCCATGGTAACTGATGTCTAAATCAGTATTCACATGCTTTTTTGTTTTCAGGGGGAAGCTACACCGGAAAAAGAAGAGCAAGAAACAAGTTCCTCTATTGTGTTTCATTCGTTTTTAAACTTCCACATATAAAAATGGGAGCGTGTAAGTGATACACGCGCACAGAACGGCAACCGCAAAACATGTCAGCTCCACATGCTCAAATGTGGTTTAATAAGCATGTGGCTGAGGCAGGGACAGGCTAATATCTCCCCTCCTGTCCTCATCTCTCATTAGACTCATAAATACAATAACAGAGCAGTATATAAGTAAACACTGAATTTGAATAAAGAAACAATAGCTTGTGATTGGCCGGATCACAAATAGCCCCATCCAAATACACATGTAAATTTCACTAATCACCCTCCCAAGCAGTTTATTTTAGCTGAGCAAGACTTGCACCTTCATGGACACTCACTTAACCTCTACTGGTCCCTGTATGCTGCATTGCTTTCAAAATTATGTTCAGTAGCACAAGCTTTCCAGGAGATTTCTTTTGTTTTCTCACATACTGATCAGAAAGGCAGCTTTTGGTATTTTAAACATGCATGCAGAAAATATAATTAAATTAAAACTGTTAAGAGAAAAGCTGAAATCATAAACTTTCCAAAGGAAACAGCATTAAATGGGACTTCCTGGTAAAATAAAAGTTAAAGGAGGACAGCAGCTTTACTCCAAACAATCTGCGTGAATCTGGGCTCTGTGTGTCGCCTTTCAGACATGTAGAAGAACACAGAAAATTAAATAATAATCATAATAATCAATGTTAAAAGTTAGGCTGCTGTGTCTCATGCGTAAATGCTTACCATGTCGCTCTTATAGGCGAACTTCATCCTTATCACTGAATCTTTGATGCCCCAAAACAGCGGCATTCGGGACAACCTCAAGGAAAAGAGACACAGCAGCTGCTTGCATCTGTTCATTAACCAGCTGAGTCAGGAATGAAATGTTAGCCGTGGCGTCTGTATGACGCCACAACAACTGTGCTACAACTTGCTGCTGCCACAGATGGTAAAGTGCTCCCTAAGCTATACAGTTTCAAATGTGCCTCCACATATTTTCAGGCAGATCTTGGGAAAAAAAAGACAAAACATTTAGAAACAAACTAAACTGAAAGAAAGACAAAACAGTAATCATTAAAGCAAACACCTTTAACTACTAAATTCTCTATCTCTGCCTATAATGGCCTCTCGTCTTCTCTTTCTTCGTCTTCTTCTTCTTCTACTCCATGATCAGTGTGTTCATGTGAGCTGGAAGATGTTAATACTGGTTTTCTCTCTCTGTGCTTGTGCCCTCTTCTGACCTTGAAAAAAACCTAACAAATAACAAAAGATTTACACTGAATGTACAATTTATACTTACACACTTGACATATTTATCCACTCATATGCATGCAGTACTACTGTGATATTACTGTACCTTTGGAATTTCCCAGTTTTATAGAGGTACCACCCTGCACCAGCAGCAAAAGCAATGAGGATGAGCAAAATAGCAAATAAGGCCCAACAAACACGGCAGACCTCTGCAGGGACACAGACAGCAAGAGAGAAGAATACAGGAACAGGAAATATAATATGGTACACTAGTTTAGCAGGCACATCCAGTTATGACAAAATATAATATGTTGCTCTACTGCTGCCCACAACAAAAGTCCTGAAATGAAAACCACATCAAAGCACATCTTTATCCTTTGGCAGTCAAATCAGGTCAGACAATAAGTTCTGGGCTTTAATGAAGCGATGGAATCCAGAGAGGAAAACATACCGTCATTAAATTAAGATAACTCATGGTGTCACTGTATGTTTGTGACTGCTTTAATGAGCAAAGAAACAGTGTGTGAGGCTCTGTGCACAGTGATTTTACTGATTCATGAGTTCAGTTTCAGTGTAATATGGTGACAGCTCACACGTTTATTTATACCTGTTATACTGTTATATGTATTTATACTTGGGAAACAAACATCTTTAACAATGGCTCAGTTCCATCAGGGGTCCCAGTAATTCATGACAGTGAGCTAGCATGTACAATACCACACCTTGAAAGCAGCTCAGCTAAACTGAATGCAGTCAGCAATCACATCTGTTCCTGTTATGAAAAAAGGTCTTTGAACATCATTTACTAAAGACCTTCACAAGATTGGACATGCTTGTACTAAGTAGTTGCACACACAGAACTGAATTATTCCCTGTAACACACTGGATGGAGTGTGGGCAGCAAGTCATCCTTCACTGGTGTTTTACACTTGTCTGGGTTGCGGTGGCAAAAGGCAAGATAGCCAAACCTTTCAGCTGCTTGCCAGATGCCAAATGGACGAAATCATTCACCAGTTAGCTACTGAGTTTGTCCCGGTTTGCTCTTTCAGTTCAACATGGTTGAAATACCTCCATGGGGAGGTCTGAAGGGAATCCTAATCACATTCAGCAATTCCATGCCAGGTCAAGCTTATAAAAAATATTAACAAAAGCAACATCAGAGGACTGAAATCCAGAAACAGAATAACAACAAAGGCAAAAAACACCAACAACATTTGACAAAAACCCACAGCCAAATCAAACCTGACCTCACCTGAAGTCACATGCACATAGAGGTGACCACGTTTTCTTCCAAAGGTGTTCGATGCTTCGCACTCATAGAGGCCATTTAGCTCAGGGGTCATGCTCTGAAACTGTAATGTTGCACCTACTCGGAGAGCAGACTGAGGCCACGAGTTGTCAGGTCTGAAACAGACGTATTGTATTGAAATGTACAGCAAATAAAGACTTCAGATGTATAGGCAAATACATTTCAAATATTAATAAGAATATTATTATTATTATCATATTAAATGGCGCATACGTTGTTGTGATGGTGATTATGCTTTCATTTCAGCATAGGATCTAATTATGTGTTTACTTTTATGTTAGTTTGGTCTGTTGTATTAAAAAAAAAACAGTTTCATACAAGCTGACGTGACTTTTATTGTGTATATGTATATATTGTACAAAACAACCCACCCTAAAAAATGATTAATTATGCCAGCTCTCAGAGCAGATAATGACCTTTATGAAGTGGTCACACCTTCTATACATCTAAAGTAATCCTTTTAGTTAAATATTATCTAAAAGTGTCCTCCTTAAATTTGTTTAGGATTGTCTGACAACACACCTTTTTGTGACAAGTTTAAATTTTAGCCAAATCCTCTGTCATCAGTCACAGTCCAGACAACGAACACAAAGCTGCTTTTAAGGCAAATATCGATCAACACAACATTTGTTTTTTCACCCACAAATGACTGTTTTGTAAGGGTTACTGCACCATATTTCTCTTGGTGTCTGAGAGTATAACTACCGTACTATATTAGTAAACGGCTACTTTTAGGTTGTTTAGGATTTGTAACAGTTGGTAACTTTTCTTATTCTCATGCAAGTAACAATTGTACACCTTTTACACCTTTCTGTAATAGTTTGGGGTCTCTGTTCATATCTATTCTGTTCATTGGAGAATTAGATACAAATAAATGTGTAGAAAATACAACACAAATACAATCTATACTGAGGTTTAAGCTACCCTGCTCTACACCAAGTCTAATAATTCTAATATTTTATGTTTATTAAGAAAATTAACTCCAGTAGAAATTATTGTTCTGAGTAACTTGTTTTCTCTCGTAATTCTCATGTTCCAAAATCATACAGCTAAGCTGTGTTTTCCTTTTCTGACATTCAGAAACACTTTGACTGACTCTACTGCAGTCTGCAGGGCTTTAAAGCAGTAGTTCTCAATTGTTTTACCTTGACATGAATGTATTTTTTGAAACAGGCGAGTCTAGGTGTCCAAAAATAAAAAGAGGGCTACAGTCAGTGCTTCCTGTTTTAGTTTTATGTGCACTGTTTTACAGTAACATTTGCCCTGCAAGTCAAGATCTTATAACAGACAGCATGGCCTTTATACTGTACCGTATTTTCCGGACTATAAGCCGCTACTTTTTTCCCACGCCTTGAACTCTGCGACCTAAACAACGATGCGGCTAATCTATAGATTTTTACGGGATATAAATATATATATATATTTTTTTAATTTGGTGGGTTCGGCTTATACTCATTCTATAGTCCAGAAAATACGGTATTTCAACAGAAGACAAAGTGTGTACCTGGCAAGATCGTGAGCTTCTCTTTATATAAAAACAACAATTATCCCGGAATATTAAGCTCTGCATTTGTTTCTCTCTGAGGTGGATTTAAGACCACACAGTTGAAACCACTGAAGAAGCAGTGACTGGCTTTACTCTAAATTCACAGAAACATTTTAAAAAGTCCAAAAGCTGCAAACTTATTCTTAGAAGTTCTGTGAGCTAAGAGCACAAGGTTGTTGCCTCTAATTCTGTGATAATTTGTCAGTTAGTCTGAGTATAGTGTAAATTTTCAAATAGTGAAATGTGCTGTGCAGTAGAGGACAAAGACGCAAAGATTTGTGCATTTTTCATCTGTTCAGTGCATTGCAGCAGGAACTGAAATATTTGTAAAAGCAACCAAAAAATGTCCAAGTTCTGTTTCTATCGCACAAATTTTCTGAGAACACCAGAGTTCCTCTATCAGTTATTTGAGCTGACTGCGTTCTGCAGAATATTGCTCCAGCAGAAGAAAGGCACGACAATGAAATCAACACATCATCAATAAAATGCACCAGTATTCTTTGAGCACAGTTTATGCCTGCCCGTGCCATAACCCCACTGGCCCCCATTGCCCCATGTTCACAACAATGACGTTTTCAAATCGCCTGCCCACGATTCAACAGTCAAGACGTTTTATGTTACTCAGGATGTATAAATACACTGCTGTGAAATGTATTGGCTGTACTAAAACTGGGGACATATGGAGAACATGTAAGCAGCGATGAAAGATAAAGCAGGAATAAGGTGCAAATGTAATATATTAATATTAAGACATAACAACAGGAACAGAATATAATGAAGTATATACAAGCAATAAAAGGTGTAGCAGCAACACAAAGATGTACAAAAAGCAATATGAATATAAACAGAGTTTCAATAACAATAAAAGTATAATTGCAAAAGGTGCAGTAACGGTAAAAGGTACATATACACGACATGAACGCCATCTGCCCGGTACAAGACATCCAGGCTTAATCTGTGAAGAGAACACTTCTCCAGAGAGTCAGGCGCCACCTAAGGTGAACATTTGCTCTCAAGTCAGTTCCTATGACAAACTCCAGCCAGGTCAAAACTCTAGTAAGAACAATGAACAACTGAGATGAGATTTCAGACAGTTTGTGGAAGCCAAATATTGCATTAGTTGTCTACCTGGACCGTTCGACATCTTGGTATGAGACACCCATCAGGTGGATGGATTATTTTGGATAAAGGATAAGTGCTCAGTGACACAGAATTAATGAATTTGTGAACAGATGTTGATAAATAAACCTTTAGCGTGGACAGAAAAAGTCTTTTAGGATGCAAGAATGTGCTGCTTTTCTGTATTTGTTGAGTTTAAAAATAGCTTATGATAAGAACAAACCAAACAGAGCTTCAAGGTAAATATTGTTTGAACTGAAACTCGTTTGTTACCTGCTCCAGGTAAAGTCTGCATCCGGATTGGCGTCAGACACACATTCAAATGAGTCTTTGGCTCGTTCACGAATGTTTACTTCCACAGGTGGGACTGCAAGAGACGGGGAGAGGCCCATGTCAGCACAGTGTTTTTTATCCAATGTCAGCATCTGTTTTGTGTCTGTTTATACCAAACTTTATTGTACATAAATTTTATTAACCTAGACAGAGAAGCCAATTTGTGGTGGTGCGTGGGTGCTGTCCAGACACTGAATGTTGCTGATGAGAGTCTATGAAAACACTATGAGTTGTAAGTTTGTAGTTGTGTCCAAGCCAACCCTTTGTTAACATGGTGCTAAGTTAGGGACCAAGTTATTGTCAATAAAAATCAACATGTTGCATTTTGTTTCTCTCACAGCTCAAGAGCCTCACATTTGTGCTCCTCAGCACCCTGCCAGCACTTTTCTGTCAGTAAAAAAAGATGTGAACTTAAATAACTTAAGATTGAGGTCATACATCACACAGCAATGTTTGAATAAATAACATCGGATAACTGACACTGCATCTGCAATTCCTTCATGACTGGTTGTCTCTCTACACGTTACTTTCCCTTTAAGGTAGGCTGGACAACAGAGGAGGGTTTGATTTCAACAGTCAGTATGGGGGAGCTCCACAGGCACCACCAGGTGTCAGACTGAGAAAGTACCAGAAAAATGGTTCAGTTTGCACTGATCAAGTTTAACCTTATCCATCTGCTATTGTGGAACCAAACTGCAGAAAACAAAGAATATTTCGCAACTGTCTTTCTCATTTTATGTATCATTGTTCTTGTCCTTCTGTAATGCAATATTATAAATGGAAGGTCTGATCATTAGCTTAGCTCAGTGTAACACTACAGTCATTTCAAAAGAGTAGTGAAATAAGAGTTCACAATCTAAATTAACGCAGTATCAATACATTTACTGTATGTCAATATATCTTGTTGCTCTAAAGATAAATGGGCTAAATGAAATATAATTCTATAGCCATAAAATTATGCAAAATCTGACCACTTCAACAAGTGAACATTATCAGCCATTACGTAGTGTGCATGAGTTAAGGCCTTCCACTATGAAAATACCCTTCAGCAGAACTGACAACTGAAATGACAACATGAACCTTTTGAACTGAGAAATTCCAATGACAATCGTGTGACAGCTCTGACACCAAAAAATCATTTTAGAGGAGATCGGGATAATCCGCAGGCCTTGCTGTCAGCAGAAATTGTTCAAAATTCTGAGTGACTAAGTAATGATTTCTGGAAAGAGGCATTAGTGTTGAATTATTATTGTTCTATTAATGTCCATGTTGGAGCCATTTCTAGAGCTAAGTGTATGAATAACACCACACTGGTCCAGTAGGAGTCATCTTTGTGGTTTAGATCACTTACAATGAAGGCACGAGGCGAGCACTGCATTGTTGTTTTGGTCAAATGTATGACTGTGTGGAGATTTATGGACGGTGGTTGTGGATTCTTCAACTTACCACACTGAAGAACATTAATGATGAGCAATAAATATTCCATCAAAGACAAAACGCAGAAATTGGATGCTGTTACTTCACCAGTCAAAGAGGTGCCTTGACAGACAAGTTCGGCAAGTTCAAACATCCTGCTTAAACATTTTTTTGGTACTTTGAGCTCCACAAGTGAACTGCCATTTAGTGCCACTGATTCCAAAACTGAGCTACTCACACCAAATTAATCGAGCATTACAGATGACAAAAATCTGTACTTCTGTGGTGAACTGTCCCTTTAACATAATACACAAAACAAGATTCAAGTCTGAAAAAAGGCTTATTACATAGGCATTAGCTGCACAAGTAACTGAAGTAGGGAATTATTTTTATACCCACAGTGGACCTGCAAGGTGAAGGGACGGGTTTCTTCTTTCAACAGGGCTGCGTTGGTGACGACACACTGGACCACGTGGTGATTGATTTCTGTGGTTGGTACTCCAAACAGAGAGCTGACTGTGGTAGTCGTACCGTTGTCATGCTTGGTGGAGTTGGTTGTTGCCCTCACTTTTCCTTCCAGAGTACCAGTCAACCACTTCACCTCCGCGGGAGGCCTGGAACCAGCAGCCGTGCACAGAACCAGGGAAACCTCCTCATTGCCCAGAACAGGAATATTGTACTGGAGGCTTGAGACTGGAGGAACTAGTAGAGTTACAGTACACAAAGAGTCAACATGCAAGCGAGAATGTATGGAAAATATCCAGTGCAATACATTAATACATTAATGTATTTTACCAAGCACGTTTAGAGGCACTTCTGTCTTGTGGTTTCCACTGGGGAACATAGTGAAGACACATGCGTAGCTGCCTTCATCCATCAGTGTGACATTGGAAAACTGGAGTGCTCCATTGCCGTCGTTAACACTCCCAACAAATTTAAAACGTTTATCTCCATTGATAACCTTTGCTCCATTTGTGGACAAGACTGTGAAGAAGTTCTCATTCTCAGTTTTCGTTCTGGTTTTTCTCTGCCATGAAATCTGAGTAACCGTCTCCGTGGTGTCAATGACTTTGCACGGTAAGACAGCAGTCCCTCCTTGTCCCACGGTGATGTTTCCTCCAATCACCTGTAGAGCTGCAAGAGTCAGAAATTCTCATCAGGCATTCAGATCACATCTCAGAAAGCTTAAACAAAAGGAAAAAACACACATGAATTTACACAAAACGTAATTTAAAAAAAAATACTCAAACAAAAAACACTTTTTAATGCATAAAACTGCATGGAACACACTGGCTTACATGTGGAATCTTTCCCCATGTTTTGAACAAAAGCTGCCCACTGATCCTCATGGATGGGTTCAACACAACGGAAACGAGTTTCACTACGCGGTAGTGACGCAAATGATGAATTAAGAGTCTCCTCTTACCGTAATGTCATTTTGTATTCATATTTGGATTTTCAAATTATAAGTTAGTTGAAAAACACTTTGTAACCAGGGAACAAAGGAGTTTGAATCAATCTTTCTTCATGAGTTACGTCTGATTAAATGTGACCCTGCCGGTGAACTAGCAAAGTGTCATGCCTGGTGTTTTTTGTTATGCTCTCTTTTGATTTCAGTCCGTGTGCCATGTTTCATGTTTGTCTTGTCATGTGTTTCCATGTTTTATGTTCAAGGTTTTTGTCATGTCCCGTTTTATTTTTAAAGTGTCTCTTCCTCTGTGTGCCTTTACTGTCTCGTTGTCTTGTCTTCCCAGCCACCTTTATCAGAGCGTTACTTTTGTATGCCTGAGAGTTCATGCCAGAAAACCTTTTTTGCCTTGCCAAGCCATGCCAGGAGTATTTCTGTCACAGTAAGAGTGTGCTTTTTTGAGTTGGTTTTTGTTCTTTTGAAAATAAAGTCCATTGCTTGGACCTCTGCCTCGCCTGCCTGCGCTATTTTGACTCTGCATTGGGGTTCAGCCTTTTCTGCGTCAGCGACGCCGACAAACCTGACACAAAGACTCCGTCATTTTTAAATACTTAAATATAACAGGTAATTAGCAACTAGTAGGACTTTGGTTTGGTTAACTAAAAACTCTCCACAGCTTATGCACATATTACAAACACAACCTGTACGGTACCATCTGTTCTTTATCCTCATTTTCAGTACAACACAACAAACACGTTACGTCGTAGACAAGCTGCCTGCGTAAAGAAAAGGTCGTTCACTGTACATACCTTCAGCTGTGCTCAGGTTTAACACTAACATCAGTAAAAGCATCGTGGAGCTACACGGCATCCATGTTCAGAGATAAAAATGCGACAAAGGACTTCTTAAATCTCGTGTCTGCAGAGCTGAGTAGTCACGTCATGAGGCACACGTGGGCGGGGAGGGGAGGATATCAATTAATCTCACTTAAACAAATAAACAACGGGCTTGTTTTTGGCGACAAGTCAACGTTAGCAGGTGAAGCTGCAGCCGCACTTTTCTTTAACTGTCTGATCAGTATGTACCGTCGTTTGCCTCAAACTTTACTCAGTATGTCATCCCTGCATTTTAAAATTCCATAAAAATCCAAATGAAATTGTGTTCAGCAAAATCATCCAGGTTCTTGTGAAGCATCTTCCCTCCCTTTCATTAGCTGTTCTTCCGCAAAAAAAGAAGAAGTTTAACAATACTAAATGTAAAACAGCTCTCAGATCAATAGTTTAATAAACAAAATCAATAAACAACTCAAATGTGTTGTGTGAAACTTGTCATACGCCGTGTGGCAAGTTAACCATTTAGTGGCAGTTACAGATAAAGCCCTGCCTGCCTTCTGTAGCTTACAAAGATTTATTACAGAAGATAAAGAAGACGGGATTTTTATCTCATTGTTCGTGCTGAACACCTGCAGTGTAACACAAAGAGTCGAGTGGAGAAGGCAGAGGCAGGACTACAATAACACGCTTTACCGTACAGAACGATGGAGACGTGCAGCCGATTTTAAAGTGCAGATGGTGAGCGATTCTGCGCACAGCGGAAACAGGAGCTTCACCTCACTTCACCTCCCCAGGCTGCTGTTTCCGGATCGCTCGGGATCTGATCTTAACGTGTTCTGCTCACTATGAACAACTGATCAAGTTACTGTGACTTTATGTGATTAGTTCATAGCTAACAGATCAGTAAGGTTACTTCATGGATCCATTTATATTTTTGTTATATTTAATTCATATTTCATATATTTAGGCCTGCTGTTCTGCTTTAAAAGAGGAAATACACAGGTCTGGAGAGTTCAGGTTTTTTTTGTTTTTTGTTTTTTAACCACTACAGCCTGCATATATTAGACTTTATTATTATTATTATTATTATTTTAGATCAATCAGAAGTACCAGCCGACAAAAATTCGTGCTGATGCCGAATTTGCTGTTTTAATAAATATATATACACAACAGATATACAATGGTTACATTTCTCACTGTCATATTGATAACTACCAAAATATGCATTTTGTATTATTATTATTATCGTTAGATTACATTCAATAAAGACCTTTAAAAGAGAAAAAGAATTCTCAGAAAGTGTACCTCACCCATCATGCTGCATTTAGGACAACTGTACAAACTGAGTTTTAATCATTTGCATATTTTTTGCAAAATGATTACATTGTCATTTTCAAATGTGCTTTGCAAATTGTGGTAACAAAGGTATCTTTCAAGTTTTGCAAGAATGTTTGAATTAGATACAAATGTGGGACCAGAATGTCCTTCTTACTGAAAGGCTCAAGCACAGCCTACAGTTCAGATCTTGTGCTCTAATTTTGTATGTGTGGGTGACAAATAGATGAATGAAATCTGAAATACTAATTCAATAGATTCCATGCAGGAAAGAGGAGGCCACCAAGTGGTCGGATGAATGATGTTAAATAAAAAACCGACTAAGACAAGCAAAAAGCAATATATTTCTTCTGACATTCCTGTGTCTAAATTTATTTCATACTGGCCATTTCCTGTTGACAAAAAGTCGCTGTTAGTGGGTTCTCATGCCAGAGGGCGGCAGATGGTCCAAAGCTGCTGAGAGAGTTCATATATACTTGAATGTTGTTGTCTGATCTGCACCAGAGCAATACACACTAAAAAGACTCAAAAACTGACATTTCAAGAAAGATACAAGGTGAACAACTAGCAGTTTACAACTGAAACACAAATCATTCAGAGCATAATTGTTATTCAGATTTGAATATAATCTCTTACTACAAGTTTCAACCCAGCAGTTGTTAAAATGTATGTAAACAACGAGAGGGAGATAGAGAGAGAGAAAAGATTTAAATTGTAATTTGGTTTGAGCTGTTGAACCCATTCTGCTTAGAGACAGTGATGGGCACCGCTGAACCCGACCTTTTTCCCTTTAATGATTAATCCAATGGCGATCAGAATTAATGAATGACTCCATTGTGGAGGAGCTGATGTAGGAGGAGAGCCATTCTTCCTGACAGAGTTCAAAAAGTCCAGAGCCATCTGGGAACAGTTCTTCATTGTTTAGAGCATAAAAAACTACAGTTTGTAGGAGTAGAAATGAAGGAAACATCTGTTTCAAAAAGAAAATTTATTTCTGTCTGCCAACAAACTCACTGACCTGCATGGAGCTTAAATACTGGCAGCTTCAGGAGGACTTGATTAGAGAGAATGATCAGCAGGTGTTCAGGTGAAGAGATGGGGGACAAACCGAGGAGATCAACTAGTCATGTTAACAGTTACTCAAGTAAAGTTGCACTTATAGAGAAGAGGTGCAATGTAATGTAACGTAATGCAACGGACTGGTACAAAGTCAACAACCTGTCCATGAACGTCAACAAGACCAAAGAGATGACTGACTTCAGAAGAGCACAGGGGGACTGCTCTCTTTGGGCCTTTTCATTTCTTTTTCTGTCAATCTGAGCACGTGCACTGAATACTTGCTGAATGAAACTGCCTAAAAACAGGTTGTCCTTTGTCTTTCAAATCTCTTGACCAATTAAACTTTAAATGATTATAGCAGCTTTTAAATTTCGAATCAGATTCAATGTCGTCAATGTCAGTCGCACAAAGACAGACAACCACATACACACACACACTCACACCTAGGGGCAATGCAGAGTAGCCAATTAACCTAATGTGCATCTTTTGGGGGGATTGTGGGAGGAAGCCGGAGTACCCGGAAGAAAACCCACACAGGCACAGGGAGAACGTGCACAGAAGGGTCCAGACTGGATACAAACCTGTAACCCTCTTGCCGTGAGGTGACAGTGCACCACCCGCCCGCAAGCAAAGGTATATGTAAAAAATACGGGATTAAAAAATTTTTTTTAGGCCCCAATGATGCACAGCTTTTTTTTTCAATATGAACTTTTACACTGTGTGTTTCTAGCCAAAAGGGGGCCTGGTTGTTCTCACTACAGAGATCTGACATATAGCTTCTCTTGTAAAGGAGACTGAAGACGACGACAAAAGATTTAACTGCTCTGACCGACGAATACTAATCACAACGAGTGAACTCTATGTCTGAATTCGGCAGAGTGCATTTTGCGGGTTATTTATCAAAATAAAGATGAGAATTTGTGTGCTTGCCACACATGTTTACATAGAGGGCTGACTGTGGGTTGCTTCTCGGTCTTCTACCTTCTCTTCTGTACAGATTTCATTCATCTGTACAGCTTTTCATCTAGATAATGGGGTTACTATAATAGATTAAATGCATTGAATTCCTTTAAAGAAAGTCATGCAGCAGAATGCCCATTACAACCATAAGAGACTTGAGACATGTCTTGTACTTGCCAAAAATGACTTGGGACCATCTCTGCCTTGACCTGACACTGCATTTTGATTTCTGAAGCGTGTGGTGCACTTAAAGGCTCCCTGTGGGGTTTTCAACCATGAGGAATTTCTTGGTCTTTTTGACATTCAGTGAAGTTCAGTCAAGTTATAACTGCACACCATTCTGTTAATCTGCATTAGACATTAGTCCCACCCTCCATCATTATACTGCAGGACTGGCAAACACTGAATTGTTGTTTTTACAAACAGCAGTTCTGCATGTCATGTTTGTGTGGATGGGGTTTCATGATGAAGCTGAAAGCTCAGACGTAAAGCAACAAAGCATCAACGTATTAACAAATCAACTGTAGAGTTTCAACATATCCCTGATTTGCAGAAAACATGTCAAGAAATCAGGGGATACAGCAGTAAGAGCTGTTAAAACAGAAAAGTTAAAAATGATAAGATTAAGAACCCTGACACTGAAATAAAGTCACTCAAAGGATGCATGGCCTCATTTCTTATTCTCAAGCAGGGCACCTCACTTTAACTATATTCACCAGATTTTATGAGGAGGTTGGTGGCAGCAATAAGACCTACAGCACACAGTAGCACACAGTTGAGAAGAATCATTTATTGCATATATATTATATATTTATATATATATTTAAAAAATAAGTACATTCATAACCTAAAAAATAAAAGTATAAAATCTGAAAAGAGAAAACAGCAGACAGTCTTTCTTAAAATAAGTGTTTCTCCCCTCTGATTCTTTGCTTCCTTTCAGATGATCAGTTCAGAAACTTGAATTTATCTTTTGTCTGTGGTGCAATTAAAGGCTCCCTGTGGGGTTTCAACCACATCTAACAACACACAACTTTTCATTAAGGGTAACCAGAAAGTCTCATGTATCATTAATGCAGTGTAAACATGTTCTACGGGTCAACACAAAGTTTGGTGAACACATTCATGGTCCCCCTTCTTTGCTGCAGCGCCATTAGCAGGTTGGTATTTTTGGGTCCCAGTGAAATGTCTTGACAATAAATAGACTGACTTATGATAATAAATAGATTATAACACTTACAGGGAAACGCAAGAACACAGCTCATATTCATTACAGAATAATTGTTTTCTTCATCATTTGTAACCCAGAACTTCATTTTGACCTTTAATGAACTTAGAGCAGCACACCAGAAACAAAGACCATAACTGAACTTCAGGATATCTATTGTGTTGTTGTGCTAGCCTGTCTCTGATCCTCTCTGATTGGACAGACTGTTTGGTTTGGCAGTAATGCAGGTGCTGTACTCGACTGATTGTGGAGAAGAGAGAGCTGAGCTGGAAGGCAAAGTTGAACATATCATATCATCAGTCGATCTCTGTTCCAAATGATTACACGTCAGATGCTCTCCCACCCATCATTATGAAGTGCTTTGAGAGACTAATATTAAAACATCTCCAAACAAGTCTCCCTTCAGCCTTCGACCAGCACCAGTTTATGGACGGCACAGACTGACGGAGGATGCCGTCCGTTCAGCACCGGCTCAACGTAAGGCCATGTGCTGATCCAAACACTGTACTCACTGCACACATATGAGCCCATATGTGCCCATTCTACTAATATCATCAATAAATTTGCAGATGATACTTCAGTAGTCAGGCTCATATCAGCAGGAGATGAGTCTGCATAAAGGAACAAGGTCCAGAAACTGGTCAGATGGTGTTCAGTCGATAATCTGATACCGGACACAAAACCCCCTGAAGAACCCATCCTTGATTTTAGAAAGCACAGAACAGACCTCTCACTGCTATTCTAGATGCTGTGCCTTGTGCATTAACCAGACGCCAGTGTGCATAACGGTTATCATGTATCCTGGCTTTTCTTGTTTCACTGTCCATAGAGTTTACACATCAACAGAAACTCTCTTTTAGTTATTTCAGTTTCAATATAATACACATCTGGCCCGTTACATTTTTACAGCACCATGAGCTTTAACCACAATGCAAATCAAGAATCAAGAATCAAGGGGGCAGCCGTGGCCCAGAGGTTGGAGCAGCGGCTTGTGATCAGAGGGTCACCGGTTTGATTCCCCCACCGGAAGGGCAGGAAGAATTTGGTTGTGGTGGAGTGATTAATGCAACAAATGCTCCCCCCCTCCATTAGCCGGCTGATGTGCCCTTGAGCAAGGCACTTAACCTCCAATTTGCTCCCCGGGCGCTTGATGCTGCCCACTGCTCCTGTGTGTGTTTCACTGCATGTAATTTGATGGGTGTTGCATGTGTTCAACTAAGGATGGGTCAAATGTAGAAGACAAATTCAGTGTGTGTATGTAAAAATATATATACTGTCAATCAAGTGATTCTTCTTCTTCTAGAAGAATCAGGAATCTTTATTGCCATTATGCAAAGCACAACGAAATTTTGTTCAGCAGCTCTTGGCTTGAGGCAAACAGTAAGACACATAATATAAAATAGGCACACCTAATACATATCTGAAAAAGAAATAGATTTAAAAATAAACAAAAATAGTACAAATTCTGATCTTTAAAAATGACCGGCATGAATGAATATATTGCACATATTGCAGCATATTGAAGTCCAAAAGTGCAGTGCAGTGCGAGTGGCTGTCTACAGCCAACCAATCGTCTGCTTGTGAGGTGATTAGGGAACATCTGTAAATTGAGGACACATAAAAATACTAGGCTACAACTTTTAATCACCCCTATTAGCAGTAGAACATACTTAAGGAATGACATCTGACTACAAGAAAAAAAGTTGTTGATAATTTGGGGGGACAAAGGCTGA
This sequence comes from Scatophagus argus, assembly GCF_020382885.2. Taxonomy (NCBI): domain Eukaryota; kingdom Metazoa; phylum Chordata; class Actinopteri; family Scatophagidae; genus Scatophagus; species Scatophagus argus. Next base: position 9,974,598 of record NC_058503.1, on the reverse strand, counting down.
CCCAGATGTTTCAAGACTTGGATCATCGCCATGGTAACTGATGTCTAAATCAGTATTCACATGCTTTGTTGTTTTCAGAGGGAAGCCACACCAGAAAAAGAAGAGCAAGAAACAAGTTCCTCTATAGTGTTTCACTCATTTTTAAGCTTCCACATATAAAAATGGGTGCGTGTAAGTGACACAAGCGCACAGAACGGCAACCGCAAAACATGTCAGCTCCACATGCTCAAATGCAGTTCAACAAGCATGGGGATGAGGCAGGGACAGGCTAATATCTCCCCTCCTGTCCTCATCTCTCATTAGACTCATAAATACAGCAACAGCTGTCTTAAGCACCGATTGCAAAGGCAGCTGTTGGTATTTCAATCATGCCTGCAGCTTATTTTAATATAATTAAATTAAAACTGTTAAGAGAAAAGCTGAAATCATAAACTTTCCAAAGGAAACAGAATTAAATGGGACTTCCTGGTAAAATAAAAGTGAAAGCAGGACAGCTGCTTTACTTCAAACAATCTGTGTGAATCTGGGCTCTGTGTGTTGCTGTTCATTAACCAGCTGAGTCAGGAATGAAATGTTAGCCGTGGCGTCTGTATGACGCCACATCAACTGTGCTACAACTCACCGCTGCCACGGATGTCAAAGAGGGTTTCAAATGTGTCTCCACATATTTTCACTTTGTTCTACACTTTGAAATAGCCCCCCATCCTTACACTGGACAATGACAATCACAAATGTCCTGCTCATCTACCTCATTTATTTAACCATACAGTAATATTATTATCTGTCTTTTGCACTGCATTGCATTGCACTGTTTTTATTTTTAAAATGTTAGTCTACCTACACTGTCATTGCACTATTACACAGATCCACTGTTCTTATATATAGTATTTTTTATAGATAGATAGCTAGATAGATACATTATTGATCCCAGGGGAAATTCAAGATCTTTTTTTTATCTTATCTTTTTATCTTTACCTTATTGTATATAGTATCTTTTACGTTTCTTACTGCCCCCTTGTGGTTTTTCTCTAATATGTGAAGTGTCTGTTGTGTACTTTGAGACGAAGAGACTAAGCAGAGTCAAATTCCTTGTTTGTATACAAGGATTTCTGTTATAGATTTCTGTTAAAAAAAAAAAATTAGAAAAAAACTAAGCTGAAAAAAAAGACAAACCAGTAAGAATTAAACCAAACACCTTTAACTACTAAATCCTCTACCTCTGCCTATAATGGCCTCTCTTCTTCTCTTTCTTCGTCTTCTTCTTCTTCTTCTTCTCCATGATCAGTGCGTTCACGTGATCTGGAGGATGTTCGTACTGGTTCTCTCTCTCTGCTTGTGCCCTCTTCTGACCTTGAAAAAAACCTACCAAATAACAAAAGATTTACAGTGTATGTACAATTTATACTTACACACTTGACATATTTATCCACTCATATGCATGCAGTACTACTGTGATATTACTGTACCTTTGGAATTTCCCAGCTTTATAGAGGTACCATCCTGCACCAGCAGCAAAAGCAATGAGGATGAGCAAAATAACAAATAAGGCCCAACAAACACGGCAGCCCTCTGCAGGGAGACAGACAGCAAGAGAGAAGAATACAGGAACAGGAAATATAATATGGTACACTAGTTTAGCAGGCACATCCAGTTATGACAAAATATAATATGTTGCTCTACTGCTGCCCACAACAAAAGTCCTGAAATGAAAACCACATCAAAGCACATCTTTATCCTTTGGCAGTCAAATCAGGTCAGACAATAAGTTCCTGGCTTTAATGAAGCGATGGAATCCAGAGAGGAAAACATACCGTCATTAAATTAAGATAACTCATGGTGTCACTGTATGTTTGTGACTGCTTTAATGAGCAAAGAAACAGTGTGTGAGGCTCTGTGCACAGTGATTTTACTGATTCATGAGTTCAGTTTCAGTGTAATAAGGTGACAGCTCACACGTTTATTTTTACTTGTTCTACTGTTTTATGTATTTATACTTAGGAAACAAATATCTTTAACAATGGCTCAGTTCCATCAGGTGTCCCAGTAAGTCATGACAGTGAGCTAGCATGTACAATACCACACCTTGAAAGCAGCTCAGCTAAACTGAATGCAGTCAGTAATCACATCTGTTCCTGTTATGAAAAAAGGTCTTTGAACATCATTTACTAAAGACCTTCACAAGACTGGACATGCTTGTGCTAAGTAGTTGCACACACAGAACTGAATTATTCCTTGTAACACACTGGATGGAGTGTGGGCAGCAAGTCATCCTTCACTGGTGTTTTACACTTGTCTGGGTTGCGGTGGCAAAAGGCAAGATAGCCAAACCTTTCAGCTGCTTGCCAGATGCCAAATGGACGAAATCATTCACCAGTTAGCTACTGAGTTTGTCCCGGTTTGCTCTTTCAGTTCAACATGGTTGAAATACCTCCATGGGGAGGTCTGAAGGGAATCCTGATCACATTCAGCAATTCCATGCCAGGTCAAGCTTATAAAAAATATTAACAAAAGCAACATCAGAGGACTGAAATCCAGAAACAGAATAACAACAAAGGCAAAAAACAACAACAACATTTGACAAAAACCCACAGCCAAATCAAACCTGACCTCACCTGAAGTCACATGCACATAGAGGTGACCACGTTTTCTTCCAAAGGTGTTCGATGCTTCGCACTCATAGAGGCCATTTAGCTCAGGGGTCATGCTACGAAACTGTAAAGTTGCACCTACTCGGACAGCAGACTGAGGCCACGAGTTGTCAGGTCTGAAACAGACGTATTGTATTGAAATGTACAGCAAATAAAGACTTCAGATGTATAGTCAAATACATTTCAAATATTAATAAGAATATTATTATTATTATCATATTAAATGGCGCATACGTTGTTGTGATGGTGATTATGCTTTCATTTCAGCATAGGATCTAATTATGTGTTTACTTTTATGTTAGTTTGGTCTGTTGTATTTAAAAAAAAAACAGCTTCATACAAGCTGACGTGACTTTTATTGTGTATATTGTGTATATATATATATTGTACAAAACAACCCACCCTAAAAAATGATTAATTATGCCAGCTCTCAGAGCAGATAATGACCTTTATGAAGTGGTCACACCTTCTATACATCTAAAGTAATCCTTTTAGTTAAATATTATCTAAAAGTGTCCTCCTTAAATTTGTTTAGGATTGTCTGATAACACACCTTTCAGTTTAATTTTTAGCCAAATCCTCTGTCATCAGTCACAGTCCAGAAAACGAACACAAAGCTGCTTTTAAGGCAAATATCGATCAACACACCATTTGTTTTTTCACCCACAAATGACTGTTTTGTAAGGGTTACTGCACCGTATTTCTCTTGGTGTCTGAGAGTATAACTACTATATTAGTAAACGGCTACTTTTAGGTTGTTTTGGATTTGTAACAGTTGGTAACTTTTCTTATTCTCATGCAAGTAACAATTGTACACCTTTTACATCTTTCTGTAATAGTTTGGGGTCTCTGTTCATATCTATTCTGTTCATTGGAGAATTAGATACAAATAAATGTGTAGAAAATACAACACAAATACAATCTATACTGAGGTTTAAGCTACCCTGCTCTACACCAAGTCTAATAATTCTAATATTTTATGTTTATTAAGAAAATTAACTCCAGTAGAAATTATTGTTCTGAGTAACTTGTTTTCTCTCGTAATTCTCATGTTCCAAAATCATACAGCTAAGCTGTGTTTTCCTTTTCTGACATTCAGAAACACTTTGACTGACTCTACTGCAGTCTGCAGGGCTTTAAAGCAGTAGTTGTCAATTGTTTTATCTTGACATGAATGTATTTTTTGAAACAGGCGAGTCTAGGTGTCCAAAAATAAAAAGAGGGCTACGGTCAATGCTTCCTGTTTTAGTTTTATGTGCACTGTTTTACAGTAACATTTGCCCTGCAAGTCAAGATCTTATAACAGACAGCATGGCCTTTATACTGTACCGTATTTTCCGGACTATAAGCCGCTACTTTTTTCCCACGCCTTGAACTCTGCGACCTAAACAACGATGCGGCTAATCTATAGATTTTTACGGGATATAAATATATATATATATTTTTTTAATTTGGTGGGTTCGGCTTATACTCATTCTATAGTCCAGAAAATACGGTATTTCAACAGAAGACAAAGTGTGTACCTGGCAAGATCGTGAGCTTCTCTTTATATAAAAACAACAATTATCCCGGAATATTAAGCTCTGCATTTGTTTCTCTCTGAGGTGGATTTAAGACCACACAGTTGAAACCACTGAAGAAGCAGTGACTGGCTTTACTCTAAATTCACAGAAACATTTTAAAAAGTCCAAAAGCTGCAAACTTATTCTTAGAAGTTCTGTGAGCTAAGAGCACAAGGTTGTTGCCTCTAATTCTGTGATAATTTGTCAGTTAGTCTGAGTATAGTGTAAATTTTCAAATAGTGAAATGTGCTGTGCAGTAGAGGACAAAGACGAAAAGATTTGTGCATTTTTCATCTGTTCAGTGCATTGCAGCAGGAACTGAAATATTTGTAAAAGCAACCAAAAAATGTCCAAGTTCTGTTTCTATCGCACAAATTTTCTGAGAACACCAGAGTTCCTCTATCAGTTATTTGAGCTGACTGCGTTCTGCAGAATATTGCTCCAGCAGAAGTAAGGCACGACAATGAAATCAACACATCATCAATAAAATGCACCAGTATTCTTTGAGCACAGTTTATGCCTGCCCGTGCCATAACCCCACTGGCCCCCATTGCCCCATGTTCACAACAATGACGTTTTCAAATCGCCTGCCCACGATTCAACAGTCAAGATGTTTTATGTTACTCAGGATGTATAAATACACTGCTGTGAAATGTATTGGCTGTACTAAAACTGGGGACATATGGAGAACATCTAAGCAGCGATGAAAGATAAAGCAGGAATAAGGTGCAAATGTAATATATTAATATTAAGACATAACAACAGGAACAGAATATAATGAAGTATATACAAGCAATAAAAGGTGTAGCAGCAACACAAAGATGTACAAAAAGCAATATGAATATAAACAGAGTTTCAATAACAATAAAAGTATAATTGCAAGAGGTGCAGTAACGGTAAAAGGTACATATACACGACATGAACGCCATCTGCCCGGTACAAGACATCCAGGCTTAATCTGTGAAGAGAACACTTCTCCAGAGAGTCAGACGCCACCTAAGGTGAACATTTGCTCTCAAGTCAGTTCCTATGACAAACTCCAGCCAGGTCAAAACTCTAGTAAGAACAATGAACAACTGAGATGAGATTTCAGACAGTTTGTGGAAGCCAAATATTGCATTAGTTGTCTACCTGGACCGTTCGACATCTTGGTATGAGACACCCATCAGGTGGATGGATTATTTTGGATAAAGGATAAGTGCTCACTGACACAGAATTAATGAATTTGTGAACAGATGTTGATAAATAAACCTTTAGCGTGGACAGAAAAAGTCTTTTAGGATGCAAGAATGTGCTGCTTTTCTGTATTTGTTGAGTTTAAAAATAGCTTATGATAAGAACAAACCAAACAGAGCTTCAAGGTAAATATTGTTTGAACTGAAACTCGTTTGTTACCTGCTCCAGGTAAAGTCTGCATCTGGATTGGCGTCAGACACACATTCAAATAAGTGTTTGGCTCGTTCACGAATGTTTACTTCCACAGGTGGGACTGCAAGAGACGGGGAGAGGCCCATGTCAGCACAGTGTTTTTTATCCAATGTCAGCATCTGTTTTGTGTCTGTTTATACCAAACTTTATTGTACATAAATTTTATTAACCTAGAGAGAAGCCAATTTGTGGTGGTGCGTGTAGGCTGTCCAGACACCGAATGTTGCTGATGAGAGTCTATGAAAACACTATGAGTTGTAAGTTTGTAGTTGTGTCTAAGTCAACCCTTTGTTAACATGGTGCTAAGTTAGGGACCAAGTTATTGTCAATAAAAATCAACATGTTGCATTTTGTTTCTCTCACAGCTCAAGAGCCTCACATTTGTGCTCCTCAGCACCCTGCCAGCACTTTTCTGTCAGTAAAAAAAGATGGGAACTTAAATAACTTAAGATTGAGGTCATACATCACACAGCAATGTTTGAATAAATAACATCGGATAACTGACACTGCATCTGCAATTCCTTCATGACTGGTCGTCTCTCTACACGTTACTTTCCCTTTAAGGTAGGCTGGACAACAGAGGAGGGTTTGGCTTCAGCAGTCAGTATGGGGGAGCTCCACAGGCACCAGGTGTCAGACTGAGAAAGTGCCAGAAAAATGGTTCAGTTTGCACTGATCAAGTTTAACCTTATCCATCTGCTATTGTGGAACCAAACTGCAGAAAACAAAGAATATTTCGCAACTGTCTTTCTCATTTTATGTATCATTGTTCTTGTCCTTCTGTAATGCAATATTATAAATGGAAGGTCTGATCATTAGCTTAGCTCAGTGTAACACTACAGTCATTTCAAAAGAGTAGTGAAATAAGAGTTCACAATCTAAATTAACGCAGTATCAATACATTTACTGTATGTCAATATATCTTGTTGCTCTAAAGATAAATGGGCTAAATGAAATGTAATTCTATAGCCATAAAATTATGCAAAATCTGACCACTTCAACAAGTGAACATTATCAGCCATTACGTAGTGTGCATGAGTTAAGGCCTTCCACTATGAAAATACCCTTCAGCAGAACTGACAACTGAAATGACAACATGAACCTTTTGAACTGAGAAATTCCAATGACAATCGTGTGACAGCTCTGACACCAAAAAATCATTTTAGAGGAGATCGGGATAATCCGCAGGCCTTGCTGTCAGCAGAAATTGTTCAAAATTCTGAGTGACTAAGTAATGATTTCTGGAAAGAGGCATTAGTGTTGAATTATTATTGTTCTATTAATGTCCATGTTGGAGCCATTTCTAGAGCTAAGTGTATGAATAACACCACACTGGTCCAGTAGGAGTCATCTTTGTGGTTTAGATCACTTACAATGAAGGCACGAGGCGAGCACTGCATTGTTGTTTTGGTCAAATGTATGACTGTGTGGAGATTTATGGACGGTGGTTGTGGATTCTTCAACTTACCACACTGAAGAACATTAATGATGAGCAATAAATATTCCATCAAAGACAAAACGCAGAAATTGGATGCTGTTACTTCACCAGTCAAAGAGGTGCCTTGACAGACAAGTTCGGCAAGTTCAAACATCCTGCTTAAACATTTTTTTGGTACTTTGAGCTCCACAAGTGAACTGCCATTTAGTGCCACTGATTCCAAAACTGAGCTACTCACACCAAATTAATCGAGCATTACAGATGACAAAAATCTGTACTTCTGTGGTGAACTGTCCCTTTCACATAATACACAAAACAAGATTCAAGTCTGAAAAAAGGCTTATTACATAGGCATTAGCTGCACAAGTAACTGAAGTAGGGAATTATTTTTATACCCACAGTGGACCTGCAAGGTGAAGGGACGGGTTTCTTCTTTCAACAGGGCTGCGTTGGTGACGACACACTGGACCACGTGGTGATTGATTTCTGTGGTTGGTACTCCAAACAGAGAGCTGACTGTGGTAGTCGTACCGTTGTCATGCTTGGTGGAGTTGGTTGTTGCCCTCACTTTTCCTTCCAGAGTACCAGTCAACCACTTCACCTCCGCGGGAGGCCTGGAACCAGCAGCCGTGCACAGAACCAGGGAAACCTCCTCATTGCCCAGAACAGGAATATTGTACTGGAGGCTTGAGACTGGAGGAACTAGTAGAGTTACAGTACACAAAGAGTCAACATGCAAGCGAGAATGTATGGAAAATATCCAGTGCAATACATTAATACATTAATGTATTTTACCAAGCACATTTAGAGGTACTTCTGTCTTGTGGTTTCCACTGGGGAACATAGTGAAGACACATGCGTAGCTGCCTTCATCCATCAGTGTGACATTGGAAAACTGGAGTGTTCCATTGCCGTCGTTAACACTCCCAACAAATTTAAAACGTTTATCTCCATTGATAACCTTTGCTCCATTTGTGGACACGACTGTGAAGAAGTTCTCATTCTCAGTTTTCGTTCTGGTTTTTCTCTGCCATGAAATCTGAGTAACCGTCTCCGTGGTGTCAATGACTTTGCACGGTAAGACAGCAGTCCCTCCTTGTCCCACGGTGATGTTTCCTCCAATCACCTGTAGAGCTGTCAGAGTCAGAAATTCTCATCAGGCATTCAGATCACATCTCAGAAAGCTTAAACAAAAGGAAAAAACACACATGAATTTACACAAAACGTAATTTAAAAAAAAATACTCAAACAAAAAACACTTTTTAATGCATAAAACTGCATGGAACACACTGGCTTACATGTGGAATCTTTCCCCATGTTTTGAACAAAAGCTGCCCACTGATCCTCATGGATGGGTTCAACACAAAGGAAACGAGTTTCACTACGCGGTAGTGACGCAAATGATGAATTAAGAGTCTCCTCTTACCGTAATGTCATTTTGTATTCATATTTGGATTTTCAAATTATAAGTTAGTTGAAAAACACTTTGTAACCAGGGAACAAAGGAGTTTGAATCAATCTTTCTTCATGAGTTACGTCTGATTAAATGTGAACCTGCCGGTGAACTAGCAAAGTGTCATGCCTGGTGTTTTTTGTTATGCTTTCTTTTGATTTCAGTCCGTGTGCCATGTTTCATGTTTGTCTTGTCATGTGTTTCCATGTTTTATGTTCAAGGTTTTTGTCATGTCCCGTTTTATTTTTAAAGTGTCTCTCCCCCTGTGTGCCCGGTTTTCATGTAGCTTTGCTGTCTCGTCGTCATGTCTATTTAGTCCTTGTCTTCCCAGCCACCTTTGTCAGAGCGTTACTTTTGTATGCCTGAGAGTTCATGCCAGAAAACCTTTTTTGCCTTGCCAAGCCATGCCAGGAGTATTTCTGTCACAGTAAGAGTGTGCTTTTTTGAGTTGGTTTTTGTTCTTTTGAAAATAAAGTCCATTGCTTGGACCTCTGCCTCGCCTGCCTGCGCTATTTTGACTCTGCATTGGGGTTCAGCCTTTTCTGCGTCAGCGACGCCGACAAACCTGACACAAACACTCCGTCATTTTTAAATTCTTAAATATAACAGGTAATTAGCAATTAGTAGGACTTTGGTTTGGTTAACTAAAAACTCTCCACAGCTTATGCACATATTACAAACACAACCCGTACGGTACCATCTGTTCTTTATCCTCATTTTCAGTACAACACAACAAACATGTCGCGTCGTAGACAAGCTGCCTGCGTAAAGAAAAGGTCGTTCACTGTACATACCTTCAGCTGTGCTCAGGTTTAACACTAACATCAGTAAAAGCATCGTGGAGCTACACGGCATCCATGTTCAGAGATAAAAACCCGACAAAGGACTTCTTCCATCTCGTGTGTGCGGAGCTGAGTAGTCACGTCATGAGGCACACGTGGGAGAGGAGGATATCAATTAATCTCACTTAAACAAATAAATAACGGACTTGTTTTTGGCGAAAGGTCAACGTCAGTATGATCAGTGTGTACAGTCGTTTGCCTCAAACTTTACTCAGTATGTCATCCATGCATTTTAAAATTCCATAAAAATCCAAATGAAATTGTGTTCAGCAAAATCATCCAGGTTCTTGTGAAGCATCTTCCCTCCCTTTCATTAGCTGTTCTTCCGCAAAAAAGAAGAAGTTTAACAATACTAAATGTAAAACAGCTCTCAGATCAATAGTTTAATAAACAAAATCAATAAACAACTCAAATGTGTTGTGTGAAACTTGTCATACGCCGTGTGGCAAGTTAACCATTTAGTGGCAGTTACAGATAAAGCCCTGCCTGCCTTCTGTAGCTTACAAAGATTTATTACAGAAGATAAAGAAGACGGGATTTTTATCTCATTGTTCGTGCTGAACACGCTTTACCGTACAGAACGATGGAGACGTGCAGCCGATTTTAAAGTACAGATGGTGAGCGATCCTGCGCACAGCGGAAACAGGAGCTTCACCTCACTTCACCTCCCCAGGCTGCTGTTTCCGGATCGCTCGGGATCTGATCTTAACGTGTTCTGCTCACTATGAACAGCTGATCAAGTTACTGTGACTTTATGTGATTAGTTCATAGCTAACAGATCAGTAAGGTTACTTCATGGATCAATTTATATTTTTGTTATATTTAATTAATACTTCATATATTTAGGCCTGTTGTTCTGCTTTAAAAGAGACTGAGGAAATACACAGGTCTGGAGAGTTCAGGGTTTTTTTGTTTTTTGGTTTTTAACCACTACAGCCTGCATATATTAGACTTTTTATTATTATTATTATTTTAGATCAATCAGAAGTACCAGCCAACAAAAATTCGTGCTGATGCCGAATTTGCTGTTTTAATAAATATATATACACAACAGATATACAATGGTTACATTTCTCATTGTCATATTGATAACTACCAAAATATGCATTTTGTATTATTATTATTATTATTATCGTTAGATTACATTCAATAAAGACCTTTAAAAGAGAAAAAGAATTCTCAGAAAGTATACCTCACCCATCATGCTGCATTTAGGACAACTGTACAAACTGAGTTTTAATCATTTGCATATTTTTTGCAAAATTATTACATTGTCATTTTCAAATTTACTATGCAAATTGTGGTAACAAAGGTATCTTTCAAGTTTTGCAAGAATGTTTGAATTACATACAAATGTGGGACCAGAATGTCCTTCTTACTGAAAGACTCAAGCACAGCCTACAGTTCAGATCTTGTGCTCTAATTTTGTATGTGTGGGTGACAAATAGATGAATGAAGTCTGAAATACTAATTCAATAGATTCCATGCAGGAAAGAGCAGGCCACCAAGTGGTCGGATGAATGATGTTAAATAAAAAACCGACTAAGACAAGCAAAAAGCAATATATTTCTTCTGACATTCCTGTGTCTAAATTTATTTCATACTGGCCATTTCCTGTTGACAAAAAGTTGCTGTTAGTGGGTTCTCATGCCAGAGGGCGGCAGATGGTCTAAAGCTGCTGAGAGAGTTCATATATACTTGAATGTTGTTGTCTGATCTGCACCAGAGCAATACACACTAAAAAGACTCAAAAACTGACATTTCAAGAAAGATACAAGGTGAACAACTAGCAGTTTACAACTGAAACACAAATCATTCAGAGCAGAATTGTTATTCAGATTTGAATATAATCTCTTACTACAAGTTTCAACCCAGCAATTGTTAAAATGTATGTAAACAACGAGAGGGAGATAGAGAGAGAGAAAAGATTTAAATTGTAATTTGGTTTGAGCTGTTGAACCCATTCTGCTTAGAGACAGTGATGGGCACCGCTGAACCCGACCTTTTTCCCTTTAATGATTAATCCAACAGCGATCAGAATTAATGAATGACTCCATTGTGGAGGAGCTGATGTAGGAGGAGAGCCATTCTTCCTGACAGAGTTCAAAAAGTCCAGAGCCATCTGGGAACAGTTCTTCATTGTTTAGAGCATAAAAAACTACAGTTTTTAGGAGTAGAAATGAAGGAAACATCTGTTTCAAAAAGAAAATTTATTTCTGTCTGCCAACAAACTCACTGACCTGCATGGAGCTTAAATACTGGCAGCTTCAGGAGGACTTGATTAGAGAGAATGATCAGCAGGTGTTCAGGTGAAGAGATGGGGGACAAACCGAGGAGATCAACTAGTCATGTTAACAGTTACTCAAGTAAAGTTGCACTTATAGAGAAGAGGTGCAATGTAATGTAACGTAATGCAACGGACTGGTACAAAGTCAACAACCTGTCCATGAACGTCAACAAGACCAAAGAGATGACTGACTTCAGAAGAGCACAGGGGGACTGCTCTCTGCTGAGCATTGATGGCTCCACTGTGGAGATCGTTCACTTGGCTCGGCTATTAGGAACTATAACCCTCTATATCCCCAGCAGTGACTCCACTTCCTGAGGAAGTTGAGGAAAGCTCCTCCTCCTCCCCTGTCTTCAGGAGGACCGTTGAGGCAGCTGCATCACTGCCTGGTATGGCAACCCCAGGATGTTTCTGCCACATCCTTCTGATCAGGTTTAATCAGTTTCTCCATGTATTAACCACATCCTCAGGAAAGTGGAGTCCAGCGTTCATTTGACTCAACGAGTTCCTCTGATCGGCTTGGCTTTGGGCCTTTTCATTTCTTTTTCTGTCAATCTGAGCACGTGCACTGAATACTTGCTGAATGAAACTGCCTAAAAACAGGTTGTCCTTTGTCTTTAAAATCTCTTGACCAATTAAACTTTAAATGATTATAGCAGCTTTTAAATTTCGAATCAGATTCAATGTCGTCAATGTCAGTCGCACAAAGACAGACAACCACATACACACACACACTCACACCTAGGGGCAATGTAGAGTAGCCAATTAACCTAATGTGCATCTTTTGGGGGGATTGTGGGAGGAAGCCGGAGTACCCGGAAGAAAACCCACACAGGCACAGGGAGAATGTGCACAGAAGGGTCCAGACTGGATACAAACCTGTAACCCTCTTGCCGTGAGGTGACAGTGCACCACCCGCCCGCAAGCAAAGGTATATGTAAAAAATACGGGATTAAAAAATTTTTTTTAGGCCCCAATGATGCACAGCTTTTTTTTTTCAGTATGAACTTTTACACTGTGTGTTTCTAGCCAAAAGGGGGCCTGGTTGTTCTCACTACAGAGATCTGACATATAGCTTCTCTTGTAAAGGAGACTGAAGACGACGACAAAAGATTTAACTGCTCTGACCGACGAATACTAATCACAACGAGTGAACTCTATGTCTGAATTCGGCAGAGTGCATTTTGCGGGTTATTTATCAAAATAAAGATGAGAATTTGTGTGCTTGCCACACATGTTTACATAGAGGGCTGACTGTGGGTTGCTTCTCGGTCTTCTACCTTCTCTTCTGTACAGATTTCATTCATCTGTACAGCTTTTCATCTGGATAATGGGGTTACTATAATAGATTAAATGCATTGAATTCCTTTAAAGAAAGTCATGCAGCAGAATGCCCATTACAACCATAAGAGACTTGAGACATGTCTTGTACTTGCCAAAAATGACTTGGGACCATCTCTGCCTTGACCTGACACTGCATTTTGATTTCTGAAGCGTGTGGTGCACTTAAAGGCTCCCTGTGGGGTTTTCAACCATGAGGAATTTCTTGGTCTTTTTGACATTCAGTGAAGTTCAGTCAAGTTATAACTGCACACCATTCTGTTAATCTGCATTAGACATTAGTCCCACCCTCCATCATTATACTGCAGGACTGGCAAACACTGAATTGTTGTTTTTACAAACAGCAGTTCTGCATGTCATGTTTGTGTGGATGGGGTTTCATGATGAAGCTGAAAGCTCAGACGTAAAGCAACAAAGCATCAACGTATTAACAAATCAACTGTAGAGTTTCAACATAACCCTGATTTGCAGAAAACACGTCAAGAAATCAGGGGATACAGCAGTAAGAGCTGTTAAAACAGAAAAGTTAAAAATGATAAGATTAAGAACCCTGACACTGAAATAAAGTCACTCAAAGGATGCATGGCCTCATTTCTTATTCTCAAGCAGGGCACCTCACTTTAACTATATTCACCAGATTTTATGAGGAGGTTGGTGGCAGCAATAAGACCTACAGCACACAGTAGCACACAGTTGAGAAGAATAATTTATTGCATATATATTATATATTTATATATATATTTAAAAAATAAGTACATTCATAACCTAAAAAATAAAAGTATAAAATCTGAAAAGAGAAAACAGCAGACAGTCTTTCTTAAAATAAGTGTTTCTCCCCTCTGATTCTTTGCTTCCTTTCAGATGATCAGTTCAGAAACTTGAATTTATCTTTTGTCTGTGGTGCAATTAAAGGCTCCCTGTGGGGTTTCAACCACATCTAACAACACACAACTTTTCATTAAGGGTAACCAGAAAGTCTCATGTATCATTAATGCAGTGTAAACATGTTCTACGGGTCAACACAAAGTTTGGTGAACACATTCATGGTCCCCCTTCTTTGCTGCAGCGCCATTAGCAGGTTGGTATTTTTGGGTCCCAGTGAAATGTCTTGACAATAAATAGACTGACTTATGATAATAAATAGATTATAACACTTACAGGGAAACGCAAGAACACAGCTCATATTCATTACAGAATAATTGTTTTCTTCATCATTTGTAACCCAGAACTTCATTTTGACCTTTAATGAACTTAGAGCAGCACACCAGAAACAAAGACCATAACTGAACTTCAGGATATCTATTGTGCTGTAGTGCTAGCCTGTCTCTGATCCTCTCTGATTGGACAGACTGTTTGGTTTGGCAGTAATGCAGGTGCTGTACTCGACTGATTGTGGAGAAGAGAGAGCTGAGCTGGAAGGCAAAGTTGATCATATCATATCATCAGTCGATCTCTGTTCCAAATGATTACACGTCAGATGCTCTCCCACCCATCATTATGAAGTGCTTTGAGAGACTAATATTAAAACATCTCCAAACAAGTCTCCCTTCAGCCTTCGACCAGCACCAGTTTATGGACGGCACAGACTGACGGAGGATGCCGTCCGTTCAGCACCGGCTCAATGTAAGGCCATGTGCTGATCCAAACACTGTACTCACTGCACACATATGAGCCCATATGTGCCCATTCTACTGATATCATCAATAAATTTGCAGATGATACTTCAGTAGTCAGGCTCATATCAGCAGGAGATGAGTCTGCATAAAGGAACAAGGTCCAGAAACTGGTCAGATGGTGTTCAGTCGATAATCTGATACGGGACACAAAACCCCCTGAAGAACCCATCCTTGATTTTAGAAAGCACAGAACAGACCTCTCACTGCTATTCTAGATGCTGTGCCTTGTGCATTAACCAGATGCCAGTATGCATAACATTTATCATGTAGCCTGACTTTTCTTGTTTCACTGTCCATAGAGTTTACACATCAACAGAAACTCTGTTTTAGTTATTTCAGTTTCAAAATAATACACATCTGGCCCGTTACATTTTTACAGCACCATGAGCTTTAACCACAATGCAAATCAAGAATCAAGAATCAAGGGGGCAGCTGTGGCCCAGAGGTTGAAGAAGCGGCTTGTGATCGGAGGGTCACCGGTTTGATTCCCCCACCGGAAGGGCAGGAAGAATTTGGTTGTGGTGGAGTGATTAATGCAACAAATGCTGCCCCCCTCCATTAGCCGGCTGATGTGCCCTTGAGCAAGGCACTTAACCTCCAATTTGCTCCCCGGGTGCTTGATGCAGCCCACTGCTCCTGTGTGTGTTTCACTGCATGTAATTTGCTGGGTGTTGCATGTGTTCAACTAAGGATGGGTCAAATGCAGAAGACAAATTCAGTGTGTGTAGGTAAAAATATATATACTGCCAATAAAGTGATTCTTCTTCTTCTAGAAGAATCATGAATCTTTATTGCCATTATGCAAAGCACAACGAAATTTTGTTCAGCAACTCTTGGCTTGAGGCAAACAGTAAGACACATAATATAAAAAAGGCACACCTAATACATATCTGAAAAAGAAATAGATTTAAAAATAAACAAAAATAGTACAAATTCTGATCTTTAAAAATGACCGGCATGAATGAATATATTGCACATATTGCAGCATATTGAAGTCCAAAAGTGCAGTGCAGTGCGAGTGGCTGTCTACAGCCAACCAATCGTCTGCTTGTGAGGTGATTAGGGAACATCTGTAAATTGAGGACACATAAAAATACTAGGCTACAACTTTTAATCACCCCTATTAGCAGTAGAACATACTTAAGGAATGACATCTGACTACAAGAAAAAAATTGTTGGTAATTTGGGGGGACAAAGGCTGACCCAGATGTTTCAAAGCTTGGATCATCGCCATGGCAACTGATGTCTAAATCAGTATTCACATGCTTTTTTGTTTTCAGGGGGAAGCTACACCGGAAAAAGAAGAGCAAGAAACAAGTTCCTCTATTGTGTTTCATTCGTTTTTAAACTTCCACATATAAAAATGGGAGCGTGTAAGTGACACAAGCGCACAGAACGGCAACCACAAAACATGTCAGCTCCACATGCTCAAATGTGGTTTAATAAGCATGTGGTTGAGGCAGGGACAGGCTAATATCTCCCCTCCTGTCCTCATCTCTCATTAGACTCATAAATACAATAACAGAGCAGTATATAAGTAAACACTGAATTTGAATAAAGAAACAATAGCTTGTGATTGGCCGGATCACAAATAGCCCCATCCAAATACACATGTAAATTTCACTAATCACCCTCCCAAGCAGTTTATTTTAGCTGAGCAAGACTTGCACCTTCATGGACACTCACTTAGGAAAGGAAAGGAAAGTGACATATCTTGTCATTGGAGGGAACTCACTCCAACGAAATTTGTTCTCTGCATTTAACCCACCCAAGTGACGTGCACACACACACAGCAAACCCGGGGCAGTGGGCGACCGCGTGCAGCGCCCGGGGAGTAACCTCTACTGGTCCCTGTATGCTGCATTGCTTTCAAAATTATGTTCAGTAGCACAAGCTTTCCAGGAGATTTCTTTTGTTTTCTCACATACTGATCAGAAAGGCAGCTTTTGGTATTTTAAACATGCACGCAGAAAATATAATTAAATTAAAACTGTTAAGAGAAAAGCTGAAATCATAAACTTTCCAAAGGAAACAGAATTAAATGGGACTTCCTGGTAAAATAAAGGTGAAAGCAGGACAGCTGCTTTACTCCAAACAATCTGCGTGTGTTGCCTTTCAGACATGTAGAAGAACACAGACAATTAAATAATAATCATAAGGCATCATTACGCATGAGGCCGCTGTGTCTCATGCGTAAATGCTTACAACGTCTCTCTTACAGACGAACTTCATCCTTATCACTGAATCTTTGATGCCCCAAAAAAGTGGCATTCGAGACAACCTCAGGGAAAAGAGATACAGCAGCTGCATGCATCTGTTCATTAACCAGCTGAGTCAGGAATGAAATGTTAGCCGTGGCGACTTGCCACTGCAACGGATGTCAAAGAGGTCCCTAAGGTATACAGTTTCAAATGTGTCTCCACATATTTTCAGGCAGATTTTGGAAAAATATTTTAAGAAGAAAATGAAAAAAAGACAAACCAGTAAGAATTAAACCAAACACCTTTAACTACTAAATCCTCTACCTCTGCTATAATGGCCTCTCGTCTTCTCTTTCTTATTCTTCTTCTTCTTCTCCATGATCAGTGCGTTCATGTGAGCTGGAGGATGTTCGTACTGGTTCTCTCTCTCTGCTTGTGCCCTCTTCTAACCTTGAAAAAAACTTAACAAATAACAAAAGATTTACACTGTATGTATAATTTATACTTACACACTTGACATATTTATCCCCTCATATGCACACAGTACTACTGTGACATTACTGTACCTTTGGAATTTCCCAGTTTTATAGAGGTACCACCCTGCACCAGCAGCAAAAGCAATGAGGATGAGCAAAATAACAAATAAGGCCCAACAAACACGGCAGCCCTCTGCAGGGAGACAGACAGCAAGAGAGAAGAATACAGGAACAGGAAATATAATATGGTACACTAGTTTAGCTTTTAATTTACTAAAGACCCTCACAAGATTGGACACACTTGTGCTAAGTATTTGCACACACAGAACTGAATTATTCCCTGCAACACACTGGATGGAGTGTGGGCAGCAAGTCATCCTTCACTGGTGTTTTACACTTGTCTGGGTTGCGGTGGCAAAAGGCAAGATAGCCAAACCTTTCAGCTGCTTGCCAGATGCCAAATGGACGAAATCATTCACCAGTTAGCTACTGAGTTTGTCCTGGTTTGCTCTTTCAGTTCAACATGGTTGAAATACCTCCATGGGGAGGTCTGAAGGGAATCCTGATCACATTCAGCAATTCCATGCCAGGTCAAGCTAATAAAAAATATTAACAAAAGCAAGCAACATCAGAGGACTGAAATCCAGAAACAGAATAACAACAAATGCAAAAAACACCAACAACATTTGACAAAAACCCACAGCCAAATAAAACCTGACCTCACCTGAAGTCACATGCACATAGAGGTGACCACGTTTTCTTCCAAAGGTGTTCGATGCTTCGCACTCATAGAGACCATTTAGCTCAGGGGTCATGCTCCGAAACTGTAATGTTGCACCTACTCGGACAGCAGACTGAGGCCACGAGTTGTCAGGTCTGAAACACACGAACAAGCACTGAAATGTACAGCTAAATAAAGACTTCAGATGTATAGGCAAATACATTTCAAATATTAATAAGAATATTATTATTATCATATTAAATGGCGCATACGTTGTTGTGATGGTGATTATGCTTTCATTTCAGCATAGGATCTAATTATTTGTTTAGTTTTATGTTAGTTTGGTCTGTTGTATTTAACCCTAGAACACTAACGTCGGGTGATTTTCACCCACACAATTTTGAAGTGATCGAATTTTACAACCAAATGAAGGGATGTGTTGATACTTTCGACCAAATGTGTGCTCAGTACAGCTGTGAAAGAAAAACCAAGAGGTGGCCACTGTGTGTCCTATATGGCATGATGAACACTGGTGTGATAAACTGTATTTTATCCGAGATATTATATCGGGTAAAATATACCCAACGTTAGTGATGGTGTTACTAATTTTGACGTTAGTGTTCTAGGGTTAAAAAAAACAGTTTCATACAAGCTGACATGACTTTTATTGTGTATATATATATATATACACAGTACAAAACAACCCACCCTAAAAAATGATTAATTATGCCAGCTCTCAGAGCACATAATGACCTTTATGAAGTGGTCACACCTTCTATACATCTAAAGTAATCCTTTTAGTTAAATATTATCTAAAAGTGTCCTCCTTAAATTTGTTTAGGATTGTCTGATAACACACCTTTCTGTGACAAGTTTAATTTTTAGCCAAATCCTCTGTCATCAGTCACAGTCCAGAAAACGAACACAAAGCTGCTTTTAAGGCAAATATCGATCAACACAACATTTGTTTTTTCACCCACAAATGACTGTTTTGTAAGGGTTACTGCACCGTATTTCTCTTGGTGTCTGAGAGTATAACTACTATATTAGTAAACGGCTACTTTTAGGTTGTTTTGGATTTGTAACAGTTGGTAACTTTTCTTATTCTCATGCAAGTAACAATTTTACACCTTTTACATCTTTCTGTAATAGTTTGGGGTCTCTGTTCATATCTATTCTGTTCATTGGAGAATTAGATACAAATAAATGTATAAAAAATACAATACAACACAAATACAATCTATACTGAGGTTTAAGCTACCCTGCTCTACATCAAGACTAATAATTCTAATTCTAATATTTTATGTTTATTAAGAAAATTAACTCCAGTAGAAATTATTGTTCTGAGTAACTTGTTTTCTCTCGTAATTCTCATGTTCCAAAATCATACAGCTAAACTGTGTTTTCCTTTTCTGACATTCAGAAACACTTTGACTGACTCTACTGCAGTCTGCAGGGCTTAAAAGCAGTAGTTGTCAATTGTTTTACCTTGACATGAATGTATTTTTTGAAACAGGCGGGTCTAGGTGTCCAAAAATAAAAAGAGGGCTACAGTCAGTGCTTCCTGTTTTAGTTTTATGTGCACTGTTTTACAGTAATATTTGCACTGCAAGTCAAGATCTTATAACAGACAGCACGGCCTTTATACTGTACCGTATTTTCCAGACTAGCCGCTACTTTTTTCCCACGCCTTGAACTCTGCGGCCTAAACAACGATGCGGCTAATCTATAGATTTTTATGGGATATAAATATATATATATATGGTTGTTTTTTTTTTAATTTGGTGGGTTCGGTTTATACTCGTTCTATAGTCCAGAAAATACGGTATTTCAACAGAAGACAAAGTGCACGCCTGGCAAGATTGTGAGCTTCTCTTTATATAAAAACAACAATTATCCCGGAATATTTAGTTCTGCATTTGTTTCTCTCTGAGGTGGATTTAAGACCACACAGTTAAAACCACTGAAAAAGCAGTGACTGGCTTTACTCTAAATTCCCAGAAACATTTTAAAAAGTCAAAAAGCTGCAAACTTATTCTTAGAAGTTCTGTTAACTGAAATGTTAAGAGCACAAGGTTGTTGCCTCTAATTCTGTGATAATTTGTCAGTTAGTCTCAGTTTAGCGTAGATTTTCAAATAGTGAAATGTGCTGTGCAGTAGAGGACAAAGATGCAAAGATTTGTGCATTTTTCATCTGTTCAGTGCATTGCAGCAGGAACTGAAATATTTGTAAAAGCAACCAAAAAATGTCAAAAATTTTCTGCAAACACCAGAGTTCCTCTATCAGTTATTTGAGCTGACTGCGTTCTGCGGAATATTGCTCCAGCAGAAGTAAGGCACGACAATGAAATCAACAAATCATCAACAAAATGCACCAGTATTCTTTGAGCACAGTTTATGTCAGCCCGTGCCATAACCCCACTGGCCCCCATTGCCCCATGTTCACAACAATGACGTTTTCAAATCGCCTGCCCACGATTCAACAGTCAAGACGTTTTATGTTACTCAGGATGTATAAATACACTGCTGTGAAATTTGTTGGCTGTACTAAAACTGGGAATATATGGAGAACATGTAAGCAGCGATGAAAGATAAAGCAGGAATAAGGTGAAAACGTAATATATTAATATTAAGGCATATGACAACAGGAACAGAATATAATGAAGGATATACAAGCAATAAAAGGTGTAGCAGCCACACAAAGATGTACAAAAAGCAATACGAATATTGCTTTGCTCAAAGATGTACAAAAAGCAATACGAATATAAACAGAGTTTCAATAACAATAAAAACATAATTGCAAGAGGTGCAGCAACGGTAAAAGGTACATATACACGGCATGAACGCCATCTGCCCGGTACAAGACATCCAGGCTTAATCTGTGAAGAGAACACTTCTCCAGAGAGTCAGACGCCACCAGAGAAAAAGTCTTTTAGGATGCAAGAATGCTTTTCTATATTTGTTTAGTTTAAAAATAGCTTATGATAAGAACAAACCAAACAGAGCTTCAAGGTAAATACTGTTTGAACTGAAACTCGTTTGTTACCTGCTCCAGGTAAAGTCTGCATCCGGATTGGCATCAGACACACATTCAAATGAGTCTTCGGCTCGTTCACGAATGTTTACTTCCATGGGTGGGACTGCAGGAGACGGGGAGAGGCCCATGTCAGCACAGTGTTCTTTATCCAATGTCAGCATCTATTTTGTATCTGTTTATACTAAACTTTATTGTACATAAATTTTATTAGCCTAGACAGAGAAGTCAATTTGTGGTGGTGCGTGGAGGCTGGCAAGACACCGAATGTTGCTGATGAGAGTCTATGAAAACACTATGAGTTGTAAGTTTGTAGTTGTGTCTAGTCAACCCTTTGTTAACATGGTGCTAAGTTAGGGACCAAGTTATTGTCAATAAAAATCAACATGTTGCATTTTGTTTCTCTCACAGCACAAGAGCCTCACATCTGTGCTCCTCAGCACCCTGCCAGCACTTTTCTGTCAGTAAAAAATGTGAACTTAAATAACTTAAGATTGAGGTCATACATCACACAGCAATGTTTAAATAAATAACATCAGATAACTGACACTGCATCTGTGATTCCTTCATGACTGGTTGTCATACCAACACGTTACTTTCCCTTTAAGGTAGGCTGGACAACAAAGGAGGGTTTGGTTTCAACAGTCAGTATGGGGAAGTTCCACAGGTAACACCAGGTATCAGATCAGAAAAATGGTTCAGTTTGCACTGATCAAGTTTAACCTTATTCATCTGCTATTGTTGTTGCCTACCCTTTAGGCAGACACTTAGATGCTGATTACTTGTTATTGTCATTGATCTTGGGCCTGTAACTGTGCTCTCTTTTTGTGCTTCTGCTTGGGAACCAAACTGTTGAAAACAAAGAATATTTTGCAACTGACTGTTTCTTTGTGCTTCCTCTGTCACTGTCTGTCTCGTTTTATGTATCATTGTTCTTGCTCTTCTGTAATACAATACCATAAATGGAAGGTCTGATCATTAGCTTAGCTCAGTGTAACACTACGGTCATTTCAAAAGAGTAGTGAAATAAGAGTTCACAATATAAATTAACTCAATATCAATACATCTACTGTATGTCAATATATCTTGTTGCTCTAAAGATAAATGGGCTAAATGAAATGTAATTCTAGAGCCATGAAATTGTGCAAAATGTGACCACTTCAACAAGTGAACATTATCAGCCATTACGTAGTGTGCATGAGTTAAGGCCTTCCACTATGAAAATACCCTTCAGCAGAACTGACAACTGAAATGATAATATGAACCTTTTGAAATGAGAAATTCCATGTCACACACCAATCCACAGTTTTAAAAGTGCCAATGGCAATCGTGTGACGGCTCTGTCACTTTTGGGCAGCAAAAAATCCCTTTAGAGGTGATCGGGATAATCCACAGACCTTGCTGTCAGCAAAAATTTTGAGTGACTAAGTAATGATTTCTGGAAAGAGGCATTACTGTTGAATTATTATTGTTCTATTAATGTCCATGTAGGAGCCATTTCTAGAGCCAAGTGTATGAAGAACACCACACTGGTCCAGTAGGAGTCATCTTTGTGGTTTAGATCACTTACAATGAAGGCACGAGGTGAGCACTGCATTGTTGTTTTGGTCAAATGTATGGCTGTATGGAGATTTATGGACGGTGGTTGTGGATTCTTCAACTTACCACACTGAAGAACATTAATGGTGAGCAATAAATATTCCATCAAAGACAAAACGCAGAAATGGGATGCTGTTACTTCACTAGTCAAAGAGGTGCTTTGACAGGAAAGTTCGGGAAGTTCAAACATCCTGCTTAAACATTTTTTGGTACTTTGAGCTCCACAAGTGAACTGCCATTTAGTGCCACTGATTCCAAAACTGAGCTACTCACACCAAATTAATCGAGCATTACAGATGACAAAAATCTGTACTTCTGTGGTGAACTGTCCCTTTAACATAACACACAAAACAAGATTCAAGTCTGAAACAAGGCTTATTACATACGCATTAGCTGCACAAGTAACTGAAATAGGGAATTATTTTTATACCCACAGTGGACCTGCAAGGTGAAGGGACGGGTTTCTTCTTTCAACAGGGCTGCGTTGGTGACGACACACTGGACCATGTGGCGATTGATTTCTGTGGTTGGTACTCCAAACAGAGAGCTGACTGTGGTAGTCGTACCGTTGTCATGCTTGGTGGAGTTGGTTGTTGCCCTCACTTTTCCTTCCAGAGTACCAGTCAACCACTTCACCTCCACGGGAGGCCTGGAACCAGCAGCCGTGCACAGAACCAGGAAAACCTCCTCATTGCCCAGAACAGGAATATTGTACTGGAGGCTTGAGACTGGAGGAACTAGTAGAGTTACAGTACACAAAGAGTCAACATGCAAGCAAGAATGTATGGAAAATATCCAGTGCAATACATTAATACATTTTACCAAGCACGTTTAGAGGCACTTCTGTCTTGTGGTTTCCACTGGAGAACATAGTGAAGATGCATGTGTAGCTGCCTTCATCCATCAGTGTGACATTGGAAAACTGGAGTGTTCCATTGCAGTCATTAACACTCCCAACAAATTTAAAACGTTTATCTTTTACATTGATAACATTTTCTCCACTTGTGGACACGACTGTGAAGAAGTTCTCATTCTCAGTTTTTGTTCTGGTTTTTCTCTGCCATGAAATCTGAGTAACCGTCTCCGTGGTGTTAATGACTTTGCACGGTAAGACAGCAGTCTCTCCTTGTCCCACGGTGATGTTTCCTCCAATCACCTGTAGAGCTGTCAGTCAGAAATTCTCATCAGGCATTCAGATCACATCTCAGAAAGGTCAAACAAAAGGAAAAAACACACATGAATTTACACAAAACGTAATTTTCAAAAAAAAAAAGTACTTAAAACACACTTTTTAATGCATAAAACCACATGGAACACACAATTCAATAGCTGCCCACTGATCCTCGTGGTGTCAGGAATGTCGGCGTCGCTGATGCAGAAAAAGCTGAACCCCGATGCAGAGTGTAAAAAGGGCTGGCAGGCGAGACAGAGGTCCAAGCAACAGTCTTTACTTTAACATAACAAAAACCAACTCAAAAAGGCACACACTTACTGTGTCCGAGGATCTATGAATAACTGTGGCTAAACTCCTGGCAAAAACAAGGCAAGGCAAAACTAAACAAATGTTCCTGGCTTGACATGGGGAAGACGCTCTTACAAAGGTGACTGGGAAGACAAGGACTAAATAGACATGACAACAAGACACAGGTTAGGGTTAGGGTAAAGAGCAATAAACAAAGAAAAACAAAGTCAGTGATTCAGCCCGGGTGCAGGGCATAGGCCCGGCCTGAAACCTCAGGCGGGTGGCCCCAGTTCAACACCCAGGTGGGGCTTGATGCTGGGCCAGGACACAACGTGAGGCGAATGATGCTTTTTTTTTGGGGGGGGGGGGGGGGGCAGTCGTGGATCAGCGGAACCGGTGGATCGCTGGTTCGATTCCCCGTCCCGGTGTCCATGACTGAGGTACCCTTGAGAAAGGTACCTAACCCCCACTGCTCCCCGGGCGCTGCACGCGGTCGCCCACTGCCCCGGGTTTGCTGTGTGTGTGTGCACGTCACTTGGGTGGGTTAAATGCAGAGAACAAATTTCGTTGGAGTGAGTTCCCTCCAATGACAAAATATGTCACTTTAATCTTTAATCTTAATTAATTAATCAGGCGGTCTGCCTGAGTGCTGGACCAGGGCCAAGGGCTGATCCATGAGCCGCCTCTGTGGCGACCTGACGAGGCGTGAAGAACTGAGGAGACGTGGAGACCTGACGACGAGACACGGAGACCTGACGACCTGACGTGGAGACCTGACGAGACAAGGAGATCTGGCGACCTGACGTGGAGAGCTGCCCACTGATCCTCATGGATGGGTTCAACACAAAGGAAACGAGTTTCACTACGCTGTAGTGCCGCAAATGATGAATTAAGAGTCTCCTCTTACCGTGATGTCATTTTGTATTCATTTTTGGATTTTCAAATTATAAGTTAGTTGAAAAACACTTTGTAACCAGGGAACAAAGGAGTTTGAATCAATCTTTCTTCATGAGTTACGTCTGATTAAATGTGACCCTGCCGGTGAACTAGCAAAGTGTCATGCCTGGTGTTTTTTGTTATGCTCTCTTTTGATTTCAGTCCGTGTGCCATGTTTCATGTTTGTCTTGTCATGTGTTTCCATGTTTTATGTTCAAGGTTTTTGTCATGTCCCGTTTTATTTTTAAAGTGTCTCTCCCCCTGTGTGCCCGGTTTTCATGTAGCTTTGCTGTCTCGTCGTCATGTCTATTTAGTCCTTGTCTTCCCAGCCACCTTTGTCAGAGCGTTACTTTTGTATGCCTGAGAGTTCATGCCAGAAAATCTTTTTACCTTGCCAAGCCATGCCAGGAGTATTTCTGTTTTTGTTCTTTAGAAAATAAAGTCCATTGCTTGGACCTCTGCCTCGCCTGCCTGCCCTGCATTGGGGTTCAGCCTTTTCTGCGTCAGCGACGCCGACAAACCTGACACAAAGACTCCGTCATTTTAAAATACTTAAATATAACAGGTAATTAGCAACTAGTAGGCCTTTGGTTTGGTTAACTAAAAACTCTCCACAGCTTATGCACATATTACAAACACAACCTGTACGGTACCATCTGTTCTTTATCCTCATTTTCAGTACAACACGACAAACACGTTGCGTCGTAGACAAGCTGCCTGCTTAAAGAAAAGGTCGTTCACTGTACATACCTTCAGCTGTGCTCAGGTTTAACACTAACATCAGTAAAAGCATCGTGGAGCTACACGGCATCCATGTTCAGAGGTAAAAATGCGAAGTTTACCCGTCACATCCGGAGGAACACGCGGGCGGGACTTCCTGGGGTTTCACGATGAAAGTCATGACGCAACATCATCCAGATTCTTGTTGCATCCTCCCTCTCTTTCATACCGATTCCCTTAAATAAATCAAAGGGATGAAGTGTCAGGAAAACAACTAAACTGCTGTTGCAAAAGATGTTTGTTTAATAAAATGTTCATATTTGACAAGTCAAAATAATTTGTTTAATTAAAAAAGTTGAATAATACTCAATGTAAAACAGCTCTCACATCAATAGGTTAATCGACAAAACTGATCGTATTTAGTGGCAGTAACAGATAAAGTCCCGTCTGTCAGAGGCAAATTACCTGTGAGGAAGTTAGGGTGCGCGAATTGTAGTAAATTCCTGTAGCTTACAAAGATTTGTTACAGAAGATAAAGAAGCTGTCGTTGCTCGTGCTAAACACCTGCAGTGGGTGTAACACAAAGAGTCGAGCGGAGAAGGCAGAGGCAGGACTACAGTGACACGCTTTACCGTACAGAACGATGGAGACGTGCAACCGATTTTAAAGTGCAGATGGTGAGCGATCCTGCGCACAGCGGAAACAGGAGCTTCACCTCACTTCACCTCCCCAGGCTGCTGTTTCCGGATCGCTCGGGATCTGATCTTAACGTGTTCTGCTCACTATGAACAACTGATCAAGTTACTGTGACTTCATGTGATTAGTTCATAGCTAACAGATCAGTAAGGTTACTTCATGGATTAGGCCTGCTGTTCTGCTTTAAAAGAGACTGAGGAAATACACAGGTCTGGAGAGTTCAGGGTTTTTTTTTGTTTTTTTTTTACCACTACAGCCTGCATATATTAGGCTTTATTATTATTATTATTATTTTATTATGATTATTTTATTATTATTATTTTTTTAGATCAATCAGAAGTACCAGCCAACAAAAATTCGTGCTGATGCCGAATTTGCTGTTTTAATAAATATATATACACAACAGATATACAATGGTTACATTTCTCACTGTCATATTGATAACTACCAAAATATGCATTTTGTATTATTATTATTATTATTATCGTCAGATTACATTCAATAAAGACCTTTAAAAGAACAAAAGAATTCTCTGAAAGTGTACCTCACCCATCATGCTGCATTTAGGACAACTGTACAAACTGAGTTTTAATCATTTGCATATTTTTTGCAAAATGATTACATTGTCATTTTCAAATGTGCTTTGCAAATTGTGGTAACAAAGGTATCTTTCAAGTTTTGCAAGAATGTTTGAATTAGATACAAATGTGGGACCAGAATGTCCTTCTTACTGAAAGACTCAAGCACAGCCTACAGTTCAGATCTTGTGTACTAATTTTGTATGTGTGGGTGACAAATAGATGAATGAAATTTGAAATACTAATTCAATAGATTCCATGCAGGAAAGAGGAGGCCACCAAGTGGTCGGATGAATGATGTTAAATAAAAAACCGAGTAAGACAAGCAAACAGCAATATATTTCTTCTGACATTCCTGTGTCTAAATTTATTTCATACTGGCCATTTCCTGTTGACAAAAAGTTGCTGTTAGTGGGTTCTCATGCCAGAGGGCGGCAGATGGTCCAAAGCTGCTGAGAGAGTTCATATATACTTGAATGTTGTTGTCTGATCTGCACCAGAGCAATACACACTAAAAAGACTCAAAAACTGACATTTCAAGAAAGATACAAGGTGAACAATTAGCAGTTTACAACTGAAACACAAATCATTCAGAGCATAATTGTTATTCAGATTTGAATATAATCTCTTACTACAAGTTTCAACCCAGCAATTGTTAAAATGTATGTAAACAACAAGAGAGAGAGAGAAAAGATTTAAATTGTAATTTGGTTTGAGCTGTTGAACCCATTCTGCTTAGAGACAGAGATGCGCACCGCTGAACCCGACCTTTTTCCCTTTAATGATTAATCCAACGGCGATCAGAATTAATGAATGACTCCATTGTGGAGGAGCTGATGTAGGAGGAGAGCCATTCTTCCTGACAGAGTTCAAAAAGTCCAGAGCCATCTGGGAACAGTTCTTCATTGTTTAGAGCATAAAAAACTACAGTTTGTAGGAGTAGAAATGAAGGAAACCTGTGTTTCAAAAAGAAAATTTATTTCTGTCTGCCAACAAACTCACTGACCTGCATGGCGCTTAAATACTGGCAGCTTCAGGAGGACTTGATTAGAGAGAATGATCAGCAGGTGTTCAGGTGAAGAGATGGGAGACAAACCGAGGAGATCAACTAGTCATGTTAACAGTTACTCAAGTAAAGTTGCACTTATAGAGAAGAGGTGCAATGTAATGTAATGTAATGCAACGGACTGGTACAAAGTCAACAACCTGTCCATGAACGTCAACAAGACCAAAGAGATGACTGACTTCAGAAGAGCACAGGGGGACTGCTCTCCGCTGAGCATTGATGGCTCCACTGTGGAGATCGTTCACTTGGCTCGGCTATTAGGAACTATAACCCTCTATATGCCCAGCAGTGACTCCACTTCCTGAGGAAGTTGAGGAAAGCTCCTCCTCCTCCCCCGTCTTCAGGAGGACCGTTGAGGCAGCTGCATCACTGCCTGGTATGGCAACCCCAGGATGTTTCTGCCACATCCTTCTGATCAGGTTTAATCAGTTTCTCCATGTATTAACCACATCCTCAGGAAAGTGGAGTCCAGCGTTCATTTGACTCAACGAGTTCCTCTGATCGGCTTGGCTTCGGGCCTTTTCATTTCTTTTTCTGTCAATCTGAGCACGTGCACTGAATACTTGCTGAATGAAACTGCCTAAAAACAGGTTGCAAAAATGCACACCTAATACATATCTGAAAAAGAAATAGATTTTAAAATAAACAAAAATAGTACAAAGTATCAGTGCAAATTCTGATCTTTAAAAATGACCGGCATGAATGAATATATTGCACATATTGCAGCATACTGAAGTCCAAACGTGCAGTGCAGTGTGAGTGGCTGTCTACGTTTGCACAAATGCACACAAACTGACTTATATGCTTCATTAGATCAACCATGCAGGCTGCACTTCCTTAACTTTTAGGCAGTGATTGGCAGAGGAAGGCAACTGGACACCTCACGACCACAACCACACTTAGGTCTACTGCACATCACCCAACATGTTATATCCTTACTGGTCTTAAATAACACATGATTCAAAGTATCACATCAAAGTCTTAATGCCAACCGGGCAACTTTATGTGGCTAACTCACCAAGTTAATCCACTTAACTGGAAAGAAAGGATGGACAGCGGTCGCCCTGATGGTGACTTCTCTCTCAACAGTCTACAGCTAAGAATCAAGCTTCGCTCAATTTCACATCCGAGAATGTCTAATGTCACTCTGCCAAAACCCAACTGAGCTTCTGTCTCACAAACCCACTTCATGTACCTGAGTTCTCCAGTGGCAGCAGCCCACTAAGTGCTGAACCAATCGCTTGTGAGGTGATTAGGGAACATCTGTAAATTGGGGACACATGAAAATACTGGGCTACAACTTTCAGTCACCCCTATTAGCAGTAAAACATACTTAAGGAATGACATCTGACTACAAGAAAAAAAGTTGTTGGTAATTTGGGGGGACAAAGGCTGACCCAGATGTTTCAAGACTTGGATCATCGCCATGGTAACTGATGTCCAAATCAGTATTCACATGCTTTGTTGTTTTTAGGGGGAAGCTACACCAGAAAAAGAAGAGCAAGAAACAAGTTCCTCTATTGTGTTTCACTCATTTTTAAACTTCCACATATAAAAATGGGTGCGTGTAAGTGACACAAGCGCACAGAACGGCAACCACAAAACATGTCAGCTCCACATGCTCAAATGCAGTTCAACAAGCATGGGGCTGAGGCAGGGACAGGCTAATATCTCTCCTCCTGTCCTCATCTCTCATTAGACTCATAAATACAATAACAGCTGTCTTAAGCACCGATTACAAAGGCAGCTTTTGGTATTTCAAACATGCCTGCAGCTTATTTTAATATAATTAAATTAAAACTGTTAAGAGAAAAGCTGAAATCATAAACTTTCCAAAGGAAACAGAATTAAATGGGACTTCCTGGTAAAATAAAGGTGAAAGCAGGACAGCTGCTTTACTCCAAACAATCTGTGTGAATCTGAGCTCTGTGTGTTGCTGTTCATTAACCAGCTGAGTCAGGAATGAAATGTTAGCCGTGGCGTCTGTATGTCGCCACATCAACTGTGCTACAACTCGCCGCTGCCACGGATGTCAAAGAGGGTTTCAAATGTGTCTCCACATATTTTCACTTTGTTCAACACTTTGAAATAGCCCCCCATCCTTACACTGGACAATGACAATCACAAATGTCCTGCTCATCTACCTCATTTATTTAACCATATAGTAATATTATTATCTGTCTTTTGCACTGCATTGCATTGCACTGTTTCTATTTTTAAAATGTTAGTCTACCTACACTGTCATTGCACTATTACACAGATCCACTGTTCTTATATATAGTATTTTTTACAGATAGATAGCTAGATAGATACTTTATTGATCCCAGGGGAAATTCAAGATCTTTTTTTTATCTTATCTTTTAATCTTTACCTTATTGTATATAGTATCTTTAATGTTTCTTACTGCCCCCTTCTGGTTTTTACTCTAATATGTGAAGTGTCTGTTGTGTACTTTGAGAGCAAAGAGACTAAGCAGAGTCAAATTCCTTGTTTGTATACAAGGATTTCTGTTATATCCATCCATTTTCTATACCGCTTATCCGTCAGGGTCGCGGGGGAGCTGGAGCCTATCCCAGCTGACTACGGGCGAGAGGCGGGGTACACCCTGGACTGGTCGCCAGCCAATCGCAGGGCCAACACACAAAGACAGACAAGCACACACTCTCACACTCACACCTAGGGGCAATTTAGAGTAGCCAATTAACCTAATGTGCATGTTTTTGGTATTGTGGGAGGAAGCCGGAGTACCTGGCGAAAACCCACGCAGGCACAGGGAGAACATGCAAACTCCACATAGAAGGGCCCAGACCGGGATTCGCACCTGGAACCCTCTTGCTATGAGGCGACAGTGCTAACCACTGCACCACCGTGCCACCCGGATTTCTGTTAAAAAAAAAAAAAAAAATTAGAAAAAAACTAAGCTGAAAAAAAAGACAAACCAGTAAGAATTAAACCAAACACCTTTAACTACTAAATCCTCTACCTCTGCCTATAATGGCCTCTCTTCTTCTCTTTCTTCGTCTTCTTCTTCTTCTTCTTCTCCATGATCAGTGCGTTCACGTGATCTGGAGGATGTTCGTACTGGTTCTCTCTCTCTGCTTGTGCCCTCTTCTGACCTTGAAAAAAACCTACCAAATAACAAAAGATTTACAGTGTATGTACAATTTATACTTACACACTTGACATATTTATCCACTCATATGCATGCAGTACTACTGTCATATTACTGTACCTTTGGAATTTCCCAGTTTTATAGAGGTACCACCCTGCACCAGCAGCAAAAGCAATGAGGATGAGCAACATAACAAATAAGGCCCAACAAACACGGCAGACCTCTGCAGGGACACAGACAGCAAGAGAGAAGAATACAGGAACAGGAAATATAATATGGTACACTAGTTTAGCAGGCGCATCCTGTTATGATAAAATATAATATGTTGCTCTACTGCTGCCCACAACAAAAGTCCTGAAATGAATACCACATCAAAGCATATCTTTATCCTTTGGCAGTCAAATCAGGTCAGACAATAAGTTCTGGGCTTTAATGAAGCGATGGAATCCAGAGAGGAAAACATACCGTCATTAAATTAAGATAACTCATGGTGTCACTGTATGTTTGTGACTGCTTTAATGAGCAAAGAAACAGTGTGTGAGGCTCTGTGCACAGTGATTTTACTGATTCATGAGTTCAGTTTCAGTGTAATATGGTGACAGCTCACACGTTTATTTTTACTTGTTCTACTGTTTTATGTATTTATACTCAGGAAACAAATATCTTTAACAATGGCTCAGTTCCATCAGGTGTCCCAGTAAGTCATGACAGTGAGCTAGCATGTACAATACCACACCTTGATAGCAGCTCAGCTAAACTGAATGCAGTCAGTAATCACATCTGTTCCTGTTATGACATGCCAAAAAGAAAAAGGTCTACTACTACTAAAGACCTTCACAAGATTGGACATGCTTGTGCTAAGTAGTTGCACACACAGAACTGAATTATTCCCTGTAACACACTGGATGGAGTGTGGGCAGCAAGTCATCCTTCACTGGTGTTTTACACTTGTCTGGGTTGCGGTGGCAAAAGGCGAGATAGCCAAACCTTTCAGCTGCTTGCCAGATGCCAAAGGGACGAAATCATTCACCAGTTAGCTACTGAGTTTGTCCTGGTTTGCTCTTTCAGTTCAACATGGTTGAAATACCTCCATGGGGAGGTCTGAAGGGAATCCTGATCAAAATTCAGCAATTCCATGTCAGGTCAAGCTAATAAAAAAATGTTAACAAAAGCAAGCAACATCAGAGGACTGAAATCCAGAAACAGAATAACAACAAAGGCAAAAAACAACAACAACATTTGACCGAACCCCACAGCCAAATCAAACCTGACCTCACCTGAAGTCACATGCACATAGAGGTGACCACATTTTCTTCCAAAGGTGTTCAATGCTTCGCACTCATAGAGGCCATTTAGCTCAGGGGTCATGCTACGAAACTGTAACGTTGCACCTACTCGGGCAGCAGACTGAGGCCACGAGTTGTCAGGTCTGAAACACACGAACAAGCACTGAAATGTACAGCTAAATAAAGACTTCAGATGTATAGTCAAATACATACAAGGGCTCATATGTTGTTGTGATGGTGATTATGCTTTCATTTCAGCATAGGATCTAAATATTTGGTTAGTTTGTTGTATTTAAAAAACAGGTTCATACAAGCTGACCTGACTTTTATTGTGTGTATAAATACTACACAACATAACCCACTCCAAGTGTCTTGGATAAAGGATAAGTGCTCACTGACACAGAATTAATGAATCTGTAAACAGCTAAACCTTTAGCGTGGACAGAAAAAGTCTTTTAGGAGGCAAGAATGTGCTGCTTTTCTATATTTGTTTAGTTTAAAAATAGCTTATGATAAGAACAAACCAAACAGAGCTTCAAGGTAAATATTGTTTGAACTCAAACTCGTTTGTTACCTGCTCCAGGTAAAGTCTGCATCTGGATTGGCATCAGACACACATTCAAATGAGTCTTTGGCTCGTTCACGAATGTTAACTTCCATGGGTGGGACTGCAGGAGACGGGGAGAGGCCCATGTCAGCACAGTGTTTTTTATCCAGTGTCAGCATCTGTTTTGTATCTGTTTATACTTTATTGTACATAAATTTTATTAACCTAGACAGAGAAGCCAATTTGTGGTGGTGCGTGGAGGCTGGCAAGACACCGAATGTTGCTGATGAGAGTCTATGAAAACACTATGAGTTGTAAGTTTGTAGTTGTGTCAAGTCAACCCTTTGTTAACATGGTGCTAAGTTAGGGACCAAGTTATTGTCAATAAAAATCAACATGTTGCATTTTGTTTCTCTCACAGCACTCACATCTGTGCTCCTCAGCACCCTGCCAGCACTTTTCTGTCAGTAAAAAATGGAGACTTAAATAATTTAAGATCATCATAGTTCAAAGTCATAGCAATCAAGGTCATACATCACACAGCAATGTTTGAATAAATAACATCAGGTCTGTGTTTCCTTCATGACTGGTTGTCAAACCAACACGTTATTTTCCCTTTAAGGCAGGCTGGACAACAAAGGAGGGTTTGATTTCAACAGTCAGTATCTGGGAGTTCCACAGGCAACACCAGGTGTCAGACTGGGAAAGTACCACAAAAATGGTTCAGTTTGCACTGATCAAGTTTAACCTTATCCATCTGCTATTGTTGTTGTCTACCCTTTAGGCAGACAGAAATTCCATGTCACAACAATCCACAGTTTCAAAAGTGCCAATGGCAATCGTGTGACGGCTCTGTCACTTTTGGGCACCAAAAAAAATCACTTTAGAGGTGATCGGAATAATCCACAGACCTTGCTGTCAGCAAAAATTTTGAGTGACTAAGTAATGATTTCTGGAAAGAGGCATTACTGTTGAATTATTATTGTTCTATTAATGTCCATGTAGGAGCCATTTCTAGAGCCAAGTGTATGAAGAACACCACGCTGGTCCAGTAGGAGTCATCTTTGTGGTTTAGATCACTTACAATGAAGGCACGAGGCGAGCACTGCATTGTTGTTTTGGTCAAATGTATGGCTCTATGGAGATTTATGGATGGTGGTTGTGGATTCTTCAACTTACCACACTGAAGAACATTAATGATGAGCAATAAATATTCCATGAAAGACAAAAGGCAGAAATGGGATGCTGTTACTTCACCAGTCAAAGAGGTGCTGTGACAGGAAAGTTCGGGAAGTTCAAACATCCTGCTTAAACATTTTTTGGTACTTTGAGCTCCACAAGTGAACTGCCATTTAGTGCCACTGATTCCAAAACTGAGCTACTCACACCAAATTAATCGAGCATTACAGGTGACAAAAATCTGTACTTCTGTGGTGAACTGTCCCTTTAACATAACACACAAAACAAGATTCAAGTTTGAAACAAGGCTTATTACATAGGCATTAGCTGCACAAGTAACTGAAGTAGGGAATTATTTTTATACCCACAGTGGACCTGCAAGGTGAAGGGAAGGGTTTCTTCTTTCAACAGGGCTGCGTTGGTGACGACACACTGGACCACGTGGTTATTGATTTCTGTGGTTGGTACTCCAAACAGAGAGCTGACTGTGGTAGTCGTACCGTTGTCATGCTTGGTGGAGTTGGTTGTTGCCCTCACTTTTCCTTCCAGAGTACCAGTCAACCACTTCACCTCCGCGGGAGGCCTGGAACCAGCAGCCGTGCACAGAGCCAGGGAAACCTCCTCATTGCCCAGAACAGGAATATTGTACTGGAGGCTTGAGACTGGAGGAACTAGTAGAGTTACAGTACACAAAGAGTCAACATGCAAGCAAGAATGAATAGAAAATATCCAGTGCAATACATTAATACATTAATGCATTTTACCAAGCACGTTTAGAGGCACTTCTGTCTTGTGGTTTCCACTGGGGAACATAGTGAAGACACATGCGTAGCTGCCTTCATCCATCAGTGTGACATTGGAAAACTGGAGTGTTCCATTGCAGTCATTAACGCTCCCAACAAATTTAAAACGTTTATCTTCTCCATTGATAACCTTTGCTCCATTTGTGGACACGACTGTGAAGAAGTTTTCATTCTCAGTTTTTGTTCTGGTTTTTCTCTGCCATGAAATCTGAGTAACCGTCTCCGTGGTGTCAATGACTTTGCACGGTAAGACAGCAGTCCGTCCTTGTCCCACGGTGATGTTTCCTCCAATCACCTGTAGAGCTGCAAGAGTAAGAAATTCTGATCAGAATTCATCCATTCTCTTCATTCTTTTACTGTGGTGTCATTTTGCATTAATTTTTGGATTTCATGTTTAAATTATGTGAAAAACACTTTGTAACCAGGGAAAAAAGGAGTTTGAATCAATCTTTCTTAATGAGTTACGTCTGATTAAATGTGAACCTGCTGGTGAACTAGGAATGACTCATTTTTTTTAAAAAAATGACAAAGAGTCATTTTTAAATACTTAAATATAACAGACAATTAGCCATTAGTAGGACTTTGGTTTGGTTAACTAAAAACTCTCCACAGCTTATGCACATATTACAAACACAACCTGTACGGTACCATCTGTTCTTTATCCTCATTTTCAGGTCAGCTGGAGTAATAAATTACAATTTTAATGCTTTTGTTTGTCCTTCCATTACAATGTCGACCATCTTTGTTATACTGTGAAATAAAACCTTTACTGTAAAATAAAACATTTTGGTACGTCTTATTTTATCAGCAAAAATCCATTTACACTTCTTTTTCCCTCAGTTGCTTGTGTCGTATTTTCTTAACAACACGACAAACACGTCGTAGACAAGCTGCCTGCGTAAAGAAAAGGTCGTTCACTGTACATACCTTCAGCTGTGCTCAGGTTTAACGCTAACATCAGTAAAAGCATCGTGGGGCTACACGGCGTCCATGTTCAGAGATTAAAACGTGACAAAGAATTTTTCCATCTTCTGTCTGCGAAGCTTACCCGTCACATCAGGAGGAACACGCGGGCGGGACTTCCTGGGGTTTCACGATGAAAGTCATGACGCAATATCATCCAGATTCTTGTTGTACCCTCCCTCTCTTTCATACCGATTCCCTTAAATAAATCAAAGGGATGAAGTGTCAGAACTACTAAACTAACTAAACTGCTGTTGTTGCAAAAAATGTTTGTTTAATAAAATGTTCATGTTTGACAAGTCAAAATAATTTGTTTGTTTTGTTTAATTAAAAAAGTTGAATAATACTCAATGTAAAACAGCTCTCACATCAATAGGTTAATCGACAAAACTGATCGTATTTAGTGGCAGTAACAGATAAAGTCCCGTCTGTCAGAGGCAAATTACCTGTGAGGAAGTTAGGGTGCGCGAATTGTAGTGAATTCCTGTAGCTTACAAAGATTTGTTACAGAAGATAAAGAAGCTGTCATTGCTCGTGTTAAACACCTGCAGTGGAAGTAACACAAAGAGTCGAGTGGAGAAGGCAGAGGCAGGACTACAGTAACAAGCGTTACCGTACAGAACGATGGAGACGTGCAACCGATTTTAAAGTGCAGATGGTGAGCGATCCTGCGCACAGCGGAAACAGCAGCTTCACCTCACTTCACCTCCCCAGGCTGCTGTTTCCGGATCGCTCGGGATCTGATCTTAACGTGTTCTGCTCACTATGAACAACTGATCAAGTTACTGTGACTTTATGTGATTAGTTCATAGCTAACAGATCAGTAAGGTTATTTCATGGATCAATTTATATTTTTATTTATGTAAACGTTTAGATCTGACAACCAGTTCGATAAAAACAAAAATAGATTAGGTTCATATTTGATATATGTAAGCCTACTGTTCTGTTTTAAAAGAGACTTTATATTTTTTATTTCCGTATTGATAAATCAATGAAAAATATTTATTTTGTATTATTATTGTGAGTCTCCATTCATTGTTTTCATGTGAAACGTGAACAAACGATTGTAAACATAACAAATTCAGTAGCTTCCATGTAGGAAATGATGATGAAAATGATGTGCAACAGAACAAAACAACTGTTCCCCTCATAAAAAACACAATGTGTGAATAGGATCATGCTTCTGATTTCTGAGTTTCTGTTGTTATTCTGTTATTCTGAGATAATCAATGTTATTCACTTCACCTGTCAGTAGTAATAATGTTATGACTCATTGGTGATAAACTGAGCTCATGTCATGAGGGAAAAAGATTTAGAGAAAAAAAATGTTTTACATGTGATTTCATCATGGACAGGATGTGAAATCCTTGTATCATGAAGTAGATTTATACCACAGGGATTAGTCTGATAGAACATTACCAAAAGTTCTGACCCGATATATTGATAGTCTGTCTATAGAGCACTAACACCCCACCTGGCAATATTTGGGTTCACCCGTTGGTCTTATAATTAGCCTTCTAGTTCACTCATGGACATGGACCATCTCAATCCAGTCCACAGCATTCTAGAAAATCCATAAAACAATCCCTTAAATATCAAGAAAGCATGGGCGGCACGGTGGTGCAGTGGTTAGCACTGTCGCCTCATAGCAAGAGGCTTCCAGGTTCGAATCCCGGTCTGGGCCCTTCTATGTGGAGTTCTCTGCATGTTCTCCCTGTGCCTGCATGGGTTTTCTCCGGGTTCTCCGGCTTCCTCCCACAATACCAAAAACATGGACATTAGGTACCCCGCCTCTCGCCCGTAGCCAGCTCCCCCGCGACCCTGCCAGATAAGCGGTATAGAAAATGGATGGATGGATCAAGAAAGCATTGCGTCGATGAATCTCAAGGCCAATGACTGCCATGAGCCTGTATTGCTATTTAACTTGATTCCAAGAGAGGGCGCTGTCTACATTTCATCTGGACTGTTGGCCTCCAGATATCTCATTCACTCTAAGTAGCAAGTCATGTTGATGGTTGACAGAGACATAATGGTGAATGCTTTAAAAAAAAAAAGTGGAAAAAAAAGTTGACTCTGAATGGTTCAAAAACAGTACGTTCTTCTGATGGTGGAATTTTGAAAGACTGTAATGTAGATGCATCGGACGTCAGCTGTAGATGTAAATTTTCTTTTCAAGATTTTTATGCTCTACATAAAAAAATGTTCCAAAATGGCCCAATTTGCTATCAAAAGTGACCCAATTTTTGTTTGCTTACTTCATTTAAGTTAGTATGACCATCTGGAAAATACATAATAATCAACTTTCATATCATCATTCATCATCAAACATGGCTTGTTTTGTACTTCCTGTCTGACACATCTCCTATTCCTCATTCAGCTTTAAGCTAAACGTCACGCTTGTCAGGCCTAAAGCAGAGCTGAGCCTCTGCTTGAGATTCATCCTGTTTTCTACACAACTTTGGGGCTGATCAGGAGCCACCTGTGGGGGACAGAAAGTGGAAAGAAATGCATTTTAACTCCAAGAAAAAAAAAAATAAACAGAGAAACAGATGCGCAGAAAATATGAAAGGCTGCTGAAAAATTGTGTGACAAGAACATCATAGTTTGAATAATGACTGTAAGTTCCTCTGACCTTTCCTTCCTGCTGGACATGAAACAGGACGTAAGTCAGGGTCCGACAGTCATTGCCACTGACTAAATCCTGCTCTGGGGTCTTGGTCTGGATTTTCCTGCTGGAATAAAAATGTGACTGATAATGAGATGCCACAGCATTTTCTAGTTGTTTCAGACACATTATGACGTGAGCCCCTAACCCTAACCCTGCAGAGATTGGAGACGGGTGTACCGCGTGGACCAGGTGGACTATGTTTTGACCTTGCTGATAAAAAATGCACTTATTTGAAACAAAGAGTGATATTCAAGCATAAGTTGCAGTATGACCAACTTCTCTTCCTGTACATGGAGGCCCTTGTTTGCACTCCTTTGTAATAAGAGACAAAGACAGATATTGTATATAAGTATTGAACTGAACTTCATCTTGACCTGAGGAGGCGCAACTAGATTTTTTTTTTTTTGCCACAACAACAACAATAACAGTAGGACTACAACAAATTATATTTGAAGAATTAAATCGCATTTTTTTTTGACTAATTGATTATTCCTTTGTTATATAAAATGTATTCTTTAAATGTCGTGTTTAAAGAATCAATTATAAAATTAGATCAATCAATTATGAACATTTTCTGGTGGTCCACTAACTGACTAATAGGCTTATCATTTCAGTGGGAGACTGTGATGTGTCATTGTACATTGTACTGCGCTGTGGCTGGTTGAAGTTGAACTAATTTGGGTTATTTTAAATATAGAAGATATTTTAGTGGTTCCCAATTTAGGTTGTACAATATTTTTCAGGTTACCTCAAAACTGAACCTAAGTACAGTAGGTTACTGGAGTAAATATACTTGGTTCCTTGTTGTCAGTGGAAAGGGAGGCCACTGGGTTCAGTTTCTCAAATAAAAATGGCGGAAGGTTTCTGTTCAGGAGCAAAGATGACTGTTCTGCACCTTCTGTCTCATTCCTCTCACTCTTCACACTGTGACTTTGTCGCCCTCTGTCTCTCACTCCAGGCTTCACATTTCTTGCTAAAAAAAGGAGCGGGAAATAGTCACAGTTTTTCTTACTCTTTCATATCATTTTCTATCAGAAGGCCATTAAAGAATTGATAAACAGTTGGTGATATTATAGATCAGGTCTAAACTATTCACATTACGATCCTGTCAAAGATGAGACCATGTTTGTTTCAGATTAACAGATGGAGGAAGGCCACTCCTAATTAACTCAGGTTCACTGTTTACTATATGTTATTGAAAACAGCTCTTGCATTGACTCGATTTTTTCCCATTTTTACAACATATGTACGTTTCTTGTGATAAATACCAGTTCATCATGTTATGAAGGGAAGGCACGTCTGTTTGTATTGAAAGGACGAAACTTCTTCTTTTTAAACTGTTGATTTTCACATGAAAGTTTTGTCATTTAATATGAGAAAGTTACATTTTGTCATGGCGAAAAATGTTCAGTGATAATGAGAAAACACCTCATGATATAATGTGAGACTATTTTTGACAAGGTGGCAGCAGTTGATCCTTTCCATGGCAGACATTTTGACGTCTTAAAGCAGGAAAGCACAGGTGAAAGTGATAACATTAATGAAGGCACGTATGCGAGCCAGTTCGGTGGCGTTGTGTTTGCTCTCTCACTGATGTGCTTTACTGGGACACGTAATGAAGAGCAGCTGACATTAATGTTATTTAAGCCTGCTGTTTTCCCACTTTGACAAGTCAAAATGTCTGCCATGAAGAGTTTCTCTGTGCCGCAGCGTCATCATCAAGTTCACATTTTTAACAACAATGCAAAAAAAAAACAAACAACTCTCAACACTGCACTGCTGTTGTGTTGCTGTTTGTAAATGTAGATTATAGAGAAAAATCTAACAACACAGCTGGTTCACACTTCCGTCACTTACAGTGATAAATGGGGGAGAGTGGAGGAAGTCATTGCCGCGTACATGAACTTCTTTAAACTGTGTTTTTTTGTTTGCTTTTATTGAGTATATTTTATGTTGGCAAAGCTTTTATATATTTATTATTATTTATTTATTAACACTGATGCATTGAGTTGTTAAATATAAGGACTTAACTATAGGACTTAATATCCGCTTTAGGGAATATGAACATGTTTTTTTAATATATTGTATTGTATTGTATTGTATTGTATTGTATTATATTATATTATATTATAAATACATGTTCATATTCCCGAAAGCGGATATTAAGTCCTTATTTTTTAATTTTTTTATAAGCATATAAACACACTTGAGTCAGCTTCTAAAATAACAGTTATGACCAAGTTTTTAAGACATAAGTTCCTCACAAGTAACAAGACAAATACAAAGGACATGACTGTGAGTGTCCTGTTCATAGCTATGCCTCTGACCTCATTTGTGTGGGCATCATTGTGTGCATTTCCTCTCAATATTGCAGCCTCCACAATTAGCAAAAATAGTTCAACCAAAGGAGGCAAATGACTTTTCAAGGACAGCAAACAAGGTCAATAGAGACGAGAGAAAATAATTTGTCCATACAAACTGGAAAGCTAAAAGGTCGCACTCACCTGCAGAGGCAGACAGCTGAAGTGATGCAATACAGAAGAAATCCAAGTACACATGTGAGTATGTATGGAAAATACCACGGTGACCAGACTGCTGCTTAAAAACAGATGTGAAGGCATTTAAGTTAGCATGCAGTGTGAGCTTTGAAATGCACTAAGCCTGATGTAGAGATCAGATCTGCTGTGTGCTCGACCTACCTTCAAGTTCCTCAGACACTGTTAAATTCCACTCAGTAGTAGTTACAGTATTTACACTATTTGCAGTACATCTATAGAGTCCTGTGTCATTATGCTGAACATTAGAAATGTGCAGGTTTAAAGGGAAGTTTGAGTCTACTCTCAGTCTGTGAGAGGTCAAATTTGAAAAAGTCTGATTCTTAAAGATCACATGAGCAAAAAGAGAGCTGCTGCCTTTGGTCCAGTTTATTTGCATTATATTTGCCATGGATGCGTTGCAGGTGAGTGTGACAGACTTTCCACTGGACACCTGCATACTCCTGCGGGAAACTGGACCATTGTCTAACACTGAAAGAAACGATGAGTCAATATAAAATGAAATCTTTCATTAAATCTTGACAAAAGCTTGCATCACAAACACAAATCTCTATTGTACCTGCAACAAGTTGGTGCATCAGTAACAGCTGAGTGGAGAGCAGAGCTGCTTGGTTTAGATGAAACATGATGACCATCAGACAGTCAGAGTGGAAACTCACATTTTTTTGTGTGTGTATTTGTGCAAAGAAGAGGAAGTGGTGAGTTGTTGTTTATGGTATGCTTCATACGCATATTTAACACCACTTAAGTCATGTGACATTCACAATCCAATCCAGTTGAATGTGTTTAGTAATTTAAATGAGTGGACAATCATTTTCACTCAAGTTAGAATCTTGACAATTCAGACTTGGTCCTTCTTGAAAACACACCACAACATGATGTTATCAGTGATCAAATGTTAAACTGAAACATAAAATGCACATAACAGACCAACCACAAGCAAACCACGTCTGCATAGAGCTGAACACGCGTTTGTGAACCCATTGTGACTGTGCTCTCAGAGCGTATCAAATAGATTTTTGATGCTTATGAGAAGCATAATAAGGAGGCCTTGTCACCTTGTGAATTACATATGCATTTACCCTGAGGAGTCAACAGCTTCTGCTCTGGAAAAGTTCATTGTTTTGATCGCAGGGCCATTCTGGCACCATTACGAGCAACCATCATCAAACTATTAAACTCTGCACTGTAACGGACACACATACTTTTTCCCGGAAATGTAGAAATGTACAGATATATGCAAATATCTGATATTTTACATCTTATACTTTATTTTAGATTTTATCTTATTTTTTTATATTTTTCATTCTCATTTTCTTGGTTGGGAAATTGCAAGTGCAATGTCTGTACGTAAAAAGAATTTCCCCTCGGGAATAAATAAAATTTCTGAAAAAAATCTGTTGCTTTAATAAGATGGCCTCTGTATGTATGTATGTATGTGTGTGTGTGTGTGTGTGTGTGTGCGTGTGTGTTGTATCATTTTATACCATTTGGCATGATCAGACAGATATTGTTGTCTGTGTCTCATGTCCACAGAGTAAAAGCAGCAGATCCACACACACTCACATTTGCCCTCCACTGGCATAACTGAAAGTAAATCTACACTCGATGGGCCTCTCAGAAAGGTCATTTATTTCTGTTGAGTAGACCCCATGTCATTCCCCTTGCAGAACGACAGGGGGCGCACAACCCCAACTGCCTGTCAAGTTGACTTTATGTCCATTGTGACAAACATTCTTAGCAACTTGCCTTGTTGGGCTCACAGTGCAGAACAGATTGGGAAACATTCAACACAACATAACTCATATACACAGGAACATATTAAAATACACAGAGTACCACAAATACAAAATACGCACGAAAAACAAAATCCCTTAAAGTGACAGTTTTGGTTTTAATGTTTTGAGCTGGAGGTGTCAGTCATCCATTTGTTCTCTCTGTGATAGCATTCGCTTGGAGCACCTGGTTTGAAATGCATAAATATTATGTCAGTTATATTTGATCCTTCTCATTTGAATGGCTCGTCAGTTCAGTAGATCAACCATAGATCAAATTGAGCCTCTCTATATACTGACTCCTCCGCTTGTTATTCGTCCTTCCCTCTGTGCCGAACTGTGGTTGGGAGTAGACCACCTGTGGAGACAAGTAAAAATAAAGTTCAGGGTTTCTCCAAGAATGACAAGAAAAGCAGAGAAATGTGAAAGTATCAAATACGTCAAACTTTATCTGACCTCTCCTTCCAAGTCGTGACGAAACTGATCCGGGGTCTGGTGTGACTTCCTGGTCCCCAGTTTTCTACAGAGGAAAGGCCATGACCAATTAAGACACCAAACTTCATAGCACATTGCAGGTGTTTCAGGTGCAGCTCATCACATGAGGTGCAGTGGACAATAAACCCAAATTAAAATTTTTCAAAAGTCAAACACATAAAAGGTGTACTGTATCGGAGGCTGCAGTGAACTCACAAACACTTATGGGAGGAGTACTCATATCCTTTACTTTAGAACAATTAACAATATCACAATGTTAAAATGCTGCATTGCAAGTAAA
Organism: Scatophagus argus; assembly: GCF_020382885.2. Classification (NCBI taxonomy): domain Eukaryota; kingdom Metazoa; phylum Chordata; class Actinopteri; family Scatophagidae; genus Scatophagus; species Scatophagus argus. The sequence continues at coordinate 9,930,771 of NC_058503.1, read as the reverse complement.
AGTCCTGCAAAATTTTTATGTAAAAGTAAAGAAGTATTATGAGCAACATGTATTTAAAAGGGACAGTTCACCCCAAATCAAAAGGACACACTTTTCCTCTCACCTGAAGTGCTATTTAACCATTTAGATGGTTTTGACGAGAGACACCGAATTTTGGAGATATCAGCTATAAAAATGTCTGTCTTCTCTTGAAAATAAGGGAACGAGATGAAACTTTGCTCGCGATGCTCAAGATGCCAAAACAATTTCATTTTCCTTAAATATCACCATGTAGAAGAAAGCACGCATTTATTCACGGGTGAATAAAAAATTTCAAATTAATTGAGCAAACTAAGCTATCTAACAGGTCATCAGTCACTATTTACATTTTACCCGTCACAAGCAAAAGTCTCTCGTCCATGAGTAGATGTTTCTTTTCATACAGTAAAACGTTGTAGTTTGGTAGAAAGAAAATAGTTTCTATATGACACTATTCACGACAAGGTCTGTGGATTATCATGATTTCTGGAAAGAGTGTTTAAATTTTTGATTTTGGTGTGAACTCTCCCTTTACAGTGTCAAAACACTGTTCATATTTAAAAATTAGCCTCTGTGAGTGATATAATATTGTTCAGGATTTTAAGCCATGACTGACATGTCAATGTCAAAAATAAGGTATCGAAAATTTTTGATTTGTTTTCAGTTATTTTCATGTTCTATGCTGAATTATGTTGGGTGTGAATTCAATTTGTCAGCATTAAGGTCAATATGTGTCTGTAACAAAGAGGATCTAAAAATGTCAGGTATCAAAAATCATTGTTGAATGCTATGATATTTAAAGTAGGCTTACTGACTTTTTCTTTCAGTAGATCTTGATTTATTTCAGGAAACATTTTAACAGTAGGGTATATTTTATGTTGGTAAAGCTTTTATTAATTTATTATAATTGTGAGGCATTGAGCTGTTAGAAATAATAATAAAATAATATAACATAATATAACATAATATAATAAAACCATGTTCAAATTGCCTGTGATGAAAGTCTGTAAACACACTTGAGTCAGCTTCTAAAATAACAGTTATGTCCAAGTGTTTATGACATAAGTTCCTCACAAGAAACAAGACGAATACAACGGACATGACTGTGAGTGTCCTGTTCATAGCTATGCCTCTGACCTCATTTGTGTGGGCATCATTGTGTGCATTTCCTCTCAATATTGCAGCCTCCACAATTAGCAAAAACAGTTCAACCGAAGGAGGCAAATGACTTTTCAAGGACAGCAAACAAGGTCAATAGAGACGAGAGAAAATAATTTGTCCATACAAACTGGAAAGCTAAAAGGTCGCACTCACCTGCAGAGGCAGACAGCTGAAGTGATGCAACACAGAAGAAATCCAAGTACACATGTGAGTATGTATAGAAAATACCACGGTGACCCGACTGCTGCTTAAAAACAGATGTGAAGGCATTTAAGTTAGCATGCAGTGTGAGCTTTGAAATGCACTAAGCCTGATGTAGAGATCAGATCTGCTTTGTGCTCGACCTACCTTCAAGTTCCTCAGACACTGTTAAATTCCACTCAGTAGTAGTTACAGTATTTACACTATTTGCAGTACATCTATAGAGTCCTGTGTCATTATGCTGAACATTAGAAATGTGCAGGTTTAAAGGGAAGTTTGGGTCTACTCTCAGTCTGTGAGAGGTCAGATTTGAAAAAGTCTGATTCTTTAAGATCACATGAGTAAAAAGAGAGCTGCCTTTGGTCCAATTTATTTGAGTTACATTTGCCATGGATGCGTTGCAGGTGAGTGTGACAGACTTTCCACTGGACACCTGCATACTCCTGCGGGAAACTGGACCATTGTCTAACACTGAAAGAAACGATGAGTCAATATAAAATGAAATCTTTCATTAAATCTTGATAAAAGCTTGCATCACAAACACAAATCTCTACTGTACCTGCAACAAGTTGGTGCATCAGTAACAGCTGAGTGGAGAGCAGAGCTGCTTGGTTTAGATGAAACATGATGACCATCAGACAGTCAGAGTGGAAACTCACATCAGGTTTGTGTATGTATTTTCAGCAAAGGCACAGAGAAGAGGAAGTGGTTAGTTAGTTACTTAGTTATTTAAATGCTCAGTGCCAACGTGCGTGGAGACTGATTCACATGTTTGATGAAATATAAAGTTAAGTCATGTGGGAATCATGCAGTTATTCAATTCCACTTGTAATACTGATAATTCAAAATTCAAGCTTGTGCCTTCTTTTCCCATTTTATTTTTCAGTCAAGAAATTGTAATATGAATTGCACATACTTGTGCAATGTTCAACTGCAGGAAAACCGCAAGTGTGGCTGTAGGTTCGCAGTTCTGAGAGAATTTTCACAGTTGCACAGCCCATTGACTACCTTATAATGCTTATGCTGTTTCATGTCGCGTTGTTCAGCATGTGATAAAAGCAACAAATATTGTATTTGTTTTCAATCACGATTGTGGAAATCACAGAACTGACGCATTAGTAGACCGTTTTTCACTGAACACATTTTGACATATCGGCGCTGCGCTTTGTCCTAATAAGCTCAGCTATGTTTTGACTGATAGCCCCTTCTATGTAATTCCTAAAGCCCTAGAGGGACACACACCTTCAACTAAAGCCAGTTGAAAACAATTAATTAATGCTAGATAAGCCAAAGACATCAGTGGACCAAGTATACTCCCTCTGATTGTCTCTGAAATTTAAAAACTGCACTCTATGTTTAAAATTAATTTGAGTTTTATTAATTTGTACTATCAAATTAATTTAATAATTTCTTCTCTTTCTTTCTCTTTTCTTTTCTTCTTCTCATGTATAGTATACCTTTATGCAGTGACTGGCAGAGAGCTTCATCACATGGTTCAATGACAGTCACATGAAGCTCAAAATGGTGGAAGCATGCATGCTTCACACAGAACAAGATCAGTACAGTCAACACAGTTTCAAGGTGGACACTCGAGATCATGTGAAATATGACAACAATGCGCACTTCTGCTTCTGAGTAACCTTGTTGAAACAAGGACAAAAAACACGAAGATGTTAAAATAAAGATGATGTTTCACTTCACTCTCTTTACTTTACACTGATAGCTTTAGCTTTTTTTATTAGACATTTGTGCAAAGTTTTGTCATAAGTTGTGTATGAATTCTTGAGTTATTGCTAAAAATGTGACCCACCAAAATCTAATCGCATCCAAGAAGACATTTGTGGAAAATTTCCTCAAGAGACAGGGAAAAAAACATAAAGCCTCTGACCACAGCTATCCATACTACTTTGGTTGATTTGGTGTTTTTTGTGCTCCCTTGATTTTTTCTCTTTTTTCCCCCTATTCCTCTCCTCATTCCTGGTTGTGTGAGTGGATGTGCTGAGCCTCCCTTAAGGGTCCAATGCAGAGCTGATCTGGGCGTTCCTGTTCTCCGTCACCTGCCTCCAATTCTCCAATGAGCCGCCTTTTAAAGTCCAGTCTCTCTTCTCCACCTTTGCCAGACTCTCCCTCTGCCTTATCCAGATCGGCTCTCCTTGTATAGAGAGTTTTTCCCTGTGAAGGCCAAGGTTCACCTGCCCATGCTCTGCTTCCGTGTTCATTCTGCCCTCCTGTTTGTGAACGGACCCCTACTCAGCTCCTCGGATTCCTGCTGGAGGAAATGGAGACCACGAGCACTCACCCGTCGTTCTTCCCCGAATCAGCTTAGTCTGAAAGCTTTTGTTGGTTAGATTCAGCATTTTTTTTCATCTTCTGTAAGGAAAACCTCCCTAAGTTCAGTAAATTCTCGTGTTTTTCCATGTGTCTTGCTTTTGGGGTCCCCTTTATGAGAAACATAATTACTACAGAGACATAAAAAGTTTCTGTAGTTACCCTACTGTCAGTGACACATGGAAAACAGTAATAAAACATTTTTAAGCAATTTTTTATTTTTCATTTTTTGTTTGATCATTGTTCTGTATCACCTTTTCACAATATTAAATTGAATTCCCGCATTTCTAAATTTCTCATTTTGAGCTTCCAGATGACAATTGATTATTTCAGAAAGTGTTTACAGAATAGTGCCGTAAATCTAAATATTAAACCAAACTAACTACATGTCAAAAGGAAGATGGTCTGACATGAGAGGCTCAGTTGAGATACAAAACAAAATATTTATTAAAAATTACATTCTCTTATAATTAATGGGATATTCTTTAAAGCATTGTCATATAAACTGTGAACACAGTGAAGATGATGTTTTTACTGATGCACCAGGTGCTGGAATTATATCTATAAGAGAAGGCATCCATGAGGCATAGGCAGATCAGAATCAGAATCAGATTTAAAAATACAGGCATGTACATGTGTAAAAACAATATATACATTGTATATACAAAGTAAGTATGATGAAATAAAACATAAAGGAGAAGAAGATGACCAGCAGTCTTTGTTGTACATTCTCTGACTGTTTAGCCTCGCAGTGGAAAACTAGGTCTTCCATTTGCTCTCTACCAACTCCTCATTTCCTTTTTTCTGCCCACACACTGAGAGGCAACTGAGTCAAAAGTAAAAAAAAAAACAGGAAAAGGAAACACACTTTAGATTACTTTACAGTCTTATATAATTTACACCGCCTATGGTGTGATCACAAATACAACAAAAACATGTCAGTTTGCTCAGTTGGCTTCTGTTCAGATTATCATTTTAATTAGTAATCACAGGGTCTATGAGGAAGTGCTGTACGCAGCATTAAAAAAGGGCCTGTGTGCATTTTTCAGGCATTTCTGAAGCTGAGTTAATTGTGCATGGAGAGAATGAGGTGGGTAAAGTGTAAAGGCTGAGAAGGCTGAGAAGGCTTTAAAGGCGTGAACGGTCACGAATGGTGCTTTTATTGTATTGTGCACCAGCAGGGGCTGCTCTCGTCACCGTTCATACACCTCACCACAGCAAAGCGGTAGCATTATGCAAAAAATCGGTTCGCACAGTCACATTGTGAAGACCCCCCTTACTTATGGGAACAAAACATCCCCACAATGTAAATCATTAAATATTAATGTGAAGATTTGTTTTAAGGTTAGACTAAGGTCAGGTTAAAGTAATGGTTAGGATTTTAGTAATGTGCATTGTTTTGGTTAGGTGGTGGTTGAGCCTCCAGGAAATGAATGTATGTCTGTCCCCAAAAGTGATGGAAACACAGCTGTGTGTGCGTTTGTGTGTGTGTGTGGTGTGTGTGTGTGGTGTGTGTGTGTGTGTGTCTGTGTGCGCTCTTGCAGCCTGTGGTTCCACAGAAGTTGTTGTCTGTTGGTCCGAGTGGTTTATTGAACAGTTTCTCCTCTACCTTAGGTGCTGACAGTCTTTTGAATACAGCTGTCTTTATGTATGTTGCCGTTTCCTTCGAGCTTGCTATAGCATTGCTGAGTACCCTATATATTTTTCAATGACTTCTCCATCTCCAAGAGATTTTCTCAAAGCCCCTTTCGTCTTGACAGCGCATTGTAACTGTGAATCATGTGACTTACTGTATAGGTTCTGCAAAACTATTACTGACCCCGTTTCTCCTAATTTCAGTACTGTAACTCATTTGTACACAGTATTCACAAAAAATGTAGCCCCAACACTCTAAAATGCACTGTTGTTACTGTTTTCTTCCAGTAAGGTTTATTTTTTGATTAGTTTAATTATTATTTTATTATTTCATTATTTTTTTTTTTAGTCATACAATGAAATTACAGGATAGGATTTATCATGTACAGCACAAGCTTTTTCCCTGTCGGTGGCCTTGCTCTCTTTCTCTCTCAGGGCTGATGGAGCAGAATTTGATTATTGGCTGAACATCTTTTTAAAGGGTAAACTTTGACAAAAGGTCTGCAGAGGGCTGCAACTGCCAGAGGGAAAAAAAAGCGAGCTTCTTCAATTTATTTTATGGTTGGGAAAAAGCATTTTGAATGTTTAGAATGTGTGTCTCATATTTGTGTGTGTGTATGTGTACTTGAGTGAAGGGGCATTATTTCTTATAGATATTTATAGATATCTGCTAGTTACATGGCCCCTCCCACCCTGTAGGCTTTGTTGAGCGTACTGGATGGTGTTAAGGTACATGTTTGTATCAGAAGGTTTTCCGTTGTCCGAATGCCAGGGTAACAGATGAAATTTGAAATCTGCAGAAATAGAAGTCAGCAGACGCCTTTGGCCATGGTCACCAGAGACTCAGAGATGAGAATATATTTTCTCACCAGCGACATGTGAATCCCTTCAGTATCATCTCATTTGTTCCCATTAACAAACGAAAAACCTCTCCAAACTGTCTGTATTAACACAACCATAATTAGCGCTGATTAGCTATTTTGATTGGATTTGCTTCCCCGTGCCTTACTTCTCTTCGATGTTTGCAGCTGGGAAATTAAGAGAGCAGAGCAATATTGTGAGCATTCAAGCGAAACAGGAGACCTTCAACGTGATCATGTTGTGAGACTCTGCACTCACAAACCCTCAAACCTCAACCACACACTTTCAAGACATATGTACTGTATGCTTTCACATGCACATCAAGAACACATCTCTTTTCAAGACGCTAGGAGCCAGTGGAGTGTACACACCCACACCCACCCACACACACACACACACACACACATACACACAGATCTTCTACCTCAGAGAAAGAGATGATAGAAGACCTGTGATTAAAGAAAACTCCAGCAGCAAAAAAGAACCTAATTGAATGTGTAAGCTGTGTTTGTGTATATGTGTTTTATAGTCTGCGAGTGTATATGTGTGTGTGTGTGTGCGCGCGTGTGTGTGTGTGTACGTGAGTGATTCTGTGCGACTGTGGCTAGTCTCTGACCCTTTCAGGCATTGATGGATGTTTGTGAATATTTGAGATGCCTCTCGGAAAGCCCCTGGCAGAACACCGAGACATCAGACGAACTAATACCTCTGTTCTCCATCTTGAATACTGTATGATTCGCTCGTATGCACGGTGCATGAATTTAAATCAGTGGCAGCACAGAACAGTTTTTATACTGATGGCTCGGAGAGGGACCGTGTATTCTTTGGTGGACGTTGCAGCAAGTTGAGAGATTAAACAGTTTGTCTGATTAAGTATTCATCTTCTCCCAGCTATACTTCCAGAAAATGGTGAAAGCAAATCTACTGTAAATGTGCGTCCTTTTCTGAGTCAGTGTTTAATCTCTCACACTTATCTCTATGTGTTTGTGCGTGCATATGTGCAGAGGAAAAAGAAGAAGATAGACAGCTAAACAGGTGGCAAAAACTGAGACAGATGACAGGATGTACTGTCTATCAGGTTGCATGCATCACATAAAAATCAAGCTGCTCTTAACATTTGAAACATTTGGTTAGCATGTTTTTCTGTTGATTTTTTATAGGAGATGAATGTGTGTGATAAAAGCTTATTTTGGTGCTGTTTTCTTCACAGTGTCTTCCAGAACTGATGCTTATACACTGCTCATTTCTTGTGCATTTTTATTTATTTTTCTTTATTTTAAGTTTTGATGATGGGTCCATGTAGCAGCAGTTTAACACCAGAAACTGATGTTTGCATGAGTGGTATGTGGTCGTGTTTTAGTATGAGTTTAGTTTCAGTCAAAGACCGACCAAAACCACAGTTTCTTGGGTGTTTCAGGTCCCTTTTTGACTTTTTCAGAAGCGACTAAATCATCTGTCCATTACCTTAACCATGTGCTGTGTCTAAAAAAATTCATAAACAGCACTAATCATGCTGTAGTTACTCTAAATGGATTTTGTATTGTGGGGAATAGAAGCAAAACAAATAAACTAACCACTGAACATTTTACAAATGTTTAAAGAAGATTTTGCATTGTACTATTATAATACTGTCATATTCAACATTATTAAAATAAACAAAGCAGTGCAGCATAAACAGAGATATCATTCACCTCACCATCACCTCATTTCATTACATTTCAGTTCAATTCAATTTATTTATATAGCACCAAATCATTACAAAAGTTATCCAATGACACTTACAGTATGATCATACTGTTTAGCACTTGGCGACAATGGCAAGGAAAAACTTTTCTTGGGGCAGTTTATCAGACTTTGGACAGAGTGATACTTCTTGGTTAAACAACAAGAACAAAAAGGTCAGTCTCTGCAGGGATCCTTTCCATAATGTTGCCAGACACTTAGAGTCACAGTTTCTCAGCCTCTGAGTAACAACAAAAGCACTTTTAGTGTTCCTAATTTTGACAATCTGAGTTTCCTCAAAGGATTACCTTGCAGCCATTGCAGCTGTGTTGATCCCCTGGACCAAATTACCGTCTCCACACCAAAAGGTATAAATATAGAGTCCAGGTTTGAAATGACCAGAATTGCCCTTTAACCTGAAAAGTAAGAGACAGTAGTTTAGTCATCTCACCAGCTTACTATATAAAGTTTGTCAGTGTTGTATTGTTGCATTGTTTCACAGCTGAAGTTTTGCTCTAAATCTCCCAAGTCCTTGCACCAAACTTCCTGCATGGCAACAAAACACGGAGGCAAACAAAGGTCATTTAGTAAGTCCAACAATATGGAAAACACTGTCAAAATATCTGACAACAATTATACACATGAGGCCATGTTAGGGGAATAAAACTAAATTCAGCATGTTTTCAGTGCTTGTTATTCAGTGCAGGTAGAGCAAGAAAAACAGCAGAACACCCACACACACACACACATGCATGCATGCACACAACCTATCAAATACACACAGAAAAAGACCTGGGGTGTGTGATAATCACAGCATCTATTTAAACAGGTAGATTTCCTCAGAGGGGATGAAGTTATATGTAAATGATAGCTTGCAGTGGGAAGAATTCATTCATCCTGTCCTCTCTATTGAAAACTCAGCATGCTGCAGTGGGCGCCTCAAACTGTCCTTCTTAATCACTCTTTAATTACTCCTCACTGGAGCATGCACACCAATCGTGGTGTGTAATCCTGAAATACTTAAATCCTAAAATCATTGAACATTAATCTTTCAGTACATGAGGGCAGGGGGTCTTTCTAAATATGGATGTAGGGTCTGACTACCACAAAGGGACACGAGCACAAATTGCCTCATAGATCAATAATAAAAATTAAGGTTGTACAATCAAACTCATAAACCTGGTCCTTTTGACCTTTTTGCTTATATTATCTTGGCCTAATTTTGTATTGCATGCGCAACTAAATGTTTTTTTTTTTTAGCTGTTTTGCTTTAATGGCGTACACATTTATCAAGTAAGTCAGTCCAGCTTGCATTAACCCCATTTACAGGTAGCAGGCAGCCATTTTCAGTAAATGTAATGACTAGTTGGTGAAGAAAGCTGAAGAAGAATCTCCAGAGCGAGATATTTTTTCAAGACCTAAGAGGAGAACGAATGACGGCTTTTTGTCGCTTTGTGGTGGCTATAGAAATACAAATCTAACTGAAATGCAATGTTGTCTGCTGACTGTTTAAGTAGGAAATATTTACACTCAAGCTGTAACAAACCTTTTCAAAGATGTACCGTACATCTGTCAGCTTGGTTTTGGGGTCATTCTGCCCCCTAGTGACCAAAAATCAACAAACACAACTTTAAGTAAATGGTGAAGCAAAACTGAGCGCTGGTTACTGCATCTATAGTATGTGCCTCTGTAAAAGCATCATGAAGACACATCTGAGGACTGTTCCTACCAATTCAGAAAGAAAGACAGAGCGACGGAGGGTGGGGAAAATAATGGAAAAACCGAAGACATAACTTCATCACTCATTTCTGTGATTATAGGGTTTCATCCAAAAATATCTGATGATTTTATCACTGCTGTATTCTTTGGTTCATAAAAAAGACAGCACTGGAGACATGCAAAAAATAATCTGAAATCATCTTCTATAGTGTCAAGACAGATGGTACAGATGGACCTCGAACATAATCAGTTACGTTTTTCTTGTTACAAGAGCAGCCTGTATTTGAAGAAACAGTATAACAGTTTTTGTGAATATTACACAAACACACACACTTTCCTCGGTTCCTCCCCCTCCTCCTCTACTGTTCTGGGGAGTCCAGACGTTTTCATTGGCCACGGCGGAGGGAGAGGAGGAGGAGAGACTGACGGACTGGCAAGAATTCCTCGGCGCTCCTCAGATTTCTTGAAATCGCGGATCTCCAGCTCGCCTGCGTCCCGACGGACATCCAGAGCGACTTCCCTCCTGCCAGCAGATCTCCGAGCAGCTTCTCTACTCGCAAAAAATGGTAACGCTGAAACATTCAAAGTAGCCACCCTTTCCTCAAGTTTTCTCAGCGTGCCGATGAGATGGTGTGGAAACCGATGGAGATGTTAAACTCTCATCAGCTGCGCCAAAACCTTTACTTTCCCCCCTCTTTTTCATGTTCAGATGTCGCGAAGTGCCGCTGTGCTCCTCCTGCTGGCCGTGGCTGTCTGTAACGCGGAGGTAAGTTTGGCTTCCAGAATAAAGTAGGATTTCAAATATTTACACCAAATTCGGCCTTACGTCTGTCACGATTTGTAACCTTTCCGCACGACGACGTCCGTGTGGAGTAACACAAACACGGCAGCTTTGTTCACACATGAGAGCGAAGAAAACATCTGGAAAAGGTCGAAGTCGGTGTGTTGTCCCGACACGACGCGGTGCTGTGGTGAAAACTAGACATTTACAGCTGGACTTTTAAGGCTGTACTCAGCCTATAGCTTATTATCCTCTTAAGCAGAGCCAATTAAGCCATTATTGTTGGCAATCCACGCAATTATGAGCTTCAGTTTAACTAAATTGCCACTTGGACAGTTTCTTCAAATAGGGGCATCATATTTAATCCTAAAAAGGATTGCACATACAGTATAGTGGAATTTGATGGGTATGTGTATGATTTTGTTTTGGCTGTAACGTGAAACAATCTCACATTTTTCATCCTTCTGTAACACACATGCACGCAAACACATAGAAATACTCCTCCAATTTTTAAAATTTTGTTTATTTGTTTATTTATTGTGGAGTTGTGAGGAGGACCAGAGTGACACAGGAGTGACAGACAGCTGTGAAAAGAAAAGAAAGAGGGGAGGGCTTCTGTTTGTGTTTGTCTCACAAAGACCCGCTCGCCTTGGGGTGCAATGGCCCCTCATCATCAATACTGTAGGATGCTGTGGGTGCCAAACGCTCCGCCAACTGGCAGCTGCTCTAATGGCATGCAGACATCATGTTTGGGTGGTCAGTCAAGAGAGCGTGTGTGTGTTTGTCAGTGTGCTCAGGGGTTGTGAGGATACTCACCTCACGGGTCTCGCACCGCAGTGCTAAGTAGTCCAACCTCTGAGTAAACAAAGAGATAATGTGCTGTCAGCTGGCCTGGTGGCGCACAGGACTGACCACCTCCAATCATCTCCAGTCGAACTCTCAGTGAGAGAGTGAATTACGGAAAATGTCACACTATTCCTTTAAGAAATAGAAGCACACACACACACACACCATGTGGTAGCTGATGGCCTCATGCCCTCACCAGACACAGCTGTCGAACACCTGGCTTTGTGTTGACTCCTCTGTTGACCTGCACAACAGTTGCATGCTGAGGAAATTAGGGGATACATTTTTCAAACTCTTAAAGCTAACGCTAAATGCGAAACACAAGATGAACCAGTTGCCTGCTGCCTGATCTGCCTTTATAGCTTCTCGCAGATGGCCATTAGTTTCTCAATGGCCACAACATTATTCATGGCGTGACATGTAGCGCACACCCCCCCCACCTCCCCCCAGCCCGTGACCTTCCACTGCTGTCCCTACCTTTGCCCATTGGCTTGAAAATGTGCCATTGTGGCTTTATTAGATTCATGGCCGTGATCTGTGAGGTATGTGTGGTGAAGACAGAGCACACAGCACAGTCTGTTGAGTGTACTTACCAAGTTAATGGGGAGGCATTAGAAAGACATCTATTCCCCAAAGGTAATTACCCTGATAATATATGGCCTGTTGACTGGCTGTGAGAAGGGCCTGAACTGGCATTCCAGTGTGCTGTCTGAAGGAGGTCAACAAGTTAGAGCAAAGCTATCGCAGGAGTGGATCCGATGAGCCCACAGGGTGTGCATTTAGGTTATGTTTAGGGTGAGTATACAAAACTTGGAAGAATGATGAAACACAAGATTCTCTGTGTGTGAATTGATGTGTTTATTTTCTGGCACGACTGTGTGGTATTAAAATCTGGACTCTAACTCCTGATTTATTATGAAGGACAAAGCCTGTGCTTCCTGAGGTGAGAAATTGCAGGCTCTGAAGACAAGCAGCTCAGAGATGTAGTGCAGCAGGGGGGCCGAGGTCGAGACTCTGTGTGTGTGTGTGTGTGTGTGTGTGTGTGTGAGACGTAGTGTGTGTGCTCGAGCTGAAAAAGGAGATCCACATCTTGCGAATAAAATGCTAAAGTCTTACTCAAACACACGTGGAAGCTCGGTATGCTAAAGAGGTTGAGGTGCAGGCATAGTGAGAGTCAGAAGAGTTTGCAGCCTCAGGGGACATGTGCACACACTCTTGCATATAAACAGAGAGAAAAGAGTGTTTATATTTCTGTTTTTATGGCATGCAGTGTTATTGTATTCTCCAGCATCATCTGCGGTGACAGGGTGGAATGACACAGTGGTTAATATAGCTATCTGCTTTGGCTCTGGATCTTGAAAAATACAGATGTCAAGAGGAAGTGGGCCCGACAAGGCGGCCGAACGAGCTCTCCTCTTAGACAGTCCGAGAGTCGAGAGGTTGAAGAAGAAGAAGCTAGTTCCCCTGTTAAATCCCTGGATCTGGAACAGACTTTGATTGAGCCACAGCCTCTCAGACACCCTGCCATGTTGCCATGTTGGTCTTTTCTCTCTCATGCAAGGTGGGCTAAAAATATCTGCCCAGGTGTAGGGAACATGAGCATGAGGGGACGCTGTGTCCTCTGCCTGTATCAGCCTGCTCTAATTACTGTAGCCCAGCATCCAGTCATGGATCCTGCGCAGGGACTGTGTGGGACGGCGAGATAGAGTGATGTAAAAAAGAAAGGAGACAGAGCCATAGTCATGCAATTAAAGCAGGGGAGATTGGGGGTGAGGTAAGATTTGGCTGTGTAGTGAGGGGGAAGGGAGGAAGAGGAGGGGTGTGTGCTGTGTTTCATGTCCCTGCAGTGTGTTCTCTTCACTCTTGGCTTGGCATAAAAGGAGTCCTCATTTAGCTAACCAGCTGTACTGGTGTCTTATCATTACCGGCACTCTGCACTCAAAGGCACTGCACACATGAATTAACACGCACACACTTGCAGAGAAATGACAAAGAGCAGCACTAATGTTTGCTCAAAGCGTTGTGAGAAAGAGATAATGAGTATGTAACTCACCAACTTGAGGACACATGCTAAAAGTTAAACACGACTCAGGCAAAGATGCCTCGTGGTCGCTTGTCTCCTTTGTTTTCTGCTTTTTAGTTCACCGTTAAAGGAAATAAATCAACATCATTTGTGTGACACGTTAAAAAAATGTTGGAATTTCAAGGACACTGTCAAGGGAGATAAACTGTGAAAAATAAATAAAAAAAACACAACCAAATAGTACCCCTTTAATTCCACCAGGGATCATTGTGTATCCAGAGGACACACCTTGAGATCAGGCCCTGCGTCTGAAATGCAGTTTACTTGATGAAAAGGGGGTCACTGTGGGATGAGTGATTAAGTGGCTGCTATTGTTCTCTCCAGTAGTAATTGTTAAATTCTTCCACCATTGACCAGAAAGCCTTGACAACTGCTGCAGCTTAAAAGTGGCTCATTCATTCACAGTTTTTTTTTTTAGCTCTGAATTTATGTAACAAATTACATTTCCTTGAGACGTGTGAGATCTGAGATGTGTTGTACTGTAGTACAGTACCGTTCCAGCGTGGTATGCGTACATCGCAATCTACAGAACACATTTTTACAGCAACAAAACAGCTATTTGTTACACTGTTTTGCTTTAAAAGTGTTGGGTAGTGTTTCACTTTCTCTTTTCAGAACTCAACCAATTAGTAAATTTACAGCAAAACATTGTGAAACTGTTTTGATCATCAGTTAGTGATTGTTCAAGCAAAAAAAACAAACAAAAAAAGAGTTCCTTGTGACTGTTGCTTTTCTTTTACTGAAATAAAAACTGCAATACTGCAATATAAATAAACACCATCACAAGTAAGTCTTCCACTGAAAATGATTAGTATTATTAGAAGAAAGAAAGCACCCAAAATAAAATTACTTATAATTCAGTAAAATGGCCCCTGTGAGTGCTCTATTGTTGTCTGTATCTACAACAGTACTTTATATTGTAACAGCTACTGTATGCTAAGGTTAAAAAGTCGAAGGCTGTTTTGTAAAATCCTAACATGTAAAGTAACCAGCAAGTCCAGCTGTCAGATAAATGTAGTAGTAAACTGAATGAACTTAAGTTTTGGAGAGTCAGAAATAACAAACAGCTTGGGCTTTAATTTGGGCTTTAGGTAACAGTGATGAAATCTTGTTTTCTGACAAAAAATTAATTGAATACAGAAAAGAAGAAATAATCCAAAGACCTATTGGTAATGATAATAATAATAATAACATGTTGGAACCCTTTCCCCTTTTCAAAACCAGGACCAGACTCCCTGAATACATTTTTAAAAATGTATCACAGGTGTACAGTGCATTCACATCTACTGGTAAAGGACTTGATATTGCAGGTCAGCAGGTTTGGTGTTCAGGTGATGTGAGGTCAGACTCCTGTTCAACATGTCCAAATGGCAAATGGAACTGGCTTACATGTGGCCATTTTGTCTTATATTGTCACTTTAATGTGAGAGAATGTACACAAAATATAAAACACTGATCATCCCAAAGACCCAAATACAAAGCAGAATGACAAGTTATAATCAAGACATACTAACTATAGGTTTGGACCAATTTTTTTTTTTAAATTGTTGACAAATGTGCTGATCTATCTTTTTGATGGATAGATTAATCTTTTTGTCTGTAAGTGGTTATTGGGTTTTATCCGTCCAAAACCCAAACAGATACAGAATACTGTCATACATGAAAAAGAAAAGCACTAACCCTTGAGAGAGATCTAGAAACAGGAACTACAAAATGTGTGGCAATTTTGCTTGAAATACAATAATCTCTAATTGGCTGACTATTTGTTTCAGCGCAAACTGAATCCTGACTTATTTCTGATTTTGTCAGCTGAACCAAGCATGAGGCCGGCGCGGTGGTGCAGTGGTTAGCATGGTCTGGGCTCTTCTGTGTGGAGTTTGCATGTTCTCCCTGTGCCTTTGTGGGTTTTCTCCATGTACTCTGGCTTTCACAATTAGGTTAATTGGCTACTCTACATTGCCCCTAGGTGTGAGTGTGTAGTGTGAGTGTGTGCGTGTGTGGTTGTCTGTCTTTGTGTGTCAGCCCTGCGATTGACTGGCAACGAGTCCAGGGTGAACCCACAGTCAGCTGGGATAGGCTCCAGCCCCCGCGCGACTCTGACGGACAAGCGGTATAGAAAATGGATGGATGGATGGGTGGATGAACCAAGCACGTCAGAAATCTCTTAAGATAACGTGCCTTGTTAGAGTGCCTTGTTTTGAGACCTGTCCCAGATCAAGCTGTATGGATGCATCAATAAAGACTAAAGGTTTTTGTGTCAGAAGAGATATTAAATGGCTGCACACACTAAAGGCATCCTGCAGTCTGTAAATGAGCCTTTTCCCTTTTACAAAACCTGTTGCAACCGTTAGCCCCAATATTGGCCTCAAAGATGGAGCAGAGTAGAGGGCAGGGAGTCTACTTGTTCCCCTGGCCTGAGCCCAGCATGGGCCCTCCCTCCTTTCCTCTCTCCCTTCCTCTGTCCCTCCCCTCTTTTCTGGCAGTGGAAAAATGCCCAGAACAGAGCAAGGGTGGGAGCAAAGGGAGAGAAAGGTGGCAAAGTGGATAGAGAGAAAAAGAGAGCAAAGGCACTGGGGGAAATTATTCGATCAAGGATGAGAGAAAAATGGACATCTATGTTGAAAAAGATGACAAAAATGGTGCTTTAAACAGAAAAGGATTACAAGGGAGACATGTAGAGGATTAAAGGTGGGATAGGGGATATATGGGGACTATATGGGGATTGACATGGGTCAGGTGGTGGGGACAGGGGACACTTTTGTCTCAGTAGTGTGTCATCTCAGGGGAGGGGAGGCCATGGGTGGTGCTGTGTTCATAGCATTTTATGTTCTCTGGTGACGTTTTAACTGCTAGCAGATGTGGCTCTGCCCAGACTGTGACTTATTTCCTGCCTTTCTTTAGTCTCTCGCTTTCTCTCTCTCTCTTTCTCTCTCTCTGACTTTCTCTGTTTTTTCCCCTCTGTTCCTGTCTTTCTTTCTTTCCTTCTGTCTGTCTTCCTTTCTTTTGTTTCTTTGTCTTGTCTCTGTGTAGTTGTCACATTTCAGCTCTTGAACACCGGGGCTTGTGGGTGTATAAATACGAGGTTTCAGACTTGGGTGACATCATCCCGTCCGTTGGTGCATTCCTTTCACACTGAATAAGAAACAGGAGAGAAGAGCGAAGAATAACAGGCAGGGCAGTGTAAACTGGTTGTTACCAAAGGTCCTTTTTGTTTCTTCAGGTTTAATCTTAGACCTTGCCCTTCAGAGAACGTTTGAGACCACCCATAGAGCTCTTACAAAGAACTCATATCTTTTGTAACACGCTCTAATCAGTCTTGCTTTGGCCTCATTATTCCACGGACACATCCTGCCAGTTCCACTATCAGCTCATTCTCATATAAATACATTAAATACGAAGAAGGCCCCTGAGCTCCAAGGAAGCGTGTCAGTGGTGATTTGATGTGTGTTTCTCAGTGGAGGCCTTACTATATATGTGATCTTTAGAGGTTGTCACGTACAGAAGAAATGAGACTGAAGATGATTTGATATGTATGAAGACACAGCTGTATAGGTTCAAGAGGCACTTTAATTATTGAGGGCAAATGCTACAGTGTTCTGTAAAAACCGGATCTGATGATGGTCGGTTAAGTTTCTTCCCTGTGCAGTAAATTCCTAAAAGGAGGAAACTGGTTCATAGTTAGTACAGTGAGAAAGAGTGGTTCTCTTTTCTTTCCTCTTCTTTGGCTGTGCTCCCCTTCTCTCCTGTCAAGTTCTGGCTGGAGAGAAAGACGCATGAGCGGGAGGTCTTCGTGGACAGAAGGAGATGAGCCGCACGGTCCTCTTTGTCCTTTTTGCTCCTGGCGGTTAGCTCACATCTCATGAAAGCTGATGAGCGTTTGAGGATCCAGAACTGAAGAGACAACAGGGGAAGTGCAGGAGAGCGGGAGAGCAGGGGCACCTCTCTGACCTAAATACTGAGGAGATTTTGGCTCAAGATGAACTTTGTCAGACCCCAGCTGAGGCACAACACAGCTCAGGAATGTAACCCCCTGCCTCCTGATTCAGTCTCTTGTCTACATCCTTCACCTTCACCCCTCTCACCCCCCACCCCCCTACATTATTCCACCTCGATGTAATTTGTAAGATGCTTGAAAAAAATGCTGGGTTGCATTTTGAGGCCGTAAGGGTGAGGTTGCCTTGCTGTGTGCACATTTGTCTGTCCATCTGTCAGTCTGAGACGCTGTGTTGCAGTAGAACATACAGTAGGGAATGGGGTCACTTTTGTTAAGAAACAAGCAGCAGTAGTGTCCTGCTTTCAGTCACTTTAAGTTTCATATGCAAATAACAACTTAAGAATCTAGATGCAGTTTGTTTTTGCATGTATATAGCATATTCTGAACAAACTGCACACAACTCGGCTGCACATTTTGGGAAACATGATCAGAAAATTGACAACATAGTCTCGTCTGTGTGCCCATCGTGAAGCTACAAAAAGTATCCGGTTAGTTCAGCTTAACATTAAACCGTGGAAACGGGAAAACAGCTAGCCTTTCTCTGTCCAAAGCTAACAACATCCACAAGATCAGCCCCTTTAAAAGTGTTAAAATTGCAAATTTGTAGTGGGTACAAACTCACAACTTGTCATTTTTAGTCTTTAGTTATCCTACACAGCCTTTGTACATACATTTGTACAGAGCCAGCCAGGCTGTGTTCAGTTACCTAAGCTAAGCTAACCCACTGCTAGCTGCAGCTTCATTCTTAGCCCATGAGAGTGATGTTGATCTCCTCACTCTTAGCAGTGAATTGTCTCCCAAAATGTCTAACTATTCCTTAAAGACAACCATATGCAATAAAATGTTTGGTATTAGTAGCTTTGCTAAACACCAGCTTAAAATCTCTAAATGGAGACAGATTGATGCCTTCAGGTCACAGTTGGGAGCTTTAATGCCTGCCTTGACTTGAATGCCTCGTCTGTCAGCGTCATTGTTATAGCTCTGAGCTGAGTTCTGAAATATAATTTCTTTGATGAATAAATGTGGGTTTTGAGAGGGTGCCAAAGATGCCAAATAAAACACCGGAGCAGTTTTTATTTCCTGTAATCATTTAACCTTTTTGTTTTTCTTAAATCAATAGTCATTATTTTGGTAGTATTTCCCACACAATATAAAACTCATGAAAAAAAACATGATAACCTGCTTTCATTCAGTTTTTTTAAATTGAGATTTTAAGAATTTTTGCTGTGACAAATCTGAGAGAACAGTAGGCCTGAGAATAAAACCATGCCTTTTTTTCTTGGGTGGCACACTGTCTGGCAATTTAATGACCAAAATGAGCAGAAATGTCATTACTCGTCCATCTTCCTGCACCCTTTTCTGGCATGATTGTGTTTTAATATTTTAAGTCGTCATATAGGGTAATATTTATTCCTGAAAACACCAGACTCACTGTTCCTTGGGGAGAAGTGGAAAATGTTTTGTCAAATGTTTGTGTCTTTAAGAGGTTGCAGAAAACTCAATACACCTACGGGTGGTTACATTCAATAAATCGAATACAGCAGCCCTGCAACAAATCCTTTATTTATGAAGCTTATCATGCTCAGTTATGGTTGAAAGTGTGTTGTAGAGAAGCTGATGTAACAAGGGCTTAATCACCTTTCACCTTTAAAGCACAGCAATTCAACAACGTCATAAAGCACAACCTCCGCAATGAGTGCTGCACTGAATCAACACAGTTAGCTTAACAACAAAAACTCAATATGAAAAGGATTTAATGCCGAGTTGTTGTATTGGATTGTATTAAATGAAGCTCTGCGTGCCCAATAAACAGATCAAGCTGATTACAGTGATGTTGCATAATTCATTAATGGAAAGGTTAAATTCAGTACTCAGTATATTATATATATTTATTTTTTTGATGACTTCCATTATGCTGTTTGTCACCGTAGGCATTTCCGGGACAGGGTGTTTTGCAGTGCATAAAGCAATGTTTTCTATGCTAATGAGGGGCAGGGTGCATTGTGGGAATAGGATTCACGGTGGCTGTAAAGTGACACCACAGGAGAGGAGCATCGATTGGCCTGCTAGATCAGTGGAGCATCAGAGTGACACACACACACACACACACACACACACACACACAAATAAAAGACAAAACATGCAGTTGAAGGCGGATAGGCTCCATTAGTCATACTGTTGTGTGTATCTATTGACCGATGAAAAAGACTTGCAGATGGATGTCCTAATGTGTTTTTTATGTTAGTGGGTGCAGGTTTAGCCTTGCTGCTGTTGCACTGCCTGCATCCTTATCAGTGGTAGAAAATGGAAGAGTCTTTTTAATTTTTTAACTGAAGCAAGAATGCGTTGCCCTTTAACTCCAGTCTGTCTCAGCATGGAGCCATTCAACACGTGGCAGGGGAGAAATTGCCTTCCCAACCCTGCTTTTTCTCTTGTATCTTCATCATCTACATGCTTCTTAATAGTCAGACTCCCCGCACAGTTTCCTTCTCTTGTTCTTCCTCTTTCTGCTCACTTATGTTCCTCCTCTGACTTTCATCCAGCTCTGCAAAGCTGGTCTCGGCTCACTGGCATGTCTCTTGCAGCCGTAAAAGGCCATAGCACTGGGAATAAGACAAGACCGAGTGGATTTCAGTGGAGGAGAAATTAAAGTACACTAGACAGTAGACTTGGAAGATGAAAACTTATATCACTTGAATCTTTTAATCTTCTTTAAACCTTGAGATAAGTTTAGCCTCCTCATAATAAGATTGGAATGAAAAAAAAGAAAGAAGAAGGACATGAGTTTAGGAGAAATGGACTGTGAAATGTGTATATATACACATGGGCTATGCTTAGTGTGTTATTATTCACCAGTCACTTCAGCGTTCAGAGCTCTGGTTCTTATGATTGTTTTTAAATGAGAGCGAAGGAAAATAAGGCAGCTTTTGTCATCTGTAATGAAGAATTTATGTCATTTAAGTAGGACACCCACAGTGGGTGTGTTTGTTTTTGTTTGGGCTGAGTCCATTTGTACATTTCTTCTAATGCCTGCTATGATGATTATATGACTATATTTACGCCCTTCTGAGTATGCTGCTTATGGTGGGCCTGGTGGAGAAACCTTGCTGTGTTTTTGCATGCAAACATCATGTCTTGATTTCTGAAATAACCCCCTACCTGGGTTTTGACAAACCTGATTATGATAGCTATTGCTGTGATAGAAACTGCTGTAGTATTCAAACACTCTAGAGTTACATAGTAGTTAGTTGATGAAACAAAAAAGACGCAGTGACAATCGATGCAATGATGATGATCTACACACCAAAATGAAATGACATTTTTAAAACTGGTTCGACATTTTGATAAACACTTTTACTGGTGTTCACTTTCTTGCTAAGAGTAAGATGAGAAGCATCTTGTTATCACACATGACTGTACAGTAAACTGACATGACACCAACTGACACCAACTTGCAGGTTATCTTACATCCTTAGCATAAAGCTTGGACACGGGTGTGGGAACAGTTGGTTTGGTATCAAAATGTGCCCACCAGCACCTCTAAAACTCACTAATTAGCACTTCTTGTGGAGTTTGACATCACACCGAGGGAGGTCACCAGGGAAGAAACTGCATGCCATGAAATCGTGCAGCACATGACACCCCAACAACACCAATCAAATGAGATATAATTACTGAGCTTGCATAGATTGTTGACAGGCAGATGAATAATCAGTTTTCTCTTGGTTTCATGCACACATCTTGTCCTGAATTATGATCAGAACTGCGATACTTGTGTACTTAGTGGCATTGCATTTTGGAGCATGTCTTCCTCACATCCCAGCAGAAACATCACATTATAGTTGCTCTGTCCCTTGTTTTCTGTCTGTGCCAGTCCTAAAATATGAACAACAGGCTCTGCTGTGATCTCATTATGGGGCTCTGTTCCATTTGCCTCTTTTGATTGACACTCTTGTGATCTTGCCACAACAGGAGCCTCTACATGCTCTCACCATGGCAACAATCCACTCGAATCAGCTGAAAAAAAAAGTCATGTGCCTCTGTGTTCATTAGCTAAATGTCAGGAATCCTCTGCTGGTTGTACTCGCAGAGAGATGGACAGGCAAAGCTCTACATTTATGCCAGATTCATTTAAGGAGCCCATCCATTATTCATGTTCTCATTGGAGGTTTCTACAGGTTTCAACAGGCTTCTAGCCCATCTGTGTCCAACAAACTGAATTGTCCAACATGCTCACAGCCATAGGGATCGCTTTGAAGATTTTCCATGACCTCAACTTTGGAGTGCAAGTGGGCGTGTGTATGTGTGTGTGTTTAAATCATGCATAGAAATGAACTGAAACCCTACAATCTTTCTTCTCTCACCACTGCTACACTGAGATACTTGCATGTGACCCCCCCCCCCCCAGGCTTGTTAGGGTTTGGTCGTAAGAATCCAGCTTCATTTTAACCTAAATACCAGAACCTGAACTCACAAACACTCACACACACACACAGCAGCTTGAAAGCCAACTCACGTGCATTCATACACAGAAGGCCAACTTTCTGTCTGGCTCTTACAGGAAACAGCAGCTTAAGAGGGAGGTGGAGGAGGGGAGTCTAGAGAAACAGGGAGGAGAGGAGAAAAGATTTCACAGAGCATGGGAATGGGCCCAAAGGAAAACACAGCTCAGACCCCAGATGTGGAAACACCCTGTACACACACACACACGCACACAAACACATATATACAAAGACACGCAGATCGGGAAAGGAGGAGGTAATGAGGGTCATAAAGCAGCTCTTGGAGCTCCGCTTGGCGTCTTGTGATTGGTTGGTTTGTAGCTCCAGTGAACTCATTTTTTGGCAAACCCACTGGCAATCTTCTACAGCAAACAAACAAAAGATAAAGAAACAAAGGCATGAAAGTGTCAACAGGAGGAAATGAGACTGACTAAATGTTCTAGAAAAGAAAGTTAAACTGGCACAGAAACACTAAAAACATCTGAACTGTAACGATCTCATTCTGTCTGCATTCCTTGTTCCCATAGCGCTTTGCACACAGGTAATGCTGTCGCGAGCATCCCTGCTGTTTTCGTTTGTCTTGTTTAATCTATGCTAAGGACAAGGCTATTTACATTCTTTTCTAAGTGGAGTATGGTCAGCTGTCACTCCTTGAGCTGAGTGTACCCATTATTGACACGGCAACTACTGGCAAATGTGGGTCTCCAGACCTCAAAAGTGCACAGACACTAAAACATGAACTTGGCGTGCTAAAGAACGGGGATGAGATGGGAAGTAGGACGCACAATAACCTGAATTTGTTCAAAAATGCATCTTGAACCAGATCTGAATAAAGACACACAGTAATAGGTAATGCTGCTGATTGAGAGACTGCAGACAAATTTTTTGTGAGTGAGTCAGAATCATGACCACAGAGTTTTTTTTACCATGTTGATGAGCTTGTGCCACCTAGAGGGGCAATGATGTTAGAGTTTGCAGGAAGGCTCAGAGTTGATGTGTACACATCTTTTCAATTTGGCCAGAAATGAAACAATGTTTTCAAGAAACAGTTACAGATGTTACAGATGGATTTTTGGTTATCCAAACATGTACTAAATTTGGGGTATATATGACGTGTAAGTGGTGGAAATAATGTAGTAGTTTCAGCTTTAAATGACAACAAATGCTAGGCTTATCATTTCTTCTCTGCCCTTGGCCAAACCTTTCTTTCGGTGTCTTTGAAATCGGTGAAGTAGTTCTGAGACATTTTGTTGACCAGCAAACAAAAGTGAGAAATCAGTGCACACTCACTTTGGAGGTCCTCATGGGAGAGATTCTAGCTAACAGACTGTCTAGTTTTCTGAAGGAGGATCAAGTTTAAATGTGGTTTAATGTTACAGTAGAAACTTTGTGATTTGGATCCCAAATATGGGGAATTTGTGTCTGGTATGTGTTTTGGAAATGTGATCAATGCCTTCACAGTGCTTTAAGAAGGGAACAGCGCCGCCATGTGTGTGAAACCTGTAGAAACCACCTATCCCTCTGAAATGTCAATAAAACATTTCCATTTTTTCAGGAGGTGCAGAGCAAAAGCAAAGTGTGTGCCAATGTGTTCTGTGGGGCCGGCAGAGAGTGTGCTGTCAACGAGAAAGGAGAGCCCAGCTGTCTGTGTATAGAGGTGAGTATTGACTCTGCAGAGAACGACTGGCATTACTTCTACAAAAAAATATAATCTATAGTCTGTAAGGAGACTTGAAGAAAAGACTCATTTTCTCCCAGTTTTCACCGCTCTGCCATTCTCTTTTCTCCCTCTCTCTTTCCAGAGCTGCAAGCCCCACAAGAGGTCAGTGTGTGGCAGCAACGGTAAGACCTACAGGAATCACTGTGAGCTCCACAGGGATGCTTGTCTGACTGGCCTGAAGATCCAGGTGGCCCATGATGGACACTGCCAGGGTAAGTGCAACATGTGTCAGTCTAACCACAGGGTCCATCGATTGGTAGCTTGTTTGTATCACAGTCTTCCTCAGCAGATGGACTTTGCCCATTTGTCCCTGAGCGCTTCTGACACTTCTCATCCACGGTGGCTTAAACGTTGAGATGTTTTGTCACATTGGTAATAGTGGTCACGTTTACAGTCCCAGTAGATTACGCCTCAAGTGTGGATACTAACATTATCATTAATAATTAATGTTCTTATCAAGCAATAAATTGTTCTGATCAGATGTTGTATTTTGTCTAGAGGAGGAGTCAAATCTGTTCAGGGTGGAGGACTAGACGGTTGCCATTAGAAACTATATTCCTACAATTTTCACAGTTTTTTGCTAGATATATTGAAGACTTGAAAAGCTTTTTCTCTGTCTGTCAAAAACAGCAGCAACATGATGTAGTGTAACCCCTACATCATGTTGCTGCTGTTTTATACTGTTTTAATACTCCAAATACTCTTCACCTTTTTCTTTTTTTTTTTTTTTTTTTTTTTGGCTCACGCTGTCTGATTCTGATTCGTTCCTGGAATCGTGTGATTCACTTTGGCAGCAACACAGACACACCTGACAACATTTTATTGCTTAGCAGATGTAGGTGTTTGAGTAGGGATACAAGTTTTTCTCTCCGTTTAACACAAGGAGTCTACTTCAGTGGATATAACACAGGGGATCAGGGGCTGCTGAGACACTAAAACTGACTTGGTTCTGAACTGTAGTCAGTAGAAACTTTGAAATTCTTTTTTTACTGCACATCAGACGGTATAATAAAGTCATGATTGACACCAATACTAATCCATTACGCCAGAATGGTGCATCTCTGTTTGTAAGTGTTCTGCTGCTGGGTGTCAGGGGTCAAGTGCAGAGTGGAAGCTCAAATATTATAGTCTAACTTTGTTATTTCTTGATTATTTCACATGACTTTCTGCCGACACTAAATCACAACACAACCATTTTTCATCAGACCAGCTGTTAGGTATTTAATAATCCTCACTAAATTTTGATTTGTAAAAGCCGTGAGGGTGATAAAAAGGGCATTTCACTGATTTGTCTCACCTGACAATCTGGTGTCATCTGGTGTCATCTGGTGTGAGTGCAGATAATACTATATATAAGCTAATTACTGATTACTGATAAAGACTGATTACTCTGTGATCTCTGAACTTGTATGGAACTGATATGTGAGGTGACAGGGTTGACAGCACACCATATAAGGCCAACCACGCTCCTGGCCATGACGTGACCATTAATGCACCACGTATTGGTATAGTAGTGTTTTGACTGAACTTTTCTCACACTTCTCTTCTTTCTTTAGCGAAGAAATCAGAGCAGGCAGCTGCCAGCCCAGGTCAGTTTGTGTGTATGCTTGGTTGTTTAACATGTATGCTGTATATATGAATTTATGTTCTGAGTACTTAAAGTGTTTCTAATCTTAGTGAAATAAGAACAAAGTTGAGTTGTTTTTATATTTTATAATAACAATTTTTACAGTCTAGTGGACTGCACGTAATGAACTTTTTGATACTGACAAATGCACAAAAGGACAGGGGTTAATCTTTAAATAACTTGCAGGATACAGTGATATATTTTATCCTTTGAATTGTCAGGAATATTTATTAATGCTGTTGACTCATGGAAATGTTCCCACCTCTGCAGTGGTTTGCTATGCTGCTGACCGCAATGAGCTGAGGAGTCGTGTGATCCAGTGGCTGCAGACTGAGGTCGTCCCAGACGGCTGGTTTGTCAAGGGATCCAACTTCTCTGACATCCTGCTCAAATACTTCAAGGTGAGCTTCTTCTGTCTGCTGGACTTCTGACACACAATGGATCTCTGTCTCACTTAATGCACACAACTGTTCCTGCACCATTCTTTTTACAGAATATCCCTGTTTATTTATTCACGTGGGCCCCTTCAATCCACCCTGATCCTTAAAGCCGCCTCAGACTGTGTCTAATTGTTCATGTGACAGTCCTTTCAAGCATGTCAGCTGATGGTTATAATTCAGTTTAATGAGAATCCCTGCCTCTCTATGGACTGACATGAATGACATTAAAGCAGACAAGCCGACGCGTCTCTGAACAGTTTTTATGAACAGTATGCACAGCTGCACGTTTTGAGAGCATATGTACTGCTAACTATATACAGCATCTAATCGGTGTCTTCAGTTCATCTGATAATCATACAAAATGTATGCCTAAAACAGCTGTATGTATAAAACGTCATTCTCCTACACCCACATCTGCTCCAGCTGCATTTGAAAATACTGCAAAATGAATGTATAATGTAAGTAGAGCTGGTACTTGAGGTGCTTATCTCAGACTGAAATCAGTTGACAACAGAGTAATGGACGGCTTTGTCATGGCAACTGGTCTGCTCTTGGTAGTATTCATGGCTGTGACTGCAAATGTATTGGGAGCCTGGTCTATTTGAAACACTAATGATACCTGTCATAGGAAAACGCACGCATGAACATGTCACAAATCGGTGAAAATACAGTGTGACCCCTGGTGATGTAGAGTTGTGCCTGTGGATCTTTCTGCAGTCATATGACAACGGTGATTCTCAGCTGGACTCCTCAGAACTGCTCAAATTCATCCAGCAAAATGAGTCGGTTGTGGAGCTGCAGTCCTATGCAGATCAGGAAAGCAACAAGCTGCTCAGGTCAGTGACTTTGCTGATTTGCATGCTTACCTGTGTATCAGTATTATTAGTATTTGCATTATTTTTTCTTTGTTTAGTCTCTGCTTCGCTTTTCACCAATCTCTGCAGTCTTCTGTTGTAATGCTTGCACATATAATCCATATCTATGTGCTGTGGTGCTATTTAAAGGCATCGGTCTAGTCAACAACTGCTCTGTGGAAAAGGCCCTCTAAACTAATTATCATTTTATCTGTATGCTTATTTTGTCAGTGTGTTGCCACTGTATAGAGCAGCTCGGATTTATTCTGTTTGTATGTATGTTTGTGCTTCCCAGGAGCCTGTGTGTTGATGCCCTCATTGAGCTCTCTGATGAGAACGCAGACTGGAAGCTGAGCTTTGATGAGTTCCTCAACTGCCTGAAGCCTGGCTTCAACCCACCAGAGAAGAGTGAGCTCAAAGGGACAGCTTGTACTTATAATAAAACATAATATAATATAACATAAAGTTACACACTGGTAGATGCAGTGTATGGATGCACTGACATGAGCTTTGTCCACACTTAGCAAAATGTGGAAACAAACCTGAGATTGCCTCTCTGTTCTGAGGTTGGTCTTTTCGGTCACTTCAGTCTGCTCAGTCATCAGAAGTCGATATACACCTCAGATAAAGCTCAAAGGAAAACTAAAATGCACTACAGAGCAGTGAACCCTTGAGCTTCACCAGAATCAAGGACAGGCAAACACACACACATGCGTATTTGGCCGACTTTGTGTATTTGTTTTAGGAAATTATAGATTTACTATTCGTACAGAGTTCCTGTGGTCAGTCATGACCTTACAAGCCAGGACATTTAAAGAGAACGATGCACATCTTTCA
Organism: Scatophagus argus; assembly: GCF_020382885.2. NCBI lineage: Eukaryota > Metazoa > Chordata > Actinopteri > Scatophagidae > Scatophagus > Scatophagus argus. The sequence continues at coordinate 9,903,442 of NC_058503.1, read as the reverse complement.
GTTTTTCGCAAATGTCTTAAATTTATGCATTTATTTTAATCCCTGGCACACAGGGCTCACGAGTCCTGCTCAGAGTGAGCGTTGGAAAATTTGCTGTTTTGCTACTATTTGCTGCTCTCAATCAGTAAACTAAAACAACAACATTGTATGAATTATGTGGCATTTTGAAGTACTGACAACTTCTGGTCATGGGAATTGATTATAGCTCAGTTCTGTTTCTATTGTCATTCTGCTACAGTCTGTTACCTGTGGTCTTGGTTGAATAGTTTGCCACGTGTCTTTCGGCAGAATGTGCCTTGGAGGATGAGACATATGAGGATGGAGCAGAGACCCAGGTGGAGTGTAACCGCTGTGTTTGTGCATGTGGTAACTGGGTCTGCACTGCCATGACCTGCACTGGTAAGTTAAAGTACCGGAGATGATCCCTGTGCTATTTATTCTTTTGATAATCATCTTACACATAAAGATAAATGCCCCATAAACATTTTTGACTATTCTGTTATCTGTCCAGATAAAACAGCAGCTATAGATGAGTCAACAGACACTGGGGCAGAGATGACTGAGGAGGAGTGGAACCTCCGTGTGGCTGAACTCAACAAGCACCAGGTCTGTCTTTGCACTATGAAAACCCCTATGAACAATACACAAATATAATACAATCCTTCATATCCACGTCAACATAAATCAGAATCAAAAATGCATACGATGTCATCGTTACAAGTTCTAAATTGTATTCCAAAGCTCCATCACTGGCCACAGCTCATGGGACCCCACTAGGTTATTAGGTTCATGAAATATCACTGACATGAGCCATAACCCATGTGTCTGCTTTTAGGGCCCTTTAGTATATAACCCTGATTACTTTCAATGTGTTTCTGGACAAAGAACATTTGAAATCAAACTGCTCAGCCAGCACAAAACAATTCACAGAGGAATTGGTAGGTGTAAATTTTAATGTGACTATATACCAACATAACACAGCTCAGCGAGCCAGGATATCAGCAGTTTTATGGCTGTTGCCTGGACAAGTGAAACACTAAATCAAAAGGCTGTGAAATAACGAAATGTTTTCTAAATTATATCAATAAAATGATGAAATGGGGATGACTGTGAATAAAGGGCAGATGATCACCAGTCTTTTTATTATAGACTGTTAAAGAGTTGGGATGTCAAGATTATCTGTGGATGATTGACATTTATCAAGTTATATAGTTGGTTAATCCTTACTGTAAGAAAATCAGTAATATCTAACAGTCCTAAAAGGGAACTCCATTAATTTTACATGTTACACATTACAAGCCTTTTGTGGCTTCACAGAAAACTGTGCCAAGTCTGATAAATCTCCTCAATCGATGTTACAAGAGTCAGTGTCATTAGAGGCTGAGAGTGTGAAAATGAAAAATCTTGAGGTCTGGAGTTTGAAGAAGTGAGCTTACCAGAGGTCTGTGTCGCCTGCTACCCATCTGTGCTTGAGGTTAACAACTTGAGGGTACATTACATGCTACAAGCGTAACACAACCGAAACTCAAACCAAACTTAAGGCAGCTTGGTTGCGTTCACTTTGCGTTGCAGGCACCAGGTTTTGACGAGGTAGAAGAATGCATGGAATAAAAAAAAAGCCAATATCTCTGGCTCTGCTGTATAGATTTTGATATATTTTTTTAACTATCCATCATAAGTCCAACATGTTTCAGGAATGCAGTGCTAAATCAATAAAGTATGCTTTTAATGGCATAGTTCATTATGAGATAGAACACTGATAGAAACACATGGCTACACAAATGCCTGGAAAGGGCACAGTGTTACTGTCAATTCACAGAGAACATAACTGAATGCTTGCTTATATGTGTGCATGAGAGCATGAGGTTCATAAGGTAAAACTAGAGCTCTGGCTTGAGGCCATGGCTGAGTCAGCAAGGTCATGTACTCTGTACTCCAGAAGGGCAGCTTATAATGCCACTGTAAACAAATGTGGCTCTGTAGGTACAAGTTTTGTGTGACCAGTTATACAATAAAGTCAGCCATGAGCAGCTTCTGTCAAAGTACAATATTTTAATGGAGTCTTCTAATGGATAAAGTATACAACTGATATGCATAGCTTATAACTACTTGTACCCATATTTACTGACATGATTACTTGTTCATTATGTTAAATGTAAGTCTCTGATTCATTTCTTCTCATTGTTTAAATACAGGAAACAGTTGAAAAGATGAAGAGCAGCACAAAGGAGGCCTAAACAAGGACGCAGTGAAGGAGAGGATGCGCGCCATCACCATTCCTCCATACTTGATTTGTTTTGCGGCCATGTGTTGTTCTGAAACTGACTTTTTCATGTTTCTCTACTATGTTAATTATTATACTTTTTACATTGTTTAAGTGTTTGTGTCGATGTTTGTTAGATTCAGGGGCAATCAAAGTGTATTATAGGATTCCCTCGTGTTCACTAGCCCTGGGGCTTTTTTTTTTTTACTACAATCCTTATATTTTTACAGTTATTATGAAAAAAAAATCAAGCTGTCACAGTTTTGGAATATGGAAGTCATTGTTTGCTAAGGTATTGAGTTTAGGATCTTGGAGAATCCAGCTGTTGAAATGAAGGAGCTGTCGGAGTGCAGAGAAGGTTGACCACCTGACACCTGGTGCAGCATATTTCTCACACACTCACAGGTTTTTACAGTCAGCATGTTGGTTAGAAAACAGAGAAAAGAGGGCAAAGCTACTAGTGATGTGTGTTGCCATTTAGCACTGCAAAAGTAGGCCACTACTTGACCAGTGCACTTCTCTTTTTTTCTGTCTAGCGTTCACGGGCTTTAGTTTATCACAAGCCTGAAATTTGTTTATATCTTAACTGCTAAAATAATAATTTTGCTGCAGAAACATTTGCTTCTATGTACAGTATGTTAGCGGCTTGAGTTAGGACTCAATTTTGTCCCCATGCTGTGCTCATGCAAGTTTCTCTGGTGCTTTCCTGTTAAATATCTCCCTGTCTGTGTCTTATTTTTCTGAGACAAAGACATAGTGGTCCATCTCTCAGTGCGGGGCAGCACGACTGCACCCAGGTGAGACCTGATCTGAATACAGCATGGTGGACACTGAAACCAAAGTCTTGATGTTTGAATGATGTACAAAACTCTCCAGGTAAAACATTACTTTGGACCCAGCAACAACACTATACCTGTGCTTTCAGAATCACTCTAACAGAAGGACTAGCCTCACTGTCAGCTAAAGTAGCTTAGACGCATCAATAACTGGGTGCATATAAATTGTGTGTGCGTGTGTGTATGTATGTGTGTGTGCTATTAATGTGTGATGCTGAAAGTAGTTTGGTTTGTTAAATGTGTGTATTTGTTAAAATCCTGTATCTGAACTGGGAGGTTTGACAATAAGAATCAGTGCCTTAGACCTGCAAACAGTCCAGGTTTCTACCTTTGCCTGCCACATGGCATAGCAAGAATGTGTGTGCTTTGCTGAGATTTAGCAGTAAACTAGTGCTTTGTGACTCCATCCCTGATACATGTTTGTGTGAAAGTTGCATTACTAGGTTCAAGCTAAATCTTTATATTCCACTAAAAGTGCAGAGACTGTAAGGACTACGTATGTATGCCAATAAAGCCCATACACTACAACACAGCTTTGTCACTTTGTATGTCTGTGTGTGTGTGCTTTTAAATGCCAAATTTCAGTTTCAGAAATTTTGAGTTAAAGAGAGATGCTTCCAGTGGAGGAATTAATAAATAACTATCTGACTTCTAGTAGCCTGAACTAGAACATGTTACATAAAGCCAACAACAAATACAAACAAAAAAGACAAAGTGCAATGGACCTGTTACAACTGGAATCTCCCATTTGGTTGTCGGGGTCATTTAGAGTCCTATATCAAACTGCTATCATCGCTCATCAGGCACTACACGGTGAAGAGAGTGCATTTAGTACATTTCTGCTTTTACTTCCCTTATATTTAACCGCACTTCTTTTTTTGTGTTATTTCTCCTTCTGTTTTGGTGTTCTTCATTGCACGACTATCATTCCTATTTGATATTGTGCTAACTGGTCTTTCTTGTGGAAAGTTCTATATAAATATATATAAATATATTTACATATTTATTAAAACACTTGGTGGGGTAATGTAAGCGCCAGGTTCACAATGTATTTTCAGATTTTCAGGGTTATAATGTAAGCATGTAATGTAAGTATTTTCACATACTGTTTTGGTCGTTTAAATAGTTTTCCACCTCCTCCACATCTCTGGAATTTGCCCTCATTCTCCTCATTAAGGAACATGAACAGAATAGTGCTGTGACAGTAGTATGGACAGAACTGAATATAGTGGGAGGAACTCAATTATCCTGTACCCTTTTCTCATTCTACGCACGTCTAAGTCCTCGGGGTATTGCATAATGTAACAGAAGAGGGGTGTTGCATAATGGAAGTCAGGAGTGGACACTTGTAATGCTGGATCTTCATGCGATTGTCCCGCTGTTGCAAGATTTAAAAACTTTATCAGCGCAATTACATATAATAACGTAGTGTCGCTGTAAAAAGGTATTAAAGTGTAATAAACCTGAAAGAAAACCCTGGATTTACACGTCTGTAATATGACAGATTGAGAGACTGACCAATCAACAGCTGCGTGGGCGGGGCTTCCTCTAAAAGTAGCCAATCCCCAAACATGACAGTAAATATTCCCCTCAAAGAACCACTGTTTTGTGGCAATGCTAAACTGCATTCAAGGTAGTGAGATGTAGCTTTGGTAGCTTGTCCACAGTACTAAATTATTGACCCAGATTTCCACTAGCGATGTAGTTAAATGTTTAGGGCGGGTGAATAGAAGTCTTTCCCCAGTCCTTGTCGACAGCAGACTGGAACTAAGTCGCGCTTTACGGGGGCGTTCAGCCTGCAGCAGAACTTTTGCAGGGACTTTGTTCAAAGCTTAAATTCACGCTAAAACAGCTACAATGGAGATTCAGGAAGGGGCAACGGCAGCAGGCGACAGCGTGCTTGACTTTTCCCGTATGAGTCTTAACACTTTTAACGCTAACAGCATTAGCGAAGAGAGGAAAAGGGACACCAGACAACTCTACCTGAACTACAACCGGTTAGCCTCGCTGCCCTCGTCAGTCAGCCTTTTCTGCAATCTCGAGTTTTTGGACATCAGCAACAACGGACTGTCGGCCATCTGTGAGGACATCACCAGACTGAGCAGGCTGAAAACACTGATAGCCAAGAACAACCGCCTGGATGAATTTTCGCTGCCCAAAGAGTTCGGCTCTCTGCAGTTGGAGGTGTTGAACTTCAGTGGGAACAGATTTGAGGAGATCCCACTTCAGTGTACGAAACTCCTGCGTCTGCAGTCCCTTTCACTCGGCGGAAACAGACTGAGAAGTATACCTGCAGAGATAGAAAATTTAACCAGGTGGGTCACTGAGGTTAATACAGGAGTGGCTAGCTAACTTTGCAGGAATGTCAAAAGTCCGATAAGTAACCAGGCCATGTATCCAGCCCGGGGCCACACTGTCAGTTAACTTTAGCTAGTTGACCTACACGTCAGTGTGCCATTTCACCTAACCAAGCCATATTAATCCAGCTAGCTAAAACAGACATACACAAAGACGAAGAGGGCAAAAGGCGTAATTCCGAATTCACTATTAACACATTAGGACAACACTAAACTTATGTGCTAGTTACTGTTAGCCAGTTTATGGTAACGCGTTAGCCTGTGTTTCTTTCCAGTTCACTGTTACACATTTTGAGAACAAGGAACCAGAGTGCCGTTATTATGTTTGCATGCTGTTTTATAAAACGTATGTACTGATTTAGAGTGGTAGTAACAACACTATGGTCGTACATTCATGCATAGTAAAACTGTTGACGGGCAACGAACTTACCAGTCAATCAGAAAGTAATATCAAATTAGAGCTGAAATGATTGGTCGATTAGTCAATTGACAGAAAATTAACAAGCAACCTGCTGAAATCGTTTTGCAAAAGGACTCTGTTTTTCTGTCATAAAGTATAATAAACTGTACAGCTGAGATGATTGACTCATCAGCTAAAACTATCTTGATAAGTGACTAGTTTTTACATTATTTCAAGCAAGAAATACCTGTCATTTTCTGGTTTTAGCTTCTTAAACGTGAGAATTTGCTCCTATTATTTACTTACCATGTTATGGTAAGATTAATATCTATTGGTGTTGGACTTTTTGTCAGATAAATATATATAGTGCAATTTGAAGACATCTCTTTGGGCTTCTAACAACTTTCTGCCAATCAATATATCAAATGATAAGTGGAAAAAAAATCTGATTGATTGACAGTGGCAATGATCATTATTTGGCACATTACATCTGTGTAGTAATAAATGAGTGACATAATGATGACTGACAAAATGCCTGTTCTGAGCATGCACCTTTGGTGTTATCTGGCAGTGTCAGCCTGTAGCCAAACATTAATGGCTACCATATAATTTTTGGTTCCTACGTTCTGCATATTGTGAAAAAACCTCCCTGCCTTTTGAGGCTTTTTTTTGGTTTGCATTTGGCAGAGTCAGCAGTTGTCTGCTGTATGTGTGCTGCATGTGCAGCACGTGAAAAGCTTTGAATCCTCTTTTATCAGCTGTGTGTAAAAAGTACCATAAACCCACTTTAGGCATACTTAACCTGGTGTTTGAGTGAATGAGTCAGCAAAATTGACCTACCTATTTCACCCAGTGACAATATTTTAAAACTACTGCACAGTCACTCCCAGGGAAGCTGTAGCTGTACGGTTTGATGGTTTTTACCACATTACCATCAATTTATGTTATTTCCAGTTAGTCTATCCTGTAAACATCATGATTCATTGTCTGTGTGCAGGAAATGTCTGCTTAAGCTGTTCCAGTAACTATCTCAGCCTGCTTTTTGGTACATACTCCAATACTTACTAAAGGGTTGCCAGAAAGTGGTCGGATCAGGAAGTATAGATCCATCCATTGTTAGATAAAATGTAATCAAAGCAATAAAGCAAAAAATGAGAGAAAATAAAGGCTATAATTCCGTGGCCATACAGGAAGTAAAAAAATAAATGGTATATCTAACAATTATTTAATAAAAAAGTATGGAGAAAGAAGATGACAGACAAAGGGCTTTAATTTCAAAACAAGTTTTTTTTATCAGTTTAAAGCTTTCTGAAGATGCATGTCCCCTGTTCTATTCTATCAAGTGGAAGAAATTGACAGTAAAGCAGGACAGCTATGAGATAATTTCTGTCTTATCATTTAGTTTAACAGGGATAAGTCATTGTTCCAGGCCAGGCCAAAGGTCAAGCATCTAAGCCTCTTTGCTTTATCAACCATACACACACACACACACACACACCCCAACACACCCATGTGGCTCAGTAGTGAATTCAGTAAAAAGCAGATGATGGAAAGAGTCACTAAACCTGTAATCACTCGATTATCGATTGCCTATTTTTTGAGTCCATGTGGATGTTTTTTCAAAATTAACATTTTATTTTAGTTTTTTATGCAAAGCATATAATGGAAATACAGTGCCTTTTTAGATTGGTTGTGTAGCTTTAATTTTCTGTTCAAGGATTTTATCTTTATTTTATTTATTTATTTGTTTTTGCTTGTTTAATTTTATATGGTGAGGTATAGTGCAATCAAATTTCTTTTGCAGTGAAGCCTCAATGAAAAATTCTTTGTTTGCTTTAGTTAGCTTAAAATACTCAAGTAGCCGAAAGTGGCCAGACTGTGGTTTTTATTGTGCATTGGAAGCGCATGAACTCGAATACTACACGCACTACAGTGTGTAATGATAATCTCCAATCTCTCTTTAAGTGCGGCCTGTGTCAACGTGACCTTTTATGGAGGACATCTTGACGTGTTGGAATACTTTGTAAATAATTGAATAAATGGCTGAATTCCATTTAGTTGCTTCATGTTTATTGTCCTGGTATTGTGCCTGCTGGCTCACTGTCACACTCTCATTGTTTAGTGGGACACTGAAATAAAACGGAGCCGTTTTTGATATTATAAGCAACACCCCACCAGTGTTTTTTCCTGAAATTTCTTTTTGACCGTTGCATCCAATTTCACTTTGATGTTCAAGAGTTTTTGTCTTTATTCTATGGGACAGAAAAAGACATACATCTTGTGAAAATTGTGAGCTTTATCCGTTGTCCCTGATACACACCATAGTTGACCATACTCAGTATCTGGTGGCTGATTTGTGTCAACGTGTCAGTGAGGGCAGTGAGCAGACTCTGAATGTCTCAGTTGCTGTCACAGAGGGGGCTTGCTCAGTGCTCAGCCACCAAGGACGGCATAATGGCTTCCTGTCTCTCTGTCGCTGTGTCATCAGTTCCAGCAGGCAGATGGCCTGACAGCTTACTTTCGCTGACCAGCCATCCATTGCTCTCTCCTGTCTCTCTGTTTCACTCCCAATTACCTCCCTGTGTATTCATACCTCCATTAACCTACCAGGGTCCTTTGAAGTCTTAATACAGCAGATATCAACAAGAAACAGTAAAAAAGAAGCAGTAGTTTTCTAGTCATCAGCCAACATTATCTTTGTTTACAGAATGAAAATAGATGTAAGTGCATTCCATTTTTAAACTTAAAATGCCGACACACTTCCTGTAAGTGGGTGGTGCATAAATTCATGTAGTGTCATGCTGATCTGAGATCATTTTGTATTTTTTTTCTTGTATCCGTTTACCTCTGTTTTTACTCTTTTGGATAATTTGCAAGAATTACCTCAAAAACAAATTTCAGCCCACTCAAACACAAGCACATGCAATTCACAAGCATAAAGCCATGTATCTTTAGCTCCCCCTTGTGGTATCTTTTAGATTAAATTATTCAGCTTTGTTTAGAGAAATTCCCTCTTGCAGCATCTTTTCTTTATTTTCCTTTAAATAATCATGATCCAAACATCAAAACTTAATTTCAACCACGGGTAAAATACTGCTCTGTGTATAAAAGAATTCTTTAAAAGTTTAAATGCAATGATAAAAGTTGCCAGACTCTGAAAGTGTTTGGTTTACATACCTTAAAAGTCCTTGAATTTTACTCTAAAAAAAAAAAAAAAATAATGAGTATAAACCAACAAATAAAATTGTCTTCTTAATTTTAGGATACCATAAAACGAAACATCTAGAACAAAACTGCATTATTCCATATTTGAGTTTAGCACGTTCAAAATAAACTTTTCCTCTCTTTTCAGACTGGAGCTGTTGTATCTGGGTGGGAACCTCATCTCAGCCATTCCTCCAGAAGTGGCTAACCTGCCCTACCTTAGCTACCTGGTCCTATGTGACAACCGCATCCAGAGTGTCCCCCCGCAGCTCACCAGGTATCTGCTCTTACACCACCAGCGTCTTCCCAGTGTAAACTCCACTAAAACCGTATCCTTAGAGTTTACATAAAAACAAGATGTGGTTGCCCTGCATGTATCTGATCACTACACATTCCTGTAATCATCCTTTGGAAGGTGAAAACATTTCTGCGTCCCTCTCTGTCTCTCTCCAGGCTCCACTCGCTGAGATCTTTAAGTCTGCACAACAACTTGCTCACTTACCTGCCGAGGGAGATCCTCAGCCTGGTGCACCTGCAGGAGCTCAGTCTCCGTGGCAACCCTCTGGTGGTGCGCTTTGTCAAGGAGATGACCTATGACCCCCCGTCACTGCTAGAGCTGGCAGGACGTACCGTTAAGAGCCGAAACATTCCCTACTTCCCCTGTGACCTGCCCTCAAACCTGCTGCGCTACCTAGACCTGGCCAGCAAGTGCCCCAACCCTAAGTGTGCCGGTAAGACGCTTTTTCAACAGTACAGAAAATACTGATGTTGAGCAGTTTTTGCTCTGTGGAATCTTTGAATTTTTCTCACCTTTTTAAATTCTGCAGCTCTCTCCTTTTTCCTTTTTTAATCATCAAACATGTTACTTGTTACCCTTTAAAGTGCTTGACACAGCTGTGAGTCATTTGAACATAAACTGATTTTTAAAGTAAAAATCATCCAGTAATTTAATGTATGAATATCGTTGTGTTCAGGAAAGAATAATAAGTCACTGACCTGCAGCTTGAACCTGGCTTTGTTTTCCCCCAACACTCTCCACTTTTTCCAGGCGTCTACTTTGATTCATGTGTGCGCCAGATCAAATTCGTGGACTTCTGTGGAAAGTATCGGCTGCCCCTCATGCACTACCTGTGCTCCCCAGAGTGCACCTCTCCCTGCAGCTCCAACCCGCAGAGCGATGCAGATTCGGAGGACGAGAGCAGCGTGCCCGCCTACCGCCTGCAGAGAGTGCTTCTGGGATAGTACGACACAGACGAGCCTCTGGCCAAGCCTAGCCTTGTCAGTCCGTCACTCTGTTCAGCATTTATACAGGGACTAACATGACTGTCTACAAAGTTCTGCCCAAACACGTGTACTCACGAGCACACAAACACCGATACTGTGGCTGTATATAATGCACAACAGAGTGAGACAGCAGTCCCTCCTACTGTGGCCCTGAAAACATGTTTTTGGAAAGAAATCCATTCCTGCCCTCACCACACATCATTCTGCTTAACACGAGTTAAAGGAAACCTCATATTTCCCGTGTGTCAGTCATGACCTCCTCAAAGTGCTGCTCTCATGTTTGAACATAAGGGGGCAGTAAAACTCAGCGAAGACTGAAGGAGTTGTGGGGTTCTTTTTCCTCTTCAGGGCTGTATACTTGTTATCTTTAATACAACAGCTGGTGCTATTCAGTAGCTACAGCACATTGTTTAGCATATTCTTAAAGTTAGGATATGAACTGTGTGGTTATTGTCCAACTGCTGGTCACATGCAGCTTTCTTTCACTTAAATTCCCTGATGCTATACCAAATAGGAAAAAGGTCCGGGATTTTATTTGGGGAAGCTACATTAGTTTTACACTAAAGCTTCCTAATTTGATTGAGTACAGTGTGTGAGATGGCCTTATTAGCATTTTTAGCAGAGGTCAAAGCTCTCCCACACCACAGTGGAGGATCAAGGCTTATCTGTTATTGGTCATTGCACACCAGCCCTGAAAAATGTTTACTGATGGCATAGTAGTTTTGAATTAACCCAAAACAGATTATGTGAGTATATGGAAGAGTGGAAGAAAGTTTGTCCAGGCTTACTCACAGGAAGTGGATGTGGGGTGGACCGGGAGAAAACATTGACTGTGCTAGCCCCGAAACAATAGCTATTCAGCAAAGCACAGTCGCAGCCTTCATGTTTATGTTGAAGGTCGTCGGTTTTCTCTGAGCATAATATAGATGTGTGTGAATGGAGCCAATAGCCAGAGATAGCTGTTTAGTTTTTTGTTTAGTTTTTTTTTTTTTTGTTCAGACTGATTCTTTATGAGACAGAAACTCCTTCATTTTGAACAGGAAATGGCCGTTTCTGTTCCTGGTTACATCTTTGTTTGGAAAGCTAGGAGACTTTATAGCCTCAGTGACGGTTTGTGTCCATTAGTTAGGAGGAAAACCTCCTACTGGCTTAACATTAGACCTTATTGTTTAGAAGGCAGAAGAAAACTACTCGATGTTACAATAATACATATACTAGAGCATTTAAGTGCCTTGCTAATGGCGATTTCTAATGCAGGGAAACCGAGTATGAAGAAATGCGATATATGTGCCCTAAAATGTGACAAGATTAATATTATTAATTTTAAGTCCTTTTTGAGTAATTTTTGTACTTAACTGCTTATAGTCAGAGAGGAAGTAACCTTTTTATAACAAAATGAACAGCTTTTATAGAAATCCTTTTTCAAATGTTTAGCACTGTATATTTAAATGACCTGCAGAATAGATGGCACTTAAGCGGAAAGTATATTGAGATATATTACTGGTACTTATACCCTACTCATATAATGTAAAGTAGATTGTACAGTATATGATAACAATAAAAAAACTGATTGTAATATCATTAAAGTGTGTTCTGTCCTTTTGTGGAGCGATTAAAGCAGTGAGTGCTGATATCAGATTTGGGGAATGTAGTTTCGATTCTAATCAATTCGGTTAAACTTTATTGATCCCTGGGGTGGGGGTGGTAGGGGGATTAGTTTGTCCCAGCATTGCAAGAAATAAAAGGCATTGGGTTAAATATAAGACCATATAGAAGATGCACAACAACTACTGGAGAGTTTGAAGTGTGAGTTTTTGTGTGCATGTTTACAGGGACCAGTCCAACCGTTTAAAGTTTGAATGTGTCCAGGTTTCACTTGCAAATGAAGGTAAGTTCATTCTGGAGGCTGAATACCGGGAGACGATGCCAGGGCGAGTGCATTCTGCCTCACTCGATCTGCTAAACCCTCGGTGTCACCTGCCAAGGGCCACTGGCTACTTTGTTCAGTCTCCTCTCGTCTCTTTTCACACTTTCTGTTCCTTACTCGGCGTCTCATTCAGTTTCTTTTCACCTCGCTGTTTCTTTCAGGCTGTCTGGCAAGAGCGATGCCTCTGGTCTCACAAATTGTGTTTGTTTTGAATGGACTTTGACCGGGTCACAGCTGGGTTCCAGTGTTTTTGCACTGTTTCTTTTTCTCTGTCTTTCAAACGTGTGCACGCAGGACTCGTCCACCAACAGCAGGCAGCTGGGAAACTTGAGCACAGAGTGTGGAGTCCTGTTACGCCTGATTCTTGTGTGCGCTGTGCTGATGGCCTGCATGCTTTGTATGTGACACACAGGAGGATGCTGTCAAAAATGCAACCTGAGATGCAACTCTGATGCAGCCGTGATGAACTGGAAGCAGTGAGCTGTGAGTAGCTGTCACCAGTGCCGTCCAATCAGCTTCAGCTGGGGTTACACTTAGTCACACGACATAAAATAAGTCTTGGGCCTTGAAAACTAGAAGGATGCTGACCTTGAATCTGCTAAATTTTAAATACGTCAAAATTTTTTTGGATGCCGAGTTTTGTGGGGGCCGCAGTCTTTTGATGTTGTGAACAATATGTACAGTATTGCATGTAATTAGCAGATCAAAGAGCAAAGTGACATATGGGATATATAAGCCTCTTATCGCCTTTACTCAGAGGTATACCAGCTCATATCAGCTCACAGTATAGCCAGTGTGCTTTGACATGCATGCCAGACCTCACGCATGTCGAGCTTCAAATTTACACTCGGCTCAGCCTTTGCACACGACAGCCACACACTGCAGACACCCTCACAACAATCAGACGTTGTCTTTAGAGTTGCACTGCTAATAACCTCTTGGTGTTACATAATTCCCATTTTCATTCATCATTCAGGCTGTTTGTGGCAGCTGACACTGCTGCAGCGACGCAGTCTAAGGAGATGTTTCTCCGTCTTTGCAGAATATGCCATAGTTTAACAATATCACGTGAACATGTGATTGTGAAGTTATTTTTAAAGGTTAATTTCTGAACACCTTTTCATTAAATCTATAGCAGTAGTAAAGAGGCAGATGAGAAATGTGGGGATAGAGAGAGACCAGCTGGAACTGAACCCAGCCTGTTGCAGTTTATTAATTTATTAATTTTATAATTTTTATATTATTTCCTAGACCTCTCTGACACCCAGATCGTTAACATTTTTTGTCAGACAGTGAGTATGGAAAATAATAGGAGAAAAAGGAAAAAAAATTGTTATGAGGATGAAAAACTCCTTTCTGTTGAGGAACTCTGCAAGTTTCTGCACAAAGTTAGCAAGTTATTAAATACATCAAAGCTGTTACAATGAACATTTTTATATTTAAAATAGATCAAATTACCTAAAGACCCCCCCCCCCCCAAAAAAAAAAACCTGCCCAGCATAAACCACCTAACAAACACAGTGGAGCATTTAGCAGCTGAAGAGTCAAATATTTTCCTCAGATGTTGCTGTTGATCAAAGCTTGGTTAATTGAGAGTTAGTAATTGTCATGTTGACACACACAACTCCACATAAATGCTAATGTCACTCTGCCTCGTTGCCTCCAAGCAGCCATAAACTGTTTAAGAAAGTTATTTTTATATGTGGAACAATAACCTTCTTTCTGGAATCATATGCTAAACTTGCATTCAGACTCCTTCATGGCGACACCTGTCACATTGTCTGGCAGTTATGACATTGTCAGCTGCCGTGCTGCTTTTTTAACACTTGAAACGGAAAGTCATTTTTGAAAAAAGTGATGAGACTGATGCGCTTCCCCCACGTTTTTCACGATCGGCGCCTCCAGCTGAGAAGAAGTGACTGAAGCCTGCTGAGGAGGTCTGATCCAGCACTCCTAATCCACGTCCATAGCAACACAGCAGGAGGAGCTGCAGCGTTCCAGAGAGGGATTTGTCTCTGGGTATGTGAGTGGGCAAACCTGGGCATGTCACAGGGGAGCGTCCAGGCTCTGGCAAGGACAGGGGTTGGTGATGTTTCACACACAGAACAATACATATCCCCCCACATGCTGCTCTGGCACTGTGGTCAGATGTTGAATCACAGCTGCAGATGCTTCCATGTCAGGAAACGGTGGTGCGGCCTGTCAGGATGGTTCTCAGGAAATTGTGCGTCACATGGTTTAAAAGCCTTGCTTGTTATTTATTTTGTTTGGTGGACTTCCAGCTGATACGTGCCCAGAAAAAGATGGGGACTGATTGTGACACCTGCATTTGGTGTTTATACCATCTTAATGTTAGAACTGACCCCTGCTAACCAGAGCAGGACGACATGTGTCCCGTTTCATCCAGTTCACCCTTCCTGCCGGCTTCTCCTCTTTGACTCCTGTTCTTTGACTAACAGCCTGGTGTCCTCAGATGAAATATTCAGGCTCCTGGTAACCTGAGCATTGATGCAGTCCGCCTGCTGCTGGTACGGTCTGTCTCGATCCTGGTCTTGAGGGAAACCTGAGAGCGACTGCCACGCTTCAGGTGTAACAGGCCCGACAGCAGTGTTTCAGTCCTTCGGTGGGATGCTAACGTGGTGTCATATGATCTGAAGGCACAAGTGAAAATGTTGAATTAGCCGACTATTGTCTCACGTTCTTCTAGAGTTTGCTATTGCTTTTTAATATGTCGACAGCAGACGAGTTAAGCATTTCTTACAGCTGTTGACTGATCTCATAACATGATGTCAAATGATGATAGCAGTGCTTCTGTTTGTTTTCAGCCACAGCAGCAAGTAGTCAGCCATATGCAGTTCAATGTGACAGGTAACCCATATCACTCTCATTATATATTGGTTGGGATGTTTCCAGCTCTTTACAAATTTTAATTAAAAAGGCTCTCTCAGTTTTCACAGTAAAACCCTACAGTCCTGAGCCATTCAACCTTGATCATCAACCATTGACCTGGACTGACTGAGGATCTCCATAGATATTAGTGACTATAGATAAGTCAAATTTGTGGCTGGATTAAATTGAGATTTGTTGTTGAGAGAATCTCCAAGATTTAATTTTCTTCTAAATTTAACCTTTAGAGTATTTAAAAGAGAGGAAACAATTTTGGTCCAACGTGCCCTGAAGTGCAAAACTTTCTCTCTCGCTCTCTTTCTCTCTCTGTGTGTGTGTGTGTGTGTGTGTGTGTGTGTTACTGAGTGGTGGGGCTAATGACTAGATAAATGAAAATCCTCATATCTTCTCCTCTTCTGCAGTGATCTCTCCTTGTGCTCCCCACTCAGAGCTGTCAGTGGTGGTGGCACTCCCTCGTCAGGAATGACCCTGTTTGAAGACTCGCTCTATAAATCTCCGTGACGTCTTAATAACACCTTTATGCCTCTTATGGCTGATGGAACAAACGAAGAAATATTTCTGTTGGCTCACTGCACTCAGACAGTAAGTTTTTCGTTTTCTTTCTTTCTTTCTTTTTTTTTTGACGTAATTTACCACACAATCTATCAATCTCTCTGCCTCCCTGCAGGAGGTCTGCTTTTGAAAAATAAAAGGGATGATGTATGTTTGTCTTTCCATTAAAACAAGTGCTGTCATTCGGTGTATTTATTCCTACTGTTGTGACAGTGTGCCGTACTGTCCCATATGCCACCCAGTCCCCCGGGGCTCCTGCAACATGCTGCACCCACACAGTCACAACCATCCAGCACTACGTGGGTCACATCACACGCTGAATCCCATTTGGTGGGCAGTTGGAGCTGGAAAGCTTACAAAAGAAAGAGAGAGAGAGAGAGAGAGAGAGAGAGAGAGAGAGAGAGAGAGCACCTCCTATCCTTCACACACACACACACACACACACGCGTTCCTCCCTCAGCGCTCAAATGAAAACTCTGGCAGCCTGGAGAACTTTTCCTGAGTGACAGGATCTTCTCGGGCTGTGGAACTGACAGTTTGACGGACAGCATTAAGTCGTGGGATTCATTACGAGTCTGCAGCTATGGGATCTTTGTAGCTATGTTAGATAATATACTATCCAGTGTTTCATTTTCAATTTTAACTCTATCGAGGCTTGCGCCATGGAGCGTGAAGCGGGAAGAGGAGAAGGGATCTTCCATGCGCTTTGGGCACAAAGGTTTGCTCTTTTACATTTTTCTTTTCTGGTTTATACTTTTCTTTTAAAGTTTACTGGTGTGTGTCTTCATTTCTTCCGAAGCAGTTTGATTGACATGTTTTCTGTTTAACCGTGCAACTGCATTGCTGCAGCCGTGAGCACGCACGTTTTTACGCATCCTTTTGAGCAAGACGGCAAATTAATCCGCAGCTGATGGCAATCCCACACTTAGACGTCCGTATAATTTAATGCTTCCAATGATTTATAAAGATTACAACAGATTTTCTCTTTTAACAATTGTGCATTAGCCTCTTCTCATTTTTGAGTAATATAACGTGTCCTTTCTTTTCGGTGAACTAATATATACAAAAAAGTTGTTTCGTCACGCGTTTTGCTTGAAATATTTCATACTTTGACAAATTAGGGTGACTAATTTTAGACTGTCGAATCAGGCTGTAAAATGCACCATGAGCCCAGAAATGACGTGCGTCGGGCCTGAGGCGGGATTTCATTGCCAGTAATTGCATTCTAACTCAGCTTAAAGAATAAACTTATAAACGGATTACCGACTGAGGAGGAATGTTTCAATATTGCCCCCTGAACCGGGCTTTACATCTGGCAGCGCCCGTGGTCACACCGCGCTAATCTTAAAAGAGAAACAGAGAGACTGACAGTGCAATGAATGGCCTTTACTCCATTTTTTTTTATTACCATGTAAAACTCAATTCTGCCTCTCTGAATCCCGCTGCTTGTCAGAAATGGCTGAAATGCTCAAGCTGTAACGAATAAAGGGATTTAAAGATTGGCCCCAGGGTGAATGAAAGCTAAGGTGCACACATTAGGCCCGCCCTACATTTAAGTAAGACATTCAAGGCCACAGTTAGCACAGGTATTACTTGCGGTTAAGCCTTCGGGACTTCAAAAGGCACTCCTCATGACTATTCTGAACTGTCAAAACATGTCCATAAAACCTATCTCAGCCAAAGGAAGAGCCCTGTTCTCCTGCTTTCACAGTGACCCCTTCTTGTCCACCTTTGTTGACCTCTGCAGGGCGGCGGGGTTTTCTCCCTAACCAAAACCTGCAAATGCTGGAATTTGAAAAACCGGCGGAAATGCCTCTCTCTCTGCTGGCTTTTCCTGCAGGAAGCAGCAGAACTGTGATCTAAACTTGGAAAGTGACGAAAGGACGAACAGGAAGTCCAGACATTTCCCAGATATGCTGCCCAGTGTGCTTCATTGTTCTGTTGACACCATTAATTTAGGTCACTCTGGGCTTCGCTTAATAATTCACACCCAAGAAAGCTTTCAGATATCTCATGCTGGGTGGGTTAGCCTACCAAATAATTTCCTTTGTGAGAAGGCTAAACCAGATTTATCGCACTGTTCTCATGATCCAGCTATGGGTATCTTAGTCATTGTACAGACAATGACAAGACGTGTTGTCTCATAACACACTACTCACGTAAATGCTCACCTGTGTGCCAGTTTGTATCGATACAAGTTGTGGTACATCCTCTCAGCAACATGTCGCTGAGTCACTGCAGGGTTTACAATGATTAGGCTCTCGTAGTTACAGCTCAGAGTATCAGGTGATTCTGTGCCACATAATTAAAAATGCAACATGTCAGTACAGCACAGGTACAGCCTCATAAAAATGCTTGTGGCAAGACTGACATACAGCTTGTTGATGGTCTTCAAAGTTTACGTCTTCAGTCTAGATAACCAGGCTGATTGTGTGGCCCTGAGTGAAACTGCAAATTATAGGGTTGGTATATTTCAACTGTTACGCTATCTTTCGCTTTGCTCTGTCTTTCACCTTGCACAGATGTGTGTCGGCAGAGCGAGAGTGTGATCCTGTCTTGGCTGGTTTGCCTCAGCGATGACGCAGTGCTAGTGGAAACTGTGGCTAAGCAGAAACACACAGGCTTCCTGTCACACAGGCAGAGTCCTGGCTTCTCAGTTTGTTTTGTGGTGGGAGAAAGCTGACACTTTGTTTGGGTGTTTTTATTCCAACCCTAATTTCATCCCGACTTTAGTGTCTGTTGGATGCATTTGTGCTTATGTTCTAAAGCTTTTTCTGCGGTGTAATGTAAAGTGTAGTGTAACATCACCTCTATGTTCCCATCACTCCTCCTCTCAGAGGTTTCTGTCAGAGCACCACACTGTGGTAGCCACAAGTCTTACACCTCCTTAGCAAAGTGTAGATCTGGAAATAAAAGCAGGACTTCATATAAAATGTGCCTCCCTTCACAGTGGGTGCCCTCATTTTAGAGTATAACCATGCAGTGAAAAGTTTATGACCAAACTGTGGACAAAGAATTCATAGTTTTGCTCTCTGAATGATTGTGGGTCACTTTTACAGAGAGTAATGCGCTTAACTTCATATCTCATTATGTCCGTCATGTCATCTGTTTGTTCCTCAGGCTGTGTGTGTGAAATTGGACGGACTGGGGTCAGCCATGGAGCCTGAGCTGAACTGCAGCTCTCAGTGTGATTCCCCACTCTGCTTCATCCACTCAGGAGTCAACAGACAGGAGGGCCTCAACATTCTGCAGAGATTATGTGGTCTCAGCACGGTAAATACCATGTAAACACACATACATGGATGCACTTGTGCATATGTATACGTATATACTGTATGCTGTTGGGCATATATGGCTCAATGGAATCCAGCATGGCTGACCAACATGATATTTTTGACCCTTCAAAAGGTTAAAAGGTAAAAAGATATACTATATAGTTTACATCTGAGTAGTTCTATTGAATATCTAGTCTATTATTTTGACAGTGCTTACAAGAACCAAATTGCAATGACAAAAGACTGAATTTCATACAGCTGATTTATAATTGAAATTATTAAATTACTATTCAGAGTTACTGGTCAATCTATGCACTGCCAGACTGGACTTGTTGTTTAAAATTTGGTGAATCTACTTCACCAGAAAAAAATGAAAAAAAAAAACTACAAAAGAAAAAAGTAGTAGTAGAGATGTGAAAAGTAACGCCGATGGATGAGTGAAGCTATGTTTAGTATCATATCAGTCCCTGGTGCCTTTAAGAGAAGCGTGAGCGGAGCCTAGAAACATGAGGCGGGGACAGGAAAGTCTAATGTGACGTACTGAGCAGAAACTGAAGTAGTAGAGACCCTGTGTAAAGGAGCACAAACACAGACTGCTTTCCTCTCCGTGTCACACAACGTAGAAGCAAGGTGAGTTATCTCTTCCTTCGTTTCCTTCATGGTTTACGATGTTAATTTGTGCATGCATCAGGCCAAAAGTGCAGATATGATCTTCGCCCAAGGGGAAAGAAACAGTGTGAGCACCGTGTTTGCTTTGATGTGGTAATGGCTTTGTGACAAGATTGTGTTTCAGTGTTCTGCTTTATTTTATCTCAAAGTCCTAACGACTTCATTATTGTCTGTTCAACGCAGCAGATGTGAAAACTGTTCAGCTAAAACTAAATATCCTGGGATGAAATGTGACACCATGCATTTGTTACTATTTGTGGACTGGTGAGACAGCTCACCAGGCACAACTGTTAGTAAACCTAATAGCATGGTGGTAAGAAAAAAAACTACAGGAATTTGAATGAACTTATGCCATAAAATCCCATCTGCTTTTCTTTCTGGATGTGTTCCCAGATATGGCTGCTACTGGCAGTGTGCTGTCGGAGGAGCAGCTTCTTTGCCCCATCTGCCTGCATTTGTTCAACCAACCGGTCTCCACTTCTTGCGGACACAACTTCTGTAGGGATTGCATTCAAGAATACTGGCAGAGTGCTAATCTGTCACAGTGCCCCGTGTGCAAGCAGACGTTTTACAGGAGGCCCGAGCTTAAAGTTAACACTTTAATATCCGAGGTGGCTTCGCAGTTCAAGAAGTCATTGGAAAAGAAAAATGAAAATGAAGTTTGTGCTGTTGATCAATGTTATGGACGTAAAGGAGCAGTTTCATCTGATGTGCACGTTGGCAAAACAGTCAAGGCTCTTCAATCCTGCCTGGAGTGTTTGACCTCCTTCTGTGAAACCCACCTGAAGCCTCACCGTGTTCTAGGAAGCTTCAAGAAGCACCCCCTGATCAACCCTACGATGAACATGCAAGACGGAGTTTGTGAGAAGCATGGGAAAATCCTGGACCTGTTCTGTAACACTGACCAGGTGTATGTGTGCCATACCTGTGTTAAAAAAGAGCACAATGCCCATCACACAGTACTTATAGAGGATGAGAGCAGAGACAAGAGAGCTCGCATTAGAAGGATGGATGCAGAGGTGGAAAAAATGATCAATGGCCGACTGGAGAAAATCAGTGAAATCAATCAAACTATTCAGCTCAGCAGAGAAAACACAGAAAGAGAGACTGAGGAGAGTTTGCAAGTCTTCAACAATCTGCTCCACCTCGTCCAGAGAGGCCGTGCTGAGGTGCTGGAGGTGACTGAAGCAAAACTGAAGCGAGTTGAAAGCAAGGCCAGTGAATTCATCACAGAGTTGGAGCAGGAGATTGAAGAGCTGAAGCAGAGAAAAGCAGAGCTGGAGCAGCTCTTAAACACCGAAGACAACCTTTACCTTCTCCAGAGCTCTCCAGCTTTCTACTCACTGCCAGCCACCAAAGACTGGTCTGACACCTGCGCAGAGAGTGCTGTATATGTGGGCACAGTGAGGAGAGCAGTCAGGAGAGCAGCACGTCAGTTGGAGGAGACTGCAAAGGCTGAACTGAAGAGGCTGTGTGAGATCGAATTTCGGAGGGCTCAGCAGTGTGCTGTGGATGTGACTCTGGACCCTGATACAGCACATCCCAAGCTGGTGCTATCTGAAGACAAGAAACAGGTCTACCATGGTGACGTAGCGCTGAGCCTCCCAGACAATCCAGAGAGATTTTACCCTGGTGTGTGCATTTTGGGCAAGGAGGGGTTCTCCTCCGGCAGGTTCTACTACGAGGTCCAGGTGAAAGGGAAGACAGAGTGGGATATAGGAGTTGCGCTTGAATCGGTCAACAGAAAAGGAGGGAATATACTGAACCCTGAAAGTGGCTACTGGGCCCTGGGGATGAGAAAGGACGAGAGTTACTGGGCCCTCAGCAGCACTCCTATCTGTGTGCTTGTGGTCGAGCAGCCACAGAGAGTCGGTGTGTATGTTGATATGGAGTCGGGACAGGTTTCTTTTTACAACGTGGACTCTGCTTCTCATATCTATTCATTCACTGGATTCTCTTTCAATGAGAGACTTTTCCCCTGCTTTAACCCTCGGCGTAACCATTGCGGGGTCAACTCTGCTCCTCTGGTCATCTTGCCTGTCAGCATCTGAAGTCTGAAAACATTTAATCTCTTCCTGTTGTTTGAACACTGTCAACTATTTTCAGATGAAACTTAGCAAAGGTCTAGCGTGATGTTTGTTGTTTGCCTTAATAAAGTGTCTTTACTCTGCTGAATGCTGTGTACATCTTTTTCTTGCTTTTAGATCTGTTATTTTCAAAACTGAGTGTAGAACACATAAAGTCAGGACACAGATCATGGATATTTATATGAGCTACATCAGCACTACATTTGGCTTGATTTTAAGGGCTTTGCATGTGCATCTGCAGATGGCAGTGGAGTTCCCAAGGCGGTCTCTATCCCCAGTGTTAAGTGCTGTTGTGTGGACGCTGCTTTCCTGTGGCATCCTGCTGGCCTTCTGCTTCTTCCTCTTCACCCTGCGCTTCAAAAACAACAGGTAGATTGCAAAGTGAGACACATTTGTTGACATATATTTAGAGAAATGAAATGATCAATTGTGTGTATCTTTGCACTTGCTGTATGATCAGGATAGTAAAGATGTCCAGCCCCAACCTGAATATCCTGACTCTCTTTGGAAGCATCCTCACCTACAGCAGTGGTTTCCTATTTGCCGTTGATCACCGAACACACTCGCAAGGAGCGTCTACAGCTGTGCTACAAGTAAGCCTCACAGTCTCCCCCAGTCCTCCATTATAATGGTGGCTATATCATTATTGGATAATTATGCTGTGCTCTCCTCTACAGGCTCGGATGTGGGCTCTTTGTGTCGGCAGCACCCTGGTGTTTGGTCCAATTTTGGGGAAGACGTGGAGGCTGTATAGAGTATTCACCCAGCGAGTACCGGACAAGAGAGTGGTAGGCAGGCTCCACCAGCAACGTGGTGTTGGTGTCCGTTTCCAGCATCAATGACCTTGTATCTTGTTATCCAGGCATTTTGGGATACATTGATTACATTATAAATGGGTTTTCAGTGGCTAGTTTTGTGTGTTTGCACGACGAACAGACTTAAATGTTGTTTTGAGAGGAGTAAGATGTGAATACTCTTAGGGGTTTTTCGTTTGTTCTAAAACTTTCTTGTATGTGTCATTTCCAAATGACAATTAACAGAATTCCCTGGCTGGTATCTGGCTAGTGTAACACAGAGGCTCCCAGAGTGATATGGATGGAAGTGCTGTATGATGAATAAATTAATATTGCAACTGTATGACCTTTTTGTGATTATTGACTTTCTGTCTCAGATCATCCGAGACATCCAGCTGATGGGCATGGTGGTTCTGCTGATCCTGGTGGACTTGCTGATTCTTACAGCCTGGAACCTCACAGACCCCATGAGGTGTTCACGATCAGTCGGTGCTGTTGTCAAGGTAGAATTTAATGGTGATTTTGTTCGGTCGAAAAACACTTAAAATAGTTACAATTTTGTCAGTATGTTTACAGACACATATCACCTGTAGGAAATTGCAAGAATATCTGACTTTTTTTTAACTGCAAAAACACAAGCTCTAAACTATGATGTTTCCTGATTGAGGTGGTGGAGAGAGATGTTTCCTACTCGTTGTCTCAGCTGGACACCTGTTCCTCCGTGTACTCAGATCTGTGGGTTATCGTCATTGTTGTTCAAAAGGTAAACAATCTGTGTTCTGTTGAATTGAAATGCAAAGATAAAATGAATGACTGCTTAGAGTTCCTCCATCTTTATGGCGATATGATTTATTGATTTACATCTTATTTATAGTGTTTGTATTGGAAATAACAAACTGGGAGTCAGTTCCTTTAGTGAGAGAGGTTTCTTCATATTCTTTAACTATTGCATAGGTGATTTTTAATATCTTTTAATATGGATGTTTTGGACACTGTGAATTTTTTAAATCTTGCTCAGTCAGTTGAGGGTCTGAACTACTTGAAGGGACACACCCTGTAGATTGTGCTCTTATGTGGTTTCTGATCACAAAGGTATTATTTCAGAAGCCCTTGTTCCACCTCTTTCTCCCAGTGTGTCTTCTTATGTTTTCTTCTTGTGCCCTCAATAAAAACTCTGCTTGAAAGCTTTCATAAAACTTTCATTTACAAGTAGCAATAACCAAATACTAAACAAGTCTACAGATAACCTACTAAATAAACTCACATACATTTAAACATGGAAAGTTGAATTTAACTCACTTGCAGGCAAGTCAAACCAATCTGTAGCATTCCTTGGCTAAATAACATCACAAGAAAAATAAAGATTAAATTCAAACAAGCAAAACACACTCCTTTGATCTCTCTTGATTTCTCTCTGATCTAGAGAAAGTCATGCATGGTTTTGTTTCGCCTCTAGATTATTGTAATTAATCTTATTCAGGGTTTAGTTAAAAAATGAAATGCTCAGCATTTAACAAAAACAAGAAGACAAAAATCATATCATACCTGTTTTAGCCTATCTTCACTGGTTGCCAGTAGGTTTTAGAATCAGTTTTAAGGTTTTGCTAATTACCTGATTAGCACTTCATAGTTAGACTTTCAGTTCTGTAGTTAAATTAATGTTGCCCTGTAAGCCAGAGGACAGCCACAGGTCATCAGGCAGGACTCTGCTGGCTGTCCTGACTCCAAAGGTGACCGGGTTTTTGATTTCATGACCCCTCAGCTCTGGAGTTCCCTGTCTAATGATCTAAGGCTACAGGATCTAAGGATCTGAAGACTATCACTTTATTCATTGTCAAAGAGACTAACAGAACTAAATATTTAACTAAAAGATGCATTTTTTTTGTTCTTTGTCCACATATTTCTCTGTAGGGTTGTCTTCTTCTCTATGGGACTTATCTAGCTGGGCTGACCAGCAATGTCAGCCACCCTCCAGTCAACCAGTCTCCCACCATCATAACAGTTGTCACTTTGGTCACCCTATCCTCCACTGTGGCCATTCCTGTGTCCATCTTCCTGCAGACCTGGCCCAACCTGGTCTACAGCACTGTGGCTGGAGCCATTTTCATCTGCACACTCGCTACCAACTGCATGCTGTTTGTGCCTCAGGTAAGAACACAATAACTTGTGACACACATACAAGATGTAAGACAAACGTTTCTAGTTACAAGCTGCAGAGAATGTGCAGGATTTTTTCTTTAGCCTTGACAAACAATGCTTTTGTAGGATCTGTAAAACAGAAACCACTGTGGGGTGGGAGGCATTTAGACAGAACTGTCATTTAGTCATAGGATTCTATGTCTGGAAACCAGCATTTCAAGCAGACACTCAGTCAATCAGACAGACAGAAACTGTAGATACAGAAACTTATAACAGACAGACACATGAATAAGAGATGCTTGTATGGCTTTCTCTTTTTGTTTTGACAGAAGTAGTAAATTCTATAAATGACTGTGATGCCCACCCCTCCATTTTCCATATGCGTGTCAGTTTGCCATCTATCAGTTGAGTGTGAGTCACCCAGAAAATGTTTATGAGTCAAAATTACGTAGGCTGTTGCAAACAGTTTTATGACTCTCTAAATGTCTGGCAGTGGGTTTATGTTACAATAAAGGAATGCATCTTCAGTGGAAAAGGAAGGAAATATTTGAACAATGAGCAATGTGCTCAAACACACCTGGTCAAAAGATCCCATGTCAAATGGTCCTGGTAACATGTGTGTGAGTGTGTGTGTGTGTGTGTGTAAGTATCTCTGCATTAAACTTAGTGAAATGTACCTTTCTTTCCTTTCCTCTGAAATATTACACTCACCACCGTGCAGCTGACCCAGTGGCGACAGTTTGAAGAAGATCAGAACAACCCAAGTCAGATGGCCAAGTATTTCAGTAGCCCCAGTAAGAGCCAGCATTCGGTGTACAGCCAAGATGAGATCTACTACCTGCTGGGAGAGAACAACTCCATGAAAAAACTCCTTAATGAGGTATTGTATTGTTTTTACACTTCCTTTTGTTTTCACAAAATATAAACGATTCAGTTAGAAAATCTTACAGAAGGTCCCTGTGAACCCAGATCTTAATGTCTGCACATAGAAATACTTCACAAACAACAGAACTTGTTTTCCTACTTTTAGTCTTCTCTTAGTAGTCAGTTTAGTGCAGTAGAAAGTAGTAAAAAATATATATTTAGTGTATTATTCAGTTGGCTGACCAAATTCATACCACTTTAGCTGAAAATAAATATGCTGTCAAAATATTTCAAAACCATAGATAATTTTGTTATAATATTTATAATTTGTTATAATATTATAATTATAAAATAGTCATAATATTATACCTTCAATAGACTGACATTCAAATGGTTCTTGTTTATGTCCCTAATCTGAAACAATGAGTAAATGTAAATTGATGGACTTTTGATAGGGTCAAAGATACTTGTGGCGTCCCACAAGGGTCCATTCTTGGACCCCTTTTCTTTTTCTTTTACTTGAATTACTTGGTCACTGCATTTGATCTATTTAACACACACACACCCACAAAAAAACAAACAAACAAATACACAGTATTTTGCAAGCGTAGACATGCTGAAATACACATGAATCTGGAGGTAGCCAACTTAATAACTTAATAACATACCAAAATTAGACGAGGATTATGCATGTGAAAACGTACAATGTACACACATGTTGTATATTGCAAGAGATGTTTGGATGAAACAAGACAGATGTAGTTTCTCATTAAGTCTAAATGACCCCAGTTGTTTAACAGTATATTGTTTAACACTATGCTGAGCTTTTTGATTTAAATCATCAAAATCATCAAAAAGTATATGACTTATGTATGCAAACTTTTTAGAGGTAGATTTTCCCTGTACGTCTCAAAATACATAAACTTCTGTTTGTTGTGACAATTTTCAGAAGAATGCAGTGATTGACAGTCTGCAGGAGCAGGTTAGCAATGCCAAGGATAAACTACTGCGACTAATGTCTGCCAGCCAGCCCGCCGAGGACCTGGACATGGACTCCTCCAACACCAACCTCAACTCCTCTTCCACTCAGACCACAGAGCTTCAGTCTGATGACCACTCTTCTTCATCTCTACCTCAGAGAGACACTAAATCCCAGCTCTCATTTCCCCATCCCTCCCCTCACTTCACTGTTGCTGCTTCATCTTCTGCTGTTACACCATCCTCTGAGCCTCCTTCTGCTCAAAACTCTTCAGCCTCTATTACTGCTTCCGCTCTTCTCCCTGATAATATTAATGTAGATGAAAATGATGGCGGTGTCTCTTCCACTGACCCTACAGGCAGAGACACACCTGAGTCCACAACAGGGGAGAATTTCAAGCAGCCCTTGTCCCTCAAGTCCCCTGGCTCACTCAGAACAGCAGAAGAGACCATTCACTTTGTCACTTCCCTACAATACAGAAGAGGGAAAAGTCCCACTCAAGTTAAAACTTTCAACAATCAGAGAGGACTAACATCTGATCCAAATGCCAGAAGGGCTGGCTTTGTTAGCAGTGAGCAGTTGCAGGAGATCCTCCAGGAACTGTGCATGGATGCTGTCACGGAAACCACACTTCGATCTCCCGGTCAGCCATCCAAAACACTTTCACAGCTAAAACTTCCCGAAGCCTCCACACTTTCCCCTCTCTCCCTGCGAACACCACGCTCCCCTCATCCACCTGTTGTCTTCCGCTACCCCAGCATCTCCCCTTATGCCATGAGGAAACGTCGGCCGCCCTTTCACACCTCCAGAAGAGGGTTGGCCTGCTTCTACACAGGTTCAGAGGCTGCAGGTTGTGGGAAGTTAAGAGACAACTGTAAACACCAAAGTCCAGTCCCGCACCCTGATGGGGTTACTGTGGGTGATACCCTCCTACAGGTGCACAGCACTGATCCTGAGCAGGAGGAGGAGGAGGAGGAAGGGAATGAAGTGACAAGAAGATGTCGGAGGTGTATTTCAAGGTCCCACAGGTGTTCGGCAGACCACAATCACACAGCTCCAGCTGATATGGAAGTGAGTGGTGTTAATGAGCAACACCGTAGACACATTAGAGACTCCTGTGGGTCCTGGGACTCTGACTCTAGCAGCTCAACAGACTACTGTTACTACCACCGTCCCTACTGTGACTCCTGCCTGCATCGAGGCTCTCTCCTGTCCTCGGACAGCTCCTCAGACACCTCCGACAGCGAGTACGAAGGCTACGCCAGCCTGTACCGCTCCCCACACCCTGTGGTATTCAAAGAAGACATAAAACCCACCTTTGTATGACCATAGGTTTACTGCACTTTACATGTTCACCCATTTCCGCCACTTGCACTGACGTCCTAAAAACAAAACAACAGCAGGCACGAAGTTCATTGTTCATAAAGCTAATGTGCTTCTATAATGGGACGTACAGTAAATTGATTGAAGCTTTCAATAGGAATGTGTAGACTTTGAATTTTTGTATTTCAAAACTCAAATGCCTTTTCCTTTCTGATAATACTAATGGCATTATTTGTATATTTCTGCTGTGGAAACACTTACATTCCCAAAAGTATTTAAGTCTGATAGAGTTACAAATAAAAAAAACACAGAAAACAAAATTAGAGGCTGTTATAGAACAGTGGAAATGTGCACTATACTGTGCTAATGCTGTATTTATTTTTATTTATTAGTGGATGTGTTATTCTACAGAATAACTCTCTGTTGCCTTTTTCCTTTTGTACATTGTCAGACACATTCCTTAAGTATCGCCCTTACTTTTTACCGAATGTCTGCATTTTTGATTGCTCTACATTTGTTGTCAGATGCTTCTAGTCTATAGCTGGTTCGTGAGATACCATGGACACACTGTCAGGGGAACCGGCAAAGGCACTGTTATGACTTTTATTATTTAATTTCTTTTTTCTCAGTATTATTGTCCTGGTGTTAAGAGTATTTAATGTGCGAAGGTCACCGTTATCTATGTCTCATATGTGAGTGCATCTGTTATGTGTACAGCCCTTTCATTACCAAGCCCTCACCTGTTTTTTTTTTCTTCTTCAAAACAAACTCCACTCCACTTCATGTTCCTTTTACATCCTCTCCTGTTTTACACTTTAGAGAACTAGAAGCCATTACAACATGAAGAGCTCAGCAGAACGTGTATAAACTACTGATTTGATGCAGGCCTGAATTCATCTGCTAAGGAACCACACTCATGTTCCCCAACAAACCAACCATTATTTTAGTATTTTTAATCAAACTACCATAATGTCACTGTGGAACATATTATATATACATTTGCCTGCTTTTGCCTGTCTGTTAACCCGGCCTTGACATGCGGCTAAATACAGCACTAAATTTGGCCTTCATTTGCATTCCCAGGATAAAATTAACTCCCCAAGATTAAAATATTTGCAAACCTCCATGTCATGTATCTTTAATAATCATGATCATATACTTTATCAGAGAGTTGAGATTCAGGAGGAGCTGTTCATGTTATTCCTGCAACACAGAAAAAAAAACAGTGTACACTCTCTGCCTGTTTTTTTAAAAAAATATTTCTCTTTCCTGTTTTAGCTGCGCTCTCTCTCCCCCTCTCACTATCTCCACTCTGTCTCTCAGTATTTTTTTTTTCTTCCACTAATAGGAAAATGTGTATTTGCCGGAGGAGGTGTTGCAATATGAAGGGAGAAACAGCGTCTCACATTACTTCTGCTCTGCTGCCTGTTTTTGAGAGGCTACAGCTCTCTATTCTGCATATGGACCATTGGAGGCAGCCTGAGAGAAATTCCCTTTGATATGGAGTACAACAAAGTATAAATAAACCACACAAAAGACAGAATACCAGCATCACTGTGCAGGAGGAAGGGCTCTCCTGCCAAGCTAAGACGACTGACCTGCATTCTGTTCAAGATAAGAAATACTAACAGTAAATTTGGAATAAAAATAGTTGTTAATGAATCACACATAAATGTCTTTCTCAAAATAGCTCTGAATTCCATGGATATACATCCTTGAACATTTATTACTAAATGAATAACAGAGGGAGATTAGTTCTGATAGGCCTCACCTCAAGTGGTTTTAGGTCAGTGGAGAAACATAAAGGATATCACTTTCTAATAAGTAATCTTTTATAATGAGCTCATAAGTTAGAACTAATGGCTTTAATGGTTAATAATCTACTAATAAATCATTTGCTAATACTTTGTTGTTCAGTTAAACATGTTTGAATTGCCAGATTGTGAGAAATCCTATTCACTAATTGGCACGTATTACCACTTATCTTGCAAAAAGGACTACAAAGGATAACCAGTGTTAATTTAATAAAAACTTTGCTATTAACAACAAAAACATTTTTCACAACCTGGCAACCCAGATTGTGTTCTCAACAGCTTATCACTGATCTTTAATGCATGAGTAAAGGTTCAAGGTTAAACTTTGGCATTACACTAGAATGCACAATACAATACTGTTGTAGCCCCCTCCATGTTAGATGACAGATATTAAATACAAAGAAACTGCACTTTATTTAATACAAGGTTATACAGTATATACTTACATATGCACATACACAATGTCTACAGCATCACTGCAATATGAAGGCCTTCTATATCACTGCATGTGGTGCAGTGAATTGAGGTAGTAGTGGGATTGAGGTTAAAGAGTGATATAATGATGTGCCAAACACCAGAAAGAAAAAAAACAAAACAAAAGCATAAATTATTTATTTACCATTAATAAAGCTTTTAGTCATAGCATATACACCATATAAAGCATATAAACAGCACATTCCCAGAAACTAGTAGGCCACCATATAAACATTAAAGATTTATTTATTTATCTGAAATTGAAAAACCCTGAATAGCAGGGACATGACAGTCATGTCAGTCACACATGCAGTATTCTAATTACTTAGCATTATGAAAGTAACTGAATTCCAGAGCACCAGAGGGTTACGTTGCGCGTGCAAAAAAAAAGTGAAAGAGAGGTAGAGGAGGAGGAAGGGCTTTTGTGACTAACATAGCAACAGTGCTGCATGACCACCGGTGCTCTGTGACAGCTGGGTCCATTTGAACTGACAGGCGGGTTTTGGAGCTCCATTGGCCGACTAAGTCATCAATCCTGGGAGCAGATCCGCCCATTGTCCCTGTCGCGGCATGGGAAAAAGCCTTTGATGTCGTGGGGGCGGTGACAAGGAAATTATGCCATGTGGTGCTCAAGAGCGGCGTTCCTATTGGACCACAGGAACACGGTTAACGCCCATTTCTGAAGGATACCCTCTCTGATTGGCTAAATCAGCCACCCCAGTTTCGCCGTATGCGCGTTCACAGTTTTCCTATTCTCTCTCGCGGGTTACGTCAACAACGTGAACCTCCTTCCACTAGAGCGGAGCAATGCCCGTAGCCCCTTACGGAAACGTCGCCGCTAACGTGCGCAGCGACAAAGACAGCGAGCCCGAAACCTATGGGGAAGGAATAAAAAAAGAAATTCAGTATCGTCGCACTCTGCACTTAAGACCATCGTTTTCGCTGCCCTGGGGCCCCGTTAACGACACCGAAATTTGACGGCGACTAGGACGGATTTTGATTCAGATCAGAGCCATTGCAGTCGTTGAAGAAGACCGTGGCGACTGGCAGATTTTCCGTTGGACGATCTGTAGGCTAGCGTATAGCGAGGGAGCCGCCATGGCAGTCGGATCATTGAGCCTCCACATCGGGATATGAAGAGGATCTGCATGTGTCCCGAATTATCAAGAAAACCCAGCATTTGTCGTTGATCCGCACCGGATCGACACTTTCAACATCTGTTCTCACCTTGCTTCATCTGTGTGAAAGTGATTCAGCATCCAGAAAGAAATCGCTATTGGTTTTAATCGGGGGGCCACAGGGAGAGGCCAGATTCATGACTATTTTAGTTGGAGACGTGTCTTCTAAGGCCCGCTGAAAGACAATCTGGAATATAAGGAATAAATGATGCTGTGATTGGCCGCTGGTGGGAAAGAAAAAGGTAGTTTATTAGGTGATACGAACTAGAGTAAAGGTTCGTGGGATAAAGGGATCGCTTTCTGCCTGTCCTGTGAATTATAGTGTTATTCATTTACTGTCATCCTTTTTGGATGAGAAGGTTCGGTGAATCGATCAGCCCTGCCGTTTAGCAAGTCACAGTCTCCCGAGTCGAGAGAGAAGCAAAGGGATTGGATCATGTCGGGTCGGCCCAGGACCACATCCTTCGCGGAGAGCTGCAAACCAGTGCCGCAGCCTTCGGCTTTCGGCAGCATGAAAGTCAGCAGTAAGTACACCCCAGTAATTCTAGAGTAGCCTACCTTGTCTGCATGCACCAGGCCCAGTTTGGGCTACACATCCTCGCAAAATGTCTGAAAATCTGTGAGACGAGCATGACGTTAGCTCCGGATAGCTTAGCCCTAGCTCTGTCATATGTATGTGTCACTGACTGAGATTGGCCGCTGCTGAGTGGCACGCACACTGCTCGCCTCGGTGTGAGCACACACCGCTGCACTGTGCGCCGCCCCGGGACCGGTCAGCCTGACCAGGATTAGCAGGCCGCGCCGGGCAGGGCCGGGCCAGAGGAAGGAAGTGTTGGCCCAAAACCAAGGCTTCTTCTTTTGCCGCAGATCTGCTGTGATTATTGTCCATTTGAATGCAGATTGGATGTCATATCGGTATTTACTACATCTCGCCAACCGTAAGCGTAACAGAGTTAAAGCGATAGGGCCGGTCTATTACGCAACTGTCAAAGCGGAAGGTGCGCCCATAGATGAAACTGACGTGATCCTGGAGAGGGCTGGTTCACCAATACTCTCCAAGCCGTGTCGAAATCAGACGTCGCGGCGACTGGAGGGTCAGTGACAGAGTATCCTGTTCATGAGGTGGCACAGTGGCACCATGCCGGAGGCGGGTTATAGACTGGCTGCAGCGATGAAGCACATGTGACTGACAAGGCCTAAAGATACCCGCAGAACACGGGGATCTGGCAATGTTGGTCTATAAAAATATCTCTTTTTTCCCCCTTAAATTTCTGATTT
This sequence comes from Scatophagus argus, assembly GCF_020382885.2. Classification (NCBI taxonomy): domain Eukaryota; kingdom Metazoa; phylum Chordata; class Actinopteri; family Scatophagidae; genus Scatophagus; species Scatophagus argus. The sequence goes on along the minus strand of NC_058503.1, from coordinate 9,870,838 downwards.
TTATTATTCCTGCTGCTCTCTCAGGCCACTCATATCATTAGGCGTGTTAAGTTATTTTATCACTGTGTGTGTGTCATAGATGTCATACTACTACTACTACTACTACTACTACTGAAAGTAGTCAGGTATTTTAAATGCTACTGACCACCTCATTATGGACTAATGACTGTCCTGGAGACATCTTGCTACACCTCCTTTCTTATCTTCCATGCATGCACGCATTTGGGTGTGTAAGGAAAAATGAGGCTGATAGGGACTGTTGGTGGTGGTGCTTCAGGGCTGTGTGTGTGTGTGTGTGTGTGTGCGTGTGTGTGTGTGTTAGTGGGGTGAGGTCTGAGACTGAGGTTGAGGCTCTCCTCTTGGCCTTAGCACTGGAAACCACTCAGTGGGCTAGGACACACACACACTCACGCTGACTCCCATGCTGAATCTAATGCTTATCTTTTACTGTATATGTGTTCCTGTCGCTGTGTGTCAACCATGGCTTTGTTTCCGTCAAAAGGAAAAAAATGTACTGAAATAGCAGCAAATACGAGACTTACTGTGCAGACTTCACATTACACCAGTGTTTTCAGTGTGGCTTCTCAGTCTGAAAACATTTTTCATCAGGAGTCACATCTGGTAAGTGGGTACATCATTATCAGTCATTAAATGCTGGAGTGGGGGCTGCCCATTTAATTGGGTGGTAAATAATTTGATTTCTTCTGGCAGGTGGTGTTTAGCCCCATTGAGGAAAGTACAGATGTCCTCTGTGATAGTCTGTCAAGACATGAGTGCAGCGATCTCCCCCAACTGTGTTTTACATAGTCATTGAGAAAATGTAGCAGAAGAAAATAGACCAAATCTGCTGATTTTCCACCTTGGTTTTGCTTGCCAACTTTCTGGCGTCTTGTTGATTGATTTTGCTTAAAAAATGAGTAAATGACGTTGCTGGCTTTCCTGTTGTTTTTACCATGCATTTTAATTTTGGTCTTCCAAATGTGAACCATTAGGTCCACTATAAGAACTTATTTAAGAGCTGTAACCATTTTTGATTTCAGAAGGAAATCAATTAGTTCAGCCAGAGAAGTTCTCTGATTGGATACTCAAAAACAAGGAAACCAGGAAAAGCTTCTGGTCAGTTCTCTCAAGTCATCCATAGAGTGAATTGGAGCAAGTTTTGACACAATCAAGTTTTTGGACCATATTTGCAGTTCTGAGTAAAATCACCCTGACTGGCCTTTTATCTCTTGGGCATCACATCCAAAGTGCAAAAGATTTTTTTCAGATACTCTCACTCACACATAGTTTAGTCTACATACAACATGCAACTCAATATTGTGTAGTTGTCACTGCAAAGGCGCTAATTTCAAAATCATGTGAGACTACCTGATGTTGTCTTAGTGATGTTGCCCAGCTCAAAGCTAAGCCTACAAGCCTACAACAATAAAACTGACTCTCACAAACTCTATCAACAGGTAGAATAGATTTGTTATTCAAAGGCAACAATCAGCAATGTCAGCTGTGTGATTATTGTACTTTGGAGTAAAGTCATGTAACACAATGTCAGCTAAGGCTTGTTTTCTCTTCATCTCCAGGATCTCAACACTCACACACACACACAAACACAAGAAAGCAGCCACTCCTTACATCTAAGAAGCTGGAAGCCTGGAAACACCAAATGTCAGATTTGCTTTAAAACAATTGACCACTGGGCAAAATAGTTGGGAGATAATTTTCTTTTGATCGATTAATCGACTAATCTTGGCAGCTCTAACACCACTCACACATACACACATACACACGTTTTTTTGGGGTGAGGCATCTGGCCAAGAACAACGAGTGGCCTGTTTAGCATATCAAAGCTCTCCCTCTTTCTCTCTTTTCTCCCCCTTTTCCTTTCTGTCCCTCTCTCACATTTTGCAAACGATGATGGGAACAAAATGAACTAATTAGGCTCTGATTCCAAATGAAACGGAAAGGACTTGGAGACAAGACAAGAACCATCAGAATCAATGACAGGATTTAAAAGAGATCTGAGTCTGATCATTCTCTGGGCTGTCCCTGGGGTGTATGCAGTGTGGTGGCACGACTGGGAAACCGCATCTCTGCAGGCTGCAAACCCCTTTGAAATCTGAAATGTATTCGTCCCCCGTCGTGTCTAGTCAAAATCCTCACTGATGTCTTGATCTGAGCATCGCTTTAGCTGGACGTGTCAGCGTCGGCGGTGACATTCCTGTGACTAGACGTACCAGTAATGTAGTGAATTACCTTGTCTGCTTCGCAACATCAGTGGAGCACTTTGCACTCTGCACGAGTGTTGCTCCTGGCACAGTTTGTTGTCCAGGAATTTAGCAAATCTCGTCATGCAACAAATGTCACTTTGATGTGCAATCTACATCTGCCAGTTGCTGAAAGCATTTCACTTGCATTCTGTGCATTTTTATATTGTGAGAGCTGTTAATAGTCCAGCATGCCAACACTGCCTTGACCCGTACAAGCATATGCATTTGGCAGTTTGAAATGACAAACTAATATCATAGTAATCAGCCTCAGTGTTGGAAGTCGCAGCATGTGTGATGTTACTATTTGATTGCGATAGCCACACATGTAATACATGCTGTGTATGTGCATATGATTGTGTGCATTTGTGACATGAACACATGACAGTTTGGCAGGTGCACACTCAGTCAGGGTGATCTGATGTGAATGGTGTGAGAATGATCCCTCATCTTGCAGTAAATGTATGAATAAAGCTACAACTACCTGATAGTGGCTCATATCTGGGGAACTGACTACTGAATAACAATTTGCTTCTTTCTTTAGATTCATATGTCAGATACAAAGCCTTAAAAGGGCAAAGGCTGATTTATACAATTAATTGACCTCTGCATATAAATAAAAAGTGCTCATTTGTTGAGAACATTTTAATCCTTGTGCAACAGAGTTCAGAGTGTCTGACTTTGCCTTGCAGTATGAAGGGATTCGATCATGTTAATAATGTTGGATTAGTAATGTCCCAATAATGAATTATTATTTTCATAGTTATTATTATTCGTACAAATAAGATGGACTTTAAGCGTACCAGGATATTGGTGTTTTAGTCTACTTTTGTTCTCAAATTTTGTGCTTAGTAAAAATTTTGAGCTTGTAAAATGATGTTCAGAAGTAATTTCAGAGTCTATGATTGGATATAAAGCTGTGAGAAAATGTTGCACATAAAATTCAAGTCTGTAAATGTGTAGAAAACATCACAGCACAAAGCTTAGAACTGCGAGAGAAAGTCGGTACTCCCAAGTGTCTGTGGCGCTTACAAATGCATTTCAGAAAAACATTGTCAAAACAGCATTTGCTTTCCTTTTAGCCCTAAATATCCACATTTTATTTGCCTGAAATTTGGATGAATTTCATCATTTATTTTGTACCATCTTTTTGCAGACAGACGTGCTTGCACATTTTGCTCTTGGTGACAAAACTAATCACTTGGAATGATGCCCCCCCCACATGTGTCCAATAGCAGCTCAACACTGGTGTTGTTTTGGCCCCTTTGTGTACACGTTAGCCATATTCAGTTGTGCCCTCAAATACTCTGGTGGCCTGAATTGACTATCGACGATTGCAGCAGCTGTCTCTTCTGTGGTACTTTGTAGCTGAGTGATACAGCTTATCTACATGAACTCATGCTCTGTGGTTTGCCACATTAATCATATTGCTGTGGGAGGCTGATTGACAGAGTAACTATGGCAATGCTGCAGCCATGAGTTCCAAAGTGTTTGCGCTTTGGGCAGTGATTTTAATTTTTGTTTTATGTCTTTAACAGGGGCCGAGGGATATTTATAGCACCTAGTTTTCTGACTGTTCATTTGGGGATAATTTACTTTAATGGTAAGGTGCCTCCAGCTTGAAAATACATAAAAATAGTCCTTCACTTGCCATTGGTTGTGATTGTGACAATTTTCAGCCAGCATGAATTGAAGGGAAATCATGAACATTGGCAGTTGATGACAAAGTTTGTAAGGGTGTACCAGATTAGTGTGTGGACGGTGGTGCTGTGCTGCACACAGGCTTCCAGTCTGTCGCTTAAGATGCAGTGAGTAAAGTGCCAAAAATGCAATCTGATCGCTTGGTCATTCCTTATTTGCACTAGTGTAAGATCTCACTTACACTAAGTTTGTAAGGGTGTACCAGATTAGTGTGTGGACGGTGGTGCTGTGCTGCACACAGGCTTCCAGTCTGTCGCTTAAGATGCAGTGAGTAAAGTGCCAAAAATGCAATCTGATCGCTTGGTCATTCCTTATTTGCACTAGTGTAAGATCTCACTTTGAGTTGCGTGTGTTTTTGTCTACGTGTGTGTGTGAGCGTGCACAAATTTTTCTCACGGTTTGAGGAAGTGCAGAGGCGTCACCGAAGTGGCCCTGCTGGAATATGTAGGCAGACTCATATTCCTCTCTCTCTCTTTCTCTGGCTCATAGGGAGACACACACACACACACACACACACACACACACTGTCTCTCTTGGAAAGTCTATTTCAGTCATTACAGAATCTGTCTTCAGTTCTTCACTTGGTCCTGGTCTCTCCCCTCCACCCGCCCACCACCACGAAACACACACACACACACACACACACACGCACACGCTTTCCTTTTGATCGTAATCACATCTTCAGTAACAGGACCATTCACTGGCCATTGGAAAACCACAGAGGCACACATCAACAAGAACACACACACACACCTGCAAACAGAAGGATTATTTTATGTCTGGGTTGGACCATGTATTTTATTTCCTTTTGGACACAGGCCCTATTTTCTTCAAAATCAATAACCCGGCTGGAAAATAAGGCCAGTGAGCCACTGAGTATGAAAATGGATAAGAGCAGTGGACCTTTGCACTCTGTGTTATTGTCTCATTCAAAATGTCAGCCTTGTGGAATTCGAGCCACGCAGGGTCCATTGATTTATCATTTTGTTCGTTTAAAACTCACAGACACACACACACACACACACAGACTAGTCACATGGCGGAAGCTTGCCAGAGTGCAGCATTAGATGGTCACTTCCTCCTCATATGCAAAGCACGCAGTGGCGTTGAAGTGTCTATTAAATAACAGCATCATCTGGAACAGTCATGGCTGTTAGGCAGCGCTAATCCACCCATCAACATGATTTTGTACCTACTGCAAGCTGTTGACAAACGGGGTTGACTGTCTCAGCATCTCACCTAAAAGGAGACAAAGCGGGATATTTTGATTCTTTGAGCTGCGTGGGTCTTTTGGCTCATGAACAAAATTTTTCAGCTGCAGCTTGTGTGAAAGAGGACCGTTTGAGTAAGAGTGATAAAAGGGGAGAGTGGTAGGTGGTTGGATTTAGTCACGCTGGTTGTGTGGAATTTTAGAGGTTAATTGGCGAACCTGTCAAGAGACTGGATGCGATATGCGAGGCACACTCTTGTCTGGTTGTCCTGCCATTTGCCCCTTGACACTGCTGAGACAGAGGGAGAAAACCCACTTAGATATGAAAGCAGATTCTGATCTATAGTGTAAAAGCATCTGACACAGAGTCTTACTAGCTTATGATTATTAAGTGTGAGGAAATGGTGGGTTAAACTGGTTTCAAACCTGCAATCTGCTAATCATTTGCTCTCCCATACCTGTAAGTGCTTTTCTTCTGTGTACAGTGCAGAATTTATTGTGAGCATCTGCATTTCTCTTATCTCTCTGCCTCTCTTTTTAGGGGACAAAGATGGCAGCAAGGTAACAACAGTCGTGGCCACTCCGGGTCAAGGCCCCGACCGGCCACAGGAGGTGAGCTACACGGACACTAAGGTCATCGGCAATGGCTCGTTCGGCGTTGTCTACCAGGCTAAACTCTGCGACTCTGGAGAGCTGGTGGCCATCAAGAAA